>NC_054055.1:117118180-117718180 GCF_017639655.2 Falco naumanni
ATGCAAGAGAGTGACTTTGTCACACCACATGAATCAAAAGCCCAACTGGATGCTGTTGTAAATAAAAACACTTTAAACAACAACAACAACAAGGAAGAATGAAACTTTGATCAGGCTACAGTTAATTGATTAAAATGTCCATTTCGTTGTCCTTTCATGTCTAAGCTTCAGTAAACAACATGAGAGAGCAGAAGCCAGCATGCAATAGTAGGAAGGAGGCCACAAAGGAAAGCCTGGCAAGTAAACAAAGATTAAAAAGAGAGGAAAAAAATAGATTATACAGAATAAATACAGAAACCTACTGTGCTCATGCCCAGCAGCTTAACCCAATTCTCCAGCTATGCCACTAAAAGGCAGAGGAATTTATAACCATCAGCAAAACACAAGCTCTTATTTACATTTATTTTTCTCACAGTAACCATATGAATTATTTCCTACCAAAAACACAACATGATTTTTGCAAAACTAACCTAGTATAATGCTTCCAATATGAAAAGGATTAAGCACTGGGAAAGGTTATTGACTTTCATTCTGATGAAATCTGAAAAGAAAACTTGTCTTTGGTTAACAAATAAGCCAGGTTTTCCACTCTGTTAAAGGCGGAATTGCTTTGGTTGCAATTTCTCTCTCATCTGAGAGGTATCAGGATGGTTCCCAAGATTCAAGCATTTCCAAAGACATTCAGACACATTAGCAGCAGTAAGGGCCACTGAAACACTTCAGGATTCTTACAAGTAGTCAGAAAGCTTTCAGCCTCCTTTTCTTATGCAGTCAAAAGAGACACCCAATCCCTCCTTCTCCCCTCAGGCAATTCAGCACCCCGATACTTCAACTTCTGCTCTCAGTCTTCTCTCAAGAGAGTCAAGGCTCCCTCCACACTTCAAATAAAAAGCCTAGGGACACCCACCTCACTTATCAAAGTCCGTCCTTTCTAAGTATCCCTCTCAGCCTTGAATATCTCCTTGGAACTAAATCCACTCATGCTTTGGCTTAATTTAATAATTTGAGGCGCAAGAGTAATCTGAGACTGAGAGCTGCTCTTGGAGAAATTCCAGGTCATGTTTTTTCTGTACAGAATAGTGTTCTTTTTTGTTGTTGTTGTTGTTGTTGTTGTTGTTGTTGTTATTAATGAAATGTCCTGCTTGGTTGCACCTCAGCGTCGTTTGAGCTCTGCAACAGATTCAGTAGGTGAGTACAGGAGGGAGAGGGAAATGCAGGTGTAACCCACTGCATTTCAAATGCTCTGAGTGACTCTAAAAGTGCAGTGGGCTGAAGTAAATCAGCAACCGCCAAAGATAAAATGGCTTATTCTTCTACGGACTACTGAAATTGTCATGATAGATAATAGATAGGTAATAGAGCTGATATGATTTGAGGGCAGTAGCTACTACAGAGCAACAAAGCTACATAATTCAGACCTATAAATTGTAGAGGTAGGTGTATAACCCAAAAAGGCATTTATTAAACCTCACCTATCATCCTAAGAAGGCCTGGCACTCAGCCCTCCCCTGTCATGGTAAATCATTGCACTCATTTATTTACTAAATGTGTTTGTTATTAAAACTTAAATAATTCACTTCCATACCTGGCTATTGTTAGACTATCTTTTCCACATGCATAAAACAAAAAGGGTTTTTCCATCCATGAACCACTAGCATCCTTGTAGTGCAATGTGACTCTTATATTTCCACTAAACTAATGTAGTGGAAGAACCAACAAATTGCATTATTTATTTAGAAAGTTGGCCTAGGATTAAGTTTTATTAACTTACTACTTGCCTTTCTAACTTTTCTTTGGGCAGTTGGTGAAATCCTGCATGTGCAATTCAGTACTGTCTCTTAAAAGAAAAAGAGCATTCAGGAGAGGGATGCAAACAACTACACCTACACACAGCACAACTTTCTTAAATAGTTGCTTCCCACCTCCAGTTAATTAGTCTATATTCAGTCAAGATAGAAATTTGATCTAAACAGTCACTGCACCAATATAATTCCAGTCACTCAATTTAAAGTACTTCCAGCCAGACTGGAAATGGTGATGTGATATACAAGGCTGTTCCTCAAACTAGAAGTTTAGACTTACGAGTTTCTAAATTTTAACACTTCCATTGCAAAACGTGGCTTTACTTTATACCACCTGGCTACCTCCAGCCAAGATTTTTGTCCAACTTGAGAAACACCATATTCCTCTGCTGCAGGATAGATACCTTGCTGTTCCTTTCTCCAGCAGCTACTGTTTTCCTCAGAAAGCCTAAAAGGCTGCAAACGTAACCCTCCTTCCCCTGCTCCTGCTCTCCTTTCTCTTCTCTTTCTCCATTACCTTCCCCCAGCTCCTGCTCACCCCCCTGCAATGTGCAGCCCAGCAGCCCGGTGACCGGGAGCGGAGCTGCCCCTCATATCTCTGCTCCCCTTGGAAAGCTCTGCCGGGCCCCACAAAAGTGGGAAATTGATTTTCAGAGCCAATGTCAAGCATGTGGTTTTGGGTGGCATAAATCTGACTGGTCTGATTTCCTAGCACCTGCTTTACTAGGATTTCTTCTTGGCTCAGACTTCTGGTTATGCCTGCACTAACTCACGCGTCTGCAGCACTTTATGACCTAAACTGCCGGTCTGTGACGTTTCTTCCTTTTTTGATACACATTCCCATCACACGCTGGGCTTCTAAATTGATCAAATTTAAGCCTAGTCTGAGAAAGGGGGGAACAAAAAAAAAAAAAAAACCAAACAAAAAGTATATTTTAAACTTCGTATTGCTGCATCAATACATATTGGAATAAGAAAGGTTTAGTTGTCACAGCAACTGACACATTTGCAGGCCACAGTGATTGCTGTCATCTCTAGACCTCCCCTACTCCCCTAAATGGAGAAAACCTGCAAGAAGTATGAATGGCACATAAAGAGTTAGTCATTGATTAAGAGATAAATGCTTTTGTGCGTCACAGCATCAGCAAGGCTTCGCATTGTCACAAACAGGCGCTCTCAGTTCTCCGTTCTCCGTCCTCACTTGCGTGAGAAGGCAGCAGCGGCAAACATTTGAGACATTGCGAGGGCATGTCATTAGCAGTGAGGTTTATGTTCTGATTAATTCTTGCCTAGGTGAATATTTGGGTCATAACTTACATCCCAAGTAGAAACGTACAGGGGCAACAGCCAACTGACCGTCATTAGAAGGTGTTTAATTTTTTTTCCAAAAGTAAGTGTCACTACTTCTGCTCAATAAAGCACACTGAAATCCCCCTCCCTGGGATGCTGCTCAAACCGACAGTTCCCTTAGCCAAACCACCGGCTAACCAGCATCAGTCCTTGCCAGGACTCCAGAGCATTTCTTTATGGCCATCAACCACATGGAAAAGGAGGGTGGGGTGTGTGCAGGTGCCTTAGGAATAGCATACAGGGGGAAGGCAGAAGATACTTCTGTCTTTCTCAGCCTCTAAAGCCTGTAGAGGTAAGGCTGAGTTTAATTGCCCTTGTAAGTCCCTTTCTCTTTTGCGAAGGTGTCGTATCATTTGAGTCTGTGTACACTTTGGGTCTCTGCACCCTGGGACAAATAGCTTCAGTTGCAGTACCACACGCTGTGTGCTTTGAGCCTTTCAGCTGGCTGGCTCATGGGATGTCTCTGTTCCAGGCACTATATGAAACAACAAATAATTATTTCTTATTCTAATTTTTGGTACTTACCTTGTTTGATATGATTCTATCATAGCCACAAACACCACTGTCTCTTTTCCACGTTGAAAAATCCTCTGTAGTCTGCCTAACCTCTACCCACGTGGAAGCTATTTCACACTTTTTGGCCATCCTGCCCCTCCCCTCTGTACATCAATCACATAGTCTACTGTGTGCAAGGAACGCACCCTGCACACACTCTGCCAGAATTGTTTTTCAGCAGCCGTTGCATTTTAGCTTTTGGGCATTAAACTAAAATTTTCAGAAATTATCCACTATAACGTTAGAATCCCTTTCCAAAGCTAGTGAAAGTTAGTTCAGAGCATGGTGCATAATTGCCTTCTGCAGTGGAGCACTTAACAAAAAAAACACATGCTCCTTACACGTGAACGATGTGCCTCAATGACAGAACAAATATAGGAATTACCAGCAGGCCCCAAAGAAGACACAACCCACCAAAAATTTATCCTCCCAGATTCTTCATTCCTTTAATTATTCTCTGACTGTCCTCATGATAGTGCTGGGTTCTAGCTGGGAATGGAAGTGGATAGCCAAAATGTTGCTGGGCATAACCAGCACAACTAACTTTTATTTCAGAACCAATTTCTACTGGCAGAACTTAACTGCTTATCTGATATTTACTATTCCTTGAAGACCCACATTAGCTTACCTAATTGGGGCTTTCCCCCACCTCTCTGACTCTTTGACTGCTTACCTTATAGATATTGCTTAAAACTCCTACATTTCCAGTTATCTGATAAAAAATACACTGCTGAAAACAAAAAGTCAAGATGATTTCCTGTTGAAACCCAAGTAACACTATGTAGAAAGAGAGGAATGACCTTTCTACATGAAGCACTAAGACAAAATCAAAAATTAATCAAAGAGGTAGGACATATCATCTTAGGTGATGAAGGGAAAAAAGATAAAGAAAGAACGAAGTTCCACAGTCACAGTGGTTAGTCTCAAATCACATTGCATTTTGTTTAACTTGTGCTTAAATACTGGATCATGTAACATCACTTCAAGGCAGTTAATATTGCAATAGTGAGAGGTTATTAAAAAGAGTTCACAACTTCATTAAGCAAGTATCTCCAATGCTGGAAATTACATTTTTAGATGGATAAAATAAAGTGAAACATTATCTTGACTTCTAAAGTACCATTATTATTCCTCCTTCCATTTTTACTTTGGCTTGAAGAACGTCAGTGGCATACCTTAATAGCATAAGATACCCAAATAAAATGTTGTAAAACTTCAAATCTGTAAATCTCAAGGCATCCAAATCAATATACACTGAAGGACAATGCAGCTGGGGCTAAGGGAAGTGAATTATGCCTACCATGTACAGCCTTGGTGGAGTTTTATTAAAGAGGAGAAAAAATTACTCCAAAGCTCCAAGCTATTTTATCTCGCCGAGTTAAAAACTTGTGAATATAGTGGTTTAAAATGTAAGTAGTGACATTTTTACTAAAGTAGCACGAATGTCACAGCAGTAATAATAGCCCACTTGTGTCATGTCCAGGCTTAAGCATATACGCACACATGGAGAGACAGAGAACTGCTGTCAGTCATATCTTTATTGCTTCTACAGTGACTGATGCTTTGCAGCCTGCACATACAGCCCCAGTGCCAAACTTGATCTTTTTTCTTCTCACTTAACAGCCCAAATGTACATCCCCAACCACTAGTTGGATTTTCTGTTATTGCCTCATGCTTGCTTGATATGTGAGCTCTAGGCAACTGAGTTCTTCTCTCCGAGAAACATCAAACAAACAGCACTCTGGAAACACTAAGCGCTGCCCAGTATCCCTCCCATCTGACTCCGATTAAGCTTAAAATATAAAGAGCTAATCTTGCCAGTACTTATTGCTGGGTAAGTACTGACTACCATGAATAATAGTCCCACAGAAATCTACCTGGAGTAGACACACTGCCATCACTTGTAGTACTAAATCACTAAATTATTAAGTAGTATTGGGGTAAAGATTACACAAGCAGATATTTAACAGGTACAATATCTAGGTGCATTAGCTTCAGACATAACAAGACAATTTTCCTGCAAGTACTGTGCAAGCAATTTTCTTTTCTTCTTTGCAACAGAGTAAACCACTTCCACACCTTGGAAAGGCAAACAAACAGCTGTGCACAATATATTTAATAATATACCACTAAAAATATTTCTGTTGAAATAGAATTGCAGCACCAAGCCTCAAGCTAATAGCTTTTATGGATCCATTAGCTTCACTAGTTGCTGAATTTTTGAAGTGGAATAACAGATTTGCACATACCACCTCAAATTGTGCCTTGCAAGGTGTGTTTGCTAATTTTGAAAGATGAAGCTAGTAATGTGATATGTGAATGTGTCTGAACAGTGCAGTATATGGACTGCAATGCTTTTTAATCTCTCCTAGAATTTATGAATGTGCCGTATTTCAAAAAGCAGGGTTTTTTTCAATCATCTCATTTAAGTGTCAAAGATGCTTAGTACAAACATTGAGAAGATATTCATTATTAGGCTATTGATGCATTTGTATTTTGACAAGTAGTCATATCGTGTGTTTCAATTTAATTTTAAACTTAACATCCAATGCATGTAGAACATTTTTACATGATTTTTAAAATTCCTAATATTTGTCAGACATAGTCTTCTGGTTGATAATAGCAAGTTTTGCAAAACTACATTTCCACAGGTAATTAAAGTAATTTCACCTAACTGAACTCACTGCTGTAGTATTCCTTTTTATTATTATTATTATTTTAATGCAAAAAATGCACAGTGCCTGCCATTAACTGAGTTTACCTCTGAAAAAGGACAGCCTGCTGCTGGGAATTCCTTGCAAATCAAATGTATTTTAGCCCATGACCAATGCTGGTGAAATCTATGGATAGGACCTCAGGGTAGATGGCTACTCCTTCACAAGGAAAGCATAAGATGCAAAGGGAGATGTCACATCACAGGCTATGTAACACGTAAATCGAACAGTGGGCTAGCCTCTAGGGAGAGGTTTTATCCTCTAGGGAGAAAACCAGTGCTTTTCTGGAGAGCAGTTCAGGTCATCAAAGGAGTATCTACAGCTGGACTACCCACCTAAAGGAGCTGATATCTCTCCTCTGATTATAGGGAAACCCTGTGAATGCTAGCCAGACCAAGTGTTTGCATTTGATGTTTAGGGCGGCACGCAATTAAAAATTCACCCAACAGAAATACGTGTACATATACATATATACAAAACAAATCAAAGAACAATTGCTCTCGAGCCCATCAGAACTAAGCCATGTATGAAGGGTTGCATTGCCTGTCATATTCCAGCTGGATGCTTGACATTTCACCTGCAGCCCTTCCTCGCTACACATGTGGGTGCAGCTCCAAATAGTCCATCAACACTACTTTCTTCCATTCTTGTTAACGATGGCAGCAGCACAATCACTTGTTGGTCTGAAACATCTCCTCTTTACAGAAAAAAACAAAAAAAAAAAAAAAAAAAAAAAAAAAAAAAGTGTAAGGGAGGGTAGAATCCCACCTAAGTACAGCCTAACTCTGACAAGAATTCTGGTTTTTTTGGATGAAAGGGAGGCCAAACAAGGAAGTTTTTCAGGACTGTTGGATAGGACCTCCTCTGAACTAGTTGCTTTGGGGGGCTTTCTTGAATACAAACAATCTACCATAGTTTTATCAATACAAATGGATATTTCCTCGGCTACAGGAAAGAAGCTTTTCAAACTACTGAGCTATGTGTATAAATAACTAGGGAGAAAAACAAGACAAAAAATGGAGATAAACACAAGTAAATTGCTAGGTAATCTTTCCTGTAGATTGCACTTTAGCTAAATTACCTGTACTGATCTTAATTATCCAAATGGCTCCATTAAACAAATGAGATGTCTGAGAACCACACAGGAATATGTATTCTGATTTTGCTCCCCAACCTGTTTGATTAATATGCTAAAAAGCTAATTAATCCTAAGGGGAAACATAAGAGTTGTGCTTCATATTGCACAGGTTACTAGTTGTTAAGTAGTAATACACCCAAAAGAAATTTCAATCTAAAGGGTGCGTTCACTATTCTTATGTTCTCTATCTAATATTACATTTTAAGACTGCTTAATTATTGCTGACCTTTCCCTTAAAACCAAGTATTTATAGCACAAATCTGAACATTCAAAACATATGACAGAGAAGTTGTGTAGACAGTCTAGCAGAGTTCTACTTATAGGAAAACTTTTAGTGTTGTCAAGTACTGAACTGAAAACTGCAGTGCTCAAGTTGATTGTGGGACTAGAATTTTCCAAAGAGCAAAATTTCACCACAATATTTTAACCCCTAAAGCAAATAAGTGTCTGACTTTGGATAGGATAAGAATCCTGAAGATTACACTTAATATTTGTTTACAAGCCTGTCTTCCATACAGAAGACTACTGAATCCTATCATGATATATAAATAGATGACAATATATGCTCCATAAAACAGGATAATATTTTATTCTCCTGCATATAAATTGAGCAGACAGCCTGCATTTGAAACAACGGTAAACAGTACATTTGAAAAAACTTTAGAAAAGAGTAGAAAAATCAATGACTTAAGGAGGAGGAGTATCTTGAGTATCTCTGCAAAGCCCTGCCTTGCATTGCCTTACAGTTCCATAGAAAGAAGTTTAAGAAGTAAAATGCACTTTTATCAAAGTTCAGGTTAATGTGCAACTTCATCACAAACCAGAAGTTTTTAATAGGAAAGAAGCTCTTTAGGTGAACTAAAAGGCAGCTGAGACCCAGCTGAAAAATACGTAGTCTGTGATAAACTGTTACAATAAATAGTACAAGTTGGCTTTATTGTTCTCTACTAAAATTAAAATTCAACTTTGTGAGATTGACAGAAAAATAAGCTTCTGAATTGGTATGATGAGTAAAAAATAGGTACACACAAATAGTCTAATAACTGCCATCTGCTACAATAAACAAAGGTGTATACAAAGGAAAGTGCACACACTTTAAGGTAAGATGCTCGGATAGAAACATGGTGCTCGTGGTCTCAGAGCATTTTTATTCCTTGGCTATAGGAGAACTACAGACACAATGCAAAGAACACTGAAGCAAAGGTTTTGTGGGTCAAATTCTGAGAGAGATGAGATCATAGCATCAGTCAGGTTGGAAAAGACCTTTGAGACCATCAAGCCCAACCGGTAACCCAGCACTGCCAAGCCCACCACTAAGCCATGTCTCTAAGCACGGTATCTACGTGTTTCTTAAACACCTCCAGGGGTGGTGATTCCACCACCTCCCTGAGCAGCCTGTCCCGCTGCTTCACCACCCTTTCAGTGAAGACGTTTTTCCTAATATCCAGTCTAAACCTCCTCTGGAGCCTTGAGGCCATTTCCTCTTGTCCTGTCACTGGTTACCTGGGGTCAGAGACCAATCCCCTCCTGCCTACAGCCTCCTGTCAGGCAGCTCCTTCTCTCCAGGCTCAACACCCCCATGTCCCTCAGCTGCCTCTCATGAGACTTCTGCTCCAGACCCTCCACCAGCTTCGTTGTCCTTCTCTGGTCACACAGCAGCACCTCGTAGCCCAGTGGTTATGCCACTGGAGAGTCTGGGCTTGCCTTTGTATTTCAGGACATGGACGACCTGCTCTACCTCAGGATGTTTTCAGGGAAAGAGAAAAGGGAGAGAACTTCATAAGGTACATTCACTCCAGCCTTGTACATCCAAGAAAACACCTTCCTGTACCCTTTACATGATCATGCTTGCTCTGTTTCCGCAGATGGAGTGGATCATGGTGGCCATGGTTCTAAATTTTTCCAAACTGTATGCCTTAGGACATGAGGCTCTTGCAATTCAATCATGTATAAGAGACTTCCCACCATGCAGGTATGCAGGTCAGCATAAGATTTCCCACCGCTGGAGTACTACAGGTTTTTGTAAAATATCTCTTCCTGGCAACTGGACAGCAAAGAATACCACTGGAGAGATGAACCAGTGGTTTACTTTAGGATTTCAGTTGCCAGTTAACCATGAACTTTAATTTTACTTTGAAATCAACCAACACGGCATTAACAAAACAACAAAAGTATATTTGCTTACTACAGTCACCATCAATATTATTTTATATGTTACATGTAATAATATTTCTATGAAATTGTACCATTATTCTACTATTTATGAAAAAATTACTTGACAGCTCTTCAGCATAAGAAAATGTAAGGATTAATTAGTCCTGCAAACACATATTCCGCTAACTATTTTTAAGAGTCTGGGAAGCTCCTCACAGACATTTAAGTATGTGAAACAGAGATATCTGCCAAGCTTAAGGGCTAAAGATTTAGAAACTCTGTGTTCCCAAAAGAAGGACTTTTCCCAAAAATAAAAGTCTTGATGTTTCTTCAAAGATGTGTTAAGCTGACTGTATTTGAAATACTTAAACAAATAAAGCAAAATAAGAAAAAATATCATCAAGGTGTTTCAACTACTGATGAGATTTATAAGCACATCTCTGGCTAGCAGCCAAATACAGGCTGCCACATTCAAAAGATTACATGCAATTTGGCATATTTCTCTCAGAGGGATGTTTTAACTATCAGTGGAACACAGGCAATAGAGATAAAAACAGCAGATGGGATCAGAACATTGGTTTACTAATCCAACTAAAAGCACTTACATGAGAGGAAAGTCAGAAACAACCTTAGTAAAAAATTATATTCTGTAATCGCAAAATAAGTCCTTGCAATACACATCGTGCCCTTGCCTTTTAGTGTCTAGAGAGGATTTCTTACTCCATTCTTGATTTCTCTCTCTAATCTGCCTTAGCCTTCTGCAAGAAATAAAAAAACAATTTAATGTCAGGGTAAATTTTTAAAAATGTTAGAATACCATCTCTCTTTTAGAGCTCTGTATGGCTACAGGAACATATTATCAAGCTTATAGGTAACAATTTTTCTTTTGTAAGATGCACCTTTGCAATTACAGAAATTATTGCCAAAGTTTATCAACTAGATTTGTGCACGCACACACAAACACATTTTCAAGCAAAATATTTCCTTTTTTTCCCTGTTTCTCTGAATAGTTAGTTGTTACTTTTTGGTAAGAAAAAGCTATTGAAATAACAAAAGCGGCAAGCGAAAAATATGAAATGGGGAGATCTGCACGTTTCATAAGCCTTTGATAATTTTCTTTTCAGAACAATGTCCACACTTCTGTATTTTGGATGCTTTATCTTTTCAGTTATGATTACATAATGCTCCAGTGGGCAGATTAAAGAGGAAAGAAGAAATGGTAAAAAAGTAAGAGGAATAAAAACAGTGGAATGCTAGCAAAAGGAATGGGGGGGTGGTGGGGGGGTGGGGGAAGTTATGTGAGCCTGCACTGCAAGAGGTTGAAAAGCAGCCATCTCCGATATTACTGGAAGCCTCAAAATCATTGAAGCTACTTTGCCAAAGATGATAATAGAAGCAAAGCTGCCTCTTGTAAAGAAGGCCACAAGCTGTTAGCAAGCCTAAAAGTATACAGAGCCTCAACCAACACAAAACCCTTGGGGCACAATATGAAATGTGGCCCAAATGAGGGCACGCTGGGAAGCAGCGTAGAAGGAGGAGAAAGAAATATTCCCATCTAGACCTTTTGGGATAAGACTGGGGAAAAAAAGGAGACCATAGGTAGGAAAGGGAGGCCATAGCACAGAACTGGGCAAAGATGACAGAAAGACGTGGAAAAATGAATATGGGGAGAAGGAGAGACAGGAGAAGGTGAAAAAGGGGAAAGGCATTCATAGTGTAAGCGGTTGGTTTCTAAATGCCCCCAGCACTTCTGGGGAACAGCAAGGGATAGTGGAAGAAAAAAATGGGAAAGGAAAAGGAGAGCACATGCAGGAGATGGGAAGATCAGTCAGGCCTGAAGCTCTGAGACCAGAAACACACAACAAAATTTCACCGAAGAAATTAGTCCTTTAATGAACATTGCTATGTCAATAAAAGCCGAGTCAGGCTTCGCCACCAAGAATCTCTACTGAGTTAACTTTTATTGTTCTGTAAGAAGACATATGAACACTAGTTAAATCTTCTCCCTTTCACCATATGTTGCCTCCACACTACAGGCTGCTGCTAAACCGTAGTGACAGAGGTGCTGCAATGCAGACAAGGTCTGCACAAGCAGTGTGATGTTTAGGGGGAACCGAGAGCAACTGAGGTGGATGTGGAAGATCTGGGTCTGAGAGACATCTGCAAGTGGAAAAAGAGAGGGGAAAGTCCAATGAGGAGAAAGTCAGTGAAGCCTTGTGTTGAGCAGTCAAACTTGCGTTCTTCTGTCCCCTGAAGGCCCAGTTTTCCATCGGTTGAGCATATGATCATGTTGAGATAGGGGCTTTAAGAAAAATCATGGGACAGGTCAAAACAAAGCTTCTATTTTTAAGGTCTTACAATACCATCAAGTCAGATTCATACTTGTTTTGGAGATGCCCACTTGGTCTTGATCTTTTAAGATAAGCAATAAGTAAAGAAAGAGCAGACAATCAAAGCTCCACATTCATTCTGTCTGACTGGATTGAAAAGGAGGAAAACCAAGGACTGAAAAAATATCTCAAGCTGAAGTCATAGAGAGGCAGACTAGGGAGATGATGTGAGCAAAATAAAATGAAATTAGAAGTTGAACTGAAGTTAACACCTGTCAACCAGCAAATCTCTGGCTTTGTCAGACTCCGTAGTTTCCATTCCACAGAGGCCAACAAGAGAAAAATGGCACCCAGATGAAGTGAAATGCTTAGTTTTGAGAACATTTTTTGAAAATAATACAGACTTCAGTTAGCTTCATGCCGCAGCACAAAGAGTTTTGTGGTTTTTCATGGAAGGCTTCACTTCCATAGCCCAGGCTGCTGCTGGCCAGAACTGTGCGCAAGAATTCTCACTGCCAGCGGAAAAGAACAGGGAAGAAATCTGTTGCAGGCATGTAACAATACTGACCTTGTTTTGAAGCTTTCTCAAAAATAATGTAGTATCTGCCAGTAAATGAAGTGTTATAAACCTAGAAATATTATTCTGCCTGTTAAAATGTAAGAAAAGGTATCTGCTAAAAAAAAATAACGCAGATAATTTTGTGCTGGGTTGGTAATGCAATAACACCGCTGTGCCACTGAGTAAGGCTGTTCATCAACAGGTGCACCTATGTGACACACCGGCACAAGATGTGTGTGCACTAGTGGCACATATTAATCGGTCATGCTGAATACAGCACAACCTCTTTACACATTTCGTACACAGGTATTTGACAGAAAAGCAATGCGAGAGCTGCTCTGCCTTCAAAACAAGTTATTTCAAAGTTTGGCGCTCAGGTCAGAAAGGCTACCCTACACAGCTCATGCACTGATTAAACTAATTTGATTTGGATTTATGAGTTCACCAACAAAGAGAGATGTCTTGGAGAAGGTGGCATCTGCTGTGGGGTCTATATTAAAACCTGTTTTACCAGAACAGATTAATTTTAAATGAAGCACTGAAGAGGTACGCCAAGAGGAAAAATGGCCCTTCTCAGGGTACAAAGTTACACATTAATATTGCTCTGTAGTATGTAGGAAGGCCAGTCTACAGTAGATGACGAGCACGGCTGTGTGCATTTACAGCTGTCTAAAGCACAACCATGGAGTGGCTTGAACAGCCATCTGCTACCCTGCAGCTATTAATTCACTAGATGCCAGTAATTCAACCAGTCTCTCTCTGATTCTGGCGTATGAGAAACACTTTGAAGAGGAAGGTGTAAATCACCATGTTGCAGTGCACCCAACTAGTGCAATACTTCATCTTCTTCTCTGTGTTACTTCAGATGCTGTAAAGCAAGCTACTTGACCTAGAGAGACAGTATCAGCACCAGGAAACCATGCCTCAGGAGGAGGAAGAGATTGAGGTTGAGAAAGGTGTTGGGATGGAGTGCAAAACCATCTTCCGATTTTGAACCTTGCTGGATGGCAACAAAGAAATTCGTGTAACAGATTGCTTCCATTAAAGCAGTTTTCCTGATCCTTTCACCCAGTATTAATAGTTTCTCAATTTATTAAAAAAAAATAAAAATAACCAACTTTTTTTTTAAATTAACAATGTCAGCAAATTACCAAACTATTTCTTGACGCAGCAGCATGCTTAAACCTAGATAAACTGAAGTTGGTGACTTAAATTTGTGAGATGTTCAGGCAGACAGATGATACACCATGAGTGCATTGAGATATGTAGAATCTTCCACCAAATCAGCTCCACAATTAATTACAACAGACATCATAAAAAGTAGCTAGAAAGAAAATCTTTGTAACCTAAAGCCACCAGTACTATGGGGCTATGAGATACCCTTGGAGGACCAAATTCTCTTTGGTGTAAATATGCAAGCTGGAAACTGTTCGGTGGACTGAAAGGCAGCTGACATAGCATTACTGCTCTGTGTTTCTCAATTAATCATGATGATCATAGATCAAAACTTGTTTCACTGACTTCAGGGTGGTGCCTGTGAATTGACACCGGGTTTGTTTCAGGGCCTGGAGGCAAGCTGACTAATTTACTTGAGATCCCAGCATCTCTCTTGTTATTTGTACCTTTCTCTCTCAGTCTCTCCTGGTAATAATATTCTTGCTTCTGGCTAACTGTACTGTGTATCACCAAACTCTCATCACTATGATAGTTAGAAAATGTAGCAATTCTCTTTTCCCAAACTGACCATAAGGCTGATAAGTTTTTTTCCTACCTGTCATTAAAAGCAACTGTTAAAAAAACAAACCAAAACAAACAATCCCTCTAACTCTGCAATTACATGTAAAGTGTACTTAATCAGATAGCTAGAAATAAGGGGAAATTTTGTAAAGTAAAATCACCCCAAACGCAGGGCTATAATTTACCCTTGGAGAATAAAATTCTGCTCAATATAAATCTGAAAAAAAAAAAAACAACCCACAGAAAAAACACGACTGAATTTCCTACTTATGAGAATCAGTAGAATGCATTTTTAGAGTGTTTAAGGGGAAATACGTGCTTTGCTTCATGAGAGCTACAAATACTGGATTGGTTCTAAAACTGAGCTAGAAACAAAAACTGATTAAGGTATATCCAAAAGGGTTTATGAGAAAGTAATGTAAGAAATATTATATCAGAGGCAAAAAGGAGACACATGCAGGAGCTGGAGCTATTGTTTTATAAGAAAAATGCAGGTAAAGATTTAACTTTCTAGAGGGTTGAAAATGAGCAAGATTGCTATTGTGTATGAGAAAAAAAAAGAAAACCTATAAGACTGAAAGATGAATCATAGCTGCAGATAGTAGGGAGAATTCAAGTCATATACTTTATACACAAGTGAAAGTTTCGCTCATCAGAGCTGTGATATTTTTGGTCTTTTTATAGATTAAGTGTGCAATTCCTAGCTGTATTGTGGGATGATTGTACAACACGCTAGAGAACAAGCGCTGCAGAACATAGCAGTTCACACAAACCTGAGACACATGCACCCCTTGGGATCTGGGGAGATTACTGGCAGTGGGAAAAGCGGCAGATAGCACTAGCAACGCTTGTTGACAGAACTGAATGAAACAAATTTGGAGGGTGATTACATTTAAAACAAAACCAAAACCAAACAAAACAAATAAAAAACCCAACAAAACCCCAAACAAACAAAAACCATACAAAGCAAACACCAATCTACGAAATGAGTTCTCCACTTGTTTTGTTTGCCTTTGCATTCTTCTCTTCGTTCTGTCATTCTTAAGAACCTAATTTCCTCCAAAATACCCCTTTTCAACTCATCCATCCCTCATTAAGCCCAGTAGAAAGTGGTTTGCTATTAGTTTATGCAGAGTTCTTTTGATCTCACAATGAAAAAGACTGGAAATTGCCCTCGTGATAGACCTTCATATTATCAAAGTGTCTCTTAACTGTATCTGGAATTCTGCTCCAGCTTGCTATAGATTCGCACATAAGCCAAACAATTCACCTACAGACAACCCTTTTTCAAAATTAATGGGAATAAAGGAGAAGCTAGTCTGCCTGCCTTGTATGTTCATTGAACATTGATCTTTAACCTGCAACAAGCTAAACCTATCAGACCTCTGCAATTTGTTTGCAGCAATCGCTGAGGGAATGAAGGGTCAATGCATTACAACGTCAAGTCTTGGCT
Source organism: Falco naumanni (assembly GCF_017639655.2). Classification (NCBI taxonomy): domain Eukaryota; kingdom Metazoa; phylum Chordata; class Aves; order Falconiformes; family Falconidae; genus Falco; species Falco naumanni. The sequence goes on from NC_054055.1 coordinate 117,133,973, forward strand.
GTTCCAAGCCCTGCTATAAGATGGATGGTGTTGAACCTGCACCTCAGAAAGGAATGAAGCAGTTTCCTGGTAGCTTTCTCGTAAAGAATTATCACTTCAGACAATTGCATGTTTGGCCCAAGGAAATCAATACATATTTTACCAAACACCCTTTCATTGTAGAGACAACAAAGCTGGACGATGCTTTTGACAGAGCTGTATGTCAGCCTTTAGTTAATTAGGTACTAAATACTAATCTCAAGAACTACTGTCAGACCCACTAAAATACATCTATATGAGCATCATACAAAATAAAAGGAGTTATGTATGTATACAGTAACTACAGTTCTCTGTTGTGTGTCACCCATGTATCCCCTGATCTATTTCTTCTGTATAATATCCTGCTATATCTGATAAGGTTATATTCTCACCTTCAGTTCAGAAGACTGACTGCTACACACTTTGTGTCATTTACAAAGATGAAACAGGCACAGCACATACAACTATACTCCCAATACAAATAAAATCATACCTAAAAGACTCTGACTTCAGCTGTATAGGGTAGACACACTAAAAGTGGAATGATTTTTTCTTTTTTTTGAGAATGCATCTCAAAGGAATTCTAGACTTAGATCAATACATGACTAAGAATTTCCAAATTTTACATAGCACCATCACATCTGTTTGGCAAAACCCTGCTTTGTAAACAAGAAAAGAGATAATTAATATTTCCTTTATGTCTGTTTTGATAGTCTAAACCACAATTACTTGAATCAATGACTCTCTTGCTCTCACTTAACAGTATCAAGACAATAGATGATCAAGCCATAATAGAAAACATTTAGTAATAACCCAAAATTTACCTAATTTGTTTCCTATTTTCAAAGCTTGACTGTAGGCATCTTCCTTTTATTTGGTGAAAGGATCCTGTATGCATGCTGAAGTCTCCATTTCTCCCCCCCTGTCTGAGTAGATGAAATCCCTACCAGACACAAAATCTATGTTGTGCTTTGTGAAGTTTTGTTGCAGAGCAAAAGGTAATGAGTTTATGAGTATATAAAGGTTTAACAACTTACGATATCAAGTGCATTATAATTCTGCCTAATTCCTCCATCCTGAATGGCTTTTTCCCTGCTCTTTGCAGTTCCCACAAAGTCTTTTGATTAATTTCTGTCCTAGAAATCACAGCTGTTACAGTACTGCATACAGAATACTGAATGCTGCACTTATATAATTCTTTGGTGTTCTTTTCTTCATAAGGATCCTATCAAGTAAAAAAAGAATGACCCGTGAATTCTAGAGCTCCTAATGTTTCACTTGTTCCTTAATTCTCTAGTATCTGAGAAGCTAAGATCCTAAATGCTTCTGTACTGTTGGTATTTTCTTTTTCTTTTTTTTTTTTTTTTATTCTTTTTAAATATACTTACTGTGTCTTACATTTTATATATCAGCTTTTTTTTTTTTTTTTACAAGGGAACAACCAATCTTAAAAGGCACACATTCACTGAGCTTCTCATTGTGTAATTCTCATATAAAATACAAAGGTATTGATCAACCTCATTTTATGCAGTTCCTTGAAATGAGAAGAAGCTGGTGAGAGCTCTTAAACACTGGATAACTCCATGTCCTGTGCTCTTAAAAGGTCAGCTCTGCATGAATTGGGAGTCAGAAATTCCCAGGGCTCATTTCCTCAAAATCTCCTGGCTTCCTTTGCACGGTGCTATTTTTCACTTGTGAAAAGAATGCAGGTTGCTATCTGTATTATCATTGTGAAATTCCCTTTTGGGTGGTGAACTCCTGTTCTAATCTGCCTTTTGGAATGATTCTGCAAGCCTCACTTTTGGCAGGAGTATATTAGAGATGGCAGAGAAGTGCTCTGCACTCCAGTTTCTGCGAGGGAAACAAAAACTTTGGGTTCTGCACACACAGAAAAACAAATCCTTTCTCTGACTGAGGCTGGGAGCAAGTCTGCCAGTTCAAGGGACCTGGGCTGTTTATGACATTGTGCTGACGGAAAGCTCCTCTTCAGCATAACGATGTTCAAAGAGAATCAGCGAAGGGACACTACCATAAAACATTTCCTCCGCTTTCTCCTACCACCCTGCACCCAGTTGTGTCCTAGTTCCTTCCCATCAATATTTTTCTGCAAAAGACTTATCCAGGGTGGATGAAGAGGGGTCTGGTGAAAACTGGAAAAGAATGAGAAGTACCTTCACTGTCATTTCCCACAGCTATAGAATCAGCCCAGACAATTAGCTCAGGTTAGATGCAGAACATTTTCAGATGCTAAAGTCAGTGAAATTAATCTGAACAATAATGCAATCTTCCCATCCTTCTCAGATTTCTGCTCCTATATCTGAACTACTTTAAGCAAATTAAGAAGTCAGAATTCATCCTTTGCAAAAAAAAAGACATGCAACTGCCTCTCTATGAGACTTCAAGACTTCCAGCACATTACGGATGCACACGGGGCACACAAGGCTGTACTGCCGTGAAGGAGGGATTTGTGGTCCTGAGCTCGCCTCCACAGTCTAACTAGATCATGCAGACACGTATGAAACCAAGGACATAAAAGAAGGATGTAAACTATAACTACAGGCCAGTCAGTCAACTCCAAAGAAATGCTGGAGCATGAATTACAGTTGACCAGAAATTGTGAGGTAAGCCTCTTTCAACCACAGCTATTAACAACGTGTAAAAGGCCTGCTGAAGAAATCAATACATAATTGCAGCATTTATCAAGATCATATAGATTTGTTTTGTTCCTATCTAATTTGGTTGGTATTACCAAGGAGATGCCCACAAGTGGGATATCAAAACAGCACCTGGGAGGCTATTTCCTCATTTTGTTTTATCTTTTTGGTATTCTATTGAGGAATAAAATCTGATGTTAACTTCAAAAGACAGCCAGATTCTTTGAAAAAGAGATTGTTATTGATCATAGGTCCACAGCTGTGCACAGTAGAAAGCACATAAGGCTTTCCGTGTACAAATCCTCTATGTGGCTTTTCCTCATATATTTAATTCTTTGCACCTATGCATTAACAATTCTTCCAATTGCATTAAAAAAAAAAAAGCTAATCTAAAAAAAAAATAAATCAGGAAATAATATTGGGAATATAGAGTTTGTTTACATTCTGCTACCTTCCTGAGGGGGTTAGTTTTGCTGATGGGGAAGAAAAAGCCAAGAAAACAGCTAAGAAATGAAATAAAAAGCTGAACTTCAGTTTCCAAGGGGCAGCTTCAGATCAAATTTGTTCAAATAGCAATATACCTTTAAAAAAAAGAAAACACCAAACCAAACCAAACAAACAAACAACAAAAAAAAACCCCAACAAAAAACCAAACAAACCAAAATCCCTTAGAGATGTTTTTTAATAGCTACAGTGGTTGCAAAGTCAAATTTTACAGCAGTCATCCTGAATGCTGGATACTAGCAGTAAGAATTCTCTTACTGCAGAAATCTACAAAATAAAAAGCAATCTGTGACCAAATGTTGCTTTACTGCACAACACTGACATTCTTCACAGAGGATAAAAGATTAAATGGAAAAGGAAATTAATTTTCTGAAAGTTTCTCCTTCACCTCACCAGCTCCCAACTCTTTCTCCCTCCTTTCCATTCTGAATATTTTGAGAGAAAGAAAACAGAGCCCCAGAAGAAAAAAGAAAAAAATATTGCAAAAATAGTGCAAGGAAGCAAAATTAAGATGTGCAGCTGCAAAAAAACTTAAGACTGTAACCAAAACACTTAAGACTTTTTTAAGATCCGTTAATAAATATAAACAGATGTATATGAATACATGTACTTATATATATAACACCATAAATCACATGGGGAGACTTCTGTGAGAAATCAAGCTGATGACGTTCAATTACAGGGCTCTGAGCTCTGTTCCATACATAGTGATACCCCAGTAATGACAGGAGATACATAGTTTAGTAGAGAATACACGATTTTGCCATTATATTCTAATACACCTTCAAGGAACTTTGAAAGATTATTTTGCGGGCTTTGGGAATTTATAGGCATCATTTTACTATGGGTTGGGTTTCAGTGTGAACTAAGCTGGGCTCCCAAGCAAGGGAGCGTGTGGTGACTTGAATACAAACCAAATGAGGTAGCACTGTTCACTAAAAACTCTTGTTGATTCAATCAGTGATGAGAAAATCCATTGGAAAAACCATCCAGGGTTCCCAGGTGCACATTGCCAAGGGCTGGGTGAGTGTTAAAGGGAAACATCACTGACCGATCACCGCATTTTTATATTCTTCTCTTGGCATCAGTCTTTCACCTGTCAGAAACACAGTGCTGGATCACAGACTCACAGAATGGTTTGGGTTGGCAGGGAGCTTAAAGACCATCTCATTCCAGCCCCCTGCCATGGGCAGGGACACCTCCCACCAGACCAGGTCGCTCCAAGCCCCGTCCAGCCTGACCCTGAGCACTGCCAGGGATGGGGCAGCCACAGCTGTGGATGGGGCAACCTGTGCCAGTGTCTCACCACCCTCACAGGAAAGAATTTCTCCCTAATATCTGCTCTAAATCTATCTTTTCCTTACTTTAAAGCCACCCCACCCCCCCCCCCTACACTCCACGCCCTTGTAACAAGCCCCTCTCCCGCGTTCCTGCAGGGCCCCGCCAGGCACTGGCAGGGGCTCTCAGGTCTCCCCGCAGCCTTCTCCTCTCCAGGCTGAGCCACCCCAGCTCCCCCAGCCTGTCTGCACGGGAGAGGGGCTCCAGCCCCCAGATCATCCTTGTGTCCCTCCTCTGCCCTTGCTCCAACAGGTTCCTGTCCTTTTATGTTGGGAGCCCAGAGCTCAACACAGCACTCCCCATGGGGTCTCTGGGGAGAATCACCTCTCGACCTTCTGGCCACGCTTCTTTTGACACGGCCCAGGATTTGGTTGGATTTCTGGGCTGCAAGCACACATTGCTGGGCCGTGTTGATCCTTTCGTCCACCAACACCCCCAAGTCCTTCTCCTCAGGGCTACTCAATCCATTCTCCACCCAGCCTTTACTGATACTGGGGGCTGGCCTGACATGCAAGACCTTGTACTTGGCCTTGATGATCTTCATAAGGTTCATCTGAGCCCACGCCTCCAGCCTGTCAAGGTCCCCCTGGCTGGCATCCCTTCCCTCCAGTGTGTCAACAGCACCACCCAGCTCGGTGTCATCGGCAAACTTCCTGAGGGTGGGCTCAATTCCAGTGTCTGTGTCACCAATAAGGATGTTGAACAGCACTGGTCCCACTATGAACCCCTGAAGAACGCCACTTGTCGTGGGTCTCCACTTGGACATTGAGCCACTGAATGCAACTCTGAGTGAAACTATCCAGCCAGTTCCTTATCTACAGAGTAATCCACCTGTCAAATCCATGTCTCTTCAGTTTAGAGACAAAGGTGCCATGAGGGACAGGGTCAAATGCTTTGACAAGCCCAGTTAGATGATATCAGTTGCTCTTCCCTGATCCATCAATGCTTTATCCCCACCATAAAAGACCACCAAACTTGTCAGGCACAATTTGCCCTTAATGAAGCCACTTTTGCTGTCACCAATCACCTCCTGATTTTCCATCAGGACTTTTTCTGAGCTAGCATGGTCCCTTTTAATAATTAGGACTATTAACTGAATCCTAAATTAACAATTGTTAATTGGTTTTGGGGGTGTTGGTTTTCTTTTTTAAACCTTTTTTTTTAGTTTGTTAGGTTTTTGTCTAAAATACTGAACAACTGGAAGTATGTTTCTCCTACATTTTCAACGTGAAAAAGGAAACACAACAGAGAGCTCACAGAAGTAGAATTAATTTTTTAAACTATATTTTAAAAGGATGCATATATTTTATCTGTCAATGCCTGAAGTTACGCACATGCAATCAGATATGCTAGCTACTTGTATTTAATAAATCTTAAACAACCTTTCTGCAGAAGACCACCTGTTTTCTCCTTTTAGCTGTATTACAGAATAAAATATCTAGGGTGTCATGTCTTTGTATCTCTTCAACCTCTACAGTAATTACTAAATAGATAGGGAATTGCATTTTCTTAGATTTCATTTTTTGAGCTGATGACTATAAGTCAAAGTCCAAAGAGGAATTCTAATGACGTTAAAAAAAAATAAAATAATTCAAACCAATGTTCCTTTCACCACCGTCCCTACCAATGTGATTAAAATATATGGAAAAGGGAAAGTATTTAGACAGCCCTGTGTCCCTTCCTCTCAACCTACCAATCCATTCTGCCATCTTAAATACAAACCCTTTAGCAAGAGAGAGATGCTTTTGTAAAATGGAAAAGAAAAACCAGATACACCAATATGAGGTTTCTGAGGACAATACTGTAGAAAACTCTGAATCAAGCAACAGATACTATGTATCCCTCTAATTTCTGGTATGGAATGGAAGTTGATAGAAGCAACTAGCACGAGCCCACTAAGAAACATGGATAAAAACGTGGTGCAGGACAAAATGTCTCTTTTTTTGATCTCCATAGATCACATAAAAAATCTCCACAGCTGCCACTTATTTTATCATTCTAAAAAAAAGTTAACACTTATGAAGGGAAAAGTATACCCCTGCAGAAATTCAGCAGCAGAGCAAGAACTGTGTAATATTTATATAATTTACAACAGAAAAAAACCCAAAAAAAACCCAAAACAACAAAACATAAGTACCTTTTCAGGACACGGCTTGCACAGAACATCAATGATGCTGAAGGTGTGTGGCATGTTCATACACTGACACTGGAATTCCAGCTAACTATTTGTCTCCCAGGACTTAAGACTATTTTCCTTGTTCTTGTTCCACTCACTTGAGTAGTCATTTTTTAATTATTTTCCCTTTTTGGAGTTAAGAAGCGCTACTTAGCCAAATAGTTCTTTATAGAGGCTGCTCTGCCATGTAGTCAAAACATCTCACAAAATGCTGCTCTTATAAAAATGTCAAATTAGCTCCCTTCAAAATACTACTTTTCTACACTCTCAACCAAAATCTAGAAGCAAACTGGTTAAAGGAGACCCCACAAACCTCATGCTGGGTGCACTGCTGGTGGTAATCATTATTTAATTAGTTGAAAGGCAATTCAATTAATAAACAAGTTTGAACTAAATGTTATGAATAAATTCTTCATATAATTGATTTGGCTAATATGATGTGATATTAAAGTACAAGTGTGGCAGATATTTAAGAAACTTTTTTTTTTTAAAGATAACAAAGTTTTTTTAATAGACAGGAACAGCTCGGCCGTAAGCCTGTACACACTCACCCAAGTGCACATACTTCATATATTAAAAAGTCTACAGGATGCACATAGAAAGTTTGGTTTTGTTTTGAATACATCCAAATAAATGAAGCAGACTAGAAATTTCATTTTCTTTCCATAGCAGACCAGTTCCCTCTGGCTATTTCTGATATTTTGACAAGAACAGAATAAATACATAAAAAGGTGTCTGCTTTTTTACAGAATATAGCAGGTTGCTCAGAACAGGTTCCAGTGAGAGGTGGACTCCAAAAAAAGCAATGAAATAACCATGAATACAGAAGACGCAAGTTAGATCATCTGGAAGTTGTACTGCTGCTTGTGGCTCTCCTTGGGAAACTGGATCCACCACACAGTGAGGTGCCTTCAAAGCCCCACTCGTAAGCAATTTCTTCAGTCTAAGCAATAAAACCCCTAGCATCTGTGAAAATGAAAGGGAATAGAATACTGAGGATTGCTTAAATTCTGTGGGAAACCCTAGTGCCAATGGACTCGGGGCTGGTGAGGAGCAGAGCAGAGCTGCAGGTGCACAGAAGCGCGGCGCTAGCGTTGGCAGCCTGTGATGTCTGCTGCCAGCGTCTTTTGCTAGGCTGGCTTTATAAGGAAGCACTTTTCTCCCTGAAACCCACCCCTCCCATAAAAATTGTTCTGGGACCATAGCAGCGTGGTATCTCCTAAAAACCTGAGTGGTCTGTTAGGCTAGATAACATATCATTCTGTTAATCTGAATGAGAAAAAGATTTCAGATGATGCCGTCTACCAGCGGAGACCCTGACTAGACTTTGCGAGGTGGCTTTCTTCTGTTCTTCTGCTGTGGCACAGAAAATTCAGTGGCTTTTGTTTCTATTTTGTTTCACTGCCTTGCAACAGGGTTTGATGTAAAGGACCGGTTTTTAAAAGAGCATAACTAGACCCAGCACCACCTCCTGCATTTCTTTCTGTCAGCCATGCCTTAAAAGAATAAACACAACCCTGGCTACCTTCACAGCCTTCCCTTCCCCAATAAAATGCACAGCTACTCAAAGTATCATATTTTGTATTCACAGTGCCATCTTGACCTTCAATTTACATTTAGGAACAGTATTAATAACCAGAAAAGATAACCACACCACTTCAAATATTAAAAAATTAAAGTGTTAAAAGGCTGAAAATATTCACTCTTTTTGTTTTATTCTGTTCTAATAGCATTAACAGCCTTTTGGTTTAATCCTGGTTTTCTCAGCTTTTACTTCGACTTTCTTGTATCCATAAGATATCAGTATTTTACCTCACTTTTTCACCAACAGATAAGAAAACAGAGAGGAAAGGGAGAGGGTGTTGCCCTCGGAGTAGGACCCCGAATCCCTCAGAACATGACTGAGAAGGTGGGAAGGCTCTAGAGCCCGTATTTTAAAAGAAACACGCCAGCTGCGATAGCTTTATTCCCCATGAGCACTGAATTTAGAAAAGCCAACTGGGTACCTCAAGCACCAGCACACTATAAAAGATGCATTACATTTGGTTTCTGAGAATAGACTAAGATAACACGTTTATTTAGGGTTTTGATCCTCTGAGATCTTAGCAACGAGCGCACCGCGCAGACAAAACCATCTCCGCAAAATTCTCCCTAGCAGCTCTGCAGCTCTTCCCAAGGGGTGCAAGACACGAGGGCTGGCAGGCAACCTCCGTGGGCCAGGAGGGGGATGGGGCACGCGCCCTGGCTGGCTGGCTCGGGTGGGCTCCCACCGCCAGCCCAGAGGCTGAGCTGCTGCTCCCAGCTCTGACGGGGCAGGGGCTAATCCCTGCCAAGGCTCCTTGCCTGTTGCATGGAGAAAGACTGTCTGCACTTAAGCTTTAAGTACTTTTCAGGTGTCTTTTTTGTTTTGAGGGGACTCTCAGAAGCTAAAATAAGAAAATAATAATAATAAAAAAATATCAGCAAACCACCTTGCAAATGCACAAGAATTCAAGTACTGCAAGAAAACACAGACAAAAGTTTCTAACAAAATAACCTTTTGAAAATACAGTGAAGGCAATTGCTAGCATTTATGTTATATATCATTAAGGCCTTTATAGACAGAAGGTAAAAAAAAAAAAATATCATCACGCAAGCAAGGTTATTGAGGGTAGTGCAGACGGTGCAAACTTTATGTGAGATGGAGCTGAACTTTTTCTATTTAACTCATCCTATCTATCTCACACTGAAGTCAGCACTTTTCAGCTTGTGTTTTTACAATTCAAACAAGCCCCTGGTTTATTGCTCCTAGAACCAAGCACTCAGTACTTCATATATGGTGATGGTGAGAGATGCTACTGCATCCTCCATTTTCTCTTTGAAAAAATTAATTATTAATTGCCAGTTATAAGTCACAGGATGATGTGTAAATGGAATAACCACATCCCATTTCATTTCTAGAGAAGCATGCAAAAGCCATGATCACTTCTAGTTTCATTTACACAGGACATTTCCCTGCAAAATAACACAGTCCTTGAAAGCACACCTGCTCTTGCTCTACAGAAAAACCAACGCCAATCAAGATGACATTTGCAACAAATAGCATCCATGAGATTACTGAATTAAGCAACCCTTACTCTGCAGTTTAACATGAATTTCACCGATTGTGCACCAGCTTCCAGACCTGTCAGGTTAGCACATCTCATCGCACCTTCAGCAGACACAAAATGACATTTTCTTTTCAAATGTCATCATGTGTCCAGAGCTCCATGAAGAAACGGTATCAGGTTTTCATCTGGGAAGATGGAACCCATGTTCAGGCAGCAAAGCACAATAAAAAAATCAATCAAGTTCCAGAGAATACTTAAGCTGAAAAAGAAACTGGTTTCACTGCACAGCGGTGATCAGAAGCACGTGGTTTCAACAGTGCTGTATTTATGGAAGGCTCAGAAATCTCCTCTTTAATAAAAAACTTGCATTTATTAAGCGTACATTGCAAAATAGTCTCAATGACAAACTAAGCCTTGATAACGATCATACCCACTTCTCAGTGCCCTTACCAGTGAGAGTCTGGCAGAGACTCTGGATTAAGAATAAATCCTTCATACAGCAGAAGTGTCAACACGTATATCATCTCTCAGATTTGCCTCAATAATACAGTAAATTTCAGGACTTGTGTTTAAAGGGGAAGGGGAGGCGGGGGGGTGGGGGGGAGAAGCAAGCCCAAAATGCTGCTGGCTTACAAACAGAGCTTGGCACTCTCTGGAGAGGTGTTCTGTGTGTCAGCACGTCTCATTCCTGATGTAAGTACCAGGTCTGCAGGAAACAGGCTTTCTCTGGCTGTAACACTGACTGGTGGGGAAGCTCTAGGGGAGGAATGAAATCTTTACATCACGTTTGTTTTGCTTGCATTTTAAAGCAAACCTCCCAAGGCAATGCTAAGCTAATTATTTACAGTGCCACACTCTTAGTCAGCAAATATGATCCTTTCATTAATGTTCCTGTGAAGAAGAAAAATCAAGTGAAATACAAATTGTACGTTTTATCAGAAACATTGGCTGCCTTCTGCTAAGATGACTTGCTTTTTTCAGATCCAGGTTCTATACAGTCTTTAGGGCTTTGTCCTGCCACATAAATTCAAGAAAGGAGAAACATTTTGCAAGAAATTCCTCCTTCAAAGTTCTTACTTTGTCTTTGTTCCAACTCTTGTTATGAAAAACTATCTTCTCCAGAGGAGAGACCTATATTTAAGACTGAACTCCCAAACATCCTCATTTTGTCAGAAATAGTCCCCTATAATTCAAAAGCAGCTACAAGAACTACCTTGCACAGCAGCTGCCAGTAGACCTACTGAATTTCTAGGATCTTCCCCAAAAATTTCCCCAGGCAAACGACTCCCTGCAAGGGGACCCCTCTGCCACCCACCAGTCAGCGCCTGTCCCCTGCGGACCCCTTCTCCAGAGGGTGGATAAAGCCACTTGCTGCTCTGCAGGCAGCAAACCTGCTTGTTAGCAATGAGACTCTCTATGTACAGCTGACCCCGGCAGGTAGTGCTGGGCGTTATACTGAGGTGGGTTGACACTGGCATCCCCCAGGAACTGCCCAGGGGCAAAGCAGGACCTCGCCATTGCGAAGGATAAGAGGTTGTGGGCACGGAAGGAAAGGGAGGGCTGGAGAAGAAAGCACAGGGACTGGAGAAAGAATGAGCTTTGTGGCAGATAAAGGCAAGAGGGAAGGGGAAGAAGTGAAAAAGAGAATGGTGACATTTTGGGTCTTTAATAAAGGAACTATTGTTAAAAAAAAAAAAAAGTGCAGGTCATCAGTGGAACGTGAAAATGTCAGTCACTTAAATGTTACTGTACTTGTTACCATGAAAGATGAAACAAACTAAGAGGTTCATCTCTCTCACTCCTTTTAGAACTTGTCGCTTAGATTCAGCTAAGGCAATTTATGATATCATAATTAAGATTTTAATAAACTTGAAAGAAATAAAAAAAACATTCAGGTGATGATGATCATAGCATTTGTAAATGGTACCACAGTTCCCTATTTTGCAGATAACTTCAGCACTTTAAGATTTAGATCCTAAAAAATTAAAATCTCTGTGAAAAACAAGTGAAACATCTGCCTCCGGGACCAGTCTGATCTTCCCATGGATAAAGGTGTACTCCAAGGTGGATGCCTGGCTTTAGCTAAGAGATGGTTGAAGTCACTAGACTTCACTAGTTAGACTTCATTAGTTAAAATGGTAAATGTGTTTTTACAAACTTTTTTTAAAACTCCAATTTCCACTAAAAAAAGAAAAATAAATTAAGTCAGACTTATTTCAGTAAAATTCCAAGATGGTAAGGGAGCATCAGAAAACACCAGACACCTGGTTTTGCTGTATGCACTGCAATTAACCTCACCCCCAGGTCTAAATGGAGTACTACCTCCAAAATAAAACATGCCTGCTGTATATAGGTTACCCTGCTTCAAAGTCTGCTCTCGTCTATAGCTACCACAAGCTCTGTGGTACAAGATGACACTAACAGGGAAAAAACGCTGAACTTTAAGTACTCTACTTCACAATATCTATTTTTTTGTCTTCCTAGCAAAGCAAGCTTTTACTGCGTCTCAAATGCTTGTTTAACCCTCCCACACACAGAGTCTGTTTCTGGCTTCGGAGCATATACATTTGCTCGCACTGGGTCTGTATCACCTTATAAAGTGACATATCTAAAACTCAGGTCAGCTTCAGGTTCTTCATAAATATTAAAAAATGAGATCCTGGGAAGGAAAGAGGAATATTGGAAAGGGTGTTTCAGGAAATCCTCTTAAGAATCACTGAAAATATCTTATAATAATGAGAAGAAAACTAGGTCACATCATCTCCATTTCTTATTCCTCATTTTAAAATAAAAATTAAATATTTGAAATAGTTTAACAAGGAAAGCCAAGAGAAAGAACCAAGGAAAATCTTTCATTTCAGAGGAAATATAGGTTCCTTAGCACTTGAGAGGATTTTTTCTTAAGGCAGAGGAAGGAGATAAATGGAGAGAAAGGATATCTGTAGAAGAGGAATTCAGAAGATAGGTGATTTTACTTGCATTCTGACACGTGAAGGATTTTGTTAACTTCACAGAGTCTAGGTAGAGACACTGAGGCATTGCTTTAATTGTATATATATATATATAAACAACCACAAAACACACAAAAACCCAAAACCAGCCAACCAAACAAAAAATAAATCCAAGAAACACACGCACACCCAAAACTTAACATAAGTAGAAACATATCGTCCTACACCTATTACAGGAATTTTAGCAGTGATGTGGCCAGAGAGGCTTATTTGCTGAAATATTCTACCTCATTTGAAACACCTGCAGGGCTATGAAGCCCTTGAGCCCTACTTCCATTACGTCATTTTCCTCCCATCCTTCCCACAATTTACTTCCTTTGTGTCAGCTTCCAGCTCTACCAAACCCTTGGAGAAACCTGTGCTCCAAAGCCATTGTGAACCAGAGGATGGATGATTTTGTGATTTTGGGCTTATAATTGTTTTCTTTATAATTTATATTAACGTGTAGAGGCATCAGCTGAAATTCGAACCTCTTTGTTAGACAGTATTACATCAAATACAGTAGGAGATGTAATTTTCCTGGATATTAATAAGACAGAAGTAGTAAGTGGAGAAAGAGGTCACACAAGGTTTTTCAGTGGTACGTCAGGGGAAGAAACCAGGAGTAAAATTCAGGTCTTTTGAATTGCAGCTCTGTCTCTTGTCTCCATAAATAAAACAAGAAACAAACCTTTGTTTTGTAATTCTGCAGCTTTAACTTTTGGTACTTAACCAGGTGAACAGGACTTACGGTCTTTTGTAGAAAGTTGGCCAAATACCCCCTTGTAACTCAACATGCAGTCTTCCACCGAAATGGACAGAAACCGCTTTTCTCCTGAGCTTTCAGGTTTTTGAAAATCACTTGATCTTCTGTAAAGGGAAAAATTTTATTCCACATCCTGGCCCTCAGAATTCACGCCATTCCTTTCTAATTTTTTTTTTCCTGATTATCTGTAGTTCTTGCAAGAAATGGTAACTGTAAGTACAAATTTGGCTAGAGAATGCAGACAACATACTACTGTAACTGTGGTGGCCCACAGACAGAGGTGAAATTCTCTTCCGGTACAAAATTTGTCTAGTCTCTGGGAGAATATGTACCGCACATTCATCCCGTAACATCTCCAGAGATGCTATGGTTTAGAAGAGGCAGGTTATAAAACCCTTATTAGGAAGAGCTTAAGTAAATCTTAAATGGTACACAAACCTTCTGGGTCAATATGAATTTTGTGCATCACATGGGTGACAATTTGTCCTGGTTTCAGCTGGGACAGTTATTTTTGTTCTTATAGCTGGTGCAGCGCTGTGGTTTGGATCTAGTACGAGAACAATGTTGTTAACAAGCTGATGGTTTAGTTGTTGCTAAGTGGGGCTTACTCTAAACCAAGGACTTTTAAGTTTCCCAGCTTTGCCAGAGAGCAGGGGTACAAGAAGTCGGGAGGGGACACAGCCAGGACAGCTGACCCAAACTGGCCAAAGAGATATTCCCACCATGGAACGTCATGCTCAGTGTATAAACTGAGGGTGATGGCCAGGAGGGGTCCATCACTGCTGGCTGGGCATCAGTCAGCAGGTGGTAAAAACTGTAGTGTGCATCACTTGGGTTTTGGGTTGGTTTTTTCCCCCTTGGATTTTATTCCACTCTCTCTCCCTCTCCTATTCATTCCAACTATTATTGCTGCTGCTGTTAGTATTATTTAATTTAAATTATTAAGCTGTTCTTAACCCAACCCACAGACTTTACCTTTTCCCAACTCTCCCCATCCCACCGTGAAGGCGCGAGCAAGCAGCTGCATGATACTTAGTTGCTGGCTAGGGTTAATCCACAACACAAATAATCTTATCTTTTTGATGGTATGAAATGGATCCCACTCCTAGAAAATACAAATTTTAAGCATGGCATTATTTTCCCTTCTTTGCTGGCAATCAATATTTTTTTTATCAGCCTTACACAAAATATCAGGAGTATAGCAGTCCTGTAAACAAGCAGATACATTTGTCTTTATATGTATTTTTTTCTGTTAAGCATCTCTTCACCCTTCATTTAACGTCTTTGGTCTTTCCTAGATCAAGCAATGATAAGGTAAATTAAAAACAAAAAACAAAAAAAAAAAACAAAAACAGGACCAAAAAAATTCCAAATCTTTAAATTTAATAGAAAATAATTGCTACAAAAATTTGTATGTTTGAATAAAGCAAAATGTATACATAGATGAAACCACCAGATTGCTTGTTTATTATTGGCATTTGGTATTCTGGATGCCAGAAATGGATGATTAGAAAAGATGTACAACTCCCCAGACTCACATAACCACATAGCTATTACACATAAATGCATTTGAAACCAGGAATTTAAAAAAAAAATAAAAATTGGGGAATAATCATCATTAGCTAACACCCAAAACCATTTCATACCTGTTTTGTGACATTTTGTGAAGACAGCTGCAAGAAAAAAATACCTTCACAAATACCGTGATACAGTCCACGCCTGCAATATAATAATTTTCTCAAAGTCTCTAATCTTTCTATTTTCTTTGCAATACTTTTTTGCATTCCAGCTATTTAGATTGTATAGTTCTCTTACTGTAAACTTAGATCTGCAAACATGATAACTGGGAACTTTTAATCCTTTCTTTAAGGAAAACTCATTTTCCTTATATCTGAGAGAGAGCTTGAGTTTCACAGGTCGAGTGCCAGAGTAACTTTCAGGCCACCATCATAGGACCATTGCAAAAAATTTCTCGTATTTAAAATACTTGCCATTCCAAAAAGAAGCAAAGCCAATACCAAATTACTTCTTTAATCCCACAGCATTAGAAATGACCATTACTGAGCAAAACAAGAATTAGAGAAGAATGTTTTCTGTGAACAGCACAGATGCTGCTTACAGAGAGGGCTGGTGGAGCCCTGCAGCAGCCACCTCACCTGGCTGGTCAAGGACCCTGCTGGGGCCCATCAGAAGAGGCAACAGCATCTCGCTGCTGTACATGCTGGGCTCCTTCTTACACCAGCCCTTCTCCCATGCGGTCACAGAAGTACTAGGTGGCTCAAAGACTTAGACACGTGATTAAACACCTACACAGGAGGTAACATGCTGTACTGGTTGTGGCTGGGATGGAGTTAATTCTCTTCAAAGTAGGCCATACAGGGCTATGTTTTCGATTCCTAACTAAAACAGTGTTGATAACATGTTTCAGTTATTGCTTATACAGCTCCAGGGCCTTCTCTGCCCCTCACCCCACCCCAGCAGCCAGCGGGCTGGGGGGCACGAGGGGCTGGGAGGGGGCACAGCCGGGACAGCTGCCCCCAGCTGGCCCACGGGGGATCCCAGCCCACACAGCATCATGCTCAGCATATAAAGCTGGGGAAGAAAGAAGAAAGAAGGACATTCAGGGTTATGGCATTTGCCAACTCAAATCACCGATAGGCGTGCTGGAGCCCTGCTTTCCTGGGGATGGCTGGACACCTGCCTGCTGATGGGAAGCAGGGAACTAATTCCTTATTTTGCTTTTCTTGTGTACCCAGCTTTTGCTTTACTTATTAAACTGTCTTGATCTAAGCTCATGATTTTTCTCACTTCCATCTTTCCGATTCTCTCCCTCATCCCACCTGAGGGGGAGCAAGCAACTAGATGGGATGGAGCTGCCCACCGGGGGCAAAGCACGATGCATGCCATAGCCCAGTACCCAACGATGTGTACAAGCCAGATGATCCACAGAAAGGCAGTTACCCACCCTGTGGGACGCAGCAGGCAAGCTGCCAGGCCACATTAACATCTCCAGCTCGAGTCAGGTCATTTTACAAACACTCTGGAAGCCAGAGCCAATATAAGCTTTGCTTACCTCAAAAGGAGGTGCTAAGATCACAATGAATAATATTCATGAAGACGTGTTGGCCCAGATCAAAATAGCACCAGTGAATCAGCAAAGCATATGAATGACCGGTTGTGAACTATTCTGACAGAAGATACATCCCCGTAGGGAAAGGTCACACCTTCAGCCACCTCTCCTTTGCTTCAGCCAACAACTCCCGTTACCAGGCAGAGCATCAGGAGTCATCCTCAGTGCTGCTCCCGAGGGAACAGCATCCCCCATCATCTCTGAGGGAAAACAAATGACTCTGGATACAAAATTCATAGGTGCCCCTAGTAACCCAGCAATAGAGAGCCCTAAGCAAGCAGCACCCTGTCCTATTCAATAAGACTAATAATAACTAGTGCTTTTGTAGGAAATGAGAAGCATAAATTCATATAGTAAGTATTGTTTGGGATGAATAATTCACCCAGCTCTAATTATGAGTATAGCGTTCTGAAACACTGTTCATGAACGGCATCCCGTAAGCCTTCGATAGCAGCTGAAAAAGAAAACGCTATCTGGTGTATTTAAGTGCTAAACCCTACATTAATAACACCAAAATAGGAACTTCCCCATCTATCTATTTAGTTCTACAATGTATTTTATACATACGGAACTGGAAGATGACCTAGCAATAAAAGGTACTGGGATACAGAAAAATTCAGACACTTTCTGAGGAGGTCACCTCTTTTCCCTGGTCCTGGGTCCCCTCCATGATAGAACTGCCTGTCTCTCTACCCAGGAGAGAAAAAATTTCATAAAGGAAAGAGGATCACGCAGAAAGAGGGGATCCAACAAGAAAATATAAGCACCAAGAAATGTCAAACTCACAGTAAGTATAGAGTAACTAAACAATTAAAATAAAAACCCAGCATCACTAACATAAAACATTATAAATTACAAGGCTTAAGTAATTTTTTTCTTTTATCAAAATGTGCAGTCCTTTTCTATTTCAATACCGTGAAACAGCTCTTAAGAAAATCCTGTACCACTGTTGCTTTTCTCCACCTTTCTACTGCTGTGACTTCTGTGGGTAGAATAGCAGAGAGTGTTGATTTTGGGTGCTACTAAGAATCATTGCACCACTGTAAGTTATAGTTTAAATTCCAAATTGGGCCACACGTCACAGAACCAACATAGAAAAATACTCCATATTTCTTTCTACTTTTTCCTAATATTAACATTATTTTACCACTAATAATACTAATTGTTTTTTTAATAACGTCTTGTAACAATTTTTGGTAACAGTGAAACAGCAAGAACTCCTGCATGCTGCTTACGGCCAAGAGTCCTTTATCGATCTCATGTCTAATCATGGCTCTGAACTGCAGATAGCAGCAGTGTGAAATGTTACACATGAAATCTTAGTCTGGATGAAGCCTGACTACATTTGTCATTGTAGTTATGATAATTATCTTCACATTTTTATTAACTTATTTAAAACTTACATATACCGAGGGGAGAACACAGAAACCCGATAACTTACACTGTGAAACCAGAGTAATAATAGCTATTAGCGCTGTTAGCATTTAACAAAACAGATAGGCTAACGTCATGGACATATAAAACATTGTAGGAAAGAAAAGGCCATTATAAAGGAGATTTATTTTTTTTTAAATCTAAAAAATTTTCGGTGATTTGACTTTTCATTGCAGCAGGTTCAATTATTACAATATTACGTTCACAAGACGCATCTTTCATATTTTTTCTTCAATTTTACTGGAAAAAAAATAAATCCCAGTAGGATAAGTACCTATGACAGTATGTCATATGAAAAGACATGTTAATGTGGGCCATACAAAGAACATCTATATATAACATCTGATCCCATCTTCCTCAGTTCCACACCAAAAACTCTATCTATTGTCGCTGCCAGTTTTAAAAGCTTGCAAAGCAGTTCAGTGATGTGTCTGGATCAAAGCAAAACTACAACAGCTGAGTACTCATGCAGGTTATACACCTGCTGAAATTATAAATACTTTCCCCCCTAATGCATTACAGGTGCGCTGTGACTGCTTTTCTTGGGTGGGGGGAGGGAGTGCAGGGATAGGGTTGTAGTTTTAGAAGAGCATACCTCAGATATCTTATTTTCTCATTAAACTATGACTAATTGCAGCACATAACAGATGCAGCAATATAACTTTGGATAACGGCTTCACCAATACCACATACGCTCTTTTATACTTTTAATTAGCACTTCCTTCCAAAGTATAATGCGATGAGATTATTTGAAAGTGTGGAAGTCCCACAAGACCCTGCGCTATATCATTCTGTGCAATTCCCTGTTTACATGAATTCTCCATCTCCAAGACGTATTAACAGCCTCAGGCCTCCTCCATTAATGTGTAAAATGCATCGCCATTTGCACGAGGATCAGAGAGGCAGAACAGCTCTTTAAGCGATTTGCCTAGGCTTTCTTCAAATCTTTTCAACTAGTATTGCTTATGAAGCAACACTGAACATATAGCACCTGCTGGGCTCACAAATGTTAGATTTGGTATGTGGGTACTGGCCAGCCCCCTTCTAGATTGCTTTAGGTAGATCTAACTTCTCAACCATGCCAGCACACTCCTTCAGTCTGTAGTACTTGTAATTACGTTATAGACCAGTCCTTAGATTACATTATAGTAAAACAAGGCCATGAAATGCCCACATCACAACTCCACCTTGAGCAGCATGACTGATTTTAAGCGTCACTTCATGTGGGTTAAGTACTACAGCAGGACCCTTCCTAGATTAAAAAAAAAAAAAAAAAAGAAAAAAAAAAGAAAGAATTAAAAAAAAGGTCTAATACATCTAATATACAGATCTAATATACAGGAAAGCATTTAAAGCATATACTCTGCATTTAGGATCCTGCATTTAGGATCATCTGGATGACCTGACCCCAGGAAGCCTCTGTGTATGCTGAATCCTTAGACCCTGTCCAGATTGGCCTGGCACCAAATGCACAGTGAAGCCTGGAACTGGGGAACTCCTGCTGGAAGCAATGACAGAAACCTCACCTGTGAGTTGCTGTACGGAAGGAGTGTTTTCAGCTGTATGAAACAGGTGTGGAATATGTTTCTGACTCTTCTTTCCACCAGCTTTTGCTAACACAATTTGCTAGTATTTAATAGTAAGTCCCTTAAATTTAATTATTACATTAGTAATGAAACAACGGACATTTAGTTGGACAGACTGTGTAGTATTTTAGCTTTTCTATAAGAAAAGTAAGCCCAATTAAGCCTTCATGGTCTTCATCATGAAAGTGTCACACAAAGTTTTAAGATGTTCTGTAGATAAGAATATACAGGTTATTATCGCTAAAAATAATCAAGTCTGAAGATCTACATCTCCTACCTTGGCACTATGCTTGGGACACAGACTTGAAGAATTGAACAAGTTGGCTGTCTTCAATCAAAAAGAAGTGCCCTTATTTGAAAAGTCAGCATTGTATAGCAGCATGTTTATTTCAATATAGGATGAAATATTAACCCTTCATCTATTGCAATGGCTATTACAGGTGCACATGGTACAAAACATCGCACATGTGTATAGCTTTGCTATAATTGCAAAACTTTTTCATACCTAAATGGTTGAACTGTCTTCAAACCTGAATTTTAATTTACAAGGTATTTTGGGAGAAGAAGTAGATGAAGAAGAACTCTAGATCAGAACAACTTCTTTTGAAAATGTGACAATCTCCCTGTTGTGAAGATTTAGTTTCCTGGCTAGCTGTACCTCTAAGATCGAAGGGTTTGTAGTTATTGTGGAAACAAAGTAAAAAAAAAAAAAAAACAACCGGAAAACATCCAACCGCCCAAAATTATGGATGGCTAACTGTATAACTGTCCTCACTGATGTTTCCCATGCTTTTCCTGAGGCTTGTGGGGACGCGCAATAGGGAGAGATGGAACCTGCTCCTGCTGGTGTGCACTGTTACAGGAGTATCTGTTTTAGTAGTATCTGTTTTATCTGCATCCTTTTATTCAACTGTTATCTAGCCCAGTGTACAGTACTGTCTGCTTATATGACTTCCATCACAATTTTCCTGAACTTGCCTTATTCTCTTACAAACGCTTAACACAGGACTGAATTCTAACAATAACGTTTTTTAGGAAAACATTCACCTAAAAGCAAGATAAGAAGCTCTAAAGCATGTTTCCCTGTAACAATGAAAATGAGGAAAAATATTAAATAAAAAATGGTTCTATTGCTTAGTACTGCTAATAATGAAAGAAAAACCAAACCTTTTTTCCCTCAACATCATCTTATTAATCTTAGAAGATAACTGGAAATGTTTAGGAAAAGACACAGTCAATTAACTGGAATTTGTCATCTTCAAGCTCTATTCATCACAATTATGCATCAGATGTAAAAATTTAGTGTATATAGCTGCTGACTCTACCAAAGATTTTTATGCTTTGCAGAAGTATAGGTAGGAAAAAAGTAGGCTTAAGAAGTTTTCTTGGCATAAATGAACTATAGCATATTCATATACAGGAGATATCCTGTTATTCAAAAGAACTAAACCCTCTTTTGGGTAATAGTAAAAATTAAAGGTGTGGTACTTCGGTTTGACAAAAAATATTTGTGTAGTCAGTAAAAGCTGTAGTCTAATATATGAAACAAATATGTTTGAGAGATGCTTACATATTGATTTTCAAAAGAGAGTAAATTACAGAAACAAGCTTAAGAGAAGTTGTTACTTTCTCTAGTGATGGGTTGCACACCATGTTGTGATAAGGGAAGTACCAGGAGCAATTGATTTGACTCTGTGATAAGGAATTCCAATAGTACTTCTTCATGTCTGCTTAAATAAACTTGTAATCATTTCAGGATGGCTAGTCAGATGTAGCTATTGGGACCAACATATGATCAACATGGGGAACTGATGAGATAGCAGGAGACTGGCAAGGCAAGGGATAAATCGATTTATCAGATGTTTGCAAGCATAACTGGGAACTGGGGCAGTGGGAATATCCATTTCAGATGTGACAGCTTTCCTGCTCATAATGAAACCCAGCACAACAAGAACAAGATTTAACGAGTAAGCACTGTTACGCAGAACAGGACTGAAAAAAAGGAAAATTCTCCTGAGCTACAACAATGTTACTATTAATTTGTTCGGTGGCTTGGAAGAAGCAATGCCTAACCCCTAAGCCTTGCGGAGGTAATTCAAGAAGGGTAAATCATATTTGTAAATTAATTTGTGCAAAGCCTTACATTATAGTTTTACTAGTGATGTGCCAAATCTCATTTGTGCAGTGTCAGATAGGCTGAAAGCTGGATTAGCAATACCTTATCCTTGTGTGTTTTTTTCAGAGAAAGATTTTGGGGATTTCCACTTCTTTCTGAATCTCTCTGTACCTCAGACAGACCATTTGAAGTCTTACAGTCCTGCCTTCAGACTGATGCTTAGGACATTCATGTGCCTTCCCGCTCAGTTTCAACAATATATTGGCATGAAAAATCAATATATAAGCAATTCCAAAACATTTTCTCTAATTATTTTCCCCTGAATATCTTGGACATTGTCACCTATCTTACTCCCAGCTCAGTGGCAGCATTAACATTTACACTTTTGTCTGAGGACAGATTTACACGTGTTCTTCCCAAAAATATTTCTGAGCCTGGACAAAGGCAAGTTGAGGAGCAAGCAAATGCCATTTGGGATGGGGAGTCATGAGCCAAAAGATAATTCTGTTGTAGGTATGATGATTATTTTTTTTTCCAGACTGAAAGGAGCTTGATTTCTTTTCTATAGTAGCTCAAGAAAAGAGGACAATAATTTTGACACCTAGACAAACTGTTTAACTAGACGCCTCTTCCCATATCAGCTATGTAGCAGTCAATTCATGGTAACTAGTAACAGCCATCCAAGACTCCTCTGCTTACTGAACACAGTCCTTAAACCCAACTGCTAAGTTAACTTATATATACATGTTGTTATACAAAACTACCACTCACAGATGCTACCACATAAAATTATAGACAAACAGAAACAGATGAACATATAGATAAATGCATAACTTCGATATGAGGAAGAAGGAGCAAAAATAAAACACAAGCTGTATTTGTTATTCCAGAACTTACCTGAAAATAGTCCTATAAATAACTCTCGTGGGGAACATCTTTCCTGAGATCTGCTACGGAAACTGCAGTATGGCTGTGCCATCAGGAAGCTTGGGTTCTGATCTTTTCCAAAAGCAGGGATGCGACAGGCATTTCCACTCCCTGCCATTCACTTGACGGGTTTGGGATGTACCCTGATGGAGAAAATGCAAATATTGAGAAGTTTAATCATTTGTTTTCCCTGAGCAGGAAAGAGATATGTAAAATAACTGCTTGCTATTTTTTTCTGTCGCTTCTGTTAAGTGGCTGTACAAGCGCAAACCTGAATTGTACAGCTTAGTTCTGAAGGCCTGTTTTCCCTCTGACAAACACTTGTCTGGGTTAATTTTTGAGGTGGTGAAGTAACGAGACCATATGAACAGCAAACATACGCCAAAGGCAACTTATTAAACCAGCTTAATAAACACAATGCAAGCACACTTAGTTCAATTTAACATAATATTTGCTGTTTATGGTCTATACGCTGGCTGATAATAAAGCACCAAAGCAAGTCGTAAATAGAATTTCACTTAATGAAACCATACGGGGCTTGACCCTACAGGGTCCTGAATCTCATGGAATCTTTAGTGATGGGCGAGAGAAGGTATAAAATGGCCACATTATGGAAAACAAAAAAATCCCATGAGTTATAAGGCAATATAACATCAGCAAAGGGTTCATTTCTCGACAAAGAAATTTTGGCTTTTCCCCTTACAGCTAAATCCTGCTCATATCCACAAGCAAAGATCTAGAGAGAGAGCAGGATGGGTGGATTTACTTCAGGCCTACGTACCCAGGCACACAATTTGACTGTGCATGTTAGTGAAGAAGATCTAAAGTATAAATTGCCACTTATGCTAATTGCCTCCTTAGTACATCAAAGCTGCATGAATGAATTCTTTCAACCACACAGAAAATAGCACCATTTAAATACTTGCTTTAGTAAAAGCCTTGCTTTGCAGATCTTCACATGTTGACACGAAGCACTTGCAAACTAAGAGACAGCAAAAAGTTTTTCTCGAAATAGGCAATGAACGTAAGGCACAAAAAAGTAATAATTAGCCTGCTTTTAAGGACAGTAGCTGAGGCATTGGCTTCCTGAGATTCAGGCAACGTCCTTGACCCCTAACTTAAAAATAATTAAAAAAAAACCACACCAAAAAAACCCCCAACCAACAAATTCTAAATGCTGACCAAATAGCTGTCTACCTTCTGCTTTTGTTTATAAAAATATTAAACCAAGATAGCTAAAAGCAAGCCACTCTACAAGAGCATGAGTATCTGAATCTATACCACTGTATGTGCAGCAGCAGACAGAGCACTCACCCCTTACTGCAACCCTCGAGCTCATAATGAATGAATGAATACTCAAACGCTGTGTGACCTCTGAATGGTCTATAAATGCCCAAATTAGAAATTTCCATAAATCAATAACCTTTGTTTTAAAATGTATTTTTGTCCTTGCTTATGCTTCTGTCAGAGGAGAACTGAGGCTATCACCAAGTTATTAGTAAAACCATTAACGTTGCAAACAAGGATCTTGGTGTCACATTGCAGAGCTCTAGGTGATCATGGTGATAAACAAAACAGCTCCAGAATAATCCAGCTTACTCATCGGGATAAAATTCATATAAAACATCAGGTATTCCAATTTACCTGCCCTATAGCATTTGTCAGGGCAGTGTTCAAACCCCTCCCTTTCCACCCCCACCATCTTCTCTTTACAACCTGTTAAAATAACACTGTCTACAATTACAGGGTCATTTGTTATGCATGATATAATAGACTGCAAATATAAAAAGGCATTATCATTACTTTTGTCCTTTGTTCTTCCAGGCCGGAATATTGCATAGTTCTTTACTTTGACATTTATTGCTTTTAGATTGGTAATAGAATGGTTTGTGTTGCTCATTATCTTGAATGATGATAATATTAGAGTTTGGGGAGCCTGCGTTTCCTGTTAAGTAAAGTAAAGGCTTCATATAATTTACCAAAGGTTATTACTGGACAATTACCCACAATACAGTTCAAGTCTAATAAACGTTAGCCACATTCACTCTTAAACACCACATCTGTAGTATGGTTTCTAGGAAACTGCAGAGAACGATTTATGCCATCTGTGTGCATGGGAGGAAGAGGGCTGTTTACATTTGCCTATGTATATACATATTTTAGTATGTATTTTTGGCATTTATTAACAGGTGTCCTTAGGGAAAAGATTTCATTCAAAGAAGTACTTAGCAATACAGCTGGAATCCTGAGCAAAGAATGGGAGGGGAAGAGGGATAAGGTAAAAACCCATTTTCCCCTACACCATTAGAAATAACAGAGTCATTCCAGATTTAAAGTCGGAAAACTATATCAGATTTTGGCCTAAGACTTTACATAAGAACTTACATAACAGCCTAATATATTAATCAATTAAAAGGGCATAAAATTCAGAACCGATTTCATGCTTCCATCCCTTTTATCTCTGACTGTAGCTGGCATCCCATCCTGACCGGTGGTAGGACCCTGATCTCAGGGAGCTTCACCGCCTAGAGCTGGCTCCATCCCTGCTAAGGGTGGCTGAAGGTTTTACACCAAAGAAATTTGCTAGGTTGGGAATTGTTGGCAATCAAATCCATATCTGAGACTTGCAGATGTTACAACAACACTCTGTGTGCACAAACACACGTGTATACAAACTCTCAGCACTTTTTCTTTTCCCCTGTTCCCTTTTTGTTTGGTGCTCCAGTTTGCCTGCAGACATTTATGTTCAATTTATGTTCATCAGTTCATTTTTTCTAGCAGCAGGCACTTTCAATGAAATGTTTCTATTTGGTGCCAAGTAATAGTAGCTAGAGTTATTTGCCCTATGAATCTCAGTAGATTAGTTTTTGTAATTTACATACATATCCAATTTCTTCCAATTTTCATTGACAGTTTTCTCTTTGGACTTTATTTCATTTCTATTTTTGAGCTCTAACATTGTTTCGTACTTAACAGCTCTCTGTAAACTTTCTGATACATTCTGCATTATTATAGTTAGCTAGTAATGCAAAAGTGAGAAAAAAACCTTTAACTCTAAATGTTAAAATAGTCTGCAGAAGATGGAGTTAATGTTTCATGAAATAAATGTCATAATATGAAAAACATATTTTAATGGAAAATTGTTCAAAGCCTCAGATGTTTCTTTTCTGACTAACATCAGTTACTATTCTTCATATGAATCATAAACCCCAGACTGATTAGGTCATCTGGTTCATCCGTATGGCAATAAATAATTTTAAAACTACAGAAATTTGCAGTTATGATGAGCTGACACAAGGTGAGTACGAGCCTGTAAATATAATTGTAGCCAGCTGACACACCTGCGATGGGTTTGCTCTCAAGAGGGAGCATATTGATGGCTGGCATTTCTGATGTTGTTAGAACAAGATAAGCTGTAAACCAAGATAATGTTCTTCCATGCTGTGCTAGGAACGATCAGCAGATGTTTGGGTGAAGCAAAGAGAACCACACAATTGCTGTTATTAGATCACTTGATATTATAATGGGTGGACAGGTGCAGGTAGGAGGGGAACACCTGCGGAGCTGGGCAGGTTTGCTCAGTGCGGGCCCAATCCAGTCACCCCTCGGGGTAAGGGAAGGCTTTCCAGGAGCTGCTGTGGGATTTCAGCAGGATTTAACGTACGCAGGCAGAATCCCACAGACCCACACAGAAGCACTTTGCCCCCTGGGCACAGTAAGCCTGGCCCTGCATCTCCCATCGCAGCAGAACACATGAGCGCGCCTGGTGCGGGGCGCGGCGAGGCAGCTGTGCTAGCACTGATGCCTGACAGGCATGCAGCTGCAACCACAGCAGTTTTTGTTGAAAACTGGAAAGCAGCAGGTGCTGTTTCAGCAAGGGGTGTTGGGCGCCTGGAGAAGACAACCAACATGTCCCAGTCTCCCTCCCAGACCTGCAATAATACAGAACACGTTCGTGAGCGCTTTCAAAATAGCCTAGGCAAGATAGAGACACAAATCCCATTAAAATTAAATCAATGTGCTTGTTACTTCCACCTGCTTTCAAGACTTCAACTTATTTTTAAAAAGCACAGTGGCAAGATATATAATGAATGGGACTAGTCTTTCAAATGTCCTTATCCTCTAGGCTAGAAATCGAGGGTGAATTCCAGTGCACGGCAGGGCACCAGACAGCTTTCCCATATGACAGAAGAAATTAATTCCTCCACATCTGTATATTTTGACCAAAAAAATGTATGAACTTCTTCCTGTACAGCCATGTTTCAGTAAACAAAAGAAAAAGGCAGTCAGAAAATACATGTTCAAATCTAAGCAATAAAGACCCGCTACATTCTGACGAACACAGTCACATCAGAGGAACAACACAGGAATGTTCAGCTGCACAGTTTTCATAATAAAGTGTATCCCAAGGAGACTTCCCCCCCCCCCCCCCCAAGGGATTTTTGAGGCAGGATCCTCATAAAGTTGAAGAGACTACACAGAATCTCATAACTGAGCTGTACACAGTCTAAAATTCAGCCCGGAGAGAGAGAGCAGTCACGGTGGAGCAGAGTGGCCAAGCTCAAGTCACCAAAGACTGCAAATCGGGCAGGGGCAAGTGCTGTTGATGTAGCCTTTCCCCAAGTGGACACTGATGATGAAGGTGTTTTACATGCCAAGAATTTCAACCTTTGTTCAGTAAGATAGAAGCTTTGCATTACATTATTGGCAAACACCTTGCTGCTAATTTACCCCTGTGCTGCCAGTTAGTGCTTGCCCATCGGGGCTTGCAAGCACTTCTATCCTTCCTCTCCTCTCTACTGACTGTAATTATTTCACCAACAACCTAGCAAACTTTTTGAATGAAAGTAATCTTGGTGCCTAAGTACATTTTCTCTTTGTCGTCTTCAGTCAGTTTTAAACACAGGTTCTACTGATGGGCTTGCATATTTATTTCAGTTTGTTCATGTTTTTGTTAGTAGTTTATTTCAGTGTTGCAGCTCCTAAACCAAAGGACAATCTTTTTCAATTTGTGTGAGGTGAATTGTACAAACATCAGCTCTGTAAGGGAATTCTCCCTCCCTCAAATCTTTAAACCATCTCCCTCTCTACAGGGCTCAACCAGCACCTTGCACCGTGGCTGCAGGGGGTTTCTTGCTTTTGGTACCAAATTAGCGGTTTGAATTTCTCCTCTTTGCCCTCAAATGCAATTTCTAGTGCCATTCTTGTCCTTCGCCCATTCATGTGGTGGTTTAGAACAGCAGAGATACCAGTTCAAGCCCTCTCTGTTTCCTAGGAGAACCTGCATCTACACCTCTGCCAAGCCACAGTATGTAACTAAGCTGTCGTCCCTCCTCTGAGGTGCAGAATTCAGTGCTGCTTTTTCAAGCTATTCCGCTCTGCACAAACCACTGAAAATGCCAATTTTCTCCGGTTGAATTAACGTAATTATGTCTTATTAAAAAAGCAGCATGTTAAATTAAATCATTAAAGAGTTCCAGCTTTCCTGATACACAGGATCAGCCAGCATATGTAAGACAACACCGTACCATAGCAAAAGTCTGCAGCTTTACCGCTGCAAACCGATCGCAACATTGGCTTCAGGTTGCTCTGGAATAAATCAAACCACACATCCCTTTCTCGCCTAGAGAGGCCTGCAGGAGCAAAGCTGCGAGGAAGCTCCTACTCTGCTGACCACAGGATTTCAATTTTAGTCCCAGAGAGCTTCAAAGGCCTGAAATCTGATGGCGAGGGCGCGCAGAGCTTACAAGCGCTGCAGCAGAAGGCTTTGAGCCCCTGCAATTCAGCCTCCCTGAAGACACCGCAGTGGGTACCAGGCCAGCGCTGCTGTCACACACATTTTCCTCAATGGGAAAAGTCAGAGCATCCCTTGTTTCAGGTATTCTAATTTACACAGGTACCTAAATTCCCGTCTAGCAAATGCATGTAGGAATAAAAGCCTCACCAACATGCATCTGCAGCTGCTCTGTGCATGCAATAGCACTGCTGCAACGCCGGGTTCTGTGGGCTGGTAACATTGGAATTCAAGCACTGCTTTTTTGCCATTTGCTGTTGGCTTAAGCATCACATTAAAACAGTAAAGGGTCCTTAATCACTATCAAACTAAAACATCAAACTAAAATACCTAGTTACACATTTAAGGTATCGAGTAAGCAAGGGTGTGAGTGGGAAATTATAGCATCCACATATGGAAAAGCAGTATGCTAGTATCTCCTGACATAATGGGTCTTGAACAGGGCTCTTACAAGTGGAAACAAGTTTGCCTTCCTGAGGGAAACATTTTGGTTTGGCTGGAAAAAATAATATTGTCATTCTTTGAGGAAAAAAGTATTTCCTGGAAGTCTTTTGGGACCCTCAGAAAACAAAAATATATATTTACCTCCTGGGGTATTTTACTGTATTTTCCTGAATTAAACATCTTAAAGTCTATTATCCTTCAGAGGTTTGGGGTTTTTTTGGGTGTTTTATTTTTAACAAATAAAATATCCTCAGCAAATGTTTCCTGGTCTCATACTTGTTGCAGAAACAATGACATATAAAGCAAGTATACTTTTAACTTTTTTAGCGTTTTGTTGTTATCTATTCATCTTTACCTGCTCAGACAAAAACATCAATCAGACAAGCTAAACGATTGCTATCAGTAAAGCAAATGATCCATCAAGCAGGCATGCATATTCAGGTCCCTCTCTCATGCAGGCAACGACTTTCAAGGGTGTCAGCTTGGGCTGCCAGGACTGTCAGGAGGAAGAAATAGGCTCTTTTTGTGTGGATTGGGTCACCCTAAATTACAGCCTAATTGGTTGCCTAAAGAAGTTCAGATGAGTCATTCCCTAATGCTCATTTCTTGTCACTAACAATGTGGCAAGAGGTGAGAAAACCAAGTGTACAGCTACAGCTACAGTAGACACTTGAAGTTATGTGAAATGAATTCTGCCAGATATTTATTTTTATGAATGATATTGACTCAAAAGATCAATGACACTATGAAAGACAAAAAGCTGTTATTACTATTTGCTGTAAATTCTGGCTTAGGTTTTGATTCTAACCCCTTCTTGTTATTATTCAAGAATGTATAATCTGTGAAAATTAATGGAAAATTAATTATTGCCTTATAACCAAGCAAATCAGGAACACAGATCTGGTTGTCTAGAAATGTGATTTGTGCTGCATACTGAATGCAGTCCTGGGAGCCACATTACATCACAGTGAGGGACAGAAGTGGATGGTTTATGGACTTTATGCTTAAATAGGTAGTACCTCCAAGTCGACCATAAGGTGTGTGAAAGCTGCTGCATTTGATACTGCAAGACCTCCTTGAGCTAGATTACTTCTGTATTAATAAGTAATGAGGGGATGGACTTACAAATCTGTTCTTGCAGGTTGATATTACAATAAAACATCTGTCTGGAAGAAAATCTCAAGGCACCTAGAACTTACCAAACCAAAGCAAGCTGTCTCCTGTTGAACATGTATGGTACCAAACCTCTCTAAACAACATCTCAGAATTGATACCATATCTGAACCATTGCATTTGCTGGTGTGGGGAGAAGGCAGGGGTGTGCAAAGCACCCTGCCCTCCCCTCCTCCCACGGTAGGCGAGGAGGCAGCCATGGAGCTGCTGTCAAGGGATGGGAAGAGGTTTGTGGCAGACCCACACGGATCAAGGGATTACAGCAGCAAAACTGTTTTACATCTGATGTGCCAGGCTGTCACAGGTATGTTTGTCCCCTCCCTGGGTAGGGTTTGGGGGAGCACCAGTGCATGGGGCAAGGCCTGAGTCCTTCAGAAGTGAGCTGGGGATACAGTGTCTTCTCCAGCACACAGGGTGTGAAATGGGATTCACAGTGTGAAGCCTGGAGACTTCTTTCCTCAAAAGGCAAGGAAAGGAAGAGATGAAAGACAGCTTTCCTTAGGAAGCTACCTGGTGAGAGAGCGTTATGCTGAATGCTCCTAAAAATCATTATTGCTTTATTTACATTTCTCAAACACCATGCGGGTCTACAGGGGTCAATTTTCAACAACAGACTAAATCTCAGCTGTTCCTTATCAGTCTGTACAGGAGGGTTGAGCCACAGGATGAAAGCTACCTGCCCAACTAGTGATTTAACTCTGCTATGCAGAGGATGACCTTACAGATTTGGGGTCCTTAACTCCACACAGCGTATCCCTGAAAAGCTCAGACTTGTGCCTTTCTGAATCTTCAGCTTGACTGCCAAGAAATGCAATAATTTTAGGTTG
This sequence comes from Falco naumanni, assembly GCF_017639655.2. Taxonomy (NCBI): domain Eukaryota; kingdom Metazoa; phylum Chordata; class Aves; order Falconiformes; family Falconidae; genus Falco; species Falco naumanni. The sequence goes on from NC_054055.1 coordinate 117,164,939, forward strand.
ATGCTATCACCATTTATAGAGCCACAGCTATGGAAAAGACTTCTCCTGGGAGATAATTATTAAAACCCCAAAAGCCTCTATCTGAACAGCTGGCACTGTAAGACAAATGGAAGAAATATTGAAGGAATAAAGTTTTTATATACACTGCATCCCTTTCTGTTCTACAGCTGACCCATAACTTCTTTTAAGTAGCAAACATTAATAAAGAAAAGAAACTGGCAGAAGTTACAAACTGTTCTCATCAATTTTTTCCACCTACTGTAAAAGCATTCTGAGACCTGGCTTTTAATTCAATATACAACAAACAAAAGACATCAATATGAATCTTGTTCCTTCATAACTTTTCTATTCAGTTTTAATCCAATTTCCTTTAAAAATCCCACTCTTTTACAAACCTGACCTGCTATTCCAGACAGTTAAGTCCAAAAACATTGATGGTGCTTCAGGAAGACAGAGGCACACAAGTCATTCTGCGATTCTTAGTTGTGAGAAAAGGGGAATATACCTGGAGGAACATCTGCTTAACAGCACGAAATTAGAAAGCAGAGAAAAGACAATTAATTACTCTTTTTTTTTTTTCTTGTGTTTTGGTTGTTCTTGCTACACACATCAACATTAACTCAGCTTCTCCCTCAGCCTACCACAGCTCTCCGTAAGGCACAAAGACCCTCTCCATGCTGCTTCCCTGTTTGTGAGGTGCTAAGAAAAAACAAGTGGCAACATGAACTCCAGTAAGCCTTTTGATCTCCATAGCTGAAATATAAGGGAGGGGAAAAGAGCACGTGCTACCCCAGTGAGATTACTCCTATAGGGCAGATATAACTGAGCTACATCCCAGAGCAACGCTACATCTAACAGACATAATAGAGCTGACGAGCTTGTAAATTCAGAAAGGGGTGATAGGCTGCCTGGAGCCAGTGGATTTTATTCTTGTTAGAAGGAAGGATAACTACTATCACTAGAATTAAAAAAAAAAAAAACACCTAAAAATAATAATAATATAAAACCAAACAAACCCCCTTTAAATCCAGTTTACAGTAAAATAGCTTTTTATACTGAAACATCATTGCACAAGTAAATTCTTACTACTTCTTTTCACATACCGTCTCACTCATACATCTTTCTGTGTATAATATATATGCAGTTCACAAGAGAGGGAGGGAAAAACAAAACAAAACACCAGACAGAATGTATGTGTATCCTGAAAAGCACCCAGCAATACTAGAAAAGAGATTAAAATTTCATTTGCTGTGCTCTGGCATACAGACATTGTAGCAACTTCTTGGATGGTCTCCTTACCAAAAAAAATATCATATGCAGGACTACAGTTTCTGAGAACAAGTCTGTTCTTCACATACAATCTAGAGTCCTGAAAACCTTTTTCTTTACAATGACACACTGGTCTGCTTTTCCTCCTTTTCTTTCAGCTGATGATCTGCAAACTTGCAAATATGGATCTTTCATAGTGATTTCATCTCTTACCAACTTTTTTAATCCAAAACCTGGTACTGTTGTGCTTGAGCTGTAGAAACAAATCAGGCTCATTTTCTTCTTTTGGCAAAGTGTGATTTTATTTCTTGAGTCACTACACCCAAATTTAGCAGCCTGTGCTTTCAGGTCATCCGTCGACCCAAAAATGATGATCCTGCATCTAGTCTTTCTTTTCCTGCGTCATCCCTATGATCCCTCACTGAATACATTAGTTGTCTTTCTTTGTACTGAAGTCATGAATAGCTTAGAAACAAATGTACTGCAAAATAGATTAAAGATACGCTGCAGCCAAAGGTGTGGCTAAACCCTCCCCTGGGAAGCACCTGAGCAAGTTTATACCATCCACCTATACACCTCCTCTCTTCAGGACCAAATTAACTTTTCTTATTTATCAACGAGGGACCACAACTGGTGGCACAAAACATGCAGGATGTGTAAACTTGGCAATTTGCAATGACCTTTACATAAAGAGAAAGCTTAGAGTAGTTCTCCCAGGAGCTGTAGTGTACTTGCGCTTCCCATTTCAAAGACACTTTGTCTTCTTTGAAGAGAAAGTCCATTAAGTCCTAGAAGAATGCACATATTCAATATTGCGTTGAGATTTGCTGTGCTTGGTGGCATACAGAATAGTGCTTATAGTTCAGATTTGGGCTCACTTGATCAAGGCGAATCTAATATGCAATCCCAAATTGTAATATGTTCACAATCACTTTTCTTTTGTGCACACCTGAGATTTAAATTACCTATATAACTGTTCCTAGACAGCTGTTAATTATTTCCTATTTTTAATTATTCATATTTAGCATACCGTCTGCATAACACCCACTGATCTTTTGAGAAAGTAATTTTACAAATGCGATGGGACTGTAAAGGTGGAAAAGCCCTCCTACATTGCCAAATCCAGTCTTCCAGTATTACAGCAAACATGTGTCTACGTTACAGTCCTCATTTTCACATATTTCCTTTATAAAAATTTCTTGTAAGGATTAAAATTCTTTTTTGTCTTGTCGAAAGCAAGGGCTGAAAGAGAGCTGTGCCTGTGAGCATCTCAGATGTAGTTAGCTAGCCAGCACCGGATTGCCTCAGTAATGTGGTGTTTTAGGAGACTTTCTGAGGCTCAGAGAGCTGAGCCATCTGCTTACAACCCATTGAGGCTTCTCCAGGGGCAGCTGTGAGTGGCGGTCCTCCAGGCACATTCCTGTGCGGACCTCTCTTGAGACAGTGTTTTACTGTGCTGGAATTGCCTGGGCGATTCTGTATTTTTGCTCAGGCTACATAAAATGGGGTTCAAAGCTTCATCTCGGCAAAAAGGAAGTTACTCTGTCTCTCAGTTCTACGGTAAAATACAAGTTACTGCAAGCCATACGGCTACTCTTCTACCACTCCAGGGATCACTAAAACTGGGTGTCAGCAGAAGTGGATCAACAACTGGAAGGGAAACAGGAGGCAGACATATCTGTGAAGGGTTAACTCTAGCACTGCTTTCCACCATGCCAGACTCCACCGTTTGTTCTGAGGACAAAGATATATCCTTACAGTACTTTCACACAAGCCGTATTCGTTTTCCAGGCAAGGGACTGAAGAACAGATTTTTATAAGGTATTTAGGCTGCGTGAACTTTTGTAGTTGTTGTTTGTATACTCTCAACCCTCTCTTTGGATCAAAACAGCTTGCATGCCTTGTATTTAGCAGCTGAGCCTTAACAGGACTGACAGCATGCTGCAAGGCCATTCCACATCTTCTCCCCTCCTCATCATTCCAGTCTGATTGTAGCCCAGTGGCCACAATACCCTCCTGAAGTCAGAGATACAGCTGAACTCTCTGAAGTTTCCACTGAAACCCCAGGTGAGCACAACCGATGCTACTTTTTCCACTTAACTCCATCCAGTGCTTGCATCCTCATCGCCCAGCCTACATTCCCACCCCTGCTGCCACAAACCCAGATCTCCCCAGCAACATAAAACCCAGCTGCATACTAGATGTACAAAGTCATTAAAGCAAGATAAATGAAACAGAAAGGGTTTAATGCCTTTTGCCCCAGACAGCCTGCAACAAGGCATCTCATTTTTTCAGGCAAGTGATGGAGTTGACACTTATTTAAAAGGACGGGTGCATTTTTTACCTTGAGTGAAGTGAGAATCAGTTATTCACCATATGTTAATGTAGTTAACACTAAGCAACACTAAAGTAGGGCGTGTGTGTGCGTGCTTCCAGTAATGACTTTGCATTTTGGAATTTTTTTGTGGTAGATTTTGTAAAAAGGGTCATAATTTGGTTCCAGATTTTCACAGTCTACACAGCCACTGAGATGGGGATACCAAACAAGACTCTACTCATTATGGTGATGTTTCAGTAGTCATTCATTGTGGCAGGAATAAAAAATTACAACAACAATAATAAATTACTTTATGTTACTTATTATATTTACAAAATATATGCAAAATTTTGACCCAGGTGGTCAGCTCTACTTTCTGCTCTCAACCAAACAGGGTCTCGGTCCTGCATGGGGTCTACTTCATAAAAGCAAGATAAGACTGTAGAGACAGACAACCGCCAAGCAAATCTTGTGTAATTCTATTAAAGCTAAAACTCTTCTGGCTGAACTGTTGCACAACACTTACCTCTTCACAGACACAAGAAGGCACTGCAAAGCATAGTCAGTGTACAAATATCATCCGTGCAGAGTAGCACCCAACTACTAGAGCAAGTTATCAGGGCAATACAGTAACAGATTTTAAAATTTCATCCACACGTAGTCACCTTCTCAAACACAAGTACAACTCTATGGAATTCCTCATCTTCTGCCCCTGCTCATGCTCTGGTCCAAGAAAGCAACCCATTTCCAGCCACGCAGGACCTCTTACATTCTTGCCTTAGTTTGGCAACAACAGTTCTTCAGCAAGTTTCCTAGGTTGGAGGAGGGGGGGCAGGGCAGGAGTTGGAAGGTGGGAGAAGCAATTATTTTTAAATACTAAGCTATGATTTGTAATGGTGTCTATATTCATTCCAGTATTTGTCATACAATATTTGTCTCATAACACAGAGGATCTATAATGATGGACATATAAGAGATGCTCTTGGCACAGCATTTGGCCATTTGCAAACATCCCTTCACAGGAATCCTCATTTGCTGCCAATGGCAGAGACCAAAGTCTGAAATCTGGACTCAGCCAGGACTTGGCAGCCTCCAGATGGAAACACAACCCACTGTCTGCCAAACCAACACCCTAACAGATTATGCTGTTACTCTTTCTCTCTGCTGGTGTCCACCAGCAGCCCAAATGAACGAATTGCCTCTGTGCTCTTCATAAAAGAAGACAGCAAAAACGATCCAGGCTATTATAATGAGCTTCACCTGCTCTGCACTCATGTAGGGGCTCGGTTTCTGTTCAGCTTTTGTGTTTGTATCATCCTACTGGATGAGGCTCCGAGTATTTGTGTGGCTGCGAGCACGTGTGCTCAGCATTTTTAATGGAGCAAAGGCCTAGCACAGAAGCAATTAGGCAAAGGTTTTATACTGACTTTGCCATCAAGGCTTTTTGTAGCATTTGTACAGCTTTTTTGGCTTTGCCTCTATATTTAAATCCACCTAGACATTATTAGCAAGTTAGACTGGTAGGTTCTTTGGCAAAATGCTTGGGTAAAATTAGTTTATATTTCCTAAGCAAAGCAAATGACCTGTCAGCAGGATGAGTTATGGGTGCTGCTCAACTTGCTGGGGGATGCCCCAAAGAATAATCAATTGCCTAGATGTTTGGGTTTGGTTTTTAATGTGGCTGATATGTTAATGGGTCTCTAATTCAGCACATGCAGTATTGCTTTTAGAAAGATGAGATACTTTGAAAAATAAAGAGGAAGGGTTGACTTTAAGCCATGAGAGTGAAAGCAGTATTCCTGCTTCCCTCTTTTGCTCTCCAAGAGGGTGAACTCAAATTGATGTAAATATTCCTACATCAACGCAAGTTAATACAGAAAGTAAAATGACCTGTTTACAGTATAATGCATGTTTTATGTTGCTTTAACTGTAGCCACATATAGGGCTTTTAACAATGCAATTAAGTTAGTTACAAAAAGAATTTCGATTCTTCCAACCAACATTGTTAGATCACTAAAACTTTTCAGTCACAAGGCTGGAAAACCCAGAATTAGGGCCTGAAAAAAATGAGCACTACTGACGTTCCAGCAAGTCAAATATTCTTTAGTTCTCTGGTTGGCCCTGGCAACTACAAAGCTCTGGTTTTGGTCATACTATTCTGACCTCAGCCTCAAAATACACATCAGCCTGAGGCTGCAACTGAGAGTTGATGCTGGCTGGTAGTGAGGAGTCAGGTCTGCATTAGCGTGAAGCCCCTCTAGTCTGAGGACTAAACATCAACCTGGTTGGAGCCATTTCATCCATACCCAGACATCCTTGCTTCAGAGTAACACTAGCTGTGTCCTGTGCTGCAGAAGCTAGGCAAACAATCTACGCCCTCAACAGATGAGGAGGGAGCAGATCTTTTGTGGTACTTTGTAATCAGGCATGCCTTTAGCAGAGCTACGGGCATTGCACTACTGAATCACTGACTCTATCTCAGTGGCGAGACTGAAATGCGCTCATAATTTTTACACAGTAGAGCCTTTGCACTGTGCTTTTTCACCCTCTTCCCCCCCCCACACCTTTTCTCCCCCCTAAAACTAAATAAGGCTGTAGCTGTTATATGTTAGTACATGAAGATAAATACATTTTAAATGCATGAAGAAGGGAACTTGGATAAAGCTTGTTTCTTGTCCAATGGCCACAAGGACAGCTCACTCCTTTCCAATGACAGCAAGCTGAGGAAAATGTCCTGTAAAGGAATAAAACTACAAACTCAGGACCAAAGTGTAAACCAGGTCAGAAGGAACCTCAGAAGGTCCCTGGGAACTTGATGAACAGCAAATCAGTACACTATTACAGCCAGCAGACCACCTGCTGCTTCATGCTCATATTGCTAATTCAATGAAATGGCATTAAAATATTTTCCAAGAACTTCACTATGAGGGGCTTCAAGAGTTGCAACTCTTGTAACTGAACTGCAGCGTTTGGAAAACTTTGCAACAAGCACTCAAATGCTCCAGTCTGATACAACAACAAGCCACAAACAGGAAAGTGCCCGCTACAACCACTGGTGAGAAGTTTCCAAGAAGGATTTCAATGAACACGAGAGAAAGCAGGCATGAGGAACAGCAGCCAGCAGACGAATACATGGCTTCAAAATATGTTCAATTTGTCCAAGGCCTGTGAAATCTTGTTCAGCACCAGCCAAAGACAAACTATTTCCCCTTTTAAAGGCAAAGGGGGCAATGGGCAGCCTTATGAAAAAGGCATGGCACTGCTCCCTTTACAGCACAGCTGGTAGGTATGGATAGCATTCAACCCTCCAAGCTTTCCAGCAAATGTCATGTTAATGTCTTCACAGAAAGGACTTATGTTTCACATCAGTCAGGGTATGTTTTTCAGTGACAATCAAAAGAAAATCTGTATCACAGCCAAATAGCTACCTTCTTTCATCGTCCTGGCAGCTCTCCCTCTTATCTACACGCCTGTGTCTTTGTTAGGTTCATTTTGTGTGCGCAGTAGAAATCTCGCCTGCTGTACCAAGAGAACAGCTAGTTCTCTTTTGCCCTTGGCAGCCGAGATACTGACCCTCCCCAGTGCCTACTTTTTTTCTTCTCTCATTCCCAAGCAGCTATAGCATTCTGCTGGCCATCCAGAACGGATCAGTGGCTCTCTTGGTGTAGATTTTACTTTTTTATCATTTTCTTTCCTTTGGGAGTAGAGCTTAAGAGTGTTTGCTGAAGACAAGCCATTCGCAAGTCCAAGCTGGCTTCCTTTATTTCTGACCATGTCTTTCTGGGCTGGTTTTTCAGCTCATTTTATCCTCCTCAAGTCAAACAGTTATTCTCATTTATAATTCCTGTAACCAGGCTTTCTTTTTCCCAGCTGACCGCTCATACACACTGCCATTGCTCTGGACCTGTCATTCACTAAATTATTTTCCAGCACATCCAAAAAGCATAAAGCTTTCAATATGCCCTCAGACTTTCAAATATCCATTGGTGTGCGCATACCCCGAACTGCTGACTTTCAAACACCTGAAAAAGTGTTTTCTCGGTGGTGAAATCCAACATCATCTTTAAGTAGCCACTCCTTCAGCAAGGACAACTGCATCAAGTATATGATAAATAGCCGGGGAATAGGAACCACTTGCATGCAGTACAGTTTAATTTGCCTTCATTCATAAGTCAACACGCGAGGCAGGAGGGCAAATCAGAATCACTTAAAATATTTGGTGTTATAGTACTGGCACAAAAGAATTTATTTTTGCCACCTCCCATCTTACTTTTATCAGTGTGTCAGCTAGCCAATTTTGCATCATTTTCTGCTCGTTTTAGTGTTTACTACCTCAAGTAGCATCGTTAGTTCCAAGGGGACCTCTCAGAGCTGCACTCAAAGCACAAGCAAGTTTTCACACTGCATAGCAAAAATAAAGGGTCCTTTTCCATATCTGCTTCCTGCGTCACAGCTCATATGGTCTTTACACTCCGCTATTAGTAAATACCATTGTCTTCATTTTCTACTGAACATGTACTCACAACCTGATCTTAAGAGAAATGAAATAAGTAGCAAACCTACAAATAAGAGAAAGATGTTTTCCTCCAGAAGATATGCTCAGAAGGTATGTCAACGTATGTTTAACCTAAAGGTTTTAACTTCCATAGAAATGAAGGCATGGAACAAGCACCACAGTTAGTGCTTTGATCTTAATGAATTTAGTTTGTATGTATTAAATTACCCATAAGTGTTGATGAAAGCAAAATGATAATTCTGGAGCACAGTAAATAAAATGCAATTAAAAACACCAGTGCAGCAGCACACCTGGGAGCTACATTTGTGTAAGAAAGCAATTCAGTAACAGATTGGGGAAACACATCTCACAAGCGTTAGTGTAATGTCTGCAAAGAAACTGGCAGATTTCTTTAATTATGGCATAAGCTTAAGCAAATTACAAAAAATCTCAGAAATGTCTGATTCAGCAGCTTCTTCTTAATGGCAATATAATACAACTGTGGCCAGCAAAGAAAATAAATTCCCTCCTGGTAAGTCTACGTGCAGAAAAGCAAAACCTTTTCTTTATACTTCATGAATCCATGATTGTAAGTGCAAACTTCCTCATGCACTGGTCACTGCACAGTAGCTGGAGATTTCCTATTAAAATGAAGCAAAACACTACTGGCATATGACACCATTTCATCTTTCCAGCAACAGCAGTTTATACAAATGTATCATATAGTAAAGGAATATTAAGTAGACCTATTGTGAATGATAACAAACATGGTTGTAAGCTTAAAATACAGCCTGGAATATTTAGAAAATTCGGTCTCTAAAAGTAGGATTGATAGAGCTTACAAAATCCCACTAAAAAAAAATGTACCTTACTGGCTCATTTAGTATCAAATAATCACCCAGCCCCATCACCTGGTCCCAAATAAAAACACACGCAACCTTCACAAGATCATTCTCTTCATGGATATTAGATACATAGAACTTAGTGCTATCACATCATGCAGCTGTTCTTTTCTTCCCCTTTCTTTTGCCTTACAGTGGCACACGTTAAGATAGGTACAGATCAGAGATGGAGGGACTAAGCTGTGAAAGATTTTGAAGACCAGAGGGGCAGTTCTTCTAAACAGAATAGGGAGGACCTGGTGAGGGGAATGACAAAACTAGCTGGAAAAGCAGCAAAGAGGATGTAATTACCCTCTACTTCACTAATATATCACCAAACCTTTACCGAAAGGCTATTTCAAACCAACATAAGTCCAAAACTGAAAACTGCCCTAAGAACCCTCAGTGAAAAGTAACTGCAAAACAGTAAGAAATCACGTTGCAAGAACATATTCACTGACTTTCCCTGCAAAAACAAAATTATAATGCCACTTGAAGGACAGAGTACAAAAATCATGTTAATTACATTTGCAGGTAATAAAGAAAACTAGGGCAGTATTTGTAGCTCAAAAAATAATATATTGTATGCATCCTGAAAAAATGTTTGTAGAATACATTTATATGCCTATTTAGAAGGCAAATTGGAAACCAAACCAAAGTACAGGGCACGAGTGACGTGGATTTGCTTAAACAATAACAGGATGGTAGTAGAGAACAAATTTAAAGTAAGTTTGCAATTAAGCAGTCATTAAAGAGAAGTAGGAGCTTCCTACACATCCCCACACACACCCCACACACGCCCACCCCTCAGATGCTTAGGAAGACACTTGCGCTGTCTGGGAAAGCCCTGAGCACCCCAGTTCTGTCTGTGAACATACAGCACTCCCGGGCTCTTCAGGTGACACTGGTGGGCCCAAGTGTAAGACACTACATTGAGTTCTGGGTCCTTCCACACAGGAGACCTGAAGTAGGTGGAAACACCAGAAGCCCAGTGTGCAACCAACAAGCCCTTGAAAAGATGATTTAGGAGAAAATTGATAATAAAGCTAATTACTTTGATAATCTGTTAGGTTAAATGACAACTGTTTAGCAATAAGCACTGAAAAAAGAATAGGTTGCAGTGAAGATCAATTAGGTGAAATCAAAGCCAGGGAAAAAAAAATAAATACAAGATTGACATCAAGCAGTTTCTAATAGTGAGATGCAAAGAAATGGTGCAGACCCTCTCAAGAAACTCTTTTTAAGAAGAGTTCCCCAAAATCCCCATGCCCCAAGGGTATATAACTGGAAACAATCTAGTGCTGTTGGGGGGTGAGATAGATTATCGGGTTTGTTATGGAAGATTCTGACACACTACCAAACTAACATCCACAAGGACCACAGCCAGAAATCAAAAATCCAGTATCTTAAGGGGATGTTTGTAACATAACATCACAAATACAGGCGCAGCACACACAAACACCTGATCTAACTTTTACCACGAGTTGTTGAAAGAGAACGGGGATGTAATGATCATTTCTGTTGACTGAGGGAAATGGGGAGAGAGATGTCATGGGCAAGATGTGATTCATTTATTGCATCCTCTCCCCAGGCACCTGGCATGGGCCATTGGCAGGGATGGGGAACTCTTTCACCCACTGTTGCAGATGTCATTTTCCTAGAGAAAGGATATACACCAAGCTCAGCCATCAAGTCACACCCAAGAGACCAAAGAGAAAAATCATCATGGATCTGCTTCCAAGAAAAATGCAGGATAATGTCAACTTAGAGATGGGAAGGAATATTAAATAGTTAAGAGTCTTCCAAGATGTGCATCTCTCTGGGGGTCTTCCATCTCCCATGCAAGGAGACAGATTGACACAGGAAAGGCTATGGTCTCGCCAAATCTAGACAGAGAAGAGCCCAGGGGAAAAATCTGAATATCTGCTCTGTTTTCTCCAAGAAAAAAAGATTTTCTCTATATAACTGATATTTTAAATGCATCTATTTGGCACTATGATCTGGCATTGCTGAAACACCAATGCCTCGCAACCTTACATTCAGAGAAAGATCTTCACCATGAACCAAAATGCAAGTCATTTGGCTAAACTGCAAAGAATTGTAAAAAATAATAATATTGCTGAATGCCAAGCATCTGATATAAAAATAAAACATCTTTTCCCCATGGACATTTAGCTACTCACAGAAGCATAGTAATCAGACCTAGAAGGGACATCATCAGGTCACAGTCCATCCTTCTTCCTCAAGGCAAAAATCAAACTATTCAAAAAAATAGAAACTGAAAACTAGCCTTCACGTTAGCCACAGAATCACAGAATGGTTTGGGTTGGCAGGGAGCTTAAAGACCATCTCATTCCAGCTCCTCTGCCAGGGGCAGGGACGCCTTCCAACAGCCCAGGTCGCTCCCAGCCCCGTCCAGCCTGACCCTGAACGCTGCCAGGGATGGAGCAGCCACAGCTGTGGATGGGGCAACCTGTGCCAGTGTCTCGCCACCATCACAGGAAAGAATTTCTCCCTAATATCTGCTCTAAATCTATCTTTTCCTTACTTTAAAGCCACCCACCCACCCCCCCACCCCGCCCCCCCCCCACACTCCACGCCCTTGTAACAAGCCCCTCTCCCACGTTCCTGCAGGGCCCCGCCAGGCACTGGCAGGGGCTCTCAGGTCTCCCCGCAGCCTTCTCCTCTCCAGGCTGAGCCACCCCAGCTCCCCCAGCCTGTCTGCACGGGAGAGGGGCTCCAGCCCCCAGATCATCCTTGTGTCCCTCCTCTGCCCTTGCTCCAACAGGTTCCTGTCCTTTTATGTCGGGAGCCCAGAGCTCAACACAGCACTCCCCATGGGGTCTCTGGGGAGAATCACCTCTCGACCTTCTGGCCACGCTTCTTTTGGCACGACCCAGGATTTGGTTGGATTTCTGGGCTGCAAGCACACATTGCTGGGCCGTGTTGATCCTTTCGTCCACCAACACCCCCAAGTCCTTCTCCTCAGGGCTACTCAATCCATTCTCAACCCAGCCAATATCTGAGCTTGTAATTGTCCCAACCCATGTGCAGGACCTTACACCTGGCCTTGCTTAAATTCATGAGGTTCAGTCGGGCCCATGCCTCCAGCCTGTCAAGGTCCCCCTGGCTGGCATCCCTTCCCTCCAGTGTGTCAACAGCACCACCCAGCTTGATGTCATCGGCAAACTTGCTGAGGGTGGGCTCAATTCCAGTGTTCCTGTTGCCAACAAAGATGTTGAACAACACTAGTCCCAGTACAGTCCCCTGAGGAATGTCAGTCATTACTGGTGTCCACTTAGACATCGAGCCATTGACTGCAACTCTTGTTGTGTGCGACCATCCAGTCAGTTCTTTATCCACCAAGTGGTCCATCCATCAAATCCATGTCTCTCCAATTTAGACACAAGATTTCCATGTTACTCAGTGTTATATGCTTTAACAAGTCCAGGTAAATGATATTTCTCTTCCCTTCCCCACCAACACTGTAACCCCATCATAGAAGGCCACCAAATCTGCCAGGCATAATTTGTCCTTAGTGAATCCATATCGGCTGTCACCAACCACCTCCTTATTTCCCAAGTGCTTTAGCATAGTTTCCAGGAGGATCTGCTCCATGATCTTGCTGGGCACAGAGGTGAGACTGACTGGTCTGTAGCTCTATAGGTTTTCTTTTTTCTCTTTTTAAAAATGGGGGTTATGTTTTCCCTTTTCCAGACTATGAGAACTTCAGCGTGCCACAACTTCTCAAATGTGATGGATGTTGTGGCTTAGCCACTTCACCCACCAGTTCTCTTAAGTTCCACAGATGCATCTCATCAGGTCCCATGGATGTATGCACCTTCAGGTTCCTTAGATGATCTTGAACCTGATCTTCTATAGCAGGTTGATCTTCGTTCTCCCAGTCCCTGCCTTTGCCATCTGTGAATCGGGTGGTGTGGCTAGAGAACTTGGCAGTGAAGACTGAGGCAAAAAAGAGCTTGGTACCTCAGCCTTCTTCATAATCCAGGTAACCAGGCCTCCCATTTTCCTCCTGAGAGGGTCCATGTTTCTCCAGTCTTCCTTTTATTACTGACGTACTTATAGAAGCTTTTCTTTTGCCCTTGACATCCCTGACCAGATTTAATTCTATCAGGGTTTCAGCTTTCCTAACCTGATCCCTGACTGCTTGGACAGTTTCCTTGTATTCCTCTCAGGCTACCTGTCCTTGCTTCCACCCTCTCAAGGCTTCCTTTTTGCCTTTGATTTTGTCCAGAAGCTCCTTGTCAATCCATGCAAGACTTCCTGTGTATTTGCCCAACTTCTTCTTTGTTGGGATGTATCGCTCCTGAGCTTGGAGAAGGTGATCCTTGAATGTTTACCAGCTTTCTTGGGCCCCTCTTCCCTCCAGGGCTTTGTCCCATGGTACTCTACCAGGCAGATCCCTGAAAAGGCCAAAGCCAGCTCTCCTGAATCCCAGGGTAGCAATCTTGCTGTGCACCCTCCTTGCTGCCCTAAGGATCTTGAACTCTACCATCTTATAGTCACTGCAGCCAAGGCTGCCCTTGAGCTTCACATTCCCTACCAACCCCTCCCTGTCGGTGAGAACGAGGTCCAGCATAGAGGAGCCAACGAGGAGAGGTGCTATCACATAGAGAGGAAAGTTATCATCAACACATTCCAGGAACTTCCTGGATTGCTTATGCCCTGACATGTTGTCCCTCTAACAGGTATCAGGTGGTTGAAGTCCCCTGTGAGGACCAGGGCATGTGATTGTGAAGCTGCTCCTGTCTCATAGATAGATGAGAGGGCCTCATCTGCTTTGTAAGCTTCTAGCAGACCCTCACTACAATGTTACTCATCCTTGCCTTTCCTCTAATCCTGACCTATAAACTCTCAGTCAGCTCTTCATCCATCACCAGGCAGAGCTCCATGAACTCCAGCTGGTCACTGACATAGAGGGTGACACCCCCTCCTCACCTCCCCTGCCTTCCTTCCTAAAGAGCCTGCATCCTTCCATTCCAACACTTCAATTGTAGGAGCCATGCCACCACGTCTGCTATGCCAATAAGATCATAGCCCTGCAAGCGTGTGCACATCTGTAACTCCTCTTGTTTATTCCCCGTGCTACATGTGTTTGTACAGACAGTTAACTTGGGCCCCTGATGAAGCTGACTTACTGGCTGGAGCGGCTGTAACTCCTTTGTGCCGCCCTTCAGTTGCTCTCCTGCCAACCTGCAATCCCTGTCCAGGCTCCGAGCATCTATTGCTGGCACTGGCATCTAGATGGTAGGAGTGGGATGGACTGAAGTTCCCCTGCCCTGGCAACTTTAGCTGAAAGCCCTCTACACCAGTTTGGCAAACCTATGACCAGGTGCAGGTGCCTTTCACTGCTTTTCATGCTGTGGTGACAAAGAGAAGAGGACCAGAGAACTGACCGAATCCACATTTCAAAACAAGAACAACAGAAATATATTCCTCTTGTTTGAAACCAGTATGCAAAATCCTTCCAATTGCTGCAGTGAAGTGTGGGGGAGGTACAAAAGAGAATAGCCATCTAATAAAAGAAATGAACATTGTGAAATGAGTGATTTGTTGGATGCTGTGAGCACAAGCAGCCATGAATCCTTTTCAGAAGCAGTCAGAAAAGCTTACAATGGCTCATAAATCCAAAGCTGGGGGAAAACAAAACAACGCAACAACCACCAGAGACAGAAATAAACCAAAACAAACACTTTGATAATGGGGGATGTCCCTGATATGAGGGAGAGAGATAAGCATTACTGGGTAGTGCCAAACAACAGCATATTTAAGCATGAGCGTTGACACGAGAAGCCATCAGTTTCATCTGCCTTGTTGAAAAGATCCGTACTCACGACTGGTCTGCAACCAAAGGGACCCGACCATTCCCCACCGTCACTGCACTGGAGCTGGGGAGCAGCATAAGCTACACTGGGATGTTCGTGCATATCAAGCTCATTGTAAAATCTGGAGCGACCTCCCTGGCTTAGGTCCCATTCTCTCTGGCCTTAAATGCTGACCATCTGCAGTGGTACCCCTTCCTAGGCATAGCATGGCTTTGAGATTCATCTTTACGTGATTGCCTAGGAAGGAATATATAACAGAAATTAAATGTACTTCAGGAAGGGGCTTATCACAACTGAAAGAATTAAAGAGGGAAGGGGGGAGACACCAGTGAAGTACACAGGACTACTTCCATATGTAATGATGGCTATATGTGAAGCACTGAAGTGGTGGTGCCACATTTAGATGTCAGAAAAGTTATGAAGCCATGTCAAAAGGCCTGCCTATAATTCACATCCTAACGCAGCTGATGTTATGTGCCTGAGTACATACATTTTAGTCTAGGTGCTCAGTCTCATCCTCTCTCTTTATATAGGTATGTATGTCATGGTACATGGGTATGGTTTTGTTCATATCTCTCACGCTCTGGCACTTACCAGCTGAAAACGTAGACTAGTAAGAAATAACTGCATTCCT
Organism: Falco naumanni; assembly: GCF_017639655.2. NCBI lineage: Eukaryota > Metazoa > Chordata > Aves > Falconiformes > Falconidae > Falco > Falco naumanni. Next base: position 117,180,381 of record NC_054055.1, read on the forward strand.
TGGTAACAGAATTGCTTTTAATGTTTTATCTTACTAGGCAGCAAAACCCCAGATTGTCTAACATATTAAGGGAAAAATGTTATTTTTAGGTAATAATAGATGCAGTCTCTTTTTCCAATTATGAACAGAAGGACACAATTTATTCTACTCTTCCAAACACATGTTTTCCTAAGAATAATGTCCTTTATTGGCATTTTCTCACCACTACAGTATTTATCATTCTCAGGACAAATGGCAGTCAGAAGGTCTGCATACCAACATTTAAATTTATCTGCATGACACTTATTGGGCAAGAGCTGTACAATATATATGGAACTTTTCTTATTTTTTCCCTATTGTGACACACAAACATGCAGGCATCAAGTTAACTGTTGGTTATACATCCATGCTCTAAATATAATGGCAAAGGTGGCATCTGAATTTTTAACTAAAATATTAAATAATTATATTAAGATCACAATAATCTTTTCTTTTAACATTCAAAAAATGCCAAATTCAGTGAAAGTTCATTGCAATGTAAGTAAGGCTACCTTGCTAGAAAAAGTAAAACCTCCAAGGATTAGTGTACCTGATTAAATAAAGGATTGAACTGAATAAACTCGGAATGGAAACAATGAAAGGGATAAGAATGCAAAAAGAGCATGCTGAATGAGAGTAAATTATGCAAGCATGGAGAAAAATTGCCACTCACTTCATTTTCTTTGTCTCATTAGAGATCTGGAAAGAATTTTGAACATGCTAAGAGAATACTCTTAGTCTGAGATACACTGAGCTGTACCAGCGAGATCACTGGCTTCCCTTACGTTGAGTGAGCTTAGTGTTCATGGAGGATGCTGGGCATGCAGGACTCCAGAGTGAAGACTACATTCCTCTGTTCACGGCCAAAGTTACAGAAACTGACAGCAATCTCTTTTCCATGCTCCATACCACTATCATACAACCTCGGTTTAATGACCCCCATGCTGGCATGAAAAAAAGCTCTTCGCTGCTACCTGTCAGTCAAGAATATCTGTCAACTGGATCAGCTTGTGTTTAATTGTGGGTGACCCAAGCAAGTAGGCTATCTTAGAAGTTTCACTTTGCGCTAATGATCATTTCTGAATTACCTCTTCAAACAACAGTTTTGCATCTTTATGAAGCAATGCAATTACCCATACTAACCCCCATTGTTACTAGGCCTTTTTCAGCTGTTCAGAAATGTGACCTTTGAGACTAAAGTTTCATGACATAGGAGCTGTAAGCCTTAATTAGCTTTAATTAAGACTAATTTGCCCTGGCTACTCAATTTCTGTCCCTATTCAGCACTGTATCATCCCTTGAGTTGTGCTGCTACGACCTGTTTTAAATCAGGTTAATTAAATGACCTAGGCTGAAAAACAGCTCTTTAGGTGGGATTTTGTTTTGTTTTGATCAAAGAGCATTTTCTTGACATATTTAATAGGACAGCCCACAAGAAGTCAATTCAGCTGACATGGGGGGCACATTGCATCCTAGAGACCAGAATATGCTGCCAGGGGAAGGAAAAAACTTACCCCAAAATCATGAAATTTTCTGCAGCACAGAGTTACAACCTAAGATTCTCCCTCTCATTAAATCAGCCTGTCTAAACTTACTAAATATAAATTCTGCGTGTGTTGGGAAACCAAGAAAAGAGATTAACTGATTTCAAGCACAAGCTGGAAGCTACAGAACACGTCTCCAGATCCTTGCCTCCACAGTAGGTGATTTCAGATGGAAAATGCCATCTGTGCAGTGCAACTGCCCAAAGCCTGGAGGTCAGCCCCCAGCAAGACTTAGACTCAAACTGCCTCCAAACTTTCCGGTTTCCTTTTCACAAGACCTTTGTCAGTATTACCTCTAACCCAGCTCATCTTGAATCAAAACTGAAAAAAGTAAAGACATTTTATGTGCCAGCTAGAGTAACTACTGATATTGCTCCTAACAGCAATTCTTCCTTATTGAAAAAAAGGATGAAATAAAATCAGCAACAGAGCAGAGCAATGTGCTTGCTAACCGGCCCTGCCACTGCAGTAACAATACAAATGTTTTGCACTTTCCAAGGCAGCAGTTCAATCCCATTAGCCCCTTTCTTCTGTAAACTGCTCTCCTCCATTTTGAGTGACTCAGCTCCCTCCTACAGCTGGAGAAACAACAACCTACTTTTCTCCAAAATGAAGTAGTCACCTTATTCCCATTTGTTCAGATACTGGTTTAAAACCAATTTTCCTCTGTCTCCGCTTTCTTTTCCAAAATTGACATTCACATCCCTTTTCCAGGCATATTCAGGCAGCACAGGCAGCAGAGGGATTCAGGCTGACAAGAACAGCTGATGGATTCAGCCCCCGGGCAGCACACTAGCTCTTCGGCATGGAAGACGATCCACCCCTTTCCCCCCAGCACTAAAGTACCCGAGGACCAATTGGAATTCCCAATTGAGGAATTGTTCTGCCCTTCTCTGGTTCCCTGTTTGATCTCAAAACTTATAAATCTTTCACTGAATGGTAGAATTATGACATCAGCAATGACCCAGCCAGACATCACAAAGGCAGCAAATTAATTAGCGCTCAGCTGTTCTGTTGTTTAAGATTCTGCATGAGCCCTTTCACATTTTTATAAAGTCATAGTTCACAGCCGTATCATTACTCTAAACACGACCCTTCAATGACACAGCAGTCCGGACATACGACATTTTTTGCCAGCTGGCAGTGGAATTTTTACTATACCATTAGATAGAAAGATTAGATAAATATTGGAGAGTATAGATAGAAAATACGGTCAGCAGTCTGGAGCTAAAGGGAGCTTCAGGCATGTGACACACTCAGGTTATTTTCAAGCTAACAGAATTTAGCATCCTTCTCAATCTAACATCTGTATTCAAAGAGTCAGTCACTGTATCTTTGTCATAGCACCAGCATTGTTGAACATTAGTCCTAGTGTTTTTTCTTTTTTCTTTAGCCTTCTTCTGGGCAAACATGCTTTAGATCAATAAAATCTCCATTCCACTTCATCATGAGCTCATTCCTTATTTTCAAAGGGTCTTAGTGAATAAGATATTCTAGAGGGGAAAAAAAAAAAAAAAAAAAAAAAAAACACCACAAACAAAAACCCTACATTATTCCAACTGAGAAATCCGTTTTGCTAGGAGACACATTCTCAAATAAAGTATTTGTGAAAAATCACACTCTTGTGCAAATTAGTATATTCAGCCACTAGCAAAAAACTTCACAAGCTCTGAGCACCTTAAAATTCAGAATAGCGCCACAGAGTTTTTCTATTAGGGGAATATACAATTCCCGTCCCCTCCTGATTTACTTTCATAAAAAAACCTGTGCGAGTATGTATGTCTATTTTATACACATATATGTATATATGGATGGATTAGCAAGCTGGAGGCTACCCTTTCCTTCTTCCAATATTTTCTACGTTTGCTCTTTTTATTTGCATGATAGATGACATCAATCCATGCCCCTACACTAGATGTATCTTACAGGTATGGCAGCATATCTGGGGCAAACAGTTCTGTTAGTAAGAGTGCAGGGTCACTAAAGGAAAACCATCTGCAAGATTACCTGGCATGCAAGGTCGTTAAGAGGAGAATCTTTTTCCCTCCATGACAGGAGACAGGCCCACAACGCAGCAGAGCTCCAAAGCAGAATTGTGAAGTTGCCCAGAGGTTAGCCTGGATGCACCCTAGTAGAGAAATATATGCCAGCAGCGGAGACCACACACTGAACTGCAACTTTAGTGTAATCCAAGCATGCTCTGGTGACATCTGTGATCTCAGTGCAGGCCCTGACAAAAATGTCTTCTAAGGCCAATATTTATTTATTTTTTTTCCCCACTGCTGACAACTGGCGCATTTCAGAGGTTCATGTATCCAAATGATACTAATATATTCATACTACATCCTTTCATTTGGGGAAACTCAGACTATTTAATTAAGCCTCACATGGCACAGCAGGGAAAATATTTTTAATGATATCCTGTGGTCAAAATCAAAATTTGCTGACAGTTACCTCACAGTGGTGCCCAAGTTTAATACTGCTTTTCATACAGATAAAAAGAGTTTTGTTGAACAGTACTTGGCAAAACCTGACCTTTCGTGGTCATATGTCACAAGACTGGAAGACCTGCGGGATGAAACGTGTCAGGTGTCGGAAAGTGCGCAGCAGCACCCTGCGCAGTGGGGGCTCAGGATGGGCAAACATGTGGGGAGAGGATATGCAATTAACTCCACCAGCACCTGGATCAGAGACTGCTGAACATCTATACTTCTGAGATACTATGGTCTAAGATCTACAAGAAGCACTTATAACCTTAGCGTAACCTATTTTCAAAGGTTTAAAAACACAGGTTTTTTTAAGGGGCCAAGACTTCATCTATGTCAAAATTTATATATATATATATATAAAATTAATAATTACTTAGAGGTTTCATGTCTGTATTTTTGTAAATTTTCCAGTACCCAGAGAATTCTGGTCAGCTTTTGGTTAGAGAGGCCAAGCTTTTCTTGCAGGACAAACCAGATGTGGGAAACGTCAATCATGAAGTGCAATGAATAAGGAAATTCTCAGTATGGCCCTTCCCTTTTACAGCTACAGATGTTTTTATCTCTTAATGTCATCGCTTAATTGGCAGACTGATATAAAACAGTGTATTCTCAGCATCTCCCTTAAAGAGATTGGAATATCCATAGAAAGAGTATGCTGGGAATTGATAATCACCCCTCAGATCTTATAGGAAATGTAGCTCTGACCTGTTGGAGGGTACATTGAGTTCTTGATGCAGTCAAATCAACTTAGTAACAACTGTTTTGGCCGTTTTATGCTAACAAGGGTTTTTCCAAATTGCTCCTTCAGCAACTTTGCTGGAACTTGAAAAGAAATGTGATGCTGATGAGATAGTAATTATTAAAGAAATACTGTCATGGCCCAGTCTGTTGTTAAAAGTTATAAAAATTTGTTTTAACCAAGTTCAAATGGCTCCTTTATTGTCAGCTGTCGTTGAGCAGATATTTTAGATGTATCACCAGTAAAAGTAAATTAAGAATTCCTTTTTTTTTTTTTTTTTTTTTTTTTTTAAATGGCTGAAAGCATTTCAGGAACCCAAGTTAGGAAAACACATTCATACATACACTTCTATTTGACATTAGGTTCAAAAAGATAAAAGAAACAGCCATATTTCTTAGCAGGTAGCTGCAGGTTAGAAAAAAAAAAAAGAAACTAAAATACTTTTAATGAACCACAAATTAGCTGAAGTCTAAGAAAGTATCTATTCCCTAAATTAATAAATTGAACAAAAATTTAATTTGACACCATACGTACTGTCTGAGTACTTCCCTGTCACAGACACATTCATCAAATTGTATCAGCCTTTAGATTTTTATTTCATTAAGAAGTAGGAGGAAAACATCACCTTTGAACATGACAAATGTCACTATAAGCAAAAATGGACAATGACTGATCACTCAATAGCAAGATATTCTTCTGCTTCATTGCCATCATCCGTACTGCAACAACAGAAACAGGTATAGAACTGACCAGGAAAAGACATGAATCATGCACATGTACATGTCTAATGCACGAAAAAGATCCTCAGACACAGACTTACCTACGTACAGGCATAATACAATCACGTAGCCAGGCTTAAGATATTTGCCTTTGCAAATGCTAACTGCAAGATAGTCATACTTTAGCAAAAGCAAAGAAAGACCACCACATACGCGCTCAGGACACTGCAAAGACAATTTTCCTGCACTCGTTTGCATGGTACCTGCTGCGTAATTTTCAGATGTTAATGTTAAGTCACAAACACCATTTCCAGAGTGGAGATATCCGATAACAAGCCAATTGTCTGGAGACATCCAGACATGAACACCCATCTGAAAAGCCAACATGGCACATCAGATTGTTTGCACCAATTCTAGATCCATTATTACTCATGATACCTAGATATGCTTGCGCACAGAACTCCATATCAGTTTTAGCCAATATGTCAAAAAATATAAAGGAAAATGAAAAGGATGAATTTTTCATTTAATCTTTCCTTTTTTCCCCCGTTTTTTTCCCCCATGTAAGTATCCAAAAGAGGTTATTTTCATTAATATTGAAAGACAGAAGAAAACGGGAAAATTTTAGCAGTCAGCTTTGTCTCTGCCTGCTAATTTACTTTATTAAAAGCCAGACAGCATAACTGAACTGGAACAATGCTGTAAATTTACATAGCTAGAATTTTCAGACTTTTTTTGCATTACTGCTATGTTCACAATTAACCAAATTAATCCCAACTTTAAAGAGCTTTTAAGAGCAGCAAGGAGTCCTTATTTGTTGCTCATTCTCCCATTTATTTACCTTATTGTTTCACTCTTCTGAAGTTTACTAGCAGTAAACAAATCCCATATGAAAGCCAATAAAATACTTCTTTTGTAATGTTAATGCTACTGTCTTTATAAATCTCCAATTCCAGGCACAGCCTTAGCTCCTTACCGGCTTTGATTTATGAGTGGGCTGACCTGAGCCTAACCCTGTCAGCTTTAGTTCTGAGACAGTCCTTAGGATTACGGGTCTCTGATCTGGCAAATTCCTGAGAGGGAAAAATTTAACTGAGGAAGGCTCTCTCTGACAAGTGATAAAGCCCTGTTCTCTTCAGGTTACACTAGAGATGGGGTTATGGGCCGAATTAATAGAGGAAGGCACAGGGACACTAAAAAAAAAAAAAAATCATGAAAGAAAAGAAGAGAAGAATAGAGAGTTTATGGGAGAATTACTGAGAAGGAAAGAAGGAGGGGTCGAAGGGAAGCAATCAATTCCCATTTATAAGGTAGGGAGTCTAGCAAACTAATTAGCATTAGAGCCAGATCAATTTTCTTACACAAAGTATTTTATGAGATTGTTACATGACAGTATACTAATTAAAACTGATTGGCCTAATTAGAACAGCATTAATAACATAGCAGGCACTGGCAGCAGCATGGCTTAGTCCATTTTGTGCTTTAAAGATAAAAGATACGTTGAGAGTCACCACAAACAGTCCTTGTTTTAACATAACGTTTTGTTTTTCAGCAAGCCAACGGTATGTCTACGATCATACACTGGTGAATAGCTTGCTGCTTTTCTGCAGTAGAAGAACAGGAAGAAAACCAGCAAATTAGCCAGTATAAAAGGGAGTGACAAACTGAGAACTGAAAACAACGGTGTGTTAGAAAAGCGATTAGTGAGAAACAAATATAAAGCATGGGCCTGATTCTCTCATGCCCTGAACCTTGGGAAATAATTTACTGGCAGATCACTCTAGCAGTACTTCAACCAGACTTTGCTACTGCATAACAGACTTCATGCAATGCAAGGCGGCAGAGAAACAAAGTGCACAGCTCAGCAAATTACAGTCCTGGGAGTCTACAAACATGGATCAATCTACAAGCTTCCAGATTTCCCCCAAGGAGTTACTGAATAACCAGTATTTCCCAAAGTTGTTCATAAAAAGTTGCCCAGACTAAAGTTGTGATGAGACCTTTCCTTTATAAGAAATCTTCTGAACAAGAAGAAATCAGGAAATCATGTTTTTTAAGGAGAATACCATGTAGTACAGGCAATCCTGGTTTTATCCTTTGAGGAAATGAGTGAAAATTTATAAAAAGCGTGTTTCTAGTGTGTGAATAATGAGGAATGGCCATATGAATGAATGAACAACCTTCCACAAGTGTTTGAATGAAGACAAATCCTCAAATATATAGCATTCTGTTTGTACAGCTAAGTATGCAAAAGGAAGCAAAAGCATTATTAAACAAGTTCAAAGTGAAGAGCTATTCAGAAGTGGAATATTCCCCAATGGTATCTTGGAGCACTTGCCCACTTCGATTTGTCATTCAGACTTTAAATGTTGTGATTCTGCCATGGTAAGTGAGAAATCAACATGTGGTGAAAAATCAGGATATTTAGGGTTTCACAAGACAGCTGCTGCAGCTCAAGGTATTAGAAATTTTAGATTAACAAGGGAGATAGGCATTGTAAGTAGGTAGGTAGTCAGACAGACAGTACCTAAGCCTTAGAAAGTAGAAGGTTTTGGTGTTTTTTTTCCTGGAGCAAGCCTTTCAGTCTATAACAATTATAGTGGTAATACAGTATTTCACCAATGCTCTGCTCCTCACTGCTTAATGGTACAAACCAAAACGAAGAACAATGGTAATCTGGTGCTCTGCTTCCAAAAGATACTGCCTTGAAACCACTCATCCTGGCCACTGCTGTCTTCCACAGCAGCTGCTGCAAAGTAGGTACTCCATACAAGTTACCTCCAGAGAAGATGCACTTCTAAAATATCTTCTAGCTATATCAGAGTTTTGCACCCATGTGGGTAAATTTTCATAAATAAAGCAATATAATTTCAAGATAACAACTGCCCTGTGAGTCAACTACTAAAACAATACTATTACTAATGCATCAGAATTAAAGTAGGAAATACAGCAACTCCACAGAATAAATTCCTACTTGACTAGAGAAATACCAACAGAGAATTCCTCTCCAGTGGAAAGAGAGGAAAGAGGAAAATGGGAACACCCATAAAAAGCCTCCAATAAATACAGTGTTCATGGTTATAATTTTAGTTCTTTGCCTATCATACATGAATATGTATTCATTGCTTTTAAATAAATATATCTGTATATCATTTCCTAAATCTGAACGCATATGTGAAGCACAGCATAGTAGCGCAGAACGTATACAGGAATTAGTTGATTTTAGTATCTTAGGCTTGACAAATTAACTTTAAATTATTAAACTCCATATTAATTCCATAAAAGATATATATATATATAAATTACTTGTGCAATGGACAAGATTAATCCATCACTAAATTTTTCTCCAAAACCTACAATGGGTCTCTGAAGAACCCAGGGCAGCTAACGGACCTTTGCTTGCATGAATCATATGGCTCAGCTCTGCAGTCTCCCACGATGCCCAACATCTGCCAAGTGTCACCTTCAGAATTTCTGTATTTATTTACATAAACATACCTCAGAACTGGGGGGAGATTTTTACTGACGTTCATTTGATAACATCTGAATAACTCATGACTTAAAGAGTTACAAATAGGTTATTATTAAGTGCAAATTCTAAAAGCTAAACCTCAGATAGAAATGGATCGTTCTTGCCCTGGTACTCGCATCTGCACACTTCCACGTAACATTCTGACGGGTTACACAGCTGAATGCATGCTTGGTACCTGAAGCTCATCCCCTGGTTTTGTCTGTCTCTAAGTCTCCTACAGCATTGCCTCTATTTCTCTGGCTCACTTTACGAGCATAAATCTTTATCCTTTGAAGGGTTTGGAAACTATACCTGAAATCCCATCTGTTACAAGATTCAGGACCTCTACTGAACCCCAGATCCACCTTGGTATTTAAGCATACCTTTTCCTCAAACAAGCAGACCTGCTGGCAGCCTGGTTTACAGTTCTCCCATTTGGAAACATGTAATATTTGGCACAGACTTATACAAAGACTGCAAAGGTTCCAAAAATCTAGTCTCTGCTTCACACAGTACAAGACATATATGGATACGGCAGGAATAAAACAAATTTTGCTTCCAGTTCTCTGCCTCAATTTCTTTGTCAGTCCTGTCTTTTGCACTTAGAACAAGCTCATCACAGTAGTCCAGGTTTCTTTGTTCTGTGTGTAGTTCTTCGCCAATCCATAGTTTTTTCTGCACAGTTCCTTCTTCAGACTGCCCTGAAGCTAAACTACACCTCCAGCTATAAAAGAATTCCCTTTTCTTATTCTTCAGTGTGTCCATTATTACCATTCCTTCTGCTTCCTTTTCACTTCTGCCATTCCTTGAGCTAGTAAACTAGTACCTAGTAGTTTCTTTTTTCCTTTTACAGATTTTTTCAGTCTGCAAAGCCTCATGCTAGAGGCTAGAAAAATCACCTTTTTCATAGTCTGCATCCAGACCCTTTATCCTGATACTCTCCTCTGACAAAAAGCAGAGTTTAATGAGACTGACTTGGAAGAACCATAACTCACCCTACTAGTTACACCTAACAGTGTATAACTAATTCCACATACACAAAGGCATTGACTGATTAAGTTACTTCACAACGCCAACCAAAAGTCGTAAGTTGTACAACATACAAAACCAATCTGGTTTTCAGTCAGCCTTTCCTATCCTGAACATCAGATCACCTTTATTTGTGTGCCTATGTGTGGATTTGGTAGCTAAATTTATGGACCTATTTCAAAACCGTATTCAACAAGAACCGAAAAATATAGTGCTAACATTCACTCCAGTTTGCTGGTCGTGGCAGTGCGAGACATATGTATTCTGGATAATAGCACGAAAAGGATCATTTAACATTTAAGTTGTTCTAAAGAGAAAGGGCTATCTAACCTTTGCTGTCAGCCATTGCTGTGCAGACGCATGAACTGTAGTTAGTTTAACAAAGAACAGAAATCATTTGAGTTTTAACAAATAGCATAATGCTTCTGAGAAATCTGTACCTTTGAATGACACAATAGGGATGCTTTTTGCAGTTATATTCAGCACTGTGAAGCTTTGCATCTGTTCAGATTTTTTTTAATACTTTGAAAAGGCAGCTGTCGTCATCTTCCAACAGTACCCTGAAGTGTTTTAAAATAGCACAGGAAGGACATTAATAAAACAAAGGTGCATCAAATGCATAAAAATAAGAAAGTGCTGAGGGGTCTGAAATTTTAGAAACTATAATCATGTTTCTGAGCTTTTATTTAGTTTTGTTTAAATATACCACTAATGGATGTTAAATATATTGGTCCACATCCTCAGCCTGTGTGTGTGTGTGCGTGCGAGTGTGTGTGTAAATAATCAATAAAGATTAAATAGATTTATATCAGTCGTGGTTCTGCCCCTCTATCCTGATATTTACATTTCTGGCAGTTAATTTTCTTCTGTCTACTTCTTGAGGACTTCCAGATTTGCAAGCCATGAGAAATCCAAAATCTTTTAGACTATCTCTGGTGCAAGTCTCATTGCTTCAAGTATAACACCCTTTCATATAATCTCATTTTGACTGGACCTGTTCCAATGTTATTATCGCTCTAAAGGAAAATTAACAGCCCAGGTAGAAAAGTTCACACGTTCCATGATGAGCTACCTCCAGCTATATAGCCAAATATAATCCACTCCTTAAGCCATAATCTCCCATTTGCTTTTACTTGGAGCCTCTACAAATTAAAAAACAGTGAGGCACAACATCCAAGAGATGAAATCGGTGGGAATTAACTTTCAGCTAAAGCAGCCAGTGCTTTGTTTGCTTTAAGGGACCTTGCTATTTATTGTCACTTAAAATCCATCACCGTATTCCTCAACAGTCCCAAACCATCAATTACACTACACTTCACTATGAACCCTGATGCTCTGCAGACCATTAAGGGGTATGCCTTCCTCAAAACCTGAACTGGAAGTAGCTTGACTCCAGCAACAGGGTAATCATCCTGTAAGGTAACACTTCAACTCATCATTTACACTTGTAATACCTCTACTTTCAGATGCCATAAGAGACTTCTAGGTCCTGTTCCTCTGAAACATCTCTGCATGAACCGCATGACAAATCCTGTCCCTTCCCTGGCTCCTGTGGCAGTCACGGGAAAGCTGCAGAGGACCAGCGATGGCTGAGTGAGAGAGACTGCCTCACCGGGTCGGCTGCATGGACCTGCTTGGGTGGGCAACTAGAGTAAAAGCCACAATAGAGTTCAGGCATACTTAAGAGCTCAAGAAGACCCTACCACAGGACATCTCTCCTACTGGAAAAGAGCTTCCTGTTAGAATAAGCTGGGTTTGATGGAACAGAAATTTTTCAGTTTGAAACTCTTGGTATAAACGCTTTGTGAAAGGAGAGGGTGTTTGACAATGGTTTGTTTAAAACTTGAGATTTAAAGAAGGAAAAAAAAAGCATTTCAGTGTTACTAGAACAAATGTTTCTATGGACTTCATTCTCACCCTCCTGCCCCATGCAAAAGTGTCTTAGAAAGCATCAATGTGCTTTAATCCAGTTATAAAGTATTTGCAATAACAATCTGTCCTGCAAATGAGGAAAAAAGTCTATTCTGTGCCTGGATATAGAAAAAAATATTCCAGTTATAGGAAACAATCAATTTTTGTATAACCAGAGTTCATTCTGTAGTGAAAACAGCATACCACATCTGTTCTAGCACTGCCAAAAGCAAGGTTGGAACTGTGTGACCAAGTGTCTTGATCAAATCTTACACTGGGTGCTGCAATTAGTGGCCACAAATATGTTTATTTCAGAACATAAAAAGGGGAATAAAGAAGCCCCAGTACTCACATACCAAAGCATTAATTGCTGAGCTGGTGCACCAGAACCTTGAAAATCATTCCTAATCACAGCAGCAAAGTCCCAGACAACTTTCAGGTCGATTTTTGCAAGGGCAAGTTGTTGGAAGGGACACAAAGGAACCAAGGAAAGGTTCCTAGTTCAAGGTGACACTGTAGCACAACAGCACCACTGCAAACAGAGCCCTGCACTATCCAATTCGCATGCTATGCACAATTTCACTCAACACGAGGGTAAGAACGATTTAAAAAGAGACATCTAAAATAATGCAAGAATGCACAAGTCATGAATCAGAATATGTTTCACAATGTGCAACTATACTGCTTGCTTGCCTGGAATCATCTCAACCACAGATGGAATAATTTCACTAAGACTACTTTGACTGTGAATATCTGATGAGTTTTGGGGTCACAGGAGCATCTATGCTGTTGATGAGCCTACAAATCAAACTGCAAACCAAGATCTGAATGACAAGTCTTCATTCTAGGTACCACCAGTGCCAGGGGTCTGTTAATATTGGGTCTACATTCAAATTCTGCTTTCATTTGCAGACTCCACTGGATTTGCAAAATGAATGGATTTCTTTTGCCAGGTAGCAGTAAGACTATTAACTAACCCCTCCATGACAACATCTCACAAGGCTGAGCAGATCCATAAACAAGATCACCTTTAGTGATACTCAGAAATAGTTCCAAGACTAAGGGAGGACACATCATGATTATGCTCCACCCCGCCTTGAACAAACAAAGAGGGAGAAATGTGAGACGGGTTTGTTTTTTTTAAAAAAGTTCAGGATGGTTTGGGGTGACAGCTCATAGCACGCTCTCCAATCATCCCTCAAGGAGAAAAGCAGTGTGTCCTGAGGAACCACGGTGGCTTTGCATGCTTGGATCTACAGGCAGCTGTACAATCAGATCTGAAACAATCTAGAGGAAAATAAGAAGCAAATTGGACAGAAAATCCCTTCCTTTTGCGATCTGTCTGAGCTGAGAGGCCTCAGAAGGCCCCCTTCCCTCACATGAACCTGCACAGGGTGCACCACCGCGAGGAAGTCAGGGTCTCTCTGCAGTAAATGGAGGGACTCTGTCTGCTCATGAGTACACCGCGGCCAAGCACCTTGTCCTTACACAGTTTCAACTGTTCTGCAGTGCTATTTGAGGATGCTCAGCTGCTGGACCCCTTAATACGGAGGTTGTAGGGGGAGGGCAGTGCATCAGGGTGATGGAGAACTCCAAAAAGCAAATCTGAATTTCTACCCCCCTCCTCACAAGAACAGGCCAAATGCGCTCCAGGGCCCCATGTGTGGGGACACTCTGTGGCCACTGGGACTCACACCGCTGCAGAAAGGGACCAGGACTGGGTTTTGGCTCGACCACAAGGCACAGAGGCAGCCCCTACACTTTGGGGCACAGGCTGGTGCCAGCCATAAGGCAGGAGGGGCAGCCAAGCCAAGCGGATCCCAACCGTCCCTTAGGTAGGGATGAGGAGGTGGGCTGCATCTTGGCAAGAGCTCCATTGGGAACCACAGACGTGGGATTTCTCCACTGTGCAAGAGCACACTCAGGGTCACCAGAAAGAGCCTGCAGGGCACTTGCTGTTCATCCCAGCATGCTTGTACAAGGGATCAGGGCCCTGGGCAGCCCTGCTCAGAGTGCAAATGCAATGCAAATACAGAAAGCAACTGCTTTTCCAAAAACATTTTTACACCGGTTTGCAATTGTCCCATTTTCCCAGTCCAAGCAGCGCAGCCCCAAGTTTTGTACGGTGCCCACTGCTTTCCTTCATTGCACAGTCTGTCAGCTGAGCTCAGCCCCCCGCGCTACCCACCCCCCTGAGCTCTGCTGCCTGACGCGGCCCCTTCCCGAGGTGGTTCTCCCTCATTTTGCTGAGTGACAGTCATGAACAATTCTGATCAGGACACTGCTTCAGCTGCATAAAGCAGGTGAGCAATCCTTTCCCCTCTCATCCCAAAATTATACTGATACTAGTGCCAGGCTTTTTGCACCATAAGTCCAGACTATAGGGTTACTCTTTTCCACATACACACATAAATACACAGGTAAACACTTCCAAAATTTTTCAATTAAAATATTTAGGTTTTTTAAAATTAATTCATTCTAGGCCTGAAATCTCCTGAGAAGAATATTTCTTTTTGAATGTGTCACTTTACCCCAGAACATTATAAAATAATTAAAACAGCCTAAGCTCTTTTTTGCTCCCTTTCCTTTCTCTTATTTCCTATTTTCTTCCCAACTTAAAAGCAAGTATATTTTAAATATTTATGTATAATTTTGCTTTTCTGTTTGGATATTTTTTGGCTCTTAAAAAAATAAGAAGTAAAAGGATTTAAAAAGTGGAAAAATAGTGAGAAACAAAACAAGAAAAAAAAAAACCAAAACCCACTCACCTCTTCCAGATACCATTTCTGCAGGATAATAGGAAAATAAAATAGGAATGAACACACGGAAGAAACTGTGAAAAGGTTTTGTTGAAAATATGCTACACAAATTGAAAAAGCTTGCAATCAATATACAGTGTGAAAAGAATGGTAACCAGGTAGTCATATTGATGTACCTAGCAACTTGTTTTGGAAAGGACAACTTAGTGACCCTGCTATACATCAACTTCAGCACAAACAGTGAGCAAGAGAGCATACGGAGGATGCTGCCTCCCCTGATGAGTCTGTGAGGAATCTCAGTACGACAGTAATAATTTTATGAGTATTATGTGTCCCATCTGTGTGATATTTATGCATTTACTTTATGAGTCCAAGATGCTAATTCAGGCAGGAGAACAGGCAACAGCTTCATATAGCACCATTTAAGAACCTTTAAAGGACAACACAGGTGGGTTTTTTGCTAGGAAATTATACCTCAGGCTGTTCTGAACCACAGCATCTGGCTTGTAAAGACAGAGGATGGTGTTCAAGAGAGAAAACGCATAACATTTGGTGGATAAAAGCACGATTTCTCAGGAGCGAGAGAAAAACGTGGTAAGGAATTCCATGGAGTTCGTTGAATTTCCCACAGGTATCAGGAATGAGGAACATAGGAAGAAAAAAAGCTAATAAGCAAGGAATTAGCCTAAAAGATGTAAATAAACCTTTCTCTAATGTTCAGGATTTTTTTATTTTATTTTTAACACCTCAGCTTTATTGCCTTTGCTGAATTACAATTACATTGTGTTCCTGGTCAATGGTTAAAGTTGCCAAAGGAAAGAGCAATGATTACTGAAACCATAAGGATCAATTAAAACCTTCTATTGTGGAAACCTAAATCATGATCACCACAGGTACCTGGGCTAAGGCCACAACCACCACAGGATGCTGTCCTGCAACAAATGGGCAGGTACAGCCATTTAAAAGCCGTGCCCGCTAAAACAAGCTGAAGACAGAAGCCCATCCAGACCCCTCTGTGCCGCTGACCCTAGCTGGAATTTGGGACTGCAAAGCACAAGCCACATGTCCTGATGTAAGAGCATCAGCTTCGCCAGTAAGCGCTGCCTGGTGCTAGAAAACAACAGAGCCTGTTTTAGAGTTCCACGCTCCCTCTAATTGCGAAGCTAACACAGCAGGAGTGGAATTCAATTCTGGTTACGGGATGGCTTCAGCAAGGCACAGCTCACGCAGAAAAGGGATGAATGTCACCTATGCTGCAGGCCCACGAACACACAAAGCTCCCTGTCCCTAAAGCAGCAGCTGCTCTCCCTGTGACTATAGTAAGAAAGCAACAGGACGAACATCATTCAAGACACACAGACCTGGCCACCCTCCGTTAGGTAACACAGCACAGATCTCGTCCTCAGTACAGGGACTGCTTCTGTTAAACTGTGTGTGTAACACCCTGAGACAATCTGCAGCTACCCACATCTTCCACTTTTATGCTTGGGAATGCGCTCCCCATCTCTACCTACTTGTGACTTCTACCTTGATGTTTTGAACATAGATGCTAAGACAGTCCCAGCTATAGGAGTCCCCTAAATGAAGCAGCTCCTATAGTTTCTGTGTCACAAATCTTTACTTGGCTTTATATTTGGAAATCAGAAGGTGAAAAATTTAAGTAAAGGAGCTATGCAAAGCTTCTTATAATAATAAAATTAATTTCAGGCAACAGAAAAAAAACCCACCAAGATATATATATATATGTGTGTGTGTGTGACTGTGTGTGCATGCAACAAAACGAAAGAAATCACAACATGACTGTGCAAACCTAAAGGCAGGACAGGCTCAAACACGGGATTAGAAATCACAACCCCACCCATGCCCCCAAAAGCATACCCTGCTTCAAATATAGGACTGGTAGACAGAAAAAAAAAAACTCAACACACTAAGAATTTGAGACCTATATAAAGTATCTGCACATACAAACACAGTTCAGTCATACATTTTATTCTACACTGCTGCAATTTCTGTTATCATGTAACAAAACCTGTGTAGATACACAAGACACCACCTGGACAAAGGCTTTCTGAATCAACAGACAAAAGTATTTTTGCAGTTCCTGACACAAAGAAGTTTATGAGGGATGTGAAAACTTGAATGCTTTGTGTTTCCCTGAAAGGTGAGAAGTCTTTTACATTTCCTCTCCAGCAGAACCTCACAGAACATGACATTATATTGCTGTGATTGTGGACCCTGACAGGAGGAAGCAACTCTCTACTTTGCACATTCTCCACAAAAAAGAAAGTGAACAAAGTGAGAGATGTCCATGAAGCGCATAAATGTGAATGCTTTGCAAAGTGGAGATATCCTTTTGCTGATAAATAAATCATCCCATGAGATTATACCCACTAATACTACCATATATTAAACTATTAATTTTTATTAAACTTAGAAAGACCATAAACTACACGTTTTACATTTAAACTACACATGACTCAAACACTCTTTGAAGAGATGTTATGATCTGTCATCAAATTGTCCAAATAAATTTTTAAACAATTCTGTTAACTCTTTGGTAGGGACTGGGATTTTCACATGTTCTTGCATGGTGTGGTCATGTGATAGAAACTAATTTCTATGAACACCTTTCCATACATATAGAAAGGTATTCTTAGAAATGAGTTTCTATTCATATATATATGTGAATGTGACACTAAAATAAGTTTCTGTGTGCTTTGCTCTTGATTCAATAGGCCACCTTTTTGCATGAGAAACTTTACCAATTCATGTTGATGTCAGTAGAAAATAGTCTTATTAACTTCAACAGTTCTGGCTCAGAAACGTGGTGGGGGTGGAACCTGCAATGCTAGAACAGTAGTCAAAATATAACTACAAACAATATCACACAGTTAAAGACCAGCTCAGTTTTCAACAGCTTTACTTTCCTACCAAACAGGTACTCATTTCTGAAATTCTTCCTTCCTTGTTATCCTGCACTATAAAATCAGTCTCTCCTGTTGCATCAGAAAAAGAATGACCAACTGTGACTAGATGCTGATCCTACAATCTCTCCTTACTAGCAACATTTGTTAGGGAAAAAGAACTTGAAAACTTCAGAACAACTTGGAAGAATTTTCACTGTGGAGTTTTGTGAAATAATCTTTAAAATAATGAAAAGTTCTCGGCCTCTTCCATTCTTTTAACAGAGGAAATGTAGAGCAAGCATTTGCTAGGGTAGATGTTCTATTCACATAACAAAAGTTGTAAATGGCACATTATCTACTTTCTGATCTTATTTGTAAAGTAGGAAAAAAATCTATTTTATTGAACTGGATGCTCAGTGCTTTCTCACTAATGCAATATTAAGAGCCCTTTTCTATTACTAGAGCAGAGCTTTAAATTAAACACCAAATACATTTTGTCAGATGAAGCATGGCAAATGTGGCCAGCCTTCCAGAAGGGCTGACAGCTAAACTGTGTGCACCACGGGTCTATCATCAAGCATTACTGGCTAATGCATCACTCCTGATAAGGCACAGTTCTTGCCCACTAACCTGTTTAAGCTTTCTCCCTCCCCCTTCCCATAAAGGGTTTTATTGATATTGGTTCCTCTAATAACAATTCTTTTCTAAATTCAATCAACAGCTGTTTTAGTAAGCCAGAAACAGAAAATAAAAGCTTTGAAGGCTGGCTTGTTGATTTAAAAATAGTTTACAGTGTCTGGGGAAAATATTCTTTCTAACCTGTGAGGGGACAAAAAAAAAAAAAAAAAAAAAAAAAAAAGGCAGCTCTGGATTGCGGATTTATATAGGTGCAAGAAAAATCAAAATATGGAAAGTATTTGTAATCTACCCCCTTTAAATACAGAAAATTGAAGGACATTAGAGACACATGAGGGGTTTAGGGACTATTTTATGCTTAGATTCCATCAGTATCAGCTTCCTCACAAAAATTAATAAGTCGTCATGCATCATCTCAACTTCAATTGTTCGTGTGCTTGTACAAGCTCTCCTAACCTGCTCCTAGGTGCTTTCCCACAAGCTAAGAGCACATACATAGAAAGCTGCCAAGCTCAGTTGATCTCTTTGTGACCCAGTTTGGTCAAGTCTTAAGTCTTTACCAAATTACCTTCAGTATAGGAAAGCAAAAGAGTCTTATCCTTGGATTTCTCTGGATTGGGTCCAAGCCAGGCTTGAATGGGGATGCCCAAAGGATTCAGGGCCATATTGCCCTCCATGCCTTACACAGCTCGGCTGGCAGAAAACAGTCCTCATAGGTCTCTTAGCAATAGCAACAGCAATTTCATGGACACACATGAGAAATAATTTGTCCCTTACTGTTTAAAACCAAAGACAAGTTTTAGCTGAAAACTTTCCACAATCACTTCTAAAATTAGTTGCATTCTTTACAGGTTAAAAAAAAAAAGTCACAATAATTAATAGAAATAAAAGTATAAGGCACCCAGAGACTAGTAGAAAACTACTTTGTGCTTGCACTGCTTACCCCAGTTTTGTACTGATGAATCACTTAAAACCAGTATACATGGTTTTATGCATATAGTAGTCTATTCACACCACAACATATTTAGTTAAAATCTATGAATTACATAGATTTCTTAGTCTATATGTTTTCAGTAAGGCCCAGAGTCCAAAGCTACATTTAAGGAGCACACACAAAAAAAAAAAAAAACAAAAAAAACAAACAAACAAACAAACAAAAAAACCCACACTAAAAAAAACCACAAACCACCCTCAGAATTCTCCATGTTTCGAATTCAGAATTTTATTTGAAGTCTTTAGCTTCCTATTTTGAAGCCTATTAAAAGAACTGAATTTCCAGAAAATACTAACCTTTATCTTCTAAAAATCAGGTGAACACATAGCACCACAAATAATTTGTATGATGCTAGAGCTCCTTTAGTTTAAGTTTCAAGGCTAATTTAGGTTAACTTTATTAATTAACATCACCTATATAGAAATATATACTTTTTTATTAAAAAAATATACTTTTATATAACAGCAATTAAGAAGAGACATTTGAGAATAATGTTTTTTTAATTTGCATGATGCAATTCATGTGGGGGCAGGGGAAGTCCACAACCTTGCAGAGGGTACTGTGCTCTGTAATTAGCTCAGTTAAGGACTTCACAAGAGCCAAACAAACCTACTGTCACCCTGTAGCAAGCAGGTGAGGTCTGGCTAATTTTCCAGCACAGTATCTTGCTGGGGAAAGTCAATAAATAAGAAAGACTTGTAAGATACATTCAAAATCAGCAACAGAAAGCATCACCCCGACAGCTGCTAGAAGGTGAGTACATAGCCCCTTTAAATATGTCAGAAAGAAGCTTTTGTTTCAGATGGTCACTGCAATAGGACTCTTCAATGACCTGGAAATCAAAGGGAGATGGTACAAACAGTTGGAACAAGGACATGTTGCTGATGATGAGTAGAAGAGGACAATACAAGGGCATAGAATGCACAAGCAGAAAGATTCAGGCTTTAAATGAGTCACAGCTACCAGGGGACAAAGCCAGTACGAAAAGATTCTATAAATACACTAGATGTAAGAAAAAAACCAGAAGTACAGGTCCATTACTTACCATGCAAGGTGAGCAAATAGTAGACGACACAGAAGGCTGAAGAATTAAATTGCCTTTTTTCCTTTAGTTTTTACTAAGAAGTTGAACTTTGAAAAAATCCTAGGTACAACTACTGTTAACAGTGAGGATCAAGGAATGTAAACCAAAATGGGCAACGAATAGGTTAAAGCATATTTAGGTGAGTTAAATGCATCTAAGTTAGCAAGTGATGAAACTGATAAAAGTGATCTTTGGACCCTGAGGATTGATGGAAGAGGGCGAGTACCAACAGAATGGAAACAAAACTATCCTTAAATGAGACAAAAAAAAGAACTAAGAAGAGACAAAGAAAGAAAAAAAAGAAGAAAAAAAAAAAAAAAAGAAAAGAAAAAAAAGTGTGGGGTGGGGCTGGGGGAAACAGGTTCTGAACCTATACAGAAACTGAAGCAAGTTTTCTATCCGCTTCAGATGGGAAGAATTAAAAGCCCTAGATAAATCCAGAGAAAGAATCACATGTCAATCTCATTCCTCTTTTGAGCAGGTGGTTTAGAGGGCAGGGAGAACTTCAGCAAAGCTTCTGACACCAGCACTGTGTGGCACTCTCTTTAATCATCTTTCATAGTTCTCAAGGTCCACAGTACATAATGGGCAGCCTGCAGCCTCTCCAGGAGCATGGGTGAGATCCAGAAAGCTTTGAACAAGAAAGGAGTGCTTGCCCTAAGCTACAAGGCTGAAGGGCACATGTGTGAACACATCTTGCCAGGATACCTTTTTTTTTCCTGCTCTTTTCCTTCTGTTTTAAGGTATCTAAAAAGTCCAATGTTTGAACATTCCTGATGCAAGTTAAGACATTTGTAAGCACATACAGCACATAAACAGTCATCAGTGCCTCAGTCGAACCACAGCATTTTAAATGGGGTTCTGCAGGACATTATCCTTGAGGAATTTGAAATAAAACGCTAAGATGATCTAGAATAGTATCATTTAGCAAAAAAACATAATAATCTGGGAATTGCAGTTGACTGAGTAAAACATACAATAACACTGGGAAGTTGTCAGCATGTAGCACAAAATTTATTCCATCATCTGAACAGGCATGACAGGATAAAATAGGCTGGGTGACCTCACCTGGAACATTTGTGGTATCCAGGCCTGGGAACAGAGCTTCAAGGAGGACAAGGATAAATGTGACTGTGTTTGGAGGAGAATCAAAAGACTAAGAGGTTTGGAAAATGTGACCTCTGCAGAGAGGTTGAAAGAACTGATTTTATTTGCTTTACAAAAGAGGAGATGCAGGAAAGCAGGGACAAGGCATGATTGGTAAGACTGCTCCAAGTATTTAAGAAGTTGTAATAGGAAAGATGCTCCCAAACTGAAGGATAAACAACTAAATTGAGAACTAAATTTTTTTGGGGGAAGCAAACACCCTACATAACTTCAAGGGGCAACATATATATAGGAAAGGGTTATTCAAGGGAGACTGTCACATCAGGTGGTGAGCTGGGGAAACATCAGTCAGGAGCTGCTTGTGCCCACTGCTTCTCTTTCAGTGAAAGAGCATCATTTCTAATCTAACAACTCCATAAGTAGCAAGCTTTTTTCAAGTTTGCAGTGCCATTTATATTTATTCTAATCCAAGATGTTAAGCAAAAATTTAAGAACCAAAACATATTAAACACTAATAGGCAGAAGCTTGCTGTTCTATTTTGAGTTAAAATAGCAACACACTGTGGCTGAAATAAGATTCAGCAAAGATCTAAATGAGTACTAGACATAGAATGAGAGACAGAACAAGCCATGTGTGTTATATACTGAGCTCCAAAATAAAAGAGCAATTTTAAATAAATTATTGCATAGAGGTAAGCAGAAGGAGAAACATCCTAAAACTCTGATTTTTAACATGACTACATTATCAAAACCTATAATTCAACTTTTTAGAAGCTTTCACTTTTGGACTGAAAAATAAATTAAACCAAAATATTTTTCAAACAAAAGTATAGTACAAACATTAGTATTTTCTTTTCTATCTTGACATGAGATTGCTGGTTAAAGTTAGAAAATAGTGATGATGTTGATTCAGGCTTCCCCAATCAGTTAATTCTTCCATGCACAAAGCAGTACAGAAGAGAACAAGTACACATTCAAATACTAAAAGCTTTAAAACTACTGTTGGGTGTTAGAGTTAACTAATTAATACAGATTTATCAGTTTATTCTAGAAATTATTTTGCAGGAAATTAGTTAGGAAAAGTTAGACCGAAATATATGAAACGTTATTAAAGTGTCTTTTTGAAAACATGAAAGCATAGCACAGAACATGGGTGTGCTTCAGGCAACTTACAATCACACTTCTTGTCTGGGCTCATCAAAATTGCTAATGTATTTTTGGAAAAAGAAGGTTCAATTTTTGTTTTAAAAAATAAATTACATAAGTTGAGGAATACATTTGTTGCCTTTCATGATCTCCTTTCTATTTTCCTCTCTTTAAGGAATCAAAAAGAAAACAAAAGAAAACTTTCCCATTTATACAGAAGAGGTTAACTTAGAACGAGCATGTTGCATTCCTGGGTGATTTTTTTGGTAACTAAGGAAGCTTTCTTTTGTCCCCTTCTCCTATAGATTATTTGTCAAGGAAAACCTTCCAGCAACTTTATTCAATGTGATGAAAGGAAGGAAGTGCAAGTTCTTCTTGACAGCATGCTGCATTAGCACTCAGCACACACATGGCTGTACATGCCTGTCGTAACTAGCACCACGCAAAGTACTTCCATTATGACTTACCCAGCTAATGCAGCAAACCCCTGTAAATGGTTCCATTTATAGTTGATTTTAACATAGAAAATGGTTGCTATACTGCATTATCAGAATCCTCTACAGAAAAATGAGGTTATTCTGTTTTTAGAAGAGACGTGGAACCTATACAAGTTGCATCCTTAGCAACAAAATCCAGGCCTTGTTATCTGAAAACAACTAAATCAAGCAAGGAGCAATCACTCTGTGTGCAAGATGGAAAACATTAATCTAGAGGAGTAAACATACAACAGGCTATCTAATTTGAGCTATAATTTGTTATTTTCCTGTAGTATACCATTACTGATGTAAAAGGAGAAACATGATAGATAAGTGCCACTGTCTTAGAAACGCAAACAAATAAAGGTGAAAACAGATAAAATACATTAGATTACAGTTTGATTTACAATTTAATTGAAGTTCCATTTGGATTATGTGGGATGGTAGAGAAAATTTTGGTTTAGTAAGTCATAGAAACATATAGTTCCCTATGTTATGTACTTAATTTGTGTGCATGCAGATATACGCACTTAGAGAGATAGATGCTGCTAAAATTAGTGAAATATCTGTAGTACAAAACTAACTGAAGTAACCCCGTCATAGACAAGACTGGCAGCTTCTATGAACATTATCACCTGAACGATAAAGAAAGTATGATACAGAAAAAGACCTGCCTACACTGTCATTGTCTAGATAACTACTGAATAATTGCACCAAACCAAGGCAATTAGCATTACTTTTAGTCTTGTATGTATGATAATAAAAGTCATTCTATTTGTAATAAGGCATTTGATTAATATGAGTGTCTGATAATTTCAGATTATTAATTCCCTTAACCACAAAGAGACACCCATTACTAGCAAAATTGATGTAAATTGAAGCTGGTATAAATTATCTAACCCAAATTGAAATTTACAAAAACCATTAAGTGCTACAAAATGGGAAAATAAATCATACTTGGCAAACTTTTAGAATTATTTGCCTCTTCTATAACTCAGATTACTCAGTGAAAATTATTCAAACTTTTAGCCTTCGAACAATTAACTCAAAGTAAATGAAGACAGTTCTAGTTAGGTTTAGCTATTCAGTGCCAAGATGTAGCACATACTATGGTTAACCATTCAACAGTCCACAGGGTTTACTGAGAGATATAACAGGAGGGCCTTCTCTTATTAACATCATTGGAACATTTTTGTTTCTCACATTCAGGAAACAACATATTGCTTTGAATGCTGGTGATAATTAAAGAGTTCTATGTTGCTATAAATTCAGATTGCAATAAACCCGTATGACAGATATCAGAATGACACATTGTTCAGATCACACAACAAATGCACTGCATGCTAGCTACATACCTTGAAACATTCCGACATTTATCACAGACTTATTACTGATCAGTTGCTTTTTGAGGGAAGGTATCTGAGAACTCACAGATGCTGGGGCAAAAAGAAGTTATTGTATTAGAGGAAAGCTTACAAGCAGGGACAAAAATGCTGAAGAGCAGTGGGGGTTTGTCATGAAAAAAATCACAAGCTCCTGATAAGCCCTTTCATGTGAGGGGAGAACACCAGCTCAAAATAGTGCCAGTTTCTCCATCCTTATATTATGCAGAAGAAGTCTCTGTAGGGATGAAGAATATTGAAAGCAGCTCGGAAGAAAACATTTTGAACAGCTGTAAACATACACAAACTATTAAGTACTATTATTGTGTTAGAGAAAAGATGGACCCGCAGATTTTAAAGAATACAAAGACCCCCATAGCTGCACTAATACAAATAAATTCATAAATTTCTAACTCCCTCCCCCCCCCCCCCCAACCCCCGACAGAAAAAGCCCTTTGACCTCACAAGTACAGCACCACAAAATAGGAGCACTGGGAACCATTGAAACAGTGCAAGGTCTTAAAAAGATTAGTCAGGATGAGTTTGGTACAATGCTCTGGGTGATGCTGTTTATATCGAGAAAGGAATGCACTCTGAATAATAAGAAAGGTACTCTGAATAATAAAAGGTTCCACTGCGGACATTAAAGTAAAGGAATGTACCACTGACAATGTTAAAGGAATGTACTCTGACCAATTAGAAAAGATAAGGTGGGCACCTGAAGGAAATAAGGAGATAAGGAGACCAGGAGTCAAGAAACCGTTGAACAAAGAAAGTTGAAAGGTTTACTTCACCTAGATCCCACCTATTAGGAATAGGATGATTAGGGGTTAAAATCAAATGAATATGTATGTAAAGATGTTGTAACCTCTCATGAAAAGGGTATAAATCATCTGTATAAATTCACTGAAAACTTCAAAGCTGGTTTGTCCGGTGTGAACCGGCCAGCTCCTCAATGTTGCACAAAATAAATACTTTTGCTGCTTAAAGACAGAATTTGTCTCTGAGCAGTTACTCTGCTGTTTTGGCATCACCTTGACTCCCTGCTAGGGCTCATGACAACACCCAGCCAGGCTAAGGAAGCAGGCTATAACCGCTCGGGCGAGCCAGCCCCTGTGCCACCAGCAGGCAGTGGACAGCAGCAAGACCGGGCTGGGCTGGTCCTGTCGCAAAGCCCACCTCAACAGCTGCAACCGTATCATTAAGCAGAGAGATCACCTATTTTAAGACATGGGGCATCTCAAAGAAAGATAGGGAAAATAACAAGATGTGAAGTCAGTTGGAGTATTACTTAAAAAGCTTTAAACCTCTATGCGTTGCTTCCATAGAGGCATACTTCTAAAGAAGTAAATTGCGCTTGAACTGTAGTAACTTAATCCTCTTTAGTGGTTTAATTTTTAACTCTCCTGAATGTCTCCCTGCTTACCCATGGCCAACATTTAGGAAGACTGCGATACTCTCATAAGAACGCATAGCAAATTGTTTTTTAAGTATAACATTTATTCTCATCCTACCAGAGTGGTGCCTTTGATTTAAAAAAAAAAAAAAAAATAAATAAAAATGCTCCTGCCAGTAATTATGGATACGATTTTCTTTTCACAGAAAACAGATGTTAAGATCAGGATCTGAAAAATAACTTTGGCTATCATTAACCCTAAATGTTGGTTCATTACAGAAGTTCTGAGCAGAATTAGTCTGCCAGAAGTTACAACTAACGATGCACAACTTTAACGGGACAACAGTTCTCAATCAGCGATTTCTGCCTGTGTTTCAGAAAGACCAGGATCACCAGTACAGCGGTGCCAGTCTCTGTTTCAGATGGCTTGCCTACCTGATAACTCCAGCTGCTGCAGCCAAAAGGTTGTGCAATATATTTGTCTGAAAAAGTTTTCTTGGTCTCAGGATTTTGTAAAACTTGAAAGTTAGTTACTTTGATAACAAAGTAGAAAAAAGATCGCAGGGTGGTTTTCCTTTGCTTTAAATCTCATGATTTGAGGTAAACTTAAGAGCATCAGACAACAGTAACAGCAAAATAAATATGAAGATGTGGGAAGAACCTTAATCTGATAATGAAAGAAAGATGCATCTAATCCTAAATAACTAAGACACCTGCTGCTCTCTGCTTTTTGAAGTATTTATATTTTCTTTGCTGAAAAACAACCATCAGGTTGCTTATGAACATATGTATATTTTATATCTAGACACTGGTTTATTATCTGCAATTCCCTTATTTCCAAAGAGAGAATGTTTCAGAGAAGAGTGTGGGGGTTTTGGGGGTTTTGTTTTTTGTGGGAGTTTTTTGTTGTTTTTTTTTTTTTTTAACCCCAGTCCTGGTGGGGACAATTTTTAGCTCTTCTTAACTTCTGCAGCTTTTCTGCTTAGAGACTGGAAGGTCACCAAGCACATTACACACTGCAAGGTACATGGCAAAGCTCCAGGGGAGCAAGCGATCGATTGCTCCACTGTGATGTGCTTTGCTACAAGGGACTACCCCTGACTACCCACTTCAAGAAAAATTCTGCTGATGAACACATTCGACTATGAGGTTACTACATCCTCTACTGCATTTCTTTGGCCAGGTTGGTGCCTCTCTGATCACACAGCGCTGAAATGCTGTTAATTCTCAGCAGAAGCTGTAATAGTGCCTCATTCACAGAAGCTCTTCTGAGACCAAAAGGCCCATTTAGTCCCGCTGCTTGGAATTCTGCTTGCAGCAACACTTCAGACCAAGGTGTCCTGGTGCAAGGAAAATAAAGTGAAACAGCTTGCAAATTATTCTTACTTGCTGTCAGAAGCTAGTTTAAGAAACCATGTTTATAAGTACTTGAATAGAAGGGACTGGGAGAAAATATAGGAATTTTACTTAAAAACTGGCATGTTTATACACAAAATAGACCTGTAAACTGCCTGGACTGCACCCAGAGATGCATCTCAGCTCTTATCTAGTGTTGAATACAGCTCATGGAGGGAGACACAGGTGTTTTATATGCTAACTGAATTTTAGCAACTGCTGGTTTCTGATAGGCTGAGAGAAAGGTACTACTTAAAAAAAAAGGCAATTATCTCGGTCATTGAGTGCAGCCCACCTGAGGATGACACAGCAAACTACGTGCCTGCCTTCCTGCTCACACACCTACACACCTTTCCATTTAGTACCTACATTTTCCCCAAGGCAAACGATAAAACTGGTGGGAGAAAGGAAAAGTAAAAAACCCCTTCTGCCAGCAGGATGTAACACAGGTCTTGTGATCGGTTCCCAGAGAACAACCATTCATTTTCACACAGCACAAAATCATTACTTGAAGATACACACTTGCTCGCGTTGCTTGTTTTAGCGCACACGATGGTTTTCTAGCAAGGCAGCATTTATTGACTAATATCACCAAATGAAAGTGTAATCTCCCAAATGTAATCAAATGGAAATTTCAGACTATCTATTTTATGGTGAAAGGCTTTCCATATGTGACAGATAAGATAGGTTTGTCAGAAAGCATTAGTCCCAGTGCCCTAGCTCCCCGTACCTGTCCCAAGAAATGCAAAGTATTAAACCGATGGCGTCCAACTTCAGATGGGGCAAACTACACAAACTTTCACAGTGACCTTTAAAAGCTTCATACCTCAACCCCTTTCCTCTGCCATATTCCTATATATGTAGTAGATTATCAAAATGCAGAAGTCCCCATGACAAAATGGCACAATTCAGTTTCTGATCGCAGGTTCAGCCAACCTGCACGTGTTTATGCCACGTGTAGGAAAGAGCCATGACACTTCTCTTTGGCCAGAGACAAGATGAAAAGCAACATGCAACATGAATTGGCCTTACAGGCTAGAAAACAGGACTACAGATTTGTGTTGCTGTTAGTCAAAGGCCTGGCTGATTAAGGCTTCCAACACTAGTGATTCAAAATTCCCTGTTAACCCCGGAGACGTCACCCCACAAAATTTGTGGAACAACCCCTACCCTCCTGCTACTCCACGGCTGTGGACATCAGGGAAGTGCTATGAGGGATGAATCTGGCCGGGATCCTCTTTCAAACCCGGCTAGTCGGTAGAACTGGCAAAATGTTTCTAAATGTGAACATGAGGTGGCATAATTTCACCTGGTTTTCTTATAATGATTTTCCACATGTTCTAGGAAAATAAATATTAACTGACAAAGATTAATTCAACAATAAATTTAACACAAATATTAAAAATATTGATAGAATGTACATGTTTAATGACAGAGGCAAAAGTTTTAGATCAAAATCAGGTTTAAGATGTTTTCTTACCTAATGAGGTACTCACAACTTTCTTCTATTTAATCAGAATTAACCACCTTATAATGAATTTTAGCACTCCTAAACTACAAAAAAATGACACAAGCACATTGATAAAGGGCTCTTTGGTTGTTTAGCAGAATCAGCCCCTAAAAGTATTCTATAAAACCAGCTTAAAATGGAGTTCTCATCAGTTTATGATTTCTTGTACTTGTGGAAGAAAATCTGTTTTCTTCAGTTCTGGCATGCTGGAAAACTTTCTACAGATTGAATCAGCACAGTAACTGGTGTGTGAGTAATCTCAGCAGAAACAGGCCAGGTATGTAGTTATTTCCAGCATGGAACTTGCTCTATTCCACAAACTAAAGAACTGTTGTACCATTATTTTACCAGTTATCATTCTGATAATCTGCTTATTTATATAGACATTTATATAGTTTTTGAGAATCTGTGATATCCTTATGCTTGCATTTGAAAAGGTTAAAAGTGAAAACAAAACTCTGGATACAAAGACATCTGAAATTAAACGATAGGATTTCCAATAGAATTTATCACTTCTTTGCCCAGTTTTCATTTTTTTTTCCTCCACATAGAAGGTGGTAGTCTGCAAGATATCAGCATGCTATTATGCTGGTACTCCAAGAAAGCAGAAAGCTGTATGTTGCTTTAAGTACTCCAGAAAAGCCCCAACGCAGTCATGTTAGCTAAAAGTCTATGCAAAGGGAAGGTGAAGGCAGCAAAGTTCTTGCTGAAAGCACAACAAAAAGATGAACTTCACTAGAATTAAAGCAGCACAGATAAGGGTGGGATTATTTGGAAGGGAAAATTATGATTAGAAAGATGACTAGCTGTTAAAGTAATAGTTTTAGTCATAGTAATGTGCAGAACAAGTCCTGCAGAGACCATACAGACTTGGAAAAGATGTATTAATTTTGTATCTTGCCTCTCACTTCATTTTTTGATATATGCTTCAAATACTGACAAAAAAACCTGAAGGACTCTGAGGGAGGGGTCCAAAGTGGCAATGCTCATGCGATCACATCCAAATGGAGAAAAAGCCAGGCCAACCAGAGCGACAATAGATGTTCCTTAGCTGCTTCCCAAGATGAGTACTAGAGGGTCAGCCACCTCAAGGGTGCAAGTGGTTACGGTGGATCCTCTTGCACCCCTCCTGGGAAACTGCATGCTCGATTACCTCTCTGAAATGCCTGTACACCACTGCAGGCAGCACGGGGAACAAACAGGAAGAATTAAAGACCTGTGTGCGATCACAGGGCCATGATCTCACTGCAATTACAGGCATGGTGGGATAGCTTGCGTGACTGGGATGCTGCCATGGATGACTATATACTTTTCAGGAAAGACAGGCCAGCAAGGAGAGGTGGTGGAGTTCCTTTTATGTGAGGGCACAACTGGAACGTATTGATCTCTGCCTAGGGGTGGAGGCAGAACCAGTCGAGAGCTTACAGGGACAGGGACAGGCCAATATGGGTGTGTCGTGGTTTAACCCTGGCTGGCAACCAGGTACAACGCAGCCACTTGCTCACCCCCCCTCACCCAGAGGGATGGGGAGAAGAATCAGGAAGGAATGTAAAACTCAAGGGTTGAGATAAGAACAATTTAATAGGTGAAGCAAGAGCCATGCACGCAACCATAGCAAAGCAAGGAATCCATTCCCCACCCCCCACGGGCAGGCAGGTGTCCGGCCATCCCCAGGACAGCAGGGCTCCAGCACGTGTAACAGCTACTTGAGAAGACAAACGCCATAATGCCAGATGTCCCCCAACTTCCTTCTTTTTCCCTCAGTTTATATACTCAGCATGATGTCCCATGGTATACAACACCTCTTTGGCCAGTTTGGGTCACCTGTCCTGGCTGTGTCCCCTCCCAGTCTCCCGTGCCCCTCCAGCCCTCTCACTGGCAGGGCCCAAGGAACCAAAAAATCCTTGGCTTAGTATAAACATCACCCAGCAACAACTAAAAACATCAGTGTCCTATCAACTTTGTTCTCACATCAGAGCCAAAACACAGCACTGTACTAGCTACTAAGAAGAAAACTCCATCCCAGCTGAAACCATGACAGGGTGACACTGCTGTGGGTGTTTGCTACAGGCCACCTTATCAGGAAGAAGTTGATGAGGTCTTCTACAGACAACTGGAGATAGCCTCATGATCACAGGCAACTCCAACCACCCTGATACCTGCTGGAAAGACAACACAGCTAAGTGCATACAGTCCAGAAGGTTCCTGCAGAGCACTGATGATAAATTTTGATACAGGTGGTGAAGAAGCCAACGAGGCAAGATGGGTTTCTAGACCTCATACTCACAAACACAGAAAGAATGGCTGAGGATGCAAAGGCTGGGGACAGCCTCGGCTGCATTGACCATGACATGGTGTAGTTCAGGATCCTGCATGGAGAAAGCAGGGCAATAAGTAGGTTTGCAACCCAGGACTTCAGAAGAGTTAACTTTGGTCTCTTCAAGGACCTACCTGGAGAAATCCCATGGTTTAGGGCTCAATAAAGTACGGGGGGGGGGGGGGGGGGGGGGGGGGGGGGGGGGGCAGAGAGGGGGGTGTCCAAGACAGCCGGCTAATATTCAGGCATCTCTTCCTCAAGATTGGTGCATTCCTATGAGTAAGAAATCAAGCAAAGGAGGCAGGAGACCTGCATGGATGAGCGAGGAGCTTCTGGGAAAACTCAAACATAAGAAGGAAGTTTATGACATGTCAAAAAAGGAACAGGCTGCTTGGGAAGAACATAGGAAAGTTGTCAGAACATGCAGGAAGGCAACAAGGAATGCTAATGTCCATTTTGAATCAAATCTGGTGAGGGATGTCAAGGATAACAAGGGCTTCTTTAAGTACATCAAGTAGGTAAAGGATGACTAGGAAAAAATGCGGGCCTGTTGCTGCATGAGGTGGGTGCTCTGGTAACAAAGGCCACAGAAAAGGCAGAGTTACCGAATGCCTTCTTTGCTTCAGTCTTTACTGCCAAAGCTGGCCCTCAGGAATCCCAGACCCCAGAGGCAAGAGAGAGTCTGGAGCAAGGAAGACTTGCCCTTGGTCGAGGAGGATCGGGTCGGAGACCATTTAGGCAAAACCTGACACCTACAGCTCCATGGGCCCCGATGGGATGCACCCCTGAGCGCTGAGGGAGCTGGCAGGTGCTACTGCTAAGCCACTCTGCATCTTTGAAAGGTCATGGAGAACAGGAGAGGGGCCAGAGGACTAGAGGAAAGCCAGTGTCACTCCAGTCTTCAAAAAGGGCAAGAAGGAAGGCCCAGGAAACTGGGGGCCGGTCAGCATCACCTCCATCCCTGGACAGCTATTGGAACAGCTCATCCTGGAGGTCACCTCTGAGCATGTGAAGGAAGAGAAGGTCATCAGGAGTAGCCAACATGGATTCACCAAGGGGAAACCACGCCTGACCCACCTAACAGCCTCCTGTGATGGAATGATGGCTGGGTAGAGGCGGGGAGAGCAGTGGACGCTGCCTGCCCTGACCCCTGCGAGGCTTCTGACACTCTCCCATAACATCCTCATAGGTAAGCTTAGAAAGTGTGGGTGAGATGGGACAGTGTGGTGGACTGGGACCTGGCTGCAGGCAAAGCTCAGGGGCTGCAACCAGCAGCGGGGTTCCCCAGGGGCACTGCTGAGTCCCATCCTGCTCAGCTGATCCACCAGTGACCTGGGGAGGGGACAGGGTGCTCCCTAGCAAGTGTTCAACCAAGGCCAGTGTCAGGTCCTGCACCTGGGGAGGGACAGCCCCATGCACCAGTACAGGCCAGGACTGAGCTTCTGGGAGGCATCTCAGTGGAGAAGAATAGGAGTGCTGGTGGTCAGCAAGTTACCTGTAGGCCAGCAGTGTGCCCTGGAGGCCAAGGCAGCCAGTGCATCCTGGGGTGCATGAGGAGGATCACGGCCAGCAGGTCGAGGGATGGGATCCTTCCCCTCTGCTCTGCCCTGGTGAGGCCACATCTGGAATGCTGGGTCCAGTCCTGGGCTCCCCAGTTCAAGGGAGATGGGGAACTGTTGGGGAGGGTCCAGCAAAGGGCTGCAAAGCTTATGAGGAGATCAGAACATCTCCCTGATGAGGAAAGGCTGAAAGAGCTGGGGCTGTTCAGCCTGGAGAAGACTGAAAGAGGATCTTATCAGTGTCTACAGATCTTAAGGGTAAGTGTCAAGAGGATGGGGCTGGGCTTTTCTCAGTGGTGCCAAGCAACAGGTCAAGGTGCATAAGCTACAACACAAGGAGTTCCATCTGACTATGAGGAAAAACTTCTTTACTTTGAGGCTGCCCAGAATGGTTGGAGTCCCCTTCTCTGGAGGCATTCAAAACCCACCTGGATGCGATCCTGTGCAGCCTGCTTTAGGTAAACCTGAGGGGTTGAACTAGACTATCTCCAAATATCCCTTCTAACCCTGACCATTCTGTGAAAATGATTTTGTCCTTTTCTGTCTTTGTCAGATACATAAGGAGAGATAGTCAGAAACCTTAAAGACAAAATCTTAATGACTGAGATTACATTCTTCTTCTATGTTCCAATGCAGATATTTCCCTGTCAGGAGCATTTGAAAAATGTTTACTTGCATACAAAATTTTATTTAAAAACTCCAAGTTAAAATCAGTTTTTAGATGTATACCTCAAAAATGCTCAGGAGTTGTATATATATACACACACATGCGTACATACACATATAAACCAACTTTAAAAGCTACTGCAAGAAAGCATTTTGCATTTGGCCATAAAGTAAATTGTTGACATTTTATGATTATCCCAAATATTTTTAACTGATCTTCCAAATTGGGGGAGGAGGGGGAACAACAGGTGGGAGAGAGGTCTGAGGATTTTGCTTATTTGTTTTGCTAACCAGCAGCACTCATCCTGAATCAGAATTCCCTTTACTGTTCCTATGCAAAAGAAAGGATTGTTAATGGGTAAATGAACTTTTATATCATGGTGTCACAATTAGCAGTCACATCCTGCAAGTCTGTTACAGACCAAATGAAATCACCCAGCTATTTTTACTGACTTTCCATAAATACCGTCTCCTACAATAGCTGTTCACCCCATCCCATATCACTCAGTGGAGGATCTCGCGTAAGCCCAGCTCCAGGTAATGGAGCAAATCCTCCTCAAAGCCCTTCCCAAGCACATGAAGGACTACTAGGCTATTGGGAACAGCCAGCACAGATTTACCAGACCAGGTGCAGTCTCACAAGTGCCAAATAGAGGGGAAAAACACTAACACAGCCTAGCACACTGTTGGCTGTCGTTGCTGCAAGAGCAGACTGCTGCTGTCTTGCAGTCAACTTGCTGCCCTCAGGGACCCTGGCTCCTTTTCTCCAAGGCTGTTTTCTCTGCTGTGGGCCCAGATGATTCTGGTGTGCAAGAACCAGACCTGGCACTTGCCTGTGTTCATGTTCTGGAGCTGCCAGCCAGTCTGTTGCTCCAGCCTGTCCAGGTCCCTCTAAACAGCAACTCTGCCCTCCAGCACTTCAGATGCATCCCCTAGTTTAGCAGCTACTGTGAATTTTCTGTGAGCGCACCTCTGACTCATCAGTCAGGTCGCTAACGAAGACATCATACAGCATCGGTATCAGTATCTACAACTGGGAGATACCACTAGTTATTTGTCATCAGTTTGTGTCACTGATCACAGCCTTTAAGTGTAACTGTCCAGCCAGTTCCCATCCACTTATCAAGTCCGTATCTCACCAATTTGGCTACAAGAGTAACATGGGAAACTGTGCCAAAGGCCTTGCTAAAGGCGAGGCAAACAACATGCATTGTTCTCCCCTTGTCAACACCACCACTCGTCTTATTACAGAAAGAAATGAGGTTGGTCAAGCATGATACGCCCTTGATAAACCCAAGCTAGTTTGTTCCAAATAACTGTTTCTAGGAACACAAAGGAAAAGGTATCCACTGCAGGAGCGGTCTGCAAACTAGGACCATGCATGGCAATCAGTTAGCTGAGGGGAATGTGCTCGAGCTTGTAGGTCACGAACCCTGGGAGGACGAGGAGTGTGAATAGACACAACAATTAACATGATGAGGCATGTTTACAGAGCACAGGGGAGTGGGAGACGGATGGCGCCAAGGAAAGATAACACCTTGCAGTTAATTGATGGCAGTTAACCACCAATGAGGGATTGCCTAGTATGCAAGGCTTAGCTTCAAGAACCAATCTGTTTAAAACGCGCAGCTTCTGAAAGTCTATAAAACCTCGTGCTTCTGTACAATAAATTGACATTTGCTTGCATCAAGCTGCGTCCCGTCTCTTCATTCGCCGCAAATTGGTGACCCCGACGTGATGCGTTTAAGGATCTAACGTGAAGGGCTCTCGAATCGCCTATCTGAGCGACATGCAGCGAATCCCACAGAACTTTGAATGATCTGCTGAAAGGAAGCAGGAGCCGGCAGAAATCCCTCCGGAGTTGAGAGGTGAGCTGTGGGAAATCCGTAACGGGGAATCAGGCTTCGTCCCCAGAAAGAGACGTATATGGACTCATGAAGGGTCTTCTAGTCAGATCAGGGAGTCCGTGCCTCAGTCTCCTCAAATGGTGACCCCTATGGTGGTGTTCCGAAGCCTTGGAAGAATAAGGACGGAACTGGTCGATAAAAAAGACAGCTCATGAAGAGGGCTGTGTTCCGGAGGAGACGGCTTGGCTGAACGATCGTCTGGCTGTCTGGACCAGGCAGACAACCTAAACCCCGAGGATAACACCTGTACTCATCGAGACAGGTGAGCAGCCAAGAAACTTTAGAGACTTTGAAAGAATGAAAGTGTGCACATACAGCAGCCAATTGTATGATGCTGCCGCGGAGGGGAGCTCCGTGTCGGGAATGCATTTAGCACCTTGGTGGCAAATTCTGACTACTCTTTGCCAAGTGTGGACTAATTCTACTAACGGTGCTAAACCAGAGGAAGCTGTAAATTCCACCGACAGCGCGACTTTTCTCAAGACACGGTCAGCGATGGCGATTCCGTCCACACCTCCTCTACCCCCAAAGCTTCTGTCACTGATTGCAGCGACCCTCACAACACAGGACCAAGCACGGGAACAGGACAACTCGGACAATGATTTTATTGACACTGATAAACCTTTTGATCCAGGTCCTATAGATCTGGAAAAGGAGCTAGACCTTTCCCCCACCCCCTTGTCTCTCCTGATGCATTGATTGTATTTTTGGGGAGGGTGAAAGGGAGTCTGAGGGATTGGTGGCAGGAATGCAAGTGGGAAACACTTAAGTGATGGGATTTGGGAGTCGCTATGGCATGTTCAGTATTTTGTCAGACAAATCAACCTGCAGAGTGGCAGCCTGTGCAATACGAGGCTGTTAAAGGGTTAAGCAAAGCAGTGGGGGAAGGGAGGATTCATAATACATTTGCTGTGTCCCTTCTTGAAGTGATGGCAGAGCCTTATACGCTCACACTGCTTGATTGGAAGTCATTGCTTTGTATGGTACTAACTGATACAGTATATGATGTGGTTATTTGATTTTTGTGAGCTATGTGTAGTGGCCTTGATTGAAAACCTTAATCGGGGAATTGCTGTTAACTATGAGCAGTTGGCTGGAGAAAATTAGTTGTGCCGATTCTGTGACTCAGGCAAGGTATCCCAGGGACAACTGTTTGCAAATGAATGAGATGGCTATTAAGGCAGTCCGGATGCGGGAGTCTTGCCACAGTCTTGCAGGGTCCTAGAGAGTCACTAACTTTAATACTAACTTGATTGATTGGCTTCAGAATATTTTGCAACAAGTCGAACATCAGGAAGCTCAAGGGATGCTTTTAAAACAACTAGCTGTGATAATGCCAATGAAAATTGTAAATGGGCAACTTTCACAATCGCAACCCCAACATGTGTCAAATGATTGTAACGCAGAACTCACAGCAGACTGTAATTCTCAGGCTGAGTTCTGGAATGCAGCATAACAGATTTTTGCTTCTCTAATCTCTTCTGTAAGAATAGTACACGCTCTTAACTTGCTTAGTAAATTAGGCTGCTAGCTTGCTAAACAAAGTAATACTACAAATAATATTTTTTTTTCTGGCTTATTAACAGATGTTGATTCTGCCCATCATATGTTGCTACAGAACCGAGGTGCTATTGATTTTTATTATTAGCACAGGGACACAAGTGTGAAGACTTTGATAGGATGTGTTACGTGAATCTGAGTGACCACTGTGAATTAATTTACAAAAGTATACAAAACTCAAAAGCCTTAAAACAAAGATCTGCAACAGAGCCAGGGGCGGGATGCCTTTGGTCTCTTCTCACGGCTGGGAAACTTTGGGCCATGACTCAAAAGTATTACAGGATTTATTATAATTAACCACCTTATTGATGTTTGCCTTATGTCTCCCATGCTTTTTTTTCCCTGTATTCAGTGTTTAGTTGATTGTAACATAAAGCAGGTCATGGTCACCCAGCTACATACACCCTTTGCCTCCTTGCAACTAACAAGCAAAAAAGGGGAGGATAGAGAATGTCTGAAGAGATATACAGGAGAGGAAAATGGGGAATGGCTGACCTAACAAGAGATGAGAGAACAGCTAGGTGTTGTGAAGGAGAGGAGGAAAGCTAAACATGGTTATCTAGTGTTTCATAGGTGTCTGCATGCTTGTAGAGATATATAGCTATGTAACTGCATGAATGATTCCTGCCCTGAGCCTGGTGGAGCATACAGCTGCGGTTTGCGTCCGGGCTCAGAGATGTAAATAGGGGCTTCTCTGTTACGGTAAAAGTGTTTCTCTTTGCATAAAAAAGAGAGGGAATGAAGGGAATGACCCCAGAGGTATGTTCAGAGAAGGCATGCTATGTTTTGAACTTTTTGACTGAACCAGTTCTTGTTTGGTGTGCCTTTCCACCTATGTATAATGTTAATCCAAAAGAAGATGATATTGTTTACACTTTGAGTGTCGATAATTGTCTTTTTGTAGATGCTAATGTAGTAGGAGGCTATGATGGGAACGTATTGCAGTGGTTCTTCTCTTATCCGGAGTAACAGCAGGGAAAGCATTAGAGTTAAATCACCTTGTTTGGTAGGCAGTTAAGAATGCGAGTCAAAATTGCCACTGCTTTTTGTTGTTGGTTCAAGGACATGGCTGTGAGGATTCTGATGGTATGCGCTGCGTGGATTTTAGGCGCCCCATTGCAGCAACATGTTATCAAAATCTGAGAAAACTTCAGCCTTTTTTGGCATTCATTCAATCAATTGGCAGTATTGTTTGTTTGCTATTACCTTGGTTGCTGTCATGTTTGCAAGGGCCCTGCAGAACATGGCAAACCTGGTACTAGCTGCTCAAAAACAAAAAGGGGAAATTGTCAAATTGTACGGAACAGAGACAGTGGGTTATTTTGACACTGATAATGTCTCAGTTGCTTTTTTATTTGTTCTATTACTTATACCTTGTTTTTACTCGTTCGGTTTCAAAGGTTCTTTTTGTGCAACAGGAAGGGGGAGATGCAGGAGCGGTCTGCAAACTAGGACCATGCATGGCAATCAGTTAGCTGAGGGGAACGTGCTCGAGCTTGTAGGTCACGAACCCTGGGAGGACGAGGAGTGTGAATAGACACAACAATTAACATGATGAGGCATGTTTACAGAGCACAGGGGAGTGGGAGACGGATGGCGCCAAGGAAAGATAACACCTTGCAGTTAATTGATGGCAGTTAACCACCAATGAGGGATTGCCTAGTATGCAAGGCTTAGCTTCAAGAACCAATCTGTTTAAAACGCGCAGCTTCTGAAAGTCTATAAAACCTCGTGCTTCTGTACAATAAATTGACATTTGCTTGCATCAAGCTGCGTCCCGTCTCTTCATTCGCCGCAATCCACTGCTTCTTCACTATTAAAAGCAAATAACACAGATTATGCTGCTTCGATTTTTAGCTTTTTGTTTTCTAGCAAGACAGATGCTTTTTCATTGTAAGTTCTACATAATGACTAGGCCTAAGGTAAGCACAGCCACTGCATCCATAACTGACAAGAAATAACAACTCAGTCCTACCTATTTACTGACAGAAGATATGTGGTTTTCCTCTACAAAAAAGCACGATATTGATGGGGCCACAAATACATTAGGTAGAACAGAGTAAACTACTTTTCTTAGCAAAGTTTTTATTTCAGCCATATAAAAGCATGTGATTACACTTTCCACCTTTAAATTGCTCTAGCAAGTAGTACTGCAAAGAAACACCCTTCGAACAGCTTCAGAAAATCTCTGTGCAGATTTATATCAAGCTCAAAATTCAGCAGGAGTCTGTTCAACATGATCGAGAGAAGAATTGAGTTATGGAGCTTATGGCTTGAGGCTATCAACTGAAACTGAGCTTTAATTAAAATGGATTTGATAATGCACAGTAGAGTTTGGGATGGCTTCAAAAACCATTTTGGAAAGCTGACGTGGTTTGCCAGCTTTAAAGTGAAGTAACTGTACTATATGGATATTAGAGTTTTTAAGTGATGCTTTAAAAGATACAGATGAATTCTGGGTTAACCAGCAGGGAGAGCATCTTCTAAACAAAAGCCTGCTATAACAGCATATCTGCAATACCTAGAAATTTGCCCCAGTTGTGAGGTTGTTAGCTAACACCACCGAGCTGCAGGAGGTTGGAGGGTGGTGGTTTTCCTACCTGAGCAGCTAGCATTGCCATCCTTCTGTTAGTACTCCAGTGACAGCTTGCTGGTATGATGCTTGCAATGCTTCAGATAACATGTTGCAAGCAACTATGATTAATATAAAATGTTTATATTTTACTTAGAAAGGAAAGCCTGAATTCTAGTTTTAGGGGGTCTTTTTGCTATTTGGAAGTTTTTGATAATTTGGCCTCTTTACACTTCAGAGTCACACAATCAGACAGCCTTTTTGGCTAAAGAGGCAGGAAGTTAATGGGAAACGTTACAGAAAGAAACCGACAAAACATCCTGCTCAGTTCAGAGCTGAGAAAGTATCTTTCTGAATTTCTCAACTCTAAACTCAGGTTATAGGATATATTGGCTATGGAATGTTGATTGTTTTCCATTCCCCCTTAAGACAAGAGAAAACTTACAGATTGCACGTGTACAAAGATTTCCTTACTATTGCCTTTTCTTAAGCTTTCAGCAAATATCAGTTTTCTAGCTTTAATCAGTATGTGTTTGGGAGGAATGGCTCAATTAAGAGAAACTGGAAGATATCCAAGATGCCATTCATACGAAAAAAAGCAACCAACCAAACAAACAAAACCAACTCTAGGTAACACCAGTGTGTCATCTGATGCAGGATGTTGACTCGTGTTGAGCCCCAAAGAGACTCAGCTAGAAGTTTCAGGAAAGGAAACAGTAAAAAAAAAATAATCTGACATTAAGAGTGCAAAAGAAGTGACCTTTCCTGTGTAGGTTAGTAGTATGGTGCTATTACAAGATACATAAAACTAAAAGTTCAAAAAGACAACCACCACAGTGTCTCACACAAGTTTTGCACCCTTGATCTGTGATTCTCAGATCTCAGCCAGGTTTTTGAGTCATTGAAGAAGCACAAGTGCGCCTCTTGCTAATTTATCTAGTTACTCACAAATTATATACACAAGTGGAGGATATATACTCATTGTCAAAGGCCAAAGACGTCGGCCATCAAAAAGTACCATGTAGTTATTCCCCAGTCAAAATAACGTTCAATGCACAAGGCCTTGACTCGTTGATAAATCTGTTCACTATGTAAACCACAGCCTTTTCCATGCTCATTTTTGTCAGTATACCTTGTTCTGAACGGGCACAACTTTTTAAGTGTAAATACCTGATTAACTGGACAAGGCTCCTTATTTCACTTAGCTGATTTAAATAGACCTGGTCAAACTGAAAGAATGGTGGGTGGTTTTTTTTTTCCCAAAAAGTGCTGCAACTGGCTTTATTTCAGGAATAATTAATGACTTTTTTCAAGTATATCTATGCAAGAACATATTTGGGGGGGAGCAGGGCGGGGGTGGGGATTGAATTTTTCAGCCCAATATTTTTTTCTGCTGGTAGGCTTTGTTTCATGCTGAGCTTCCCTCCTAATCGGCTAAGATCTGCTTTTTCTGCCTTGTTCAGTATGGCCAGTACTAGATTTCTTCATTCCTCTATTCATTGATAAGTGGTCTTCCTTCCTCGTTACTCCTACAGCCCTGCAAGTTGTTTCCCAGTTATTTGGATACCCTGGATTGCCTTACCTGTTCTGGGTTACTTCCATTCCATATCAACGAAGCGAATAGTCCCACAGCAGAGCAGTCCATGATAAAATGGTAACTGGGCACCATCTGGCAAATACAAAGCTAATGCTCAGGGCTCAGTGGGATCCTGTCTGTGGGGGTGCATCATGCTCTCTGCTCCAATGCCCTGAAAGCAAATTGGACCTGTGCTGTAGGAAGACCTGGGCCCTTTTTCTTGTTTTTTGACAGAAGCTTGAGGAACAGAGCCTTTAGAAGAGGCACATTTGATTTTTAGCCTGTTACTGCCTCAAGCCACAGATGAGCACCTTGTGGAGCTCTGCTTTGTTTGCCTAGAAACTTGGAAAGAGAAGCCTCAATCCATGCCCCTTTTCAGCAAATAGCTACTTGTCAGACAGCAAGGAGTCTTTCCACATGAGACCCATTCCTAACCAATTAAGAGTTCACTCCTACTGAAAGAGACTGAAGTTAAAAACATTGCACAGGATGGAAGGCTGACGATGAGGGACAAAGCATTTTACTCTCCTGCTTCACTACTGAAATGACCACATATTCAGTCATGTTTTGACATGCAGGGCATATGTGAGATTTTCTTACTCCTACAACTACCATTCGGTGAACAGCCATAATCTCTATATTCCGCTCTCATACTATGAGGAAATCACAGAACATTCTTCACTTCGTACATAATAGTCCAACTGCGAGCCTGCAAGAAATTGCAACTAATAAAGGAAAGATGACTAACTTCAACCAAAGGTCTTGGTTATTCTGTAGAAGGGTAAGACTGAGTCATACCCGATTTCTGAATTAACTGATCCAACTGTCTCAGATCAAAGTGCAGCATTGCTTTGAGCAATGTTCCAGTGAATATATGATCACATACACATCATTATCTGGAACCACATCCATCAATAATTACCTACTTTTACCCTGACAAAAATCCCACCACTGCAAAGGGCTGTTAATTTCACAACTAAGGCAATGATATCCTCTAATCCTTTAACGTTGTCAGTTATCTGTTCTGAATACATACTTCCCCGACCTTACTGCTGACACATCGTACCTAATTACATCCAAACTTCACCATCCAACAGAACGCTGCAGTAAAACATACTGTCAGGGCAGTAGTGAGCCTTTTGATCTCACTCCAGTCAGTCTCCATCACCTAGCAGTTCTGGCCACCTCAAAACAACAGCTTCTACCCAAACGAGCTTTTGCTCCACTTAATTTCTTATTCATGCAATACATAAGACCTCATACAACCAATTTAGCTGAAAACTAAATTCAGTTGGAGACTGGAGCTGGAGACTTGGCAGGTAATTGAATTTTGCTGAAACTGAAGTTCTGGAAGGACTGGAAGTCACAACCTTCATTCTGTGTTAATGATGGGTTTTGTCATTGAGGAGAAAAGAGATCACTCTGCCTTAGAGAGATTAAGTGTTTTATGGCTTTCTTTAAACTTTGTGGATGAAATTCTAACTCCTTCACAGTGCATGAAAAACTTCCAATAAAGCTTAATCAATGCTAAGTTGTACAGTACTCCCTTAAGGTACTGTGGAGTTAAACACATGCTATGGAAATGCACGAGCAGACCACCAGAGTAGCCTATTTTTTCCTCAGACTTCATAGAGGTTAGGGTACCGCTTTAAAATATGTAACAATCGCTTTCCAGACAACATCACAAGCAGTAATCCAGAGTCTACATTTTTAATTTTCTTGTCAAATTAATCAAGTAACTTTGGCATCCATAAATAAATTACCATCCATTGTTAATCACAGATATGCCAGTCACAAAACTCAAACTCCCCTGGGTTTTTAGACTTACCTGCTTTGAGTGGTCTAGATGATGAAAGTTGTTGTTTTCTTCTGCTGAAACAATAGAGCTGCAGCACTTTTGTGACCTGTTTGTCTTAGCAGAAATAAATGTATTCATAGGGTCTAAGGAGACAGCATTTTCTGAACTAGCAGCAGCAGCAGCTCCTTCATATTAACTACAAATACTAGCCAGACATTTATCTAGATAGTGCAATAAGCAGTTCAGTCCAATCTGATAGCATCATTCACATACTAGCTGAAAACTACAGTTCTCATACCTCATAGTTTATTGTTCATAGCATTTGAAGAACTTGTGGAGTATAATAATATTTTTTTTTTAAATCCCATCCCCCACGAAGAATTTGATTAAATTAGGGAAATATTTAGATGACAATGATTTTCATCATTCTGAAGATCAGAGAGAAGCTTTCTAGTGCCAAAAAAAATTACCCCCCCTGCAGGATTAGTTAGAATATTTAGTGGAAATTAATATCTCCTGGATATTATTCTCAAATACATTGTTGTTATCAATTTACAAGCTGACACACAAATAACAGATTTGTTATAAAAAACAGCAGGAAGAAAAACAATGTGTGTGTGAGAAGGGAGATTACACAGCCAATTTTTGCTGGTAAGTAAAAGCCTTTATGGAATAAAACATTACAAGAAAGGATTCACACAGGGAGGGGAAAATTGTTTTAAGACCAGTATAGGGCAAAAGTAATATATCAGCTATTCTCTGGCACTATTTGTATCATAAAAGAAAATTGAGGATTGTGTGGAACTCCCAATGCAGGGCATGCAGAGGGCTGGCAAGATCAAGATAGCCGTCTGTATAGGCAGCCATAAAAATTGGCCCTGTTTATCTCTGTAGTTGTTTTTTGTTTGTTTTTTTTTTTTCCCACAGAAACACATGTGAACAGGTAAGATTCAACTCCCTCAATGTCCTCCCTTATGAAGGGCTACTGTGGTTTTTACCATATGAAACATTTCCCACCTTCTTCTTCCAAATTCAAATGACCAAGCATTATCCTAAATCACACTCTTCCCAGGCTCTATAGCCACATAACAGACTATTCGACCACTTTCTACTCAGATTTACACTGAGCAAAACACATGCACAAGTTAGATTTAGGACATGAACTCTCTGGAACAGGAGCCATCTCTTATTGACAAGGTTGTATTCCTACCATGGCCTTTGGGGCTACTTTTTGGTTGAGTGCTAGGTATCACCAAAATATGTGAAGACCACACTGGCATACATGTAAATCCCAGACTCACAAGCAAAATTTGGCAAGTACATTAATGAGACCAGTAAGGGTACATGGTATACCACAGCAAGCTACTGTATGAAACTTTTCCCGATTTACCAGGCATGAGCAAGAAGGTGCAAACACTGACCCATAAGAATTGTGTTAGCACTCGCTGACAATTACCTCTTTAATGCAGCCATAAAGTAGATTTACCTATAAAGACTGAATTTCACCTAAAGGGAATAAAGAATACCAGTCTTAATGTGCTAGTTGTGTATATATATATATATATTAAAAAAAAAAAAATTGCCAAACTGATGGCATTAACTTCTAAGCTGAAGTCTCTGGTCTGATTCTGATCTCACAATATGAGTGAGAAGTGTCCCCACAGAAGGCAATAGTCCTATAAAATCAATGTAAGGAAGGTCATATTAAGACCCTTCTCATTTACTGTTAAGGGTGTTATTTCGTCAAGGCACTTATTGTATTCTGGATCGATCATCAGTTCGTTGTGACATTCTGTGCCTCGCTGGAAACGTGGTCTGAATGAACACTGGAAGGTTGACAGCTTAATATCTGGCAGCAGTTAAGAGAAAAGTCAGGTCATAATTTTCATTTCCAAAAGCAATAAACAAAGGACCACCCCAACTGCTAGGAATCATTTAAATAGATTCCCTTCACATGAGGACCTGGCAGGGTCACAGCACCAGAAACTTTGCCTTATTGGGGGTGCGAGGTGGGGGTTGGTTGCCTGTTTTCAGAAGGTTTTGATTTGGT
This sequence comes from Falco naumanni, assembly GCF_017639655.2. NCBI lineage: Eukaryota > Metazoa > Chordata > Aves > Falconiformes > Falconidae > Falco > Falco naumanni. Next base: position 117,225,137 of record NC_054055.1, read on the forward strand.
TTGGAGTTGGGTTTTTTTTTGTTTGGTTGGTTTTTTTAGTTTTGTTTTTATTGGTCAAGGGTTTTTTCTCAATAGTACTTATCAAAGTTCAGCAGAGAGAGGAAAACAATAATAAAAGTGGATGGCAGAGTTTCTGGCTTACTCCTTCCATCCTTCCCTCCCTGCCTCATTCATCTTCTGCGTTTAATTTGAGAGTACAAGATTCTGCATTATATTGCCTCCTCACCTGAAAGTCAGATTTGACTTTCAATCATCAACCTTGCCAAGGGTAACAGTGAAACTGATTATCTTTGTATTGTGACTTATATCGTCTATTCCATTGGAGTACTGAGAAATAACACCTCAATTTCTGGATTCTGCTTTGCCTTCTTGCACTAAACAATTTGGTCCTTAAACTCCCACCACAGAAGTTAGAGAAAGACCATTTCCTTTTCCAGGTCATCCTTCCTGACAGCGCTACTTTCGAAACCTATAAAATATCATCTAGTAAATCCTCACTTTGAAATTTAATTCCTTTATCGTTAATAACGTGACTGCAAGTCAACAATGTTAAATGAACAGCATAACCCTGAATAAAAAACAAATATTTCCTGAAAATTTCTGTTATAGCCAAGATCTAGGAATGGGAACTATTTCTCACTATTATTCCATTGATACCAACCTGGCTACTTATCTTTACCCAAAGTACAAATTCGTATGATCAATGAAATAAAAAAATCTGCTACAGCAAAATAAATGTGCAAAACCAGGGCTCCCTCAGCAGGCAAGTAAATGTGAATTAGTTTGAAACTGCTACACCAGGCTTTATGTCTCAGGTTTGGGCAGAGCAGGGACCGTAAGAATCACGGCGGTCTATGCTTTTGCCCACATTGCCCAACACCCCTTGCTTATTGCTTCTGTTCTATGAATGCAGCTGCGTTTGTCTTTGCTCCTCAGCCTGACTGTTCCAGCACAGCCTAGAAAATTAGAGTCCTCATGCAGATCTTCCTAAAGCCTTCTTTCTTCTGAGGCTCATGCCTAAGCATTGACGGTGATGTTATATTAAAAACACAAAAAAGTAAGATGTCCTCTTCCCTTAAACATATTTCCCCATCTCTTGTACTTTCTGCATATCCCACCTACTCAGTGCAAGGCAGGAATTGTCTGTTATGTTGTTGTTTGTTTTTTTTTTCCCCCAAAATGTGCTCAGCACAGGTGTTTTTAGCATTTAACTAAAACTAATCTTCTGGATAAGTGAGAATTAAGTGTATGATCATGGATCGGTATAGTACCCTTGTACTTTAACAGAAAGATTTTCATTTCAGCACATTTCTGTATAATAACAAACTGTGCGTCTAGGGCTTGCTTATCAGACTGAAGCTTGACCAGATATCTTATAATTGAATCAGAAATGTCAATTACCTTTTCTGAGATCACTCTTCACGAAGACAAAACAAGATTAATTTGGCCCACCTTCCTGCTACCCAAGCAAGCAGAAAGTGGAGTATTTGATTTATTTTATTGCACTTCAAAGCCAACGGCTGTGGGTCACTTGTAGGGAAACCATTATAAATACCAGTTGTTTTGCCTTGTCAGAGAAAAACAGTAAAGTGCTGGGGTAGCTATACTGAGCTGTGTGATGGCACTTTTGCGATGAGTAGCCCTACAACCTTATGAACAGATTTAGAGTTTGAATGCAGCCTAAGAAATCCAAGATCCAAGTCTTCTGCCTAGAAACCATGAGGTCACTGACTGATCTGGGCTTCACTCAGTCCGGAAGGGAAGCTTTCCTATCTTGGTCTCCCCTCTAAGGAGAAGTGTATAAATGAAGATCAGCCATCAAAAGGAGTTAGATACAGATCAGCAACCAAAAGTTTGGATGCTTAAATGAAATAGGGGAGGTCTTGAATCAGCAGTATGGATATATTTTATCTCCATAAGCACTGTTTAAAATTTTGAAAAGTACACAGGAACTGGAAAAAAATACACTTAAAAAAATAAATAATAATAAAAAAAAAACCACACACGCCAACAAACAATTTATCCATAATCAGTATCAGGGTTTTTTATCTCAATATTTCACTGATGAAATCAGAAGTGCTAGATGACCAGAATGTTTTTCTTCCACCCACCCACCCCTGTATTTTTGTCATGACAAAACTTATATTTTTAGCAGAAAATAAGTAAAATAACTCCACAAAATGCCTGAAGTTACAGATACTCATAGAAAAATAAATTACTTTGTTTCATCAACTGCAACTGCCAGTGAAGATTTGCTCAATTTGAGCTAAAGCCTGGTCAGACTGCAGATATGTTAGTCGATGCCATTTCACAGACAAAACTTCCTTTATGCACTTGTAGGGAAGGTCGGGTAGATATTGCTGCTTGATCTGACCTAGAGATGAACGTGAGCCCTGGAAGCTGTATTTGACTCCGAGTAAAGCCAATGAGTTAAACCGCATAAGATTCAATGCTCATAGTTGCCTATAGATACTTACAGCTTCATCAACAGAGGCATGATCAGTTTTTTGGCTGAAAAACATGCAAACCCTTCGAACACTGGCAGTACAGGATTTTGGTTACAAATTCCCAAAGCAAGGGATTTGCATATGCTTCTGGAGTTCATTGTGAAGGGGAGAAGTATATGCATCATCACTATGAAAGACATTAAAATGGCAGAAGGCAAACAAAACATCTACGTGAAAGGACACTGGTGGCCAAATTTTATAGTAGCTGGTTTATGACTTGCACAATATACTTGTAACATACAATGAATCAGTGATAGGAGTGAGGACAGACCGAAAAATCCTGGACTCCTTACCATTTCCTATATCTATTCAACTATTCTCCTCTGTGTTCAAGACAATTCCCACCAGTTCATTTATGAGGTTCTACTCTCTCTTGCTTGAGAAAGATTTCTCAGATAAATATTGTGTTCTACAGTGTATTATTACATTCTCCTTAAGAGATCAATAAACCATAATTATACCTGTAATGTCTTTGCTCAGATTGTTTAACACCTGAACGTGCAGTCTACTGTTTTAAAATTTGGGGCTCAGTGGAGAGATCAAATGCTCTTTGGTTTTGGTTTTTGGAGGTTTTGTTGTTTGGGTGTTTGTGGCAGTTTTTTTGGTTTTGTTGTTGTGGGGTTTTTTTTAGATTTAGTTTGTCACAGAAAGTCCTGTGATTGATTGGGGATTAATAATCGTGACATCAAGTTGACTGTAATACACTCCTTTTCCAGAAATGTCATGTTTATTGCCTCGAGTGAGCTGCATTGAATTGAAAGTCCAAAAAAATTATGTGCGAAACGTTCCTGTGGGCGCAATTCGTCACCCCCCTTTTCCAAGCCACTGACATGCAATTAAAATAGCATCATATAAATAGATGGGGAAAGTTTGAGAATATTTTAATTCCTTAGAGAAGAGCAACTTGGACAATACAGTAAATTACTTTTTATTACCCTTCTGTTTTGTACTATCATCTTTGGGTAGAGGACTATACGAAGAAAAATACAAATTTGTGAAGTTCGGTGACAGAAACAATCTCATTTTCTTTTCTGACATCTGAAGAAAAAAACAACTAGTTTTTTTTAGAAACTCCAATTTATGTTTTTCTGTTGAATACAATGACTAAAACTATTTCTTTTGGTGCCAAAATCTGTATTTAGAAATTAATATTAGGCTTGATTGTTAGTTTACCTTTATTTTGCTTGAGTAACTGTAACAGAGAAGTCTAAAATAAGCCCTGTGCGAAGCTCCACTCTTCCCAAAGAAGGTTGAAACAGAAAAGATTTTTCAACACTTTTGAAATTATAAATACAAGAATATGAAGGTAGAGACTTAGACTTACTTCATTTCAAATTAAAAAAAAACACCTACTTCCTGATTTTTTTGCTTTTCAAAGTAGAGCAAGAGGGTAAGAGATACTGTGATCCATCTCAAACTGGCAAGAACTTGGAAGAGAATCTGAACTTGTAAGAAAATACTTTGCTGAATATTTTCAAGTTAATCTGAAGTCACCCTAAGATTCTTTGAACACAACAAGAAAGTTGTCTGCAAATAATGATGCTAGCAAGATGCTCGTCTCCTTCTCGTCTATAAGTACAGCTCACAATAGATGGCAGGATGTCAGCACCCCAGGAGTTACACAGTTCAAAAGCTGCTTCAGCCACTGCCTTGTTTCTAGGGACACTCAAACTAAATTTGTTGGGTAATAAGATCTGTGGATGATGCTGGATGCAGTAACATTTTAACACCTGTTCATCAAGCTCCGTGTAGTAATTTGTCTGGTGGAATGGGAATTTAGCAATCACCAAGCAGCTTAAGTTTTCTGGCATATGCTTAAATCATCCAGGGGCATAAGACTTTTATACGCTCATTCTGGGTCACGCAGTTGCCTCAATAAGAGCTGTTTTCTGCAAGATCATCTTGAAAAAATATTTTTATTCCATATGCAGTATTCACAGCAGCTTTTCCCATTCTGATGGTGGTTGTTTTGCTAGTAACTACACCAGAAAATTTTTAATACCATTTTTGGATAACATCTGCAACATGAGTATTGTGCATTGCCTTTTGTTAAGTTACAGCAGATTCTGCTATTCTCTGCAGACCAGTTATACTATGAGCTTCCAAGGAAAGAGAAATACCATGTAAGCTTAAGTCAGTTCTTAAAAGAAGTGAATTGCAGCTTTTGATATACACCCTCCAACTGTTCATACTAAAGGTAAATGCTAAAAATTAATGACTGTTCTCAAAGACCTTATTTAAAAATAAAAAAAACCATATAATTTGTATCTCCTTAAGTATAGAGGTACCAATATAGCAAGTAATTGAGCTAAACCAGTGCATTATTTATGTGATAGTGCTGTATATCACTGCAGCAAATTCAAAGAAAATACAGTATTTAGCTGTCTAGCCAAAGGGTGTAGGTCACACCAGAGAGATTGCTAGGGCAATGTAAAGAGGGCAAAGCAACTAAAGGAGAGCAGAATAGAACACAAGCAAATAGCAAAAAACCAAACTGTGCCAAGCAGCGACTACTCTCAAGACAAGTAGACTAATGTAAATACCTGCCTGATCAGACTTCCCTGCGTAAGATTGCAAAGGATTGTACTGAGAGGTTGTCTTGTACTGACCAGGCAAATAGCTGACGTGCAGGACGAGAACAGCCCACACCAGTCTGCTAAAGCACCATCTCCCCCCGGCACACAGCGACAACCAGATAAGCCAGGAGGGCAAGCATCGTCTCCCATCTCCTTCAAGGCTGTTCTCTTATGGGGTGACTTCCTGCTCCATAGACATTTGGAAAAATAAACATTTTTACCCAAGAGCATCAGGCACATGAGTGGGCACAAGCAAGCCAAACCACACCGTATTTTCTCTCCCTTCAATCTGGCTGTAAACTTTCAGAGGAGAGAGATTCCTGTAACTTAGCAAAACTTCCGCAGTCTTTGGTGAAGAGGCCTATTTTTAAGTTTACCAGAGCTAAAAGCAGATGCCTCACCCACAGGAGATTGATGCTTATGGCCAGACTCAGAGTAGAGGTGGAACAAAGCACCCACACTGTAAAGCCTTCCAGTTACAAAGATAGAAAGAGGGGAAGAGAAGGGCGTCGTCGAAAGGGACTAAATGTTTCCAATAAAAATGCATAGAAATACTGTGAAAAATTTAGCTGAAAATGTGCTGCTTTAAAGGTCCAATTTTACTATCGTTGAGCTGCTGCTCGAACATTACATGCTGACTGCCTTAATGGTAGGAATGTTTCTGTTTAGCAAACTGTGTTCCTAAGGGAAGCGCATAATCTTTTTTATTTGCTTCTATATTGAAGATTTCTGGATAATGCCTATCAAAAAGCCTTTAAAAGCAAGAAGACCTGGCTAAACATATCATGCATAGGTCACGACCAGCTCACAGAGAGCTAAGAAAATTTTATCATCTGTGCATAATTCAGTCTGTTTTTCCTGCAAGGGCCAACGTTGAATAGGTGCTTAGGAGATATGAAGCGAGTGGAAATGTACACTCCTAGTTTTTTCAATTTTTATGGACAAAACCCTACAAAACAGTATAGCTTTCCCCATTAAAAAAACATATCCCAAATCCTTTTTAGACTTTTTCCATTTTACCACTGAAAAACCCCAAGATTACAAGGACTATCTTGTATTTACCATTATGATTTGGGAAAACCGATACATACTAGTAAAATAAGTTTTTCATTTATAGGCATTTGGGGACAACAGGAAATGGTCATTTTGTGACCAGACCGTCATGCCAGCTACAAGGAATAAATTAAAACATGGTAGTTATGGAATAAGATAGCTGAAACAACAAAACCACAAACAAAACCAATATAGGCTTGCTTAAAGAGTGGAGTCCTAGTTTTTTTTCCCCAAAAAACTAGAGTTTCTGGTTATAAGACCGCATTATTTTTAATATAGCCTACAAAACAAGCAGGCTGAAGTCTTTATGGACTACACAAACAGCGCCAGTGTGTCAAACAAAGACCCATTAATCCCAACAGCCTGCCTTTGGTGGTAGCTAGAAGTGAATGCTTAAAAGATGTAAAGAAAGGGCAAAGTAAATATCAGTATTTCCTTGACATGCTCCTCTACCAATTTGTGGTCAGGCACTTTCACAGACCTCAGAGGATTTCTGTTATAAATTTGCCCTGTCTGTCCTTAAATTCATGTAGCTTTTAGCACCAACATCATCCTGGAGCAAAGAGTTCCACATATTCGGTAAATACCATTAGTGATTAATATTTATTCTCAACCTGGCATTTGTTAGATGCTTTGAGTGAATCAGTTTCTTGGCATAAGAAAAGGACAGGCAAAACCACATGATTGCTAATTGATGGAATCAGTAAGGATCAAACCTTATATTAAAAAATATTTACTTTATTTTGCCCTACTTTTGAAGTAGGGAAGGGGAAGAGAACATAGACACCTTCTCAAAAATATTTTAAAATAACAAGAGACAAGAAATAAAGGTGTATTTGACAAACCTGACAGCTCTGGTTCTCCTGTTTTGGTTTCAGGATTCCTAGAACACTGTCCACGTTGATCACATCTATACAGACAGTACATTAATAAATCAGCCTATATCAGGCAGTGGCAGTCAGTACTTACAGTCTATAAAGCATTATATATCAAAGTCAACCTATTTAATTACATCTAAAAATTAAATGAAAGTCCATAGTTTGTAAATATGAGAAACATGCTTCACATTCATACTTATCAGCAAAGCTAGAATAAGTATTGCTCTTACTAATCACTTCATTGTTTTCACTAAATCATCATAATATATCTCCAGCATGGGTTTCTGCTTACTTTGTGACAGTATTTGAGCAACTATGCTTTTCTGACCAACAGTAAAAGAAGCTGCAACGTGAATCACAAAGGCATGCGAGTCCCTGCCTCTGAGGTGTTAAAGGGAGAAATCAGCTCCTGTGGCCCTTGTGGTAAATCTGTCTCTGCTGGCACAAATCTGTGAGAGTTCATTTTAAAGTCTCATGAGTCAGTATTCATGTCAGAAGTACTTGAACAGTCACCTGATCAAGGAACAGACAAAACTTCTCACGCGACTTCTTCAACACATCACAGCTAATCAACAAACCTCAGAGCAGCAACTATCAATCATAAAATGCTGTCAATAGTCACTTTAAGAGGGAGCCCCAAATGCATACACCAGATGTATCTATACACCAGAAATAATTTTGTCTGACAAAAATTCTGTATTCAGATATTGGCTTGTCATGATTTGATGCAACTTACTGATGTAGCTCTGCCACCATACAAGTGGGAAACACAGAGAGTGAATATTTCATTGCACAGGGCACTAAACCATAAAGGAGTAAAATTTTGTTGATCAAATTCATCAAGAAAAAGGTTCAATATACTTATTCTTTGAAATGAGAAATTTTTTTAATATGCAGACCATTTTTGGAAGCTTTCTGAATTTTCAATGCAGAATTTTTAGTCAAAATATTGTCACAAGTAGCCATGAACTGTGGGGAAGCCAAAAAGGAAAATTAAATCAGGTTTCTGAGCTAGTCCAGCCCTCTGCCTCCTCTCCTTCCCCCAGTGACTTTAAAGTCCCATTTTCATCTGGATTAATGAGATGTCAAATTTTCTAAAGAAAAAAACAGACTAAAACCCAAAACACCACATACAAAACCTCAAGTTTTCATTTTTGCCCTAAATTAAAATCTGTTACCCTTTGATTTATGAGATCAGGGTCCCTATCCCAAGTTCTCTGATGCACATCACTTGTTTTCAACACCTCATTTCTCAACAAACATGGACATACATAGGTTTGTTAGCAATGAAGAATGTTTGGAGACATGGTTGTTGGCATCCACAGCAAGCTAAGGTAACTAGAAGGAAAAAAAAGCTGAGGGGGGGAAGGCAGGGGACACACAATTGACCTGTGCTTGAATCATCAGCCTTTTCAAGGGTGACTGAAATTTTTAACTGGTATATTCATAATGTATGCTAGAGATCAAATATACGAGTCACTAATGATTAATTCATATCACAAGTGAAAGTCACAGATAGCAGTGGTATGACACTCAAGGAGCTGTCTGTCCTTATAGAGCGCAGCAAATACAAGAACCAAAACTAGACAAAACCACAGTACCTCTGAACATCCCACAGCTACCTTCAGAGCCACACAGTAAACTCTCTCTGCTTATCAGGATTGCATTTCAAACTCAGTTTATCCCAGAGCATAAGATCTGATTTTATCTCACCTAACAAGAAACAACATCACCAACCATAATATTATCAGCCCTCTTTAAAAACTGAGGCACTTGTCTCAGTGTGACATCTTGCAGGAGAGAATGCTGCAGGCTAAGATGTGCTCTGAAGAGACAACGACTTTCTTGTTTGGATCCTAATCTGAGTTAATGTTATATGTCTATGATCAACATGGCACACACCTTTAAGTAATCACTTTACCTTAAATATAAAATAATATGATTCTTTCTATCTCACTTCATCAGTTGAGAAACAACACACACTAGTAAAATACATAGGGGTCAGTAAACTGTTTTTCCCTACAGACAAGCTGATTGAAAGTTTTGAATTTAGTAATAAAGTCGCTCCTTTCAGGCTGGAATAGTCACAGAACTCATGATTGCTTGAACTTGCAGGCTTAAGGACTTCTCAGGACATAGACACCATTTGTATTTTACTTTGTACTTTACCTTAACTAACGGTTTAAGGCTATTTTTATGTGTTAACCTGACAAGCCCAAATTCAGAGACTACTGATGCTTGACAGACTAACAAACATGGGTTTACACATCCTTTTTTAGCAAGATATTGTATATTTTGTTTTTACTTTTTTTTTTTTTTTTTTTTTTTTTTTTTGAGAAGGGCAGAGCATTGATCAGCCAGGAGACCTCCTGGAACATTGAGAACTTCAAGTTTCTTACCCTAAAGATGGGCTGAAATGTAAAACCATCCAAAGGCTGCGTTTATTTTTGCAAGCAGTTCTCTTTATGCTCCACAACTTCCATCTGAATAACTTCTGGGCAAGTAACCTAACCTTCTTGTACTCCAGCTCTTAGTTCTGCAAATGCAGGGCATCATCATTTAACCACCTTTGTTGTTCTTACAAAGGACAGAACAAACTTACCGAAGCATAAGGTTATTTATCTCAATCGAAGCTCTGGTAATTAGAAAGCTACTAACTGATGTTCATGCCCTCAACCTTACGGGTGTACTTGTTCTACTGTTCCAGCTAATAAGTTTCACCCACAAAGGCATATGATCCTAAGTGTCCAAATGGGTTACATGCTACAAAGCTAAAACCTTTACATAGCGAATCTGAAAGGACAAGGTAATATCCAGTGGCACTATACTAGCTGGTCTAGCTCGTCAGGTGAAAAAGGAAATCCTGTGCTTCTCAGTTTGTACCACACACAATAAAGAAAACTTACACTAATTTCCTGTTGAATCACTCCCAAACATTTGTTTTCAGATTAACTTGCTCCTCTTATTGTTAATTTATCATACATCTCCACTAGTATAAACACCTTTCCAAATATTCATCACTAAGGCAGCAAAGTAAAAAAAAAATAATTAACTGAAGTCTCCCTGCTCCAGAGGTAACTCCAAGATTCTTCCACAAATCCAGTGTTTGTTGGGGTTGCTTTTTTCCCTTACTAACTTTCCAGAAAGACAGTCCACACCATCTTCATTGCAAACTGTATTCTAAATATAGATCAGTCTGTGGCTATTCAGGTTTCAAAATACTGCCAGAATTTTATTTCTATACTCTATGCTCCAAACATGTGTTTGTCTAACATGAGATGTCCAAACATGAGACGAGCACAATCTCACCTCACTTACAAATGCTTTCATTGTACCTAACTCATCTGAGTTTTTCTCCCCACCCACCCCACCCCCCTTTTTTTTTTTTCTTCAATTTAGTTTCTTCCCTGTTGGAGAATCTGGGGACACAAAGTGCATAATAACATAAGTACAATTTAGGACAGGTCAGACAGAAACTTTATTAGCTTTGATCACAGGGAGAGAATATTTGGATGGCATTTCCCCTCTGCTCCCCTGTTCTCTGCCAAGTGATTGCAGACACCCAGCCTATATACCATTTTGGGGGCAGGGCAGGGTGGAGGGAAAGTAAGGAAAACCATTTCTGTGTTAAAGCCAGGTATCCATCTCTGGACAGAATGGACTCCTTAAGTAGCTTGCCAACTGCCACACTTCTAAGAAGTAATCAAACAGTAGGGTGACAATATTGAGAGATGGCTCTTGGTGGAGCCTCTAGGAGGGGCAGAGCGAAGTATTACCTCGGTGCAGAAATGGAGGATTGGAAGCAATCATAGGATGTTCTGTTTTAGTCAAAAGGAATGTTCCTTTAGCTGGGATAAACTTCTTAACCAGAACTTTCAAATCTTAAATATTAACAGGTTTACCACCATACCCCCATTGAACCAACAGAGTGAAAAAAGGGGAGAAAAGCAGTAGAGTGCATGCAGTATATCAGACAAACACAAGCTATGACTGATTATCCTTTATGTGTCCCTAGCAAATAAGTCCTCAGTTCCTTCGTTTGCTTTAAATGACAGCCATGCAGATAGATGCTTGCAAATAGTAATAAGGCTAGAAAGAAAACAGGACTGAAGGAAGCATGTAGTGTTCATGGCACAAGCAACAAAATCCAGCTTGCTCTTTACAAGACAGGAGCAATTCAACAATCTTCCAAAGGGCCACTTGCAGGTGGATGATAGAAATGAGTGATTTGCTGCTCAAGCAATTAATTAATTGAAAGGAAACAAGACAAGATGCTCAGAAATAAAGGAAACAGTACCTTTGCAAGACTAAAATGCCATGTTCTAGTTTACCATTCTGCCAGAAGTGTATCTCCACACTCTTTCCAACAAAATGTGGGTTTGATTTCCTTTTGTGAGGTTTCTACAGTTCAACATGCGAATCCCTTTCCTTCCTCACATCTATCAAAGGATCAAGCCAAGAAATCTACAGTAGGTAGTTCTGGAAGGAAAAAAAAATAATAATTACATAATCTAGAATATTTTTTTGTCCCCAGGAAAATTTGTTTGATTACATATGTGCCCAAAATTCAAATATTTAAACACATTAATAATAATAATAATAATAATCAGGACTGTATATCTTGCTATGGGGTCTATGCCAAGTATCAAGCAAAACTACCTCAACATATATTTTATTATCCAAAATGGAATAATCTTAAATTGACATTTTTGGACTACTGAAAAAAAAGGAATTTTACCCAGTTTTCATTTGCAGTTTGGTGAAGAATAAGCAAGACAAATTCTGCTTGGACATAACGAAACAAAGAGGCTTGTGTTAGTTCTCTTTGGGCAGAAACTAGAGTCTGCCTGTTTTGGTGGGGTTTTTTATGTACGTGCGTACTGTGTTACAGGACATTGTATCTGCAGGTTTTCTAGTCTTGTTGAACAATAATAGCAGTAAATTGACAAATGAAGATAGTGCTTGAAGGGTTCGTCATGCTTCAGCTGTGCCCTCCCAAACATCTGAAACACTCCAATAGTGGTGGATTTACCTCTAAAGATAACAAACCGATGACAACATTGTCACACTTTATCCAAAGACCACAAGAAACAATTACAGACTTTGAGCACAAGCATGCAATGGTCTCCTGCTTCTAAAAAGCAAAATAAAGAAATCTTCAATACATCTGGCCAGGTAGCTGAAATTGAGCAATATGAAATATAAACAAAAGTACTTTTTCCAGGCTTGTTTTGCAGTGTAAAAGAGGTTTAGATAATCATCACATCTTTTGGTATTCATCCCTTTCTTTTAAAAGGCGGTGGAAAACCTTGTACATTTTCAACTAAGCTTGGCAGAGACATTGCTGAGATTTCAAAGACATTTTTAAAAGATTTGTAAAAACAGGCTGCAAGTAAAGGCAAGACTAAAATAATTGTTCACAGAGAAGAAAGCTATAGCAGTAAGCTGAATTTCATTACTAGGCGCTACAGAACACATGCAGGGGAGAGCCACAGCAAACCAAGCTCCATAAGATCTGCAGTTCAACAAGTTTAGTCTTTGTGTCTCTGTAGGAAAGTTAGGAAGGTGAAAGTAGGTGGTCACCTGCTGGGAGCTAAAGGTCACCGTACTGCACTCCGTGCATTGCTTTGAATCTATTATTATCATCTTGGTAATGAAGACAAACGTAGTTATGCAATAACTAAAAAAAGACAGAAGTAAACTCCCCTAGAGAATCTGTCAGATTTGGCACAGAATCACTTCCATATGACTAAGAAAGAAAAAAAAACGTAAGTTAATTATTACAACAGTATGCAAGATTATCCCATTACACAAAAAGAAGCTTCCAAGAGATTTTGTAGGGGGAAAAAAAAAGAATGAAAATATCTGCAAGGTGACTTAACCACTAACTGTATGCACTTCTTAACATTCCCCCCCTCCCCCCCCCCCACCAAGGGCTTGGTCTAGTACTAGAAAGTATGCCCTGACAGAGCAAAACCAGAGCTCTGCTGATACTCCTGTAAAGGTACTCTGTGGGCAGCCACAATGGTGATCAGTGGGCAGCTGCTACAAACAGCCTTGCCTACTGGGGATGCTACTTGCCTTGCCCCCCACCCCCCCAAAAAAAAACCCAAACAACCTACTTAATCAACCCTATAGGCCCTCACCTGTAGGTGATTTGCACCATGTCGCATTTAGCCCAATGCGTGGTCAAAATATTCTTCCTCGTGACAAACACAAATTCTTTTGTGTCTCATTAGCAAGATACTAAGAACAAATATTATGACAAAAGATTAGTAAAATTCACTCGTTATAGGAGTACTCTAATTCTGTTTATAATATGCATTGCAGAAAAATATCATCTGTATATAGCTAAGTAAAGTTATCCAACAACATTTCCAGAAGAAATGGCTCACTGAAATACTGAAGCAGTAATCCACATTGCTAAAAGATCACCAAAAGAAGCAAAGAAAGTGACAAAATGCCTGTTGCTAATGCTATTTTATATCCCTAAGGAAAATAAATCAGCAGTACTTAGTAATGAGATCAAAGTATCCAGTGCACTTCAAGCTATTAAGAAGGGGGGGGGGGGGGGGGGGGGGGGGGGGGGGAAGAAAAAGTACATGAGAAACATTTTTCTCCAAGAAATAGTAAGAAAACACTTTCTATAATGTATGTGTTCAACTATCCAAAAGCATTTCAGAGTCCTATTGTCATGGCAGGGAAAGAAAGTATTTACAGAGGCAGAAATGCCTATCTTGCAATTTTGTGTAGGTTTTGAATTCAGATATGAAGCCTGTTCTTCATTGTGCTGAGAAAGCTTTCCATTGAGTTTGACATAGTGGGGAGTGGGGAGAGACTGTCGACACACCAAAACCTTTACTACATCTTCACATTAATCACCTAAAATATTAACTTCAGAATTTGGAGATGCACAAAATATATAAGGATTCCTCTACCACTCTTCTGGTTACTTAACTACATCACACCTAAAAAAAAATAATTGATTTTTATGTAATGTTACTGCTTCACACAAATTTCTAAACTATGTACACATCTTAACCCACAGAACTAAAATTTTTCATTGAATAAGTGACAATACTAAACTTTAAAATTTGACAGGAAAGTAGAAGTGCATGTTTTGAAAATTAATTAACCTTCTTAACATAAGCACATTAATAGCAACTGCAGTTCTCTTGCCTCACACACTACACTTTCCTTTTTTAACTTTTTAACATAACCTTTTTAATCATTAAACAAGCCTATACTGTGGCGGGAAGGAGTACTTCTGTCTGGAAGGTAGCTATGTTTTAAAACAATCTTAAATGTATCTGTGATTATAGCACAGAGGGAAAAAAATTCCAATATAGTATAAAAAGTAAAATATTAGGAGCAATAGAATGTAATCTGGAATTAACATAGCCAGAGATAGCCAATCTTCAGGTGAAACCAGCCTTCTGAATGCTTGGGTAGGGTAGTCCAACCACTGAAGCAGGCGACTGGAATACCACAATATGGAACAAGAAATGAAATTGCATGTGAAGCTGAAGTGCCCAAGCTATTAAATAAATACTTCCTAACTATTAACTTAGAGCTGGTTCATCCACTTTTTCGTGTCTAAGAACCCTTCAAATTAAAAGTTGATGACAAATGCATCCTTGAAGACCGATTCCCGTTTAACATTCTGTAGCTATTCATACAGAATGATAAAATTACGTTTAGCTGGTGGTGGCATTGAGAGCAGAGGTTTACAGTTGTGTTTGGTATTCATCTGGTTATTTATTGTCCGCAAAAGCAACAGGGCAAGGAAATACATATCGTGTGCACAGTTTATTACTACAACAATTTAAAAATTTTGGTTTAATTTTAGAAGAATTCAAATTTAGGAAACATACTATGATTCTCAGTCTCCAACAAAGCATCCGTAGAGAATTTTTTTCTGAGCTTGTACTTCTGTTTTCTTTAAAGAAGAAAATTTAGAAACTGTAACAGTGATTATTTTGCTGCTGCTTAAAGGTCAGAGGCTTCTTACTGAGCTGACCATGCTAGGTCTCAGAAATGGTCTGAACTTTCCTGGGCCTGGAATGTTTTTATCCTGTTTAGCTGCAATTACAATTACTACCAATCAGGTAATTCTCGATCAGTTTTGATTTGGTTTATGGTGATAACAGGCAGTTATACTGTGCAGAAGAAAGTGTAATGTGGAAAAATAGACTGTGTTGTGCATCAACATTTTTGATGCTTATGAGCAGTTTCTACAGTTACAGATTTAAAAAGAAAAAAAGTTTTCTTAAGTCTTTCCATGCTGAAAGGCTTCCCAATGCTTTTGGTTCCATAAACATTTAGACAGAAATAATTTCCTTTACACATTCCTTTGACTCTTATGATGAAACGGAAGGCTATTTTTTTTCAGGCTGATGCACTTCCATCAGCTACTATCAAACAAAACAAGTGTTTGAGAAAAGTATATTTTTATTTAGAAAGGCAAAGAAGCGACTGAATTCAAACTAAATCTTTGATAACACAACAGCATTGGAAATTTGGCTACAAGTTCATTTCTGAAGCACACGGCCAAACATGACACCCATCACTGTTTGCATTGGGTTAACTTCTCTCTCCTCTTCGTGACGATACAACATGGCTAGGAAAGCTTCAGCATTCTGAAGCATTTGCTCTACTAATCAGTTTTCCACAGCAGTATTTCCACTTTAGCACCTGAACATCCTCACTAGAATAATTTTTTCTTTATATTTTTATATTTTTAAGCTACCTTTTGAGCACTACTGAATTACATTCCTTCTATTCTGATGCTATGATATGCCCTGTTTAATACCTTAGTTTTGCAAGCTACCAGAGATAAGACATAGGTAAAACCATGCATTTAAAAACAGGAGCAAAAGTCCATGGTTTCATACCTGAACATCATTTTTTTTTCATCTGTTTTTTTTTTGTTTTTTTTTTACAAGAGTAGAATGCATGAAAAAAATAACAAAAAAAAAAAAACCAAAAAACCCCACCAAAAACCCAAACCGCCCAGCCAAAAAAACCCAGACCAAGTACAAGCAACCCAAAGTCAGTTTATCTTGCAGCCAGGCAGTAGCTTTACTGGTGGCACCA
This sequence comes from Falco naumanni, assembly GCF_017639655.2. Lineage (NCBI taxonomy): Eukaryota > Metazoa > Chordata > Aves > Falconiformes > Falconidae > Falco > Falco naumanni. The sequence continues at coordinate 117,241,247 of NC_054055.1, forward strand.
ATGCAGTTTTGGCAGCATTACTCCAGACCTTGCCTGCTGCCACAGGTGACTGCAGCGTTTGTGCCCCAAGTATTCCCCTGCACCACTGGACAGCTGCTCAAGCAGTGTTTGGGGCATGTTAGACTGTGCAGAAGCAGATCAGCATATGTGCAGCAAGTCCCATACTTTTCAGCTTCATTTCTCACACAGGGAAATCTGTACTTGTGCCGTTGTCTTGCTGCTCTTAACACCAGGTAAAAAGATGATGTACACAAAAGCGTAACTCTCCCTACATGGCAGACCTTGAGGAGTACTGCTCTTGAACAACCAACTGTTGGCAGCAATCCTAGCCCATTTCCTCAGAAAAGCAATACTGCCTTAGCAGTCTACAAGGAGTTAAAAAAAAAAAAATAAATCTAAATAGGCTACCTAACTCCAATGTCTCTTGTCTCACAGCTGTTATGATTTTACATTTTTGCACGACTACAAAATGAAAAAGCCAGCTGTAAATGAAAGTTTTCTTCCCTGTCACAGAGCAAACCAAGAAATGGAACCTATTTTGCCATTCAAAGGTAAGCCAGAAATCGAGCTTTTCCCAAAGCATACTCACAGAGAGGCGGAACCACACAGATTTCCCCCAGCTGTAAAATAGCCTTGTTACTGTCACAGGAGCATGGTACATACCAAAAAATGAGTCCTAGAGCAAAAAACTTATGAATTAAAAAAAAATATCAGTTTTATGAGCAAGTTTGAGGTAAGGTACATCACGTATCAGCAGTTTTAGTCTATTTGCTGATAGATTAATAAGAGAGGAGGGTTAAAACATTGAACAACATACAGTATGGCAAAAGACCTCAACACTTAAAAGCAGAGGAGAAAAAGCACACAGATAAAGATCTTCACTGGGAAATTTATGCTGGCAGGAAACTGTTTGACGCTTTAAACTGCTTTGAATGGGCTGACAGACAGCACAGGTCACATCAGGAGCCTAGGCGTGCACTTCATCTGCTGTGAGGTTACTGAGCAGCAGTGGCCTGGATTCTTCGTCTAGCAAGTCTTCTACTAAAAGCAGGGCTAACTGTAAACTAAAATGCCAGTTTAGCAGATCTGAGGTATGATAGGACAATGAATATTATTACCAGGAAGACTTCTTTTAATATTTTCATTAGAAATAACTGAGTCTACTCACCACCCGAAAACACATTGTTTTAGTCATTATATAACTAATAGGTAAGGAAAAATTGACGGATTCATACTATGGTGGAAAAAATTACAGTGAAATTCATCCTCCCTTGTGCAGCACTGCTTAAATGAAGCTGCTTTTCATAACAAATTCCCTGTACTCACAGGATGTGACTGGATCACCAGAGCACCCCACCAACCCAGCAGGGTTGTCATGGTATGCTGGGAGCAGAGGTGGCACCAGCCCATAGATTTGCAGCCTGAAAATGCTGGAAAAAAACAGAATGGTTTCCAACCACTCATCTATAGTCCATTTGGAGCAGCAGCAACAGATATGAGCCACAGTATCTCTCCTATACAGAGAGGGTCAGTCATGCACGTCACTTTCACTTTCTGTATATTAATCCAACCTCATGCTGTTTCTTTAATTCCAAGGAAGAGTTACAGGAAAAAAAAAAAAAAAAAAAAAAAAAACAACAAAAAAAACCCACCAAAAAACAAATACAAAACCAAAAATCAAGACCAAAAAACACAAACCAACCAAACAAATAAACCAACAACAAAAAAACCCCAACACAAGCTTCAAGTCTGCTTTAATGAGTTCTCAGATCTGAAAACAGCCTGCAAGGTTTGCAAAACTTCAAACTCCATGAGATTTAAACCATTGCTGAAATCAATTAGCTTAATTTATGATGCACTGTGTAGCCAGCATCCTAATTAAACAGCAACTTCCTATAATCCCAGTAAAGAACAAAGCACAGCAGGTGATATTAGGTCACCACCTCATACTTAAATATGTGCAATCCCAGCTTTTTTAGTTATGCTGGTTTCTCAGAAGTCAATTGAGAGTGGGGTAAAATGGATGTAGATTGAGAAAAAAATACATTTTTTAGCATGATCACTACCCAGAAAGCTTTAGACAGATACTGAAATTGTGTCTAAAGAATTAAAATAATTTTAGAGGAAAAAGAAAAATTCAATATACCCACTTTTGTTTTTACCATCTCTGGCTTTGGAGGGCCTAAACCAAAGTAAATAGGTTAAACAACTGTAGCCTCTTAAAATAAAAATCCTCATTAGCAATTCCTACAGGTACCCCTTTTCAACAGGATGATTTCACAACTAAAGAGGCAATTGTGTAATGACTGAAAAATATTTAATTTGACCAAGAGCTGATGAAATATTCTTAAAGATTCTAAGGTGAAATTTGACACAAAGTAAAACCTCACCTTCTCAGTTGGGCTCTGGATTGATCTTAACTTTGAAAAACTGTCTTCCTGACACATGGAAAGAATTAAATTTAGACTATTGAACAAAAAATTGGTGTAATGATTCAAGTCTAAAGTTACAGCCAGGTAATTCTACTCATAATACTACATAAAAACTGAAGTAGATATTATCTTGCCCTACCTTTGCCCTACCTGCTTTCTTCATCAAGATCATATTTTTTGGAGAACAAGGCAAATCCAGAGTTACTAAACCTACTCACATGACATCACTAATGTCATGTACTGGTTACCTTGAAAAAGTATACTGGGGCAGATAATACTGCCATTCCCCACCCCACCGCCATATTTTCAGGAGATATTGACTACTGCTCAATCCAGGCCTACAAAGGCTTAGTAAGCCCTAGCCTGACTGGTTCCTTTTCATCTGAACTGCCAATAACCCAATAGTCCCTAGAAAATAGAGTACCGTTCCTCAAAACCTTCTCCCACTCTGGTTGGTTGTTTTTTTTTAAACCACATACCTCCCAGTTATTTGAATGATTGGTATCAGAAAGACTACATGAAGTTTTAGTAGCTTTAGTTGCATCAAATGTCTTTTCTCTGGTAAGCATCTGTAATTTTTCTTGTTTTTTGCTCTAAGAGGAGTGCACTGTAACTCTGGAGACCGGGAGTCTGCTGCCAGTTTTGTCAATAGCCTCCTGGATGACACTGGCCAGATCTGTTTAGATCTACTATTCTTTCTGTTGTTCATCAATTCTCACCCTCAGTAAAGTGGGAATACCAATTCTAAAATCATATTCAATATTTCCATACCAGGGATAGGTGTTTCACAAGATTTTGCATTCAGCTTCTGGAAGGATGACACAAACAAGTGAAAATATTTTGTCCACATCTCCACTTTTTCCCAGGTGTAAAGCAGAAAGGATGGATGCTCAGTGTCTCCCTATCCAGACTGTTATTCCCTATGCACAATTCCTCTCAGTAGCACATCTAAGAGCCTCTCTCTTCCACTAGCTAGCATCATACTCAAAAGGCTAGTTCTCTTTCTACCAGAGCATTTCTACCAGATCTAACCAGCCTCAAATAGCTAAACCAATCTTTTGATACATATTCTAAAGGAGGTCGAGGGCTGGGGTGAGGTATGTGGGGGTTATATTAGCAGATTTTAACAACCAAAGAAACACTTTATTTCATAGGGGCAGAGAATCATCCACGTGCAGTGATGTGGAGTATTAAGCATCACTACTCTGCACTCAGCCTGATCTGTGGAGCTGCTCGGCAACCCTTGCTCAATGGTACCACCTCGAATGGGCTTGACAGGAAAGTTTACATACAAGTGATGGCAGATATTGTTTTTCACTCATTATTATTTACAGCCTGTAGGAGAACATTTTAAATTGGTCTTTATATTTATCTGCAAACATTTTCACATCTATCTGGACATAGTTAAAAGATTTCAGGGTTTTGTAATGTGTCAAGTGGAAACATTACTGATAAGATAACCCAGGAGCATTACAATTCATGTTTGTTTTACCGATACAGCACCAGTTTAAATGGAAAATTCTTCTCTTGCCTCCTTTCATCATTTTTATGAGTTGAAGAATAGAAAAGGTTCCAAAGCATTGGTATTTATGACTGTAAAAGAAATCGTGATTTGCTGTAGGAGAACCCACTGTTTCAACTTTGACACTGGACTTGAAAAGGAATGGCTTGAGTTGAAATATGTCTATTTTATATTCTGCTTCTTGAATGAATGCCTCATCATTTTCCTTGCTAGAGCTCTGAAAAGTAAATTCTTCCTCAGACAAGATTCAGAATAAAATAACATGCTCAACTGCATTTGAAATAAAAGATATCATGTATAGGACTTGAAAAAAAGGAAGACTCACCTGTAGTTTTTGGTGGAAAAAAATTACCCTGAGTTTCTTAAAAAGAACAACACACACAAACAAACAACAAAAAGGCAACTGGCACGGCTAACCTGTTACACAACCATCAGTGCTAAAACCACGACATGTAAAAATACAGAAAGTTTCTTTGAAATTCTGAAACCCCTAGAAAATTCCTGAGGAACAGCAGCTATAAGACAGTTACACAAATCTAACAGCTATTTGCTGTTTCCCACAGCTTTACCAGGACCACTTGGACCTCAGAAATATAATTTCTACCAAAGCTGATTTTTGTTTCTCTTATATCTGAGATATATAAGGGGAAGACTGCTGCTTTTCACAAGGCCTCTTTCCCTTTTGGAGGGTATAAGGTGGACAGGGGTCACTGTTCTTGAAATCATTGTAGCTTTGACAAATGCTTTACCTTATCCAGAATAGTTTAAGCATCACTTCAAAGGGATTTATTTGCCCACAGAAGTTGGGCAAAGGATGTAAAATTTGTTGACATAAATTGTATACAGCTAGAATAGAACAAAGTGTCAGAAGAAAGTTAAAAAGGGCCACCGTAAAACAAAAACTAACCAACCAAAAATATAAAACAAAAAACTGTTCTCTATTCTGATCAGCTAAAAGGCTGTTTCAGAAAGCAAAACAACTTACAAACTCACAACTGTAGATAACATACAAAATACCATGGAATTTACACCATTTACTAACTTCCCTGGTTGAAATTATCCTCTTCACCTTTGTCCCACTTTACCATATTGCCTCTCTTGCCTTTTTTTCTTTTTCTTATTTTACATATTTGAGTAAGGGCAGAAGGGATAGAAAAGGCTAAGACATATGTCTGATTCTCACACACTCAAAGACAGGAACGTACTTTGCTCAGGAAATTTTCTCCTTTTGAAATACAGTACAATAATTCATTTTCTTCTGTTTGCCTTTGCCCACCTCTGCTGTAATGTGAACACACTACATGGAATAAATAGAAACACGTGTATATATGTAAGTACATAGGAATGTACACACAGTGTACACACTTGTGCAATTTCATGCAAGAGTGGAATAGACAAACAAGAGCAACATGACTATTTTAAAAAGAGAAACAAGGGAATACAGTTGAAGATACTTTTCAGTTTTTCCATTCCAGATGTTAGATGTTAATACTGACGGTTCCAGCTGTTAGAAGCCCAATTTCCCTGTTAACTGCTCATAGTTATTTTTGGTTTGCATTTCTAAATTACACTTTCTGCACTGAAACAGGTCCTGAAGGCCCAGGAATTCCTCTTCAAAGTGAGGGTGAAAGAGGCCTGTAAATCACAAACCTCACAGGGGTGAGATGGGGGGGTGGGGGGTGGGTGGTGGTGGTGGTGTGTGTGGTGGTGAAGAAAAGGAAAGAGAAAAGATTGGTGCAGGGGAAGATAAGAGATGGAAAAGGCGTGAGTGCGTAAAGCAATGAAGAGTAAGGATCTAATCTGCTGAAGCTCAAAATGGACAGGAAAAATTCCTGACTACCAGGTTTGGACCAAGGAGTTTAAGAAATGCCACAGTGGGAAGAACTGCTGACCTATGCAGCAAGTGGCTGCTCTGACACAAACACAAGTAAAACAGGAAAAGGAAAGAGTCAAAGTAATATAAAAACAACACAGCTATCTCAGGAAGAATATTTTGCAGCATTTCCTGCAAATTTAATAAATGTTTTCAAACAGCTGCTGTTGTGCTTTGGAGGTATTTCAGGCATATGAAGGAATATGCTTTCCATTTTGAGACTAGTTTCTGCATCTGCAGAGTCTCTGTTTAGGTCATAGACACAGTGTAAGGAATTCACTGTAGAAGAAGCCTTGATTTCTTTTTGGATCCCTCAGAGATAAAATGTGGGTGTTAATAACTCAAAAAATATCAGCCTAGAACCTCAGAACTCAGAGCTCAATAAGCTGAAAGAAAAACCCAGATACTGGGGCATACTTTGCACTTAAGATACAGTTGCACAATTATTGCTCACTCCAAGGGGACCCTGCTTATGTGCAGGCACAGGATGCAGTCCTGGGAAATCCAAATCTCCAACAGAAAGGGTCTGAGCCCTCTCCTAGAAGGCAATATTGAGCAGCATACATCTTTCATCTTATACCACCAGTGTATTTTAAGGGGAATTTAGGCAATTATCATAAGATTAGTGAAGAATACATTTCTACCCTGCACTGAATCTGAATTAATACCTATACACACACAATCTAATCTTTTAAACTATCATCTCTTATCTATTACATTGCTATTTGAAAGTATTCTTTGCAAGCAACATTCCTTAACAGTAGCCTAAGCACATTTGGAACAAAATTACTCTTACTGGCTCTACAGCAAAAACAAAGGCATTTGCGTACAAACTGCATTTGTAGCTATTCCAAAGGGAATTAAGAAGCACTTCATAATGCAAGAGGTACATTAATCTTAACATGCTGTTTAAGTATTAATTTGCTTTCAAATTCTGTATGCCATACCTCTGGGCATGGCACACTCAACAGTAAGAAAAAAATATAATAATAATCCACAGACAAAGAGCTACAGGAAGTTGCATATGACTGCTGCTTTAGAGTGCAATTACCTGGAAGATAGAAACAATCCCTGTAACTCCTGCTCAGCAGATCAGTCTCAGAAGAAGGAGTGATGGATGGGGATAGTTGCACTATTTCCCTTTATTATATTAGCAAACTCACCATCTGAGCTTCCCTTTTTCCTTCATGGATACAGTAAATACAGCAGCATGAGCAATCAGAGAGGGCAAACTGCGTACCTTTTAATGAAAAAAGAGCAGCTCTTATATTCCTGGAAAAGCTAATACTCTTCTGTGTGAAAATGTTATTGCATGCTCATACTTTGCTGTCCCAGCAGTCCATTTCAAACTCACAAACTATCTCAAAGACTATAAACAGAATATCCACTTATTCCTTATGTCCCGGTATCATGTCCTGGGGGCACGATAGAGGCTGCACAGGTAGGAGCTGACTGTGTTACCCATCTCACTCCTTACCCGGGTGACTCTCAACAAAATGCCTTACTGAAGTAATGGAGGATGCAGTAGTTGAAAGGTACATGTAAAATAATCAGAGTCTGTTTCAGATCAAAGTGGCTTTAACCCTATGTTTATATAACAATCAAGCTATGCCATGTACTGTTCCAACAGGAAAAATCCTAAAGCACTTAATCCCTCAATGGCAACTAGCACACTAGGTTTTTCAACCTATCTTACATCTCCTAGGTGGATTTGAATTTTTTTTATTATTTTTTATTTTTAATAAAGGTGGAAAGCTAGTTAGCCTCTGGATTTGCCTATCCAACAAGAAATCCCTGGAAATGGAGCAGAAGCATCCAGCAAACATCATATACAGAAACATCTTTGACCAAGACTGGACAGAGAGCAACTAACTGTGCTCTGAGATACTCCAAGTTCAATTACCTCTACGCAACAGTTTCATTCTCCTAAATAATAAACACCACCCCCCCACCCCCAAAAAAAAAAAACAAAAACAACCAACACAACAAAAACCCACAACAAGACACTTGTCTGTTTTTAAATAAGGATTTTCTCTTACTTCTGTGAGATTTGATTGCACTTTAAAGATCGCAACACCCTATTGGAGATCAGGTCAGCTGGAGCTACTGGCATTTAAAATTCAATTAAAGGCTAAAACTATCATATAAACAGTGATGAAACCTAAGAGAGTTACAGGAAATAGGGATGACACTCTTTCTATAGCTGAAGCTAAAACAGAACATGCAATTAAGGGCTGAAAAGGATATTCTGTAAAGGCTTCAGCAATCTAATGTACTTGTCCGACACATTAAACAGAAGATCCTGAGCCACCAACTGGAGTCAAGGTTCAACTGTGAGACTTCAGAGCAACAGTTCCAATCATTTGTGCTTGCCACAGGTAATTACTGACAGCCCTACCATATCCCAAAGGGCTAATGAAGTACCATAATTTAAGAGCCTATTAATTATTCTGTATGTGTCCTTGATCTACAGAGTTTATTTCTAAACAGACACGCCTGGGTTGCTCATCAGCAACACAAGCATTTGATTCTCTTCACCGTGATAGGAGGTGAACATTGCATACACAATCTGAACCTGAACTGTTCAGACAAAAAGAATGTGGGTGTGTGAGGAACACGATGTATGGCTTGCAATGTTTCCACTGCTAAAAGCTCCAATTGAAATATATGCTTCTGAAGCTTTGCACAGAAAAAAAAAAACCCGAAAATTTACAAGTAACTTCCACAACACCATATAATCTTTGATAAAGTGCCTGACAGCTTACAAAGTGCATTACTGACTTTTATTATAGCAGCAGATACCAAGCTTTCTTAAAGCTCACTAGGCATTTGAATTTTACCTGCATCCTTGTTTCCAATACAAGGACAAGACAGTCAGCCACTTTGCCTTAGGTCTTGCAGACCACATGGGATGGTGGCCCTGGGTAAAGCCTATACCATAGATGCGCATTTGCCCCAGAGCAACAGGTAGCTCAGAAACCATGTATGCTGAACAGAAATACCAGGCTGGGAAGAAGTCGTTATTATCAAAAAGAGAGATGTAGAGATAGTTATTTGTCATGGTTTAACCTCAGCTGGCAGTTAAGTACCACGCAGCAGCTCACTCGCTCACTCCCCCCATCCCCCTGTGGGAGGGGGAAGAGCATAGGAAAAAAAAAAAAAAAAAAAAAGGCAAAACTCAAGGGTTAAGATAAGAACAATTTAATGATTGAAAGAAAATAAATAAAAAACAATAATGAAAAAGAGAGGGGAGGGGAGAAGAATAAAATCCAAAGGGAAAGGAAAGAAACCCTCAAGTGTTGCACAACACAATTGCTCACCACTTGCTGACCAATGCCCAGCCAGCCCCTGAGCAGCAGTTGGCTGGCCCCAGCCAACCCCCCCAGGTTATATACTCATGCATACAGCATGGCATCATATGCTATGGAATATCCCTTTGGCTAGTTCAGGTCAGCTGTCCTGGCTGTGTCCTCTCCCAATTTTTTGTGCCCCTCCAGCCTTTTTGCTGGTGGGGCCTGAAAAAAAATCAAGTCCTTGACTTAGTATTAACAATACTTAGCAACATCTGAAAATCTCAGTGTGTTATCAACATTGTTCTGACACGAAATCCAAAACACAGCACTGCATCAGCTACTAAGAAGAAAATATAACTCTATCCCTGCCAAAACAAGGACGGTATTTTTTTTAATATTTCCAGTAGCATGCGATCTGGGCACAAAACCAAAAACAACCCCCAAAAATATTTAAAAACATTTTGTGAGATGAAGCTGTTAAGTCATGATCGACAGAGGATGGGGAGAACACTACACACACAGAGACACGATGATCACAAGGACTAGAATGGAATTGATTTTCCTACATCAAAACATAAAGTCACGATGTGACCACAAACTTCAGCAAAACAGCAGGCACTCATCAAATGGAACAAACTCAAGCTGAGGAACCCCCAAAACAGCATTTCATAGATATTCCCATTAATGTTCAATCTGTTACAGTGATAAGACAGACAAACAAGATCTTGTCAACGATCTTATGGTCATCTCAGAGATCGGAAGAGAACTGCACGTGACCTACTGTGTGACATACTGTTCACCTCACCTGGAGCAGTGCCTGAAGTTCCAGCCGCCCAACTACTCCTGTTGGGAGAAGAAACCAGAAAGGTGCAAAGAAACAGAATTGAAAGGAGATTTAATCTCATTGATTTAACCTCACAACATGAAGGTTAAAGCGGCAATTTGTAGCTGCTCTGTTTGTACAGGCAGTTAAGTAAATATTACTAGAGAAGCAAACAGAAAGGAAATAGGAAATAAATGTTTAACTTAATCTATTAAGTTGAGGCATTTCTAACAATGGAACAAAACACCAGAACTACAGGTGTACTTGAATATGGCTTCTACTTCCTGCAGCAATGATATTCTGGTATAACTTCCTGATTAAAGCAGAAGGGGCAAAAACCTAAACTACTTTTAAAGTGAAAATTAATTCAGTGGCAAAGGTATTGATGTGGTACCCAGAGAACAAAGGCATAGCGCTAAGCAATCAAGGAAGTTGTGTGAATTGTATAAGCTGTGGCAGGTTATTTCAAAAAACACCCCCAAAACCAAGCCACCCACAAAAACCAAACAAAAAAATAGTTTCAATGTACAGAAACATTACAGAAACATGTCAAGAGCACTAAGCTTTTAGCTTGCTGTTGCCCATTGACAGGGGCTTCAGCAACAGCTACCTATTAGGAATTACCACGGCCGTGCCGCACTCTGACAGAAACAGGTTGCTGTCAGAGTGCAGCAAGAGCAGAACTCCTGAGAAATATCCCAGTTTTTTCTTGCTTAGAACAGAACTCATCAAGAGCTCTGCTTTCCTTTGATACTGTATAACAAAATACAGACATAATAGGTATTAGGTGCATAAAAACAGGCACGCTGCAGCATTTAGGTCTCCAAGAAAGAAAATTTCTCAGATATGTGAAGAAGATTGCTCCTAGTGAGTTTCCAGAAATCAATGGTTTATGGGCAGAACGATGACGGCTCCAATTAAAGCAATCAGTTTCCACTGTTTAGGACTTTTTTAAAGGGGAGATTAAGCTTCACTCCACCCCTCCAAGAGTGCCTCCAGCAGTGACTGAAGGGGAAACTGTCCTCAACATAACTCCCTGATAAGGTTTGCCTTTCTCCCCACTAATACACGTGGGGTTTTTTCCTTATTCTTCAGGTTCTTACAGAAACCCCATTGACTAACAATAACAGTCTTTCTAGCAGGAAAGGCAAGGTCATCCATGGCATTGCACTCATCACTGCACTGCTGAAGCTTACTCACTCTCTTGAAGCTCTTGCTTAAATATTAAGGAAGTTTAAGGGATCTTCTCTTTGACATTTGAGGGTGCACCACCAGCCTGACACCACTGCGCATGAGCTATTACTTCCAAGTCATTTTCAATTTTCTCCCACTCTAGTTCAATCCCATTAATTCATATTCATGAATTTATTTTGAAGCCAAGTGTGTATTACTTTCCACTTGTAGACATAGAATTTCATTTGCTCTCTTTGAGACCACTTAAATAGCGGATCTAAATCAGTTTTGAATCTTACCTGCTGTTCAGCAGTGACCTCAATTCTTGATTTTGTGGCATCAGCAAATTCAATTAGTTTATTTCCCACATCTAGGTCATTGATGCTGGCTGGAAACAGAAGAGGTCAGTGCTCTGACCTCTGTGGAACGCTCACTGCCAGCCAAATGTGCCTTCTCCGTTTTCTGTTGTATAATTGGGTTTTACTCATTTTTTGTCAACTGTCTTTATGTCTCAACTTCACATGCATTGAAAAGCAACCTGCCAACTAAATCAGTCTCTTTTTTGAGCTGCCAAGAACATAATTCTATGAAAGTAAAAATTATCACCCTTCCTATTTGCTAGACTCTGAAAGAAGAAAATAAAGGAGAAAGCAAACCAAACAAACTAGGTGGAGGATATGTTTATAATTGGTATAGCACAAGGTGTTGGTATCAGAGAAGCAGAAAGATTTATTTAAGAGCTGACTGCTAGAACAAGTTACATTCAAGAATGTCACTTTAATTTTGAAGATCTTTTTCTGCCTTCTCTGCTACAGCTTGGGAAGTCTTACCCTGACGCTCAGCTGTTAGGAAGCCAGAATTTAACTCAGGTTGGAAGGGTTGTCTGGAAGTCATCTAGCCCAACGCCCCAGCTCAAAGCATGTCTATTTATAACAGGTTGTTCAGTACAGGGCTCTGTTCAGTCAACTTTTTAATATCTCCAAACATGGATGTTTCAAAATAATTTTGGTACCTGCTCTGGTATCTGACCTCCCCCATGGTGAAATATATTTTTCATTATATTAAGCTGGAATTCCTCATATTCCAATTTGTGTCTTCTACTACACATCCTTGCACTGCACACCTCCAATAAAAGTCTGGTGCCATCTTTGCTAAAACCACAAACACCCTTGCCAGCTCACTGACCACATTAAGTCAGGTCTACAAATTACATTTACAGGCCGGTGGAGAAGTATTTGAAATTGAAATCAGAATGAAAACTACAGAGCTTACTGTAAAACAGTTTACCACAGCTACACTTAAAATCTATGTGAAAGACTGCCTCCTACAAGACCCACCTCCATCCCACTCCAAAATGAGCACAGCATCAGCAAGACTGAGCCCTGGCTCCATAAGAAACCCCAAAGAGCTGATGGCCTCCAACACTGACAGTCAAAAGGCAAATGTTCCCATCATGACTGGCACAGAGGTTTTCTTTCGTTACTTTTCGGCATTACACCATTTTTCCATTTTCCGTCTACTCCCACCCCCTGCCCCCAACTGAGTTTCTAGAAGTATAAAGCTTAAGAGAAGCCTCATGATTTCCACTTCTGTTAAGCACATCACCTTTTATTTAAAATCATGGTTTAAGGAACACTAAGTTGCAGATTTATTTGGGTTCAATTCCTAATAGAACCTTTGCTAAAGCATTGAATTTTTAAGTTGGTCAATTCAGAGACAAGTGTTTCTCATTCTGAAATTCCAAAGTAAAACAGAGGACAAACTATAGGAAAGATGGCTAGAGGTCCCAACATGCTATTAATAAAAGTCTAGCAGAAGTTGGATTTAGAAAAAAAAAAATAATCTTACCTTGTCCACTAAATTTTCCAACTAAAGTTTCTCCTTTATAAAAAAATTAGTAGGCATCATGTCCCACAAGTCTGTGGAGCAAACCCAGACAAACTTGGCAACAAGATGACCATTGATCAACCACCAGTTGATGACTTACACACACCAACACTGATAGTTCACTCTACATCCATTATTAAAAGCATTGTAAGTTGGGCCTTTTTCTACCATCTGTTTATTAACACACAAAGGAATGCATAAAGATTAGTAGATCCTTCGCAAAACAATGATTATTCAGCCTTGGACAGTTTCCAGTAAACTGATCTTGTAGATAAGAGTACCTGTAGTAGGAAAATGTAGCTCTGCGAAACACTAATTCTTAAACAAGCCTAGTAATTGGAGAAAATATTGAAAATTCTACTTCTGGTTTATCAAATTGTAACTAAAATATTGACTCTATAGATATCAATAAGCAATACTTTATATTGGTGTAGTCATGGAAAAGACATTTTTGAAGCTGTTATGCATAAGTCACATTCCAGTCATCCTAGTTCCAACTGAAAAGTGAAACAAAAATGAAAGAGACTGACAAACAAACAGTTTTAAAAAAATTATCAATAAAACCCAGCTAACACTTAGCTGGAATGAATCACATTGTCATCGCTTTCTGGGTATCTCTAGATGACCATAACAGATGAAGAGAAGGAGGAAAAAAAAAAAAAGAAAGCAAACCACAAAACAAAACCACATATCGGGAACTCACTAAGTTTGACTATACAGAGATTGATTTTGCTTTAAACAGCCTAGTACACCCTGCAGATTGCATGACTTTCTAAAACTGTGATTACCACGAGTCAGGTATTTATTATTTCATCAAACCACAATTTCCCCACCTAAAGGCAGCTATCAGTGTTTTGGACTAGTCTGTAAATTTTCTAACTCCTGCATTTACAATGATCACCCAGGCTCTGTGTCGAGACAGATCACCCAAATTTTCAAAGGACATTTTCCAAAACACATCGCTAAACAGATAGGGATATACATTTTTAAAAGAAGTTAGAAATTCTAATTCCTTCCATGTATAATACAAGAGGCTTTCTGAATTGAAAGCTGTAGGCAAGCATTTTGCTGAGTTCAGCTAAACGAAGGAGCAAACTAGGGCATCTGCATGCTAAGACCTCGGTCACTGCTCAAAGAATCTCATTTATTCCTAGCACTAGAACCAAGGCTGATCACAGTAATAACAGCTACTTCACAAAATCTTCATAGCAGTACATATTGTTGGTACTGTTGTTAAAACTGTGGTCTTCAGACTATTCACTCTGTTTTCGTGTTTTTCATATGCTTCTCTTTGCAGCTGCTTCATTTGGCAGCGTGCTACATGCTGGCAACCTGCAATAACATCCAGGAAAAGTGAAGGATTGAGACAAATAATAAAATATTTCTAAGTAGAACATATTGAGGAAAGAAGGGTAATGGTGCAAAGATATGAGAAGGTAGGGATAAGGGGAATTGCCAAACTGCCAGTGGAAAACTCTCTCCCTGTTAACCATCACTATAGCACCCCCGTACTAAAAGCCTCACAGCCAAAAGCAAGTAGCAGTTTGGCGCAGAATTAAAGCAGACCCCGCAGGCTTAGGCATTGCTTCTCCTTAGATGAGGCAGGAAGACTGGACAAGAAGTGTAGATGGCAGCATGATACAATCAGGTACGCCAATTTGAATGCGCATCCCTAGCAAACTGCCTAGACAACCAAAATGCATGCTGTACAATGAAAAGGAATGTCTCAAAGATCTTCCTATCCTTGTATTTTTCCTAGTGACATACTACCAGTCATCTACATTCCTAAACCTGTTTTTGAAATGTTTTCCAGCTCCTTTATTTGTTTACAGGTAAAAAAACCATAGCATAGTGTTATCTGATGGCAACCCACAAGTGAGCATAGAAAGTCGATTGAACCCAGTCTTTCTCTTCCCGTAAATGAGATGTTTCTGAATATTACATATAGATCAAAGAACAAGCTCTTTCTTTCACTATAAAAGTCCTAAATAAGGCAATGAAGGAATTTGGTCCAGTTTAAATTACCTTAACACAGATGCCTTTCACAGCTTTAGTGTAAAACATTTTTTGGATAGGACATCTTATAAATAGTTTTCTATGCAAATGTAAAACCTTTTCAATTTACATTTGCAAAGTTCACTGCATCCCAGAAGGCTTTTATGTATCAAGAAAGTGTTTGGCTATACAAGCCACAGCAGCAGGCACTGGCATTTCAATGCTATGACGTAAAGAATTTTCCTTCATTTTCATGCAGAACCATTGGCTAGTGATTAACCCAAGCATTAAGAATTTTTTTTTCCATTGTCTCTGAAAAAAATAGATGAGTGTTACAGAAAGGTTTTAAAGAAACACTCCAGGACCTAGAAAGAAACACAAATATTGCCAGGGAACAGATGAACGTGGAGGCAATTAAGGGCACTAAGTCTTATCCAATACAAACTGAGTTGAAACATAAGAATAAAGTTACTGTAGTCTTCACCTGGACAGGTAGAGGATGCCAACATTTATCACAAAAACAATTACACAGTTGGATCTTTATCACCAACCAAAAGCTGAGCTTCCTTCCTTATGCAGTTCATAAAGGTTTCAAACAGAAACAAACAAGGAAAGCTCAGCTAAAGCTAAGCAGGCGTACCAGAATCCAGCACCTATGTGCCAGTTTTATTGAGATGGCAATAATCTTCCAAGGCAATCTACATTAATGACTGGTAGCAAGTGCTGGTGTTTCTTGTGCTGCAAGAGTGCTGCATCATCTCCTACACGTGTATAATCATCCAGGTTGCATCTTCTCACATGATTAGACAGACAGAGGTACTGAACAAGCAGTCTCGTAGTAATCGTAATTGTAAAATATTTCCCTCTTGCTATTACTTAGACTGAATTATGATAGACTAATGCAAACCAGAAAATAATTCCCTTAATGTATTACTCCCGCCATCACTGATGCTGTGTCTTAACTGACATACAGATTTGTGTACCATCACTCCAGGGTGGACTGCATGCTACGGTGTCTCCAGGGACAGTTTATAAGAGCTGGCATGAAAGATTCTAACTCCAAAGCTGTGGTCTGCGCTGCAGTTTTACCCCTCCTTTGAGAAGTGATAATTCTTCCTGCATTCAGAGCAGATCTCTTTGATTCCATTCTCAGAAGGCAAATTAATCCCTTTTGACTTATTTGAATCAAGAATTACCACTTGCCTGTGCTTGCTGGAGTAGAAAAAACAACAAACCCACCAAAAAGACCACAACAAAACACCTTTTCAAACTTCAAGAAGGCTCGATACACCCATCTGTTCCAGATGGATTCTGCACAAGAGTAAGAAAGAGCTCCACATAAGGGGTTTGACCTTGCACGTTTCAAGTCATAGGGAATTTTCTCAGTGACTTGAATGGGAGGAAGATCAAGACCAGGGAGCATAGCAGGGCAGCTGGCTGGCCACAAGGTATTGATTGTGAGCCCTGTGTCCTTTTTGAAATAGCATGTTCAACCCTTGGGCTAAATAGGCTGGCACAGATGATCTACACTGAACAGAATGTTACCAACTCAGGTATTCATTGAAAGACTCAAAAAAAATATTTCTCTTCCTCCTAATGCGTAGACTCATGTAGCTAGGTAGGAAGCTCAGTTTAAGTATGAGTTTGTTTTTAGTCCTGAGTTATAGACAGCTTGAAAAGTCAAAGACCTAAAGGCTCAAATATTAGAAGGCATGCTGAGGCTTACTAATTTTTGCGGACAGGATTTGTAATTTTCAAACTTTTAAGACAACCACCGCTACAAATTCCATCCTTTAATCTTGATTTCATCTACTGAATATTGGAAAGCATAAAAGCAGAACTATGCATTACTCTAAGCAGGTGATAGTTATGCAAGCCCCTTAACTCAGACATGGAAAAGTCAGAAAAATTATTTTGATTAATAGGATATTACAGTAGTCATTCCTTGGGAAACTGAGTATTTTGCAAATGTTGCAATTACTGTGCATGCCTAAACACACTCCTCCAAATGTTAGGTTAATTCTGACACAATGAAGAACTGCTTTGAATATAAGCATAGAAAAGCATAGTCATATGAAAACGCAGCTCATGGAAGATAAATGCTCCTTCTGCAACACTGCAAAGACTTTGTGATATAAAGTCCAGTCTAAAACAAAGTTACAGCTATTAATTGAATAGGGGCCATAATTTTAATTCACATCAGTAGTTTCAGACTGTAGCAGAAGTCTGGTTACTTTGGAAGTTATAAAAACCACATTGCACTAATCAATGGAAACAATGCCACACAGAAATTACAGTGGAAGAGTTAAAAATAGCTTTAAAAAAATGCCTCACCTTAGGGCAACAGCTGCAAATTCAAGTGTTGAAAATTGGGGCAGGGGGCGGGGCACGGGGTACCTTTTCATGAACAATTCTGTTCACTCTAAAATAATGCCTTTAAAAATAAGAAAATAATTACAAAAATTTCTTCTCACTTGAACGTGGGGAGGGGAGGGAGAAAAATATATTTCAGACAGAAAAATTGAAACACTGCTGTGATAGATGGCATACAATTTACATATTTTAATGTGTGTCATACTCCTTCAGAAAAGATGCAACTGGTCACTACAGAAAAAGGTCTTCACTCTACTTACAAAATAGTTCAGGTAAAAGGACGGGATAAACTTTCCCAGAACAGAGATGATACAGGCAAAAAGAGAGAAATTCAGAGATGCCCATTCAATCGGACCCTGTAACATCAGTCTAGACTGGAAGAATCCTGTGAAGAGCAGGAAGAAAATTCAGGCCCCTTGTGCCCTCATGCTGTGACATTTACAGCACTGAAGAGCCACTACCAGGTAATCAGATTGAGAGAAAAACTGGCAGAAAGATCCACTCCCATGAGGACAAAATGGACAGAGTGGATTTGTTTCCAGACACCTACTGTTCCTGTTCTGTGCTAGTGTTCCTGTCATTAAAAGATCAATAGTTTAATTTATACCCAAAAAAGTAAGAGGATGTTACATTCTGGAAGATATTCACTGAAGAGAACCCTGTAAACAGAGCCATCAAAAAGCACTAAGCAATTTAGAGTCCCATCACTGTAAAAATGCAATGAAGATAAAAGGGACTGCTGCTGGAAAAAACCTGCTTGGCTCACGTGACTTAAATCAGGATCAAAGGGGCTTATTGATTTATTAACAACATGTAATTAACTGGGAAGTTGAGAACTATATATTCAGAATCAATATCAACAAAACAACAGACAAACCACAACACTAGACACTTACAAAATGAGCACCTATACATTTCTAAAGAGCCTCTGTAACCAGCCCCAAAAAGCTGTAATCCCCTGCACCCACGCATGCTGGCCAGGCGGGCTGCACAAGCCCACCTCCCCTGCCCCGGTGCATGGGTGCCCTCCTGGCACACCCTCCTGTGGGCTGCTGCTGCCTGTTCCTTTGCTGGGTGCAGGTGAGCCGCAGCATCCCACAGGGAGGCTGTGCCATCTGGCCTAAGCAGAGTCTAATCACCAAGAGAAGGCCATGTGGGTTTCCCCACAAGCGATCAAACCCGAGCCCCTAAACCCTGCAGGCTAGAAACCCCAGCGCCTGCCTGATGCTGTCTTCAGAAGGCCTGTGCCTAAGAAGTTCATTGGATAAACCAGTTTGTAAGGGACTCCAAGAGGTACCTAGTCCAGCAGCCTGCTCAGAGCACACAGCCATGGGATCAGACTCGGTTGCTCAGGGCTTGGCCCAGTTACGTCTTGAAACCCTGCAAGGCTGGAGACTGCCCAAACACTCTGGGTAACTGACCCACCTCACTGTCCTTGACGGAGGAATACTTCTTCCTTGTATGCAGTCAGAACTGCTCATTTCAGCTCCTGCCCATCTCTCACCCTCCTGCCACGCACTGCTGTGAAAAGCCTGATAACCTCCCCATCGGTCTGGGCAGGCTGCCTGCAGGTCCTCCTCAGGACATTTCTTCCCCAGGCTGAAAAATCCCAGGTGTCAATCCTGATTTGCCACCACAGACACAGTCCACCCCCACCTGAGCACTTTAGGCACAAGGATACCTTTGCCTTGAATTTCTTTTACAATGCTCCTGAAAAATAGTTCTTCTAAGACATGGACAGTAACCCACAAAGGCAGTGGTGCAGGAAACACGGTCAGATTGTTCTGCTTTGCAGAAGACTGCAGCTCGCTGTGGGACAGAGAAGCAGCCACAACTACACAGGTCATCTAGAGGTAAATGTGTTTCGCAAGATGAACTGAAAAAGCCTCTCCGAGAAACAAAGAATACAGACCTTCCAGTGGCTTCGAGAGTTCAAACAGCAGCAACAAGATTACAAAATAGAGGTCTTTGTCAGCAAACAAAGAACACCTACTAGTAGTACAATCAAGTCCCACTGAACAATCAAAAATGAAGTTGGTTGACTCTTGAGACCATTAAGCCGTAAGTTACCACCATTCTGATCTCTAGTTGCCCTTTCAACAGAGACTTCCAATAGAATTCTACATTTAAAAACCAAAATATATTTAGTTGTTCTTGAAGACTGACACTGTCCTAAAGCCTTCTGAGAAGGTTGGGGAATCCACCTTCCCCCCTGGAGTGAGCCACAGGGCCAGCAAGTAGCAGGGTTGCTCTGCAGGGTGTTGCATTAAGGCAATCTTGCTCCAGTCATTTTTGGAAAGTCTGATCAGACCTTGGGGATAATGTGGTTGAGCAAGTCCTCTGTGGACAACAAGCACTAGCGGAACAAAGAAATGAGAGAAGAAAGCAATAGCGACCTCCAAAAGCACAAGACGCTACTTTCTCTTTCAATGAGGGCCTGGTGCTATTCAGAAGTGAAAGACTCCTAAGTCTCATCAAGCCTAGGAATCACTGGCAAGCAAACCACTCCATCATGCACGCCAGCTCCCCTTCATCCCACCCTCAGCACACCACACTCTTACAGAAGCAGACATCTTCCACATCCCCTGTCTTGAAAAGACTGTAAATTCCACCTACTTAAAAAGCAGGGATTATGCCATTAATTCTCAGCAATAGAAGACTCCAGAATCCCCCTGGCTCTGACCTGCCATAACACAGGCCACATACCAAACACCTGTGGTTCAAAGGCAAGCTCTATAAAGCACGCTTAGCATCCCAGCAAAATCCCAGGGTAGGTGGCAGTACATCCTAAACAGTCTCTCCTCTGAATGACTTGGACAGAAAATGCACGGCCAAGTGAATTTTTAAGGCTTTACAGGGATGCAGTTAACTTGTCTCGCCTGGGAAGGCTTTCTAGACCAAAGATCTTAACCTCTATCTGTAAACATAAGACAAAGCAAGGGTCCAAGAGTCAGAAATCGGTCCAAGCTGTTTTAAAGTTCATACATGCTAGGCAAAAGTATGCCTTAAAGCTAACAGGTGATAAAATTCGACGTCTTTTGTAGATTTCAAATAATTTCAGTGATTATGTAAAACAAATCCCATCTCAAGCAAAAAAAACCCAAGTGCTTGAAACAAGCCTGTTATCTGACTGGCTATTCCCTTTGCTAATCAATATACAGAAAGGATGTTCTGCTTCTGGCACTCTTCCAGTCTAAGCAGCACATGTGTCCTTCCATCACACAGCGCTACAGGGATCAAACCGGAGTGGTGTCAGCGTACCACATCTTTCCCCAGCACGGTTTCCAGCACAGCTATTCAGCGCTATGAGACAAATGACTGCTACAAGACAACAAATGTACAAGGTTAAGTATTAAAGTTAGCAACTAATGGGGAAGGTAGGGGGGTGTTAAATAAAGAGAAAAAAAATAAAAGGACACTGAACAAAACGTGTCCATCACATTCTAAATGGAGAATGAAAAATAATCTCACCCAAAACTCAACAGTCCACTAAAAATCTGGAAACAAAATGCCAGTGGGGGACAGCAGAACCTGTAAAACCCAGAAAAGTTCACAGCCTGAAGTAGAAAGAACAAGATTCATTTATCATATAAAAATTCCACTTTTCAACGACAGTGTTCATTCTTAGCACTATTGGAAACATTTAGTTTCCAATCTTCCATACAACCAAGAAGACAGATACATACATATTCCCCACCTGCAAATAACACATACACCACTAATTTTATATGGTTTGAATTTGAGAGAGACACACATTTGGTATCTTTGTACCATTGTATTATACCTGAGCCCTCAGAAAGAGAAGCCATCGTTTACAGAGACACAAATTCATCCTACTAAGGATGCAAAACAGTTTCTTTGTGCCCATCTTACAAAGCATCCAAAGGGGGGGGGGGGGGAAGCCAGATTCTCAAAGTCATCAGACAAGCTTCACAAGTAGAGACAGCTGTTGATTTAGTCCTGAGAAAATGAACATCATATTAAAATCTCTCTGCCCACTCATCTCAGCAGCTGATTCCCATTCCTACAGATGGCCTGCCTGCTCTAAAAGCTTTTCTGCAACACCCTCTGCCAAAAACTGTGTCTGGAATGTCAGCAAGCGAAAAGAAAAAAAGAAAAACCCACACCACCAGTGGTGCTCAGATTTTTGCAGATGTAAGTGTCACAGTGTGAAGCCTATCCAAAAGCACCACCCAAATAAATGAGAACTTGGCTGCATCTGCCTGGCTCTGTTAATACAGTATATACCAGAAAACAAGGAACCAATAGATTAATACATCTGCCTGTTGCAAAATACACACACATTTTGTAACACATTTGAGATGGGAGATCAGAGGGCAATAACAGAGATAATCCTTGGCTTAACCCAGCATCTTACACCGTGTAAAAGGCTGCACCTTACAAAGGTGTAGGGGTCAGCAGCTGGGACCCTGCATGTCAGCTGGGCAGAGCAAGTGTCTCATTTCCCAGCCCCTGAGCTCCATCTAAACTGGACTGGAGGGCAGGAGCCCACATTGGTGCGAGATGTGTGCCATAAAATTGCTATCCAGCCACTACACCTGCCTTTAATAGCAAATAAACTTTAGGTTATACATCACTGAGTGCTGAGGCATTGTTCTTGCGGCAAACTCGAGCTCCCCCATGACATATGAGATAATCGCTTTGTATTTATTTAGCACTATCAAGCACCCCAGTAGCCATGAAAAGCAAAGGCTTGTTGGGGTTTTTTTGCCTTATGTTTGAATGTCATCAAGTCTGAGTGGGACACTAAAATTTTTATTCTCATGTGGAAACAGAAGTAGCCACAAAGGTGAAAAGGATTTTGAGAGCAGAAATTAGCTTGCAAGTTACAACTAAAATGCTGCAACTCCAGCTACTTCAAAGCAACCACAGATTTATAGCAGCATATAGAGCTCTTGATCCACCCCACCCCTCCTTTATATAACTTTTTAAACAGGATAATTACTTCTGCAAAATTAAACTGATCTGTCTCCCCTTTTCCTTACAAGATTGATTCCATGAAATCATTTAACAATATTCCACTATTATGCCAAGCATAATTGACTAACCTAAGGTTTAAAGACATCAGCTATTATTAATGAAGTGTTTTAAAACACATTTTGCTGATGTGGCCACAGGTGGAATTTATGACAGAGCTTTACATGCTCCGAGAGCAGTGTAGCAATCTTGTGCTGGATTGCTCCAGAAGCGTTACATTTGGATGTCTCCATTTGGATGGGGGTAGTGCGGAAGATAGGGCTAAAGCACAGAAATTACACATGAAAAATACTTCTAAAACATAATGCCAAAGACAGCAGGTGCTTAAAAGATTAAGTTCTTGCAGAAATTTAAGCAGCAGACAGACATTATACTGCTTTTTCTCCTACTGAACAGGGATTTCTATGTAAACTAAATCTGACAAACTAGCTCTAGAAGGTACACATCCATAGAGAAAAGGAAAAGATTTAGGGGGTTTGTTCTTGAATCTCTATAGCACGAGCATGTTTCTTCAATCCATGAGAAAATTGTGGCCCTATTTCCATTACGAGTCGCGCTGCTAACTTCTGCATGGAGGGACACAGCCAGGAGGAAAAGGAAACTCTGGATATCAAACTTCACTTCTTTCAAATGCAAGTAATCTACTGGGTGCTTAGATAGATAAACTTCTCTTATCAGTATATCTAGCTCTTACCAATGGCAGGAAGCTTACAGCGTTTTCTACAAGCCTGCAGAAATAACCAGTACTAAATGACAGTGGACTGGAGTTGCATCTTCAGGTTGCCTCAGTTGAATTTACCCCACAAAGATAACAGATTGAATTTTATTCACAGATATATATATATATTTTCTGATGTGCATGCATAGGACCTGATTCTTTGGCTGCTTGCTCAAGATTTAAAAACATGACACTTCATCAGAACCACTTGCTGTTTGTACCTGTATAAAGCGGAGACCGAATCAGATCTGAAAGTTTTGGCTTCTTGCCATTACAAATACTAAGATCAGCATCCAAGAACGGCTAAGTAGATAAGACACTGCATGCCTCTCACTGCAATTTCAATATTCAGACATCAAAACAGCAGCAAAAAAATCACTGACAGGCAATCAGCAAGACCCAAAGCAGTGATGAAGCCATTTTCGATTTTTGTGCTACACCATTTAGTAATTAATGTGTTTCAAAGTTTTATAGGTGCTGGGAAACTTAAAGATATAGCCAATATTCTTCTAGTGGTGCCCGTTACATTTCTGTGGCGTGGGAGATGAAGACAACCATCCCCTTATCCCAAATTACCAAAGAACCTCCAAAAGAAATTGCAAGCCTGGCAAAAAAAAGCTCCAATTTTAGTACAGCAAGAGAGCACAGCAAACTTACGCAAGCCCATCTGCAGAATGAGAACCCCAGAAACACCGCAGTTATGCTTAGGTGGTGCTATTCGTAGGAAACCTAAAAACTAGATATATCTGCCAGAGTAATACCACATCCTATGAAGAGCAAGACCTCTCTCCAGAGGTGCATAATTGCACCATGTCCTACAGTAGGATGCCAGTGTCAGTAGGGCAATGCCACACCATGACACAGCAGTAAGTTGTTGTGCCTCCAATACCCAAATTTGGCTGATTTTTTTTATTTTTTTTTAAAGATATGAAGTTAAATTTCAGGCAGATAGAACATTATCTTTTCTAACTCAAGGATATCTAGGAAAATGGGCAGTGGGGCCAGGTGTGCTTTTCACAGTCTCT
Source organism: Falco naumanni (assembly GCF_017639655.2). Classification (NCBI taxonomy): domain Eukaryota; kingdom Metazoa; phylum Chordata; class Aves; order Falconiformes; family Falconidae; genus Falco; species Falco naumanni. The sequence goes on from NC_054055.1 coordinate 117,265,359, forward strand.
ATTTTAATTCTGGGTCGTGTTTTTTACAATGAGGTTGTCCCAAACCTTTCCTCACAGAAGCAGGGGCCAGGATTCAAAGGTTTAAAGAGAGGGCTGAAGGCATTTAGAAAAAGACAGTTCCTTCTTCAGCAATGTGATTCTGCTATGGCTGTTCTCATAACCATGGCTACGCACACCATAGCACGACAGCTCTACCATCAATGACAAAAGGGAGCACAGAAAGAAATTTATCATCCTGTGTGCTTGGGTTTTTACAATTAAGCCCAGTCATATCTGCCACCTGTGAGGGTAGATGAAAGGAAATAATTCTGATATCATCTGTCCTAATGCAAGGTAACATCAGTAAGGCTTAAGCAAAGCTGTCCTAGTGCAAAGTCTGTAAAAGCACAATTCTTTTTGATAGTTACCACTAGCAGACATGTGCTGCTGTGTGTACCGTGCACATTGCCTTCACGCAGAGAAATTTCCTAAGATGTTCTTGCAGGAACAAAACTTAGAAGCAGCAGCAATCAATGTTCCCACCGGTCTCAATGCTGGTCTAGGGAGAGGTTCTCCATGAAGACTTATTTCAACCACTGTGACAATGAAACCTCCTTTCAGAAGAATTGTAACTGGGTGGTAAAAAACAAGATATCAAATGGTTTCTGTGCAACCAACGAGCAGGAAGAGCTATTCCAAAACAAGCCAGGGAGTAAAAATCAGCCAAAAGACTACAATAAAAAACAAGCACACATTTCTACTGCAAAAGGAGAGACAGCCTGTAATCTTGCTGGTATTAGTGTCTTCTTTGGTCCTGCTATTTATCACTTGTTGTGTGGGAGCACTTAAAAACCTCAGGCCTGAATGAGGTTGCCATTAAACTAAGATAATAGAAGTATGCTGCTCCCTCCTGCTGAGCATAGCTATTGTTAAATTCTTTAGAAAACATTGCTATGGAGACATTTCTTCCAACAGTCCTTTTAGACACATTCAGGTTGAGAAGCAACAACAATACTATTAAGAGTGCTCATAAAAGTTAAATATGTCTTGATATACTGCATTAAACACATCTAGCAGATGACCTGGTTTTGGTAATTTTTATTTAAATTGAAACCAAATAACGTTATTAACCAAAATCATATCCTATCTCAATAATCCAACTCAGAATTTGTGTATAAATGCAAAAATCTGTCCTCCCAAGGATGAAGATAGTGGTCAGCTTTTAAGCCAGGTGCCTAGGTACATTTGTGCCAAGTACAGAGTTTTCTGTAATGCCACATTTTTTTTTTCCTTATTTTGAACTTTGAATACACTTTTTCACATAGCATTTTTTTTGCCTTTCAAGAGCTAGGAATCATTACTGGCACAAAATCCATTAGATTTTTTAAGTAGTAAATGTTCTCTATTGATTTATCATTAAAATTAAGTGATACCATTTTAATATTTACTTCAGTAGCACTGTTCTGCAATAGCTTGGCGAGTTAAGCAGGAGGAGGTTAGGTTTCAAAGAAAAGCACACGCTTTTTAAGCATTTCCCATTTTTAAAAAGTATTATCTACAAGCTCCATGTGTAACTGAACCCTAACCTAAAGCATCCACTATTCAGCTAGCATTCCTCTCCACTACAGGAGATGGAACGAAGATTACACGAGATTAACGTATTTCTCCTCTGCACTTGATTAACATCATTTTAACTGAGTCTTGTTAACAATTGAAAAGGAAAAAAAAAACCACACCTTGAGGAGCAAGGTCCTCAAAGGTGAAAGTCTATCACACTGTTGTGCCATCTACTGTTGTGCTGTATCCTTGCTACCCTTCTGTAACTCTTCATAACTTGCACATGGCAGAGAAGCAGCTGTCACTAGACTGCATTAAATTCAAATAAGCGAGTACCATTCAAGTGTCAAAGGCGAGCGCAAGGCACATGAGATGAAAACAGAAACATTGGTGGAAAGGCCATAAGCAACACTGAACATTTGCAGGAACTACAGACCAAGAAAATGTTCCTTAGCCTTTTAAGCAGACATTTCCCACTAAAGTTTATTCTATTTCACCACCATCATAATCGCTTGCTCCAGCTGTGAAATGTTCAGGCAGTATCAGACAGAGCAATGTAAATACATCTTTATCTCTTATTTAATATCCATCTACTAACTCCTGATTTCATTGTTCTAATCAGGGCTGACAGCCAAGATCTGCTTCTATTTTCTGTCAGTAGAAAGCAATTCTTAAGATAATTCAGACTGGACATCTCTAGTCCAACCTCCTGTTGAGATCAGAGTCCACCACAGGATCAGACCAGGTGGTTCAGGGCTGGATTAATTTTGATCTTGAAATCCTCCAATGCTGGAGACTGCACAACTGCTCTGGGCAACTGCTCCAACACATCACTGTCCTCAGGGGAGAAAAAGTTTCTCCTTATATCTGAAACTCTTGTTTCAAGTTGTGTCTGTTGCTTCTTATCTTCCCACCATGCACTGCTGTGAAGTCTGGCTCCACCTTCTCTAGAGCATCCACATAGGCAGGGGACGGCTGCCACTACACACATCCCAAAGTCATCTCTCCCCCGTCCTTAAGCCCAACTCCCTCAGCATCCCCTACAGAATTGCTCCAGATGAGTTAGACTGCTGCACATAGCTGTGAGTAAAGTACTTCAAGCTGAGAGACACACTTGAGTTTACATAGACTGAGTACTTCAGAGATTTAACAAGCAAAGAAAAAACAAAGCACCACCTTAAATTATAAGGAAAATTTCAACCCCCTACACTTGTTCTGTGCAAGTGGTTTAAGACATTCAATGATCAGATCTCAAAGATGACATGGTAAAGTATTTCACATCATCAAGTCTTCTAGCTGTGTGATGTGAGATGAACAGATAGCAGGAGGAGGGAAGATGCAAAGGGAAGGGAGCGAGCAAGCACTATCAGTACCTTACACTGTGCTGAGGGACAAACCCGATGTTGATTCATGGCTGGATTACGGTGCAATATTACTGTATTGAGTGACCTACCACAACGCATTTGGGGGCTCTGAATGGCATCCTCCATATTTCTATTACCTGAAAGAAGGCTCTAGTCTGTTAATGTTTCTTAGAAAGACCTGTAACTTCTCAGCAAATCCAGAAGAAATCTGCATAGCTGTGCTGCCTCCTGTTGCACAGGCAGCTGGATTTGTCAAGTCACTGGCCTCAGAACAACACACAGAAGGAAGCAGGCGATAACCTTTCTTCCCCAACAGGATTTTTTCTAACAAAATTGAAGATGAGTGTCTGCAAGAGAAGACTGATTCACCTACCATAAACATAGGGAGGTGGCCAGAGAGGGAAGGCAGGCCTCTGTCTCAGGCCTCAGGAGTCAAAACAAGCAAACTATTTCTACTTTGGCTAGCGAATCATCAGTCTTACAGTAAAACCTTGAGAAACTCTAAATTTCTGAAAATAAATGAAAGCCATTTTAGAAGAAATCTGTTCAGGTGCAAGCAGGTATAACTAGAATTGAAACTCATTCTAAATCCTAAAAAATTAGGTAGTTGGTTCAATACAAGAGTTTTGCCTAACTACACAAGCTCAGACTTTTGATCTGAAGTGATGGAAATGATGCAACAAAGCAGAGATAAGTATAAGTGATTAGGGGCTGAGAATCTTTATCAAATACCCTTTTGGAATATAAGTAAACTTTTGCTTGTGTATCCATCCCATAACCTTTTCACCAATGCTGGATGAGTCAGTCACAACAGCTACCTATAGATAAAATATGCCCCAAACACCAGCATGAATACGGTGGATATGGTAACCTCACGTAAGCATACAATAAGCATACTAGGTATTAAATGTAAACTTCAACAAGCAATAAGTAGGAGTTAAAAACTGATCCCTGCAGCAGTTGAAACATCATGATTTCATTTCCTCCCTAGCACAACAACAACGTGTATAGTGGGGAGGAATAGCTAGAAATAAATCTAAAGGAGCAACATTTTTAAAGTGCTCTTTTTAAAGAAAAAGGGTGGGGTGGGGAGGAGAATCACTATAGGCAGTAATTACAAATCACAACTGCATTTCGTTCTTAGCTCTGTCTAATAGAGCAAGCCTGAATGCAGACAGTTTCCATTCCAGAGTATAGCTTCTGTTCAGGAAGAATTAATGCAAAAGGGAAGATTATCATCTCTTCTTATACATATATAAGGGAAACTTATTAAAGTTAATTATGTAGGACAAAACAAATAAATATATATATACACACACACAAAACAGTAAGACAGATTTGCCGAAAAGCAACTGAAAAATTCAGAGACCACCTATTAAATTAAGTTTGACTAAAGAGAGCAAATAGGACAGTTTTATTATTATAAAAATTAGGAGGTGCATTTTGTAAGCCAACTTTAGTTAGTTATTAAAAGTGGCTTCTTCATGGAATGTCTGCGCGTATATATGCAGCAAAGCTATTACAGTAACTACAAGGAGTTCTACTGCACATGCTACAACTCCTGCCCCTGCACTTGTCAAAGACAAGCCCACGCCTCTGCAGCTACTAGAGCTTTGCCTGCAAAGCAAAGCCAGAGAGATGAGAAAACATCCAGATTTCAAAGACATGTTCTGAAGTTGGGAAGAGACAGAAGATGACGGATACTTCTACATCCTAGAGCCTGCCCTATCCCTCCTAAACCCTGTGCTAGCTCTCTTTTGTGCCTCCTTGAAGTTCCCATCTATTTCCCCTTTCTTGCCTTCACTTTTGCACCCCAGCTTCTCTTGCTTCCAAGCCAAGCGTCACTTGGGAATGGTACAGTCATGCATAAGTTGAGCACAGCTCAACAGGACATCCCTACCTGTGCAATGGGGAGAATCGCTTCCAGAATTCAGGCAACTGGGTCGTGGTTCTATGCAAACAACGCATTTTGCCAGATCACACAGCTTTCTGTTGCTGAAGAACTGAAAGGAATTTCTTCCACAGAATTCCAGTATCCTGCTTCAGTGCACAGCAGACTTCACAGACACACAATTGAAACACTTGTACGAATTCTCTGATAAGATAGGGGGAAGATCCTTTTCTCTCTCATTCCAAATTGTTTTAACCATTTCAACCCAGCCTTTCCAAATACCACCTACTATGGCAGACAGCATGACCAATAAAACTGCTCTGGGGAAAGGGAGAACTCCACTTTCCACAGCTGAAGTCTGAATTTCTGCACCTCTATGTCCCACTATAACATGCATCTCATGAAACTTGGAAAGCCAGACTGTTCTGAAAATGTTTTCCGTTTTTTGGTATGCATAAATTACTTATTGTTCGTTCTATGCAGAACACAGCAAACAATAAAGGAAGAGAATGTTAGTACAGTACTTGTGGTCAGTCCTAGAAGAGAAAGTAACATGCAGCTGCAATAACTTTAGATGCCTTCAGTATACCCAGTTAGCCCCTTCAAGAAGTTAACTGCTTGCTAGATCAGAAGCGGAAGTTCCTTTTCCAAGCACCTCAACACATTTCACTTGCCTTCACAGGATGTATAAGATTTTCTGTGGTTCCAAACAGCAATCCACCATTTAGTAAATACTGCTCCAATGAGCCATAACCTCTCTTTTAGTGATGATTTACTACATGATGTTCCCATCACTGCTCAGTCAGGTTTCTTAGACCATGACTGTGCAGCAAAGATCCCCTAAATTGGAGTCTATTTCCTGCCACCTTTGTGATGTTTAACCCATCACAGAGGAAGTCCATTACTAAGCAGATTTAAGAAGTGTGCGGAGAAAGAGGCAGAGTAAAGGTACACACAGTCCAGCTGCACTGAAAGTTTTTCGTGAAGAGAAATCAGAGATGATTAAATTGACTCTCAGACACTGCATGTGAGTCACGAGTAACTGGGCAGTCATGGAGAGTGGAGTAAGTTGTGTAGGAGCACTAACAAAAACGTTAATAAAAGCATCGTTTCCCAGCCCACAGAGATTTAAGACATGTCCACAGCTAACTTTCAGGCTATAGGTCAGAAAAGCAGCTGCCTAGGATCCTTCTGACAAACTGCAGCTATTAGAACTGTTTGAACTGTGGCTCATTTTCTTTCCTCTTCACCTAAGCACCCACCACCAGAGGATGGCTCTAAGCATGTTTCTGTAAGATAAAAGGACTTTAGAAAGGATTCAGAGACTGATTCCTTCATTTGGTCTCTGCATGTCTATAAAATAACAACAGAAAAATTACTGTTAAGTTACTTCCCCCCCCCCCTCCCCCCTTTCTTGAGCACATCAGATAGGCCATGTAATGTCAGCAAAGAAGCTATCTTCTACACTTAAAAATGAAACCATTGTTTGTATCAGATACGATATCACTGGATATACATCAAGGAAATGTTCCAGCTGGTCAGTATGCAATTTTTCTGCAACATTTGCAAGACCAAATAAAGTAAAAAAATATTTGACAATTTGTAGATGTTGTTCTTTCATACTTGGACAACAGTTTGAACCTTCAGAGATGTGGACCTACCACTCTACTGTAGAAAATTAAGAAAACCAACAAACATTAGTCTCAATGAAATAGAATGAAATTATTTAGGAATTTTCTACATACTAAATTTCTCATTTATGTCTGATTTTACACAGCTACTGCATATGTAACCACAAACAGAAGGGGAAAAATCAGGGAAGAAGTAGGAGCATGTGACCATTTATTATCTTTGCATGAAGAAAATGAACTCAGTAGCGTATGCATCCTAAAATCCTGCTCTAACCACCTTAAAGAGAAACAGAGGAGTGTACCTACAGACACCAATTCTCTGCTGTGCCTCAGGAAGCTACTAAATGTTATCTTACCCGACATCACCTACCCTGAGAAGATTACTAAGGTCTATAAATTACCTCTTTATAGTCACATACATCTCCCAGCAGAGACAAACCCTTAAAACCCTCAACAGCAGAATCCAGAACATCCCTCAGAGCCTCCAGCTGGCTTTGCTGTCTACCAGCTTCAGCACAAAGTGCTAAAAACATCCTCTACTGCTCTATGTTTTCCCCGCAGTGTCCCTTCCCGAAAGGAGAGGACTGACTACTCAGTGTACCAAGTAACCATTTATTGCTGTCATTGGAGAGCTTTAAACAAAGCAAGGGTGAAAGTAAAACCTAAGTGCATTCAAATCCTCTAAAGTCTGGTACACAGTTCAAATATTTAAGATTTTACAGGCTTGAGTTCAAATGACGGGGTATTTTTAAGGGGTATCAGAAAACAAAAAGGACAACTTAGTTAAAAAAGAATATTATGAAAATGCAGACAATTCAGAGTAATACAAGCTAATGAACTGCATAAACAGCATCATTCTCCAGAGACCACCACAGAAAACCAAAAAGAAACCATCATTCAGGTCACTTGGTAAGAACAGGGCTTTAGCCAGCAAGATGTAACATTAAATAAAAACACACGACCCACCCTAGAAACACAGTTTTATCCAAAAGAGAGATCATATCTGGAGCACCTCTACAACCATTTGCTTTTATTTGGTTCCTCTAAATTCTTCACTTAACCTGTCCATAATCCTAATTCACTCCAACAGTTACCCTTAAGACTTAGCCACCATATGCCCTCTGTGCCAGCAGCTCATCACGTAGATAAATACAGATTCCCTCAGTACTAGTATCATGCAGACATGGAACAGCTTCCCTGTGCAAGGTGTAAGCAGCAAAACCCCAGGTAATGCAGACATTCCCTTGGCAGGCCCAGGCAGAACACACACCCGACCCTCTGCAAGCGACGTCTTTGTGCTCACCTTGGACCTGGTACTGCTCTGACGCTCTTCAGTTCTGGAAGGTACGTCACCACTTGCATCTCTCTGCTTCTGTAGGGGACTCCCACAGCTCTTTCCCAAGATATTTCCCTTCCTGATCACAGCTCAACAACTTCCATGAGCCTTTCTTTTCTATTTAGAAAGGGTGGGGCAACACCTGCCACTACTCAACTAGTTGTTGTTGGTAGCATGTGGTAGGATGCTTTACTTTGTGTTGCATAAATCTGAAACCTTATGCAGAAAAGAGAATTAGTATGTTTATAATGTTTCACTTAAATAAACAAAAAAACTCAAAAAAAACCAAACAAAAAAACCCCACCACCAAACCAAACCATGACAAACCCACAAACAAAACAGCTAACATCTCCTACAGCAAGGCAAATACGCAGTATTTTGGTAAGTCTTGGATGCTATTTTTGTATTGGCATAAAAAAGAGCAACGGAAGACACTAGAGATCCCTGGATAGCCCAACTGAAATCAAAACCTTTTCTTTGTAAGTGTTATACACCTTAGGTTAACAAAACAGTTAATTCAAGTTAGCATGAACCAGGGATAGTTTTTTCCTTTAAAATGCAATTCTACAATTAGACTGAGGAAAAGAATCTGTCTTGCCTTTCAGTTCATTTGCCACTAGGAACAAGAGGTAGCCAGGCTCCCTTGTGACACTCCATAATTCCGACTCCTAACATGGCTAAAGGCAGAGGGGTTCAGGAAGGGAACATAAAAAAAAAAAAAAAAAAATCAAAAAAGCAGAACTTAAACAGTGAAACACAAAACATCTTGAAGAAGTATAATTGCTGAGGACTCTGCAATACTTTGTAAATACCATACCACTTTTGCTGTCCTTTTGACAATAGAAAAGCAGAGTGACAACCTAATGATGGGGTTTTGTTAGTCTTAGTATTGATAAATCTCTTCGTAATGAAGAAAGTACCTGCCCTCAGATTTTTCAGCTGTGTAAACCCCGAGGGGACACTCTTCATAATGTTTGGCTGAATTTTCTTGGGTAACTTTCCCTTTAGTAAAAACATAACTTGCAGGCTAATTCCAGAGAAGGACAGAAGAGGAAGAGGGGAGAGGTTCCTGCTTTGCTAGATACAAACAAAAGAAGGGGTGGGAGTTCTTCCTTCTGCCTTTTCCACCTGCACCAGTTTTTGTTCTTACCTAGGATTGCTCATGAGAGGCTGCACGGAAAGCCAGGGCAGCTTGAGAGCGTGAGAAACGTGATAGTAAACACACATAAATCTCCAAACCACGATCTTTTAACAACACTGAAGAGAAGAAAATTGCCTGTAGATTTCTTAAGCGTTTGAAGAAGCTTGCTGAATGCTTGTTATATTAGGAATGATCATGTGGAAGGATGGTCATATTTTTATGATCAAAAAGTTGCTTGTCTGGTGCATGCATAAGTGTTCCAGAAGTACACCATGAATTCTGTCTATTCAAACTTTCTGTACAGTCAAGGTTTGCCACCAAAGCGCCCACGAACAATTCTGTGAAAAAGTCCCCAGTTAGCTCAAACAGGAGTTAACAGAGGACCAGTCCAGATGGAATTAAAGGAGACTAATGGGAAGTTGGAGACATAAGCTAGAAAGAAGTCAGCAGCACAGGAATGAAAAGGCTGAGGCAGTTGCCTGGCATGTCCTAATATAACAAAGTTCAGTAACAAAAGTCACCCTGACAGCAGCTTTTTAAGGAATTTTATTGAAGTGAAAAGCAACGTGTCTTAGGAAAACTGACAGAAAAGTAGAGTCAAGCACATCTTTTCATATCCATTTTCCACTAACCTAAAGTACAGAAAGGAAGAAAAAAGTTCCTTTGCTTTCACAGAACAGTATCTCTGAACAGAACAGACACATAGCGGCCAGTTGTCTGCCTGACTGCTGTCATCCTGGGGATTGATTTGTTACAGATGACATCTTATCTGGCTGATACCTGCAGAGACTGGGGCTTCAGCCACTGCCAGACACCTACAAAACACACATATTCTTTAAGGTGTTTTAAATGCACTGCTGTCTTATTTCCCATGCTTGTTACCAAAGTCATGGTGGCAGAGCATCTAACTTGAGGATACTGTGCACCTGTAAGATAGCATATTCTGCTTAAAAAGAGACAGCCTCCCTCAGGACACAAGGAACCATGAGATTATGGACTTTTACAGCCTTTAACTTCAAGATTCCAAGTAAGTTTCAGGCCAGAAGCTGGGTATCGCAGTCCCTCTGAAGGCTGCAGATGCTGGATTTATGCCTACTTTATGTCACCACAATAGCTGCTGACAGCTGTAAGATACCAGTGAATTTGTTCTTGAAAAGTTATTTAATGGATTTAGAATTGTAGTAAAATGTGGGGTGATGGAAATCTGGCAAGTTCCCCTAGCCTCTACCATACTATCCCCAGTTATTTGGTGTATCTCAAAACAAGTAAATGTAAAAAAAAAAAAAAAAAAAAAAATCAATCAAAGGGTAAATTTCTCCCTTCTTTACTGGTATTTACATTTCTTCATAGTAACAATATTTTCTATGGTCATGTGATTTTGCAGTGTTTGTATGCACTACAAATCAGATTGCATTTACTACTGGGAATGAGAAAGGCGGACGAGAAGTGAGCATTCAGATACAGAAGAAGCCATCCATGTTAATAGTAAAGGCAATTACCCCAAATTTTCTAAGAACAACAATATACAGCACCTTCTGTTCCGGTACTCTATTGACTTACATCCTGCTTAACAGGTACCACAAATGCTTTGCTTAGTGGAGTATGCTCCAGCAGCATCTGATATTTCTGCATTCATCTTCTTCACATTTCATTAAGATGATTGCCTAATCTGCCTCTTGTAATAATGGCACCACATCACACATGACATGGAAGACCAGTCTTTGAAATGAAAACAAGGCTGTGGAATATTTGTTAGCTTCGACTTACCCTTCCTGCATGTAAAGACAATTTAAGGTTAGTTCAGTGTAGGTAGGAACTTCTGAAATGTCTGATAACTTGTCAGAACTTCTTAGTTTTCTAGCAAGAAAGGATAAATTGTTTTTAATTGAACACATGCCTACAGCAAATGAAACCTTTATAAATATTCTTAAGTAATATTTCATTTCAAGGGTAAGTATCTTATTAATGAAGAAAAAGCAGAAAACATACTAGTGGACAAAAGCTTTAAAATTTATTCCCAGTAAAGCAGGGCTTTGAGGATGGTATAAAGTTCCACTCAAGTCGCCTCACTATTTGGCAGAAAAACATTAGTGATTACATCAACATCAGCACTTTCTATTATCAGGACTGAGCCACCCCCTAGCTATAGCTCACAGGATTACTCCAATTGCATGCATTTCTTGCACCTGCTATAAAGCCCACTGGAAGAAATCATCCTCCAAGTGATTTCATTGGGTTGATAAACCTTTCATCTCAATTAAGACAACACGTGCGGGAAGCAAACAACTGATGTACTTCGATGGTGTGCACCACGTTCCAACAGACAGTGGGGCTGAACTTGCCAGCTCAGTTCCATACCATGTCCTGTACAGAGGGTAAAGACTACTGATTTTCCAGCTTGGGCCCGATTTAAGTTGATGGCCTAGAGCTGACAGACTGCAGCCATCAACATGTTTCATGGTGCAGAGAAATAGTGACATATGCATGTGAGAGTAAATGACGTTAATTTGATGAAGACACCACCTTGCCCCCTGCTGATGTTGATTCCTTCAACTATGCAGAAGGAATTCTGTTGCCTGCTGATGAAAGATAATATGTAAAGCAATAGAAGAAAGAAAATAATCCCATTGGCATAGACTCTCAACTCACTGCCCGGTGCTTTATGGTCACAAATCCTATTAGCATTAATCAAAGTAAGAAGATGGGCTTTCTAACGTGTTTGGTCTACAAGACAGAACCTGCACAAATCTGAGAATTGGAACTTCACGGAGCAGGGAGGGGGAAGGAGGGTGGGTGAAGACCTCCCCTACCTACCAAAATACCGATCCACACGGTATAATGAGGGAAAGATTGGAGAGCTCATTTCCTATAGTGACTTCCCTAAAGCACTGCACACTAATAAGCAGCTGTCACCAAGGTGGGTAGAACAATAAAATCCCAACAGTCAAGCTGAACTGATTCAGTCCATTACCTACTGAATCATGCCCATACAGGTCTCTCAATTGAATGATTACAGCAGTACCAATGGGCTGTGCGCTGCAGGGTTGTATTACAGCTCTGGTTCATAAAATTTTACAGTATATAAGTAAAAAATTAAATGCTACTGAAGATACAAGCATTTCTCTTTCATACGTGCACCAGACAGATCCATCGATGACTGAGGTTTAAAAAGTATACATGATGAATTTTTAGGAAACTGGCCAGAATCTAATACAATATGGCCACATGGATCTCCTAATGAGACGTCCAGCAAAAGTCTTGCTTTTGAGTATTTGCAGCTGATATTACAATCATGTGGCTATCGCTGAACTACTGTTTATCCTTACTCTTTATTTTGGAAATAGTTCAATGAGCTTATCAGCAGATGAGCCAGAACCAAAATATATGCTTGCTGGCATGTACTTTGAAGCAATCAACTTTAAAAAAGAGTATTCCAGCCAGAGCTGCATAACTGGAAAACTATACAGTATATAGAATTCTGAATGTGCACACGATCTAAATGCCTGTCTTATTGACACAGTATATCTTTTCTGAAAACCACACTTTGTTCAAATATCATTATTGATTTTTAGAGCTGGTCAAATAGTATTCTCCAAATACTGCTTCTAGTAAATTTGGGTATGCTTTTGTGTTGTGAAACATTCACAGACCATCCCTATTATTTGCATATCTTGGAAATACCTGAAGAAAATTATAAGCAAGCAGTCTGATCTGTTGACTACGCACAAGGTATTGGGCAGTGGTGTTTGCTACTTGACATACAAGCCTCAAAATCAGTTATGGGATTAACATGCCTGCTAAAATACGTACACCATATCAAAATACCTAGATTTGTTCAATTTTTTGCTCTTTACTCTTGAGGCTTTTTTTTTTTTTTGAAAGAGCAAGCATGGTCAAATAACATTGCATCTCTACCCCTGTTGTGGTACTTATGCTTTCCAACCCTTGGGCAGCAATGCTAGGCCTACTTTGTAAAATAAACTCCAGCATATAACCATATTTGCTCATCACGGCAAATCCCAGACCAGATTTCCTGCCGGTATAAGAGGGCTTAACCTAACAATTTTCACTCATTTACATGAGCAGATAATTTGGTCTGTGGCATGCATGAAAAATATGAATGTACTGATTTCTGGAAGTGTTCCCATTGGGAAGAACATTTACCAAATGTTGAGTTCCCACTGAAATTTCTGAAATCGGTGAGATTTAAGCACCTACTTTAATCAACTGACCCTTTCAACAACAAGGAATTAATTGATAACTTTTGCTGAACAGGATAATAATAGATAAAAGCAATAATAATAATAATAATAATAATAATAATAATAATAATAATAATAATAATAATAATAATAATAATAGTGACCCCATACCAATAAGAAATAGTTATATTAACCTATAGATTTTCTGTTGTTATACCTACATAAATGTAAAACAAGATCTGGGCAATGAGAAATCATGTTCCTGAGAATTAAACAAGCATCTACTCTTGTATCAATCCTGTTCCTGCATTGTAATACTCAGATATGCATATAACAATTAAATTATTATGATCAAACAATTTCTAACAGCCACAAAACTTACTGGGAACAGACAGATCAGTTCTCGCTTCACCTAGATACACTAGCTCCAGTTCATTAAACCAGCTCTACTTGAAAGCAAAGTCTGCACAGAATTTAGAACATTGTAAGCAACCAAGCTGTGTGAACTAACTCTTACAAAGAGGCAAATTCTGTAGCTACAACTTCAGTCAATTATTCTGCGTGTCTAAGTGACCCAGCTACAGCTTTTTTTTACAGATGCTGACACTTCCAGCCGCTTCAAGTCTCTCCATACACTGCTATAAATAGCATTCCTGTTTGTCCCAAAGTTTTCAAACTATGGGTATCACTGACCACTTTGGATAAAGTCACTCTGCACACAAAAGCAAATATTCGCTCCAAAATTATTTGTGTTCATCACCTACAGACTGCACACATTTATTACTAGTATCTTCTGAGTACATTTCACTGCCTTTACGGCTTACACCAGTACAGGGCAGAAGCACTATTGACGTAATTCTGCTTGAACTTGTACCAATTGTGGAAATTCAGCATTAGCCTATTGTTAATTCCATGTGAAAGTTTCTAAACAATTACAGCCTGACTATTTCAGAAACTACTTCACATAAAAAAAAAATATTAAAAGCTGTAGGCACTTACAACTGAGCTCTTCCTGCTTTTGTAACACTGTTTTTACACTTAGTAAATGGTATACACAGCAAACAAGGAAGAAAATATAAACATTGACAAATAAATATGTGACAAAGAATTGTCAAGTAAGGAAAATGTCTTATTCAACACAGCAATCACCAATTAAATAGCTTAAATAAAAAGACCCAGACTCTGTATTTCTGAATGCATAGAATTCAGGAAATATTACTAGCACTTACTGGGCCTTAAGACATTTGGGGGCCTCTATCACATAGACATCCACATCACCGGACACGCACTGCCACTTGTTTGCAAAATTGCCTGCTCAGATCCCAGCCTTACAAAATACAAAATTCAACAGAAAACATTGGGAGAAAATTAGGGACAGAGTGACTAGTGACTGGGGGGTATTGTGGTGGGACATTGAAGCAGTGCAAGTTTTGAGGCAGCAGAAACTTACTCCCAGTGTGAATTCCACAAAGAAAATTACATGATTTTTAAACAAAAGCATGTTCCTTTACAATATCAGCCAAATTATTTTGGTTTAAAATATAAAAAAAACCAGTGAGCAACAGAAACAGAGATAGTTTAAACCCAGCTCTGTCTTCACATGCTTGCATCAATGCAGCAGTTCCTTGTTTTTACAACTGCTTTTAGTCACTCAGTGATTTTCTGAGTTACAGCAAACTCTAACCAGTCCCTTCTGGTTCCAGTGAAGCCACAGATAAAGTCATATGAAAAGATAGCGATGCAACAGGTTCCAGCACACTGTTCTCACACAAGTAGTCCTGACTGGATTGGAACAAAAATGAACAGAAAAAAAGCACATTTGAAACAGGCTGACAGTTGTCTGATAGGACTAAACTGTCTATGTAAGTGTAGAAACAACACTGAACAGCTGTCTTTCCAGAGAAGTCTCTGCAAGGACTGTTTTAATGCCAATTAACTTTATCAGTAGTGACTTTATTTTCTTCTGGATCACTGATAACAAATCTGGCAAATGAGAAAGCTTGGGAATAGATAGCGAGAAGGTGAAGACAGGATTCACTGTAACTGAGATCACTTTGTAAAATGGGACACAACCAAAGGGTGTGTATAGTAAAACGTCAGGTTACATATCTGGTTACTAAGAGAAAGTCTTTGAAACACCTACCTTTAGTTTAGGAAACTAGTGCACACTTGACTTCTAGAGCTAGCAGAGGAAGATACTTCCACAGAGAAGGATTCAGAATAACTTCTCAGCCTACCTAAATAAAAATTGGCCTATGCTGCCTCTTACAGTTACACATATATGCTAAACTATTACTCATATTTACATTCTGTACTTGATGGTTCTATGCACTATTTCCTATATAATCCTACATACACAAGCATTCTGAGCATTGGGATTAAATGGTAGGTCAACTGGCATCAGGCATTCAAGGATGATGAAAAATTGGAGGAGGTTCAGAGAGCCATAAAAAGAAACCTACATTAAAAAGATGAGGATAGATTAATTCAATTTATTTTGCTTTTCAAAGAGAAAGTTAGAACCAGATAGGATTATGGTAACTTTTATGTTACTGTTACCTAATCTGACAGCACAGTCCTCCTCAGTCTAAAAGACAAAAGGATGAACAATGTCCAAGGTTTTGAGTTCAAAACAGATAAATGTAGATGAGAAATAAGACTCAAATCTCAAGCTGCAAGCACAATCAGTCACAACAAATTACTGTTTGAAGTAGCTTATCTTTCATTGCAAATCTTTGAATCAATATCAGATTTTTCAGGTTTTGAGGGGGTTCTATTCTTGTTTGTTGTTTTGGGGTTTGTTTTTAAAGATCACCTAATTTAGCCACCATCCCTAGGCTCAAAGCAGGCCACGATACTTCTATGACTTCAGTTGCTAAGGTACACGGAAAGTCAGACCAGCTAGTTTTGGGAAACTTAACATTTATAAACTACCGATCTGCTGGCTGTGTATTCTGTGTCTGTGGTGATAGACCCCCAAGCAAGATTAGAGCCACCTGGTAATCTGCATAAACTTCGGAAAGAAAGTCCCTGTCTTAATTTACAATGTCCAAAGATAAAACAGATTTCACATTGCAGTGAAGAATATGAGCAAAGACAAGAGGTGACTTTGTCTAAGGTGAGTCCCAGCTTTCCCAAAGACACGGTCTGCCCCAAAATATGAATCAATTCACTACTGTTAACACTAGAGTCATATTAACTTTTATTTTATCAGAACTAACTAGACATAGGTTGTGGTTGACTGAATCAATGCTGTGGAAGGACAACAGAACCTTCAATGTTCCTTTTGCATCAAAGCCTTACCTATACAGCAAAGAAGAAAAGAAACACAGGCTGCATAGAGCACACACATAGAAAGAGTTCCCTTCAACGCAGATTTTTAGTTTGTGTGTTAGTAATTTTTTTTTTCGAAATGCTCATATTGCAACAGCTATCACTTTCAGACATTACCTTCCAGAAGCTTTCCCGGAATTCATCTGACAATGCTGAAATATGCTACATGCATCCACTTTACTGTCTGGACAATTAAAAATACAAAACAATGAAAAAACCCACACACCATTTAACAGAGCTCTATAATTTCTGACCCGCAGTTTGGAAAACCCATGTGCAATATTTTAAAAAGTAGAATTAATTGAACATCAAATATTGTTTTAGAAGTATCTTTGTACCTATAACCCTAACAGTCAGAAGTCTTATCTCCACCCTCTTGCAGGGACTAGAACAGCCTGCAAATATTTGAGATATCTTGTTGCATTGGGATGTCAAAGGACAGGGGATCAACCGTATTTTAGGTCAATAGCCTACATATTTCCCGCTCCTGAGTCAAGAGTAGAAATTAATGATTTATTTCTCTTCTGAAACATTTATTTTCACAGTCAAGGAAATAAGATTTGTGGTGCCAAAATCCCAAAAGCATAGTATAAATATATTTATATGTTCTTGTAATTATATTTATACCATACCTGAGGGATTCCCACTCTGCAAACAAATCTTGTTATTTTCCACACTATGCTAATAAACATTCTATAGTAGAAATAAATCATTTGTTCCACTACAGAACCCTTTTCTTCAAAAGCAGTAAATTATTCTACCAATACCAGTGGTCAGCCAGTAATGGTCAAGTCCCACCAAACTGTGGCAAGTTGTAGCTTCCCGCTAGCTGGCTACCGTAGCCTTACTGCATCGCGGAACAGGACAAAGAAAAAGCACTCAGTGAGCAGTGGGACTGGTGAGCTGTGTGTGTACGGGGAATGGCCAGTGTTGTGTAATGCAGCTTAGGAATCCTGCAGCTGACTGCCCAGTCTTGTTTTCCTCCACTGCACAGTGCAAATTCATCCCTGCTCCTGAAGGAACAAGACATACAACATCGTATCTGTAGTTAAACAGAGAAAGGGTGGAGAAGGCAGTTTACCTCTTCCTGAGTTTGGGGGCAAACAAGTTTGGGAAGTGTTGATTTTCTGCCACACAGTATTAATCATAATAAATTCAGCAAGGCAACTCTCAATCTAAACATATATCAATGTGAGGAAAATTAATCCTAAGTTTAATTTAGTTTATTTTCTTTAGTGGCATCACTTCAATAGCACCCAGGCATCCTGCATTATTTAATTGCATTTTCCTCACAACAACCTTGCAAAAACACCATTCTCGTTGTTTGACACGTGGGGATCTGAAGCACAGAGAAATTAAATGACCTATTCAAGGTCACAGAGAAGCCTGTTTCAGCATAAGCACTAAATCCCAGATTTGCTGAGTCCTTTGACAGCACAATCCACCAGGACTACCTCCCTGTGTTGTCTGCTTACTGGTACTGGTGATTCTTCCTGAAAGGACAAGTACTATTTGCCTTATAATTGCCATAAACTATTTCTTTATTTTCAAAAGAAATCAGGCAAATGGGACCAATAAAAAATAAACTAGGAAAAAGAATTTGACCTGACATATTCTACATAGGGCTACAAATACACACAAAACCAAAATCACTTTTCTACTTCATAAAGCAGCATTTTCTTTTTTCAAGATATAAACCTCCTGATGACAGCAGTGCAGCATAAACAAAAAGATAAAACACAGCATGCCTCACATACTGAAGAAAAAGTATTTCCTCCCTTTCCTTTTTCTCTTTATGCATATTTCATCTTCCCTCTCCTTGCTTCTCCTCTTCCTTTCATTAAGGAAGATAAGTCATAGCAATGAAGTTACAGACACCTGTTTCCCAGTTAATTGCTAGTAAAGGCATTTTTACCATTTCCCTAAGGATGATGCAAATCAGGCTAAAAATATTTCATGTTCAAATAGGTAAGCCTAGCTCTAGAGCTGCTGGGACATGCTTTGCTCAGAGCTAACCTGTCTTCAGAAGGATCTCTGTTCACAAAGCAGCATGGACTCAAGGGAGGATTCTGAGATATACTTGAATCACACATTTTAGGAAAAATAACATGAATAGCAACAAAGGTAATTGAAAAGGTAACCAGGTATGTGTTTCAGGAAAGGCAAACACATACAGAGGTAAGTTAATTTACTGAAAGGTCAGAACAGAATCAGACTTTTGCTCTCCTTGTGCTTGCACAAGGAAAGCAGATACCAGGAGAAACATACAATGCCAAGCAAATAATTTGCATGATAGCTGCCGTAAAGAATTGGCAACTTGTACAAAAAAGACACAAAGGGAGCACAGAGGGCAAAGGGGAGGTGTAAGTTAGTGAATGAAGCATCAATCTGAACTGAGGAGCTAGAGACTACACGCTAGTTTGCCACTGCCCGTTAAGGTATTCTGAACACACT
The DNA here is from genome assembly GCF_017639655.2 of Falco naumanni. NCBI lineage: Eukaryota > Metazoa > Chordata > Aves > Falconiformes > Falconidae > Falco > Falco naumanni. Next base: position 117,284,247 of record NC_054055.1, read on the forward strand.
GTTTCCCTCCCATGCTTCAATTTCCCTCCTTGTAAAATTCAACGCAATTATTATCAACACAATCACAAAATAATAATGATGGCATGGCTGTGGAGCACTTGGATTTCTGCCAGCCAAAAAAAAGTTAAGTTTTATTACTTATGAAGAACTATCTCTAGGCATCTTAAATTACACTCTAATGGCAGAGGAAAAAAAAATATAATCTGTTGAAAAATAAGAAAGCCAGTGACTGCAGCTTCAATACTGCATAATTAGTGTTCCTGCTCTCTAAGACCCTTGTATATCCTAACACCACAATGTCAGCATGCTTTCGCTGCAGAACCAGATGTTGGTTTTACACAAACCCTCACAAGAAAGGGAGTTTCTGTGAAGTGTCCCCACAGCAGAGCAGGTGCAGCTTGAAAACTAGCTTGAAATCCCTGCTTCAACCCATGTTCATCATAAACTGGCAAGGCTACAGCCACAACCCTAGTTCACTCAGCCAACTGCCTTGTGACAAATGGCCTTTACAGGACAACCAGCAGCTGCTACTGCTTAGCGTTTTGGGGCTGCTCTAATCAATAAGGCAACTGGTCAAAGAACTAGCCACAGGGTCAGAAAGCTGCAGCCTGTTCTCCAGCTTCCCCTACAAGTGGTCAGACACAATGGAAAATTTGTATCTTACTGGGTAGCATGTATTTTTCTGATGCCGTTTCCGACTGCCGTAACACAGAGGTAGTTTATGAAATTGCCTGATTCATTCAAAAGACAGAGTGCTCACTTTAGCTAGACTTGGGAAAAGGTCTGACAGTTTATATGGTTCTACTATGATATTCTAAATATTGAATGATATTCTGTGGTCTAACAGTACCTTACATAGTGACAACCCATGTGTGACAGCTCTAGTCAGTCCTCCTTAATTTTTCAATGCCTAATCACTTCTAGTGCAATTGTACAAACCTCTCCTGCCAGCCGCTCTGATCTCAGTAGCATCCCTCACATAAGCAGGGCCCACAAATAATGCATCTTCATATGGACTATGCTAAGTGACTTTCTTGACGTTACTGTACACTAAAGGCATATAAAACCAGCTGGAACAGAGGTATTGCCTACTCCACCGTATGGTCTCAGTCTGTAGCAACCAAGGCTTTTTGATTTTCAAACTTGCAAAAGTCTTCTGGTTAAGGTATAAAACCAGAACAGTGGATTTAAGCTTTCTGTTTAAAAACCAAATCTGCCTGACTTGCTATAACCCTTTTATGAATGTCTTTGAAATAGCTCACAGAACTGAGGAACCCATAAATAACAGATTTAAAAATTAAAAAATCCTAAAACACACCCCCACAGTATCTAGACTAGCTTTATTAGAAGAGTGGAGCAAATAATCTTTCCCAAGGTCATTGCTGCAAATTAAACTTGCAATTTGTTAGAATGATTAAACTCCCCAAGGGAAGAATATAAATCTCTCCAGTATATGGGACATCCATGTTAGCTCATTTCACACCGCATATTTGCATTAGCTGGCACCGTGGAATGTGCTCCCTGTCTCCATATGCTCCAATTTTCAAACTGTCTGCAGATTTATGCAGCTTTGGCAGGTGAGCGATTCAGACCCAAATTTGGTAAACCTTTCCGCTGATGTGACATCTTGGTGTCAATTCTTCACTGTTTTTGCCTGTGGACTTCCCTCAGGGGCCAGCGGGAGGCCACCCTGCTGTTGCATAACACCATGGGATGTGATTTTTACCCTAAATTGTGCAGAAGCCAGTTTATGCATAGGTGAGAATACTAAGTTATTATTGCATTCATCTTTGCACTGACCTTTAAGCTTCTCTTGTTGCAGTATGCACACTCTTTATACTCACTGAGCTTTTCTTTTGAATCAAGAAGTGAAACTTTATGATAGAGGTTGCCTATGTATGTCAGCTTTTGTGAAAAGAAAACATAACATTTACTTTTTGTATTGGAGCAATGCACTTGGGAAACAGCCGTCACGCTTTTTAAATACAAAATTCCTTTTGCCCAAAATGGCTGTTGCTGCTTTCCAATGTACACTCATTTTCTTATGGGGTTTCTTTCCAGATTCTGCCAGAAAGATAACTGAACTTATTAATAAACAACTTAATGTGTGTGTGTGTGTGTGTGTGGGGGGGGGGGGGGGGGGGGGGAACAAAACAACAACAACAAAAAAAAAACTCAAACCAAAAAACTAGGAGTAGCAAATGCTGCTTAATAAGAAAAACAGCTGATCAGCCAAAATGGTACAGAAGTTTTTTTCTAAGCCTGAAGAGAATATAAAAGAATTAAAAGAGCAGGCAATAATAAATGTTTTGGATCTAATTTGTATGAATCAAAATTATGATAGACAAAGTACATTTGAGGGGGAGAGGGAGAGAGGGAAAACAATATAGATGCCAGGTCAGTGTCTTTCAATTTAAAACTGGTAATCCAGACCAAAACCAGGTAGTCATATTTAAATTTTAGCTAATTCAGAGAAGAACACTCCATTTAACAGACAGGAATGACCTAACTTGACTAGCTTGTGGATCAGAGAAGAGGAAACCCAGCAGTCGGTCAACAGAACATGTGAGAGGCCCTGCCAGCAGGGACCACTCAGAAAGGCCAGCACTGGTGCATGGGTTGGTCACCATCAGCAGTTAACCATGGTTCCAGGGCTGAAAGCTGCTCAACAAAGCCTCGTCAAGAATCAGACACTGAAACTTCTTTGTTAGAAATGTGACTAAAGCAAAAACATGGCCCATTTCTACTTTGCTTTGAAATAACATATTTTTGCAAAGGGGGACTAAAAAAATCTTGCCAGCACTATCTTTCATGCCAGACATACCTTGCTAGCTCACAACATGAAGTGAATTTGTAAAAATCCATCCATTTGTGAGTTATGAGTAAAACAGTTGGAACTCAATTATGTTTTGTTGTTGGTTTTTGTTGGCTTAGGGCAGATGGGGAGAGGTGTCATATTTTATCCCTTCAAAGACTTGGATCCATTCCTGTGTAATAGTTTTCCAGTAAAGTAGGACTGTATTGCACAGGATGCAGGATTAGTTTCACAAGAAAGTCTAGGAACATATTGGCAGTCTTAGAAAGCAACACTACATTAGAAGAGCCTGGCACTAAAGAAATAAAAAAGCTTTTCCAAAAACCCACAATATCACATGGGGTTTAGAAACTTCTGAAGGGAGAGACTGGCACGTTTCTCTCAGTAGCAGTGATGTTTCCTTGCCCAAGTACCAGGGAAGCAGCCCCCAGGACACTGCGTTTACTCCTTCCAAAGTTCGTTCTTCGATTCTGCTATCTCTTCTGCTAAATTCAGGCAAAAGCGGGATCAAACCAATGACCAATTCCATACATAACTGATGCCACAGCTTCTCTTCACATATAATGTGGAAGCCCTCAATTATCCTGAAGCTAAGGGAAGTGGAGGGAACTTGTACTCTCCCAGGGTCTTCCAGTTTCAAGCCTCAGCAGTCTGCAGCACAGGAGACTGGTTGGCAGCATGTGCTTTCAGTTACTTTACCTGATGTTTTTATTTTGAAGCAGAGATTTTTGTTCCTCCAAGCTCTTCACTGATAATATTAGTCTGATGTCAATATTCGTCATCTGCTCCATATATAACCTTCTCAATGTACTTCTCCAATTGTTACTCAGGCAAAAGGATGGGGGGGGGGGGGAAACAAAAAAGAAGGCAGAAAAGTAACTGAAAAACATGAGAATCTGGCTGGCACCTTATTAATGCCTCCTTCAAGTAGCCAAATGCATGTCTCAATAAATCTCATCCTTTCTGGAGTACAGTATTTTTCAACCTTATTATTTCCAATATTTTGCCTGTCATTTCTGAATGGTTTCTCAGAAATAAAGGTTTGTCCTTGGGAAGCAAGAAAAAGTTACTATATTTTCAGTCTGAATCACCTCATAATATAAGCACTGAAATGCTAGGAATAATGTAAACTCTACAGTAAAATACAATGATGTAGTATACCTAGAAATACCTCAGCTTAATAGGTGTTGTGCCATTAACAGTGGATTTTATGGAAGCTAGTAGATGTAAATCTGTCAGGTAGACAAAGATTTACAGTAATATCCCCTGCAGTGGACGATTTTCATCACATTTAGGACTGTCAGGCAACTAGTGTGTTTTCTTCAGTCCCTTTAGGCATGAAGGCCCCTTCATTTTATTTAAAGGCTGGCACTTTCACCTTCAGGCATTCTGCACCGACAGACGAAGCTCTCCAATGCCCCGTCCCTTTTTATAGATGTGATCCACAGCTCGGGTGACTTTGCACATTCATGCCAATCCTTCCCAGAGAAGAGCCTTATCGTACGTGTTGGACTTTGGACAGGAGAGACCCAAATCCATGGCATATCATATTGCCGAGGTCAAAGCAACATTTGTGGCGCAGTGTGTGCGTATTGCCAGGAGGCAGGGTGAAGGAGCTCTCCTTGTCCCCCAGGCATCTCCCCGGGGTGCTGCGGTGGGGGAATAGGGCGGAAAACCTTTTTGGCAGCTAAGAAATGAGTCTGGAAAGTGTGTATCCACATGGGATACATCACCGGCAGTGAGGATGATACAGGGAACAAGCACTTAAGAGACAGTACGCACTTTTGAAATGCAAATAATAAAGCATCTGCGGCTTATACCCATTAGTTTTCCTTTTAAAAAAATAAATAAAAATCACAGAATTTTAAAACAGAAGTTTGAAAAAAATATTTCATACAAACTCAAGGCTTGCATGAAACAAATGTTATGAATTTGAATTAGACATAACAGGGAAGGGGAACAAGCAGCAGACTAAACTCAGCCCAGGGGTGTGACTAAGCGCACCCCGTGCTACCGGCAAAGCAGCCCGTGTAACCCTGCCGGTAGCCTGAGGCACCGACTGCTCTTTTATTTGCCAACATATTTTCTTTTACCTTTCCTACATGCTCCAAAGATTTGTTTCAGGCTTCTGTGGGAGTGCTGCTGACACCACGGAGGAGGCTTTGGCATTGCAGACAGGAAAGGGTTTACAGAAACACGGTGCCAGGGCAGAGGCAGGATCTGTGAGGAGAGGCTGCCCTGGGCCGGTTCCAGCCAGCTTCAACCAGTTCCGGCTGGTTGAAGCCAGCTCCAGCCACAGCGCACGGCTGGCCCACGCAGCCGCCATGGCAGCCTCTCAGCGTGACTGACCAAAAAGCCCCATCAATGGGGGAAGGCTCACAGGAGCTGGGCAAGGCCGATATGCCAGGGCCGCTCGGGCGATCACAGGCTGTGACTGACCGCTGCTGTGAAGAATACAATAACAATAACAACAAAAAACCACCAAAAGGTGGAGGGCGGCCTTTGTTTTTAATGGACAGCTCACAACAACTCAGTGGGCCAATTGATGGCATCAAAGTTTCTCCCGAGTTCATTAAAAGAGTGTGAATGTCTCTCCAGTCAACCAGACCAGCTAAGCCCCACAGACTATAAAAATAAGATATAACCAGTAAAAGTATTTTGAAGAGAGCCAGAGGCTTGAGCTGGCCTCAACCCACACACACCTGGGGTGCCATGAATGAAGGTATGAAGCTCGCCCTGGAAAGAAGGGGCAGGGAGGGGATGTGGTTCATGTTTGCCTTTGTTTCTTATCATCAACATCTATTTTTAATAGGCAAAAAAATAAATTTTGCTTCCCTGAGCCGAGTCTGTTTTGCCTGTGATGTGTTACTTCATAAGTGATCTCCCTATTTTTACCTCAACACACAAGCTTTTTAATCTTGTTTTCTTTTGTCCTGTTGAGAAGGGGGAGTGAGAAACCAACTGGGTGGGCATCTGACAGCCAGCCCCAGTTAGCTCACCTCAAAGGGTTTGGAGCACATCTGCGATAAAGACGATTCTTTAAGTTTCCTCACAACATGAAGGTCTCCAAAGTAAGCATGGGGAGAAAGAAGAGAAGAGAAGGAAGAGAAGAAGAGAAAGAAGAGAAGAGAAAGAGACATTAAGTGGTTGCATTTCTGAGAACGACCACCAGCTTCATTCCTTAACATTTACTCTGTTCCTTTCTTCAGGAACTGGCCCATACCTGCCATACAGCTGGTCTGTATCACAGCAAGAAACAGAGGTAGTTAGGGCCCCACTGTTTTAAACTTTATTTTACGGGAGGAGAAATTGATGACAGTGAGAAAAAAACGCCATTGAAATGTTTAATCCCTTCTGTTGTGGTGCAGTTTTTACCCAAGTATCCATATAAACACATCAGAATTTTGGAAGTTTTCTCAAGCATGGTGAAAGACACTTTTCCTGGGATGAAAGAGAAGTTTCACAGGAATCAAACTACAATAACAAAGCACATCATAGTTTTAATTATATCTCGCTACTTCTGTTAACTGTCATCAGTGCTACAAGAGCACAATTATATGATACACCATAGGCAACCTAACTCTTTGGTACTTGCAGCGCCTATTCCAAAAGATAATGACCTCTGGCAATCACTGCTAAACACTGAGTCTAACTGTGCTAATAACTAAGGCAAAATATCTTCATACCACAACACTCAAATACCGTAAATCTTAAGCCAACAAACTCCTCAAAAGCTGAGCAATTACAGGCTTAAATCTACTTCCGATCAAGAACTTCAAAAGCACCTGATATCCAAAAGGAAACCTGCCATGTACTTCCTGCAGAGAACCCCTTATCTTCTTCAATTCTAATTAATCTTTCAAGCTGCTTCATTTCCAGCTGTAAAAAAAACAACAGCAGCAAAATAGCTGCATCTTACAGGCTTATTCACAAAGCCTGTCAGCTTTTCCCAAGCCGGTCAGCATCACTGCCATTCTGACAAACTCATAGTTTTGGCACAAAAGCCCATAAATTATTCCCTAGCAACACATCCTAAATAATGCTTACCAATTACCAGTGAAACATATACTACATTCAGTTGCATCCTGTGGTACTGAACACAGAAATTGCATAGTTATTAGTTTAAAACTATCTGCAAGATAAATTCAGATACATGGAAGAAGTAGATCAGAATACTTTGCAGTTTTACTTTTCACCACACACTCTAATGTGCATTCCATTTAAAGTCTTTTTCTCTATTAAAGTTTCACCATTTAAAATTCTGCTTTGGCCACAGTCTGTCAGGTATCTCCTGTCACCTTCACAGTGTGTTTCAATGGCATTAAGCTAGGATTTATAGATTGCAAGGCCAGAAGAGTTAATTACGATCTTTAGTCTTTCTTTCTGCACAAGATGGTTGAATTTAAGGACAAGTGATGACAGCTCTGCCACATCCCTAAACAGGTAGCTCCAGTAGATAATTGCATTTCCAATTTAAAGGGTGTTCTTTATTTTGATTTTTCTAACTGTCCTAATTGTATTGCTAGAATCCTATAACATCTCTGTCATCTAAGAGGCTTCCAGAAAAGGGCAGCTTCTTTTTAGAGCCTCAACAGCTTTGCCTCCTCTTCCTTCCCTGAAAATAGTTTCATGAAAATGTTTACAATGGGAAATGGAGCCCTCTGACTCCTCCACTTTTGATGGTCCAGTGACTCAGGAAGCTTTCATTCCCTTTCCATTATTTTGCATGTTTATTTTGTTCTATGTATACTGAATAACAATTATTCAATTAATACTTTGTCAAATACATTCACAATTACATACACACGCAAATCTGATTCCCTAACCCTGACTGCCTCCTATCTGTATTTAAAAGCCTCTTTGGACAAATGGTTTGAGATTCCTGTTGCAACTTGGGAGGAATTAGCAAATAAAAATTGCCCCCCTTTTCCTGGTTCAGGAACACAATTCCAAATGCAGCATCAGATGTCCTTGAAAATAACCATATAGTGTTTATTTGAGATCTCCTAGAGCAATGGGACTAATTACAAAAGGAAGAATTTTTTGACACACACTTATGTGACAGACACAATTGAAGTCACTTACCCAAATCAATGAAAAAATATATGACTACTCTAAACCAATCACATTCTTAATAACCATTCTTCACCATTTTTCCTGGGATGTTGTTTAAAGCCATGTTATTGCCAGGAGAAGAGCACCAAAATATGAAGACAGCCCAATAACTAAAACCTTTCCTTAGAGCCTCTTGAAATAAAATCACATGAGGAATAAAGCAAAGATAGGACACTTCAACTGGAAAGAAAACTGTTTCAAAGGGCTGTAGAGAAAACTCTGAAGACAGGGTTCTGGTAATATTTTCCACATAGTGTCAGAAATCCACGCTGAGTTTTGGTTTCCATAACAGCATCACTGAAATCAGCAGATCCATCCATAATTACAGTGCAGATCCAAGATGAAGCCACAGTGGGCTGAATGGGAAGTCAGCATTTTCTGGACAATACGTTGGGTTTTTTCCACATTTTTTGAAAATTAATATATAAATGAATTTGAAATATGCACACTACATGTTCTGCTCACAATTCATATCCACGCATCTGCAATATTTTATACTACCCTGCCTGGATTTCCACACAATACATAGGTGTGGAATCCTCTCAACTCTGTGTATTTATTTGCTGAATCTGTTCGGTAGGTATTGATGTCAATCAACAATTTCCTGAACTGCAACGTACCTAAATTACTTTCTTTGTTAGTCTGAAAAACTCCTATTAAAGATGTGGGGAAAGAAAGCAGGGGCAAGGAAACAGCAAGAGAAAAAACCAACGCTTTCTACACCCCTGTATTAACTGCTCACAGAAATAAAGATTGTTGCTCTGTTAAAGCTGAACTTTGCAGAGAAACTTCTCTTAAGGAAAGGAATTTTCTTCTGTGATTATATCCCCAGGAGCATAAATTACAGAATAAATACAGGGTAGCTGCTGGGATTTAGCATCATTTGTTGTGATGACTGGGTGGCTCAGTCCATTGGAAAACTACAGTAACATGTCGCCGTGTATACTGCCCTTCAGGAATTGCAATTTCACAGTTTGATTCCCAGCACTGCCTTGCAGGGCTGCTCCCGTAATGAGTTTCTGGATCTTCACACACCATGTGAAAGACTCTTTGCTGTACTTTCCCAATAGGGAATGCAGAAAACATTAGTGGAAGAGGTAGTTAAGGTAAAGCATATCAACATGGGGAGGACAGCAGAAAGCGCTCTGAATGCTTCACCAGAGGCAGACGTGGACTTGTCTTTTTTTTTTCTGCTACACTGTCATTGTCTTTTTCTCTCCTGCATTATTATTTCAGAGCACTGACACAGTTGCTCTTACACAGCTGAAGTGCAGGGATCACTTGGGGAAATGGAGAATGCTGTGTTTTTGCATGGGTCATGAGTACTAATTGCAAACCATGACTTTATGCACCAGGAGGAGCAACTAAATTAAAGAACTAGGAATAAGTGAACCAGGAAACTTCAGCTGAGGAAAAAAAAACCACAAAAAAACAACACCAAACAATTTCATGCACACATGCTTTACAATTACTTTGTTATGAATGTGTTCATCTTTCTTTTCAGAGCACTCCAAAGATTTCTGTAAGTGTCTTTTGGTCAGAGAATGAAAATTCATACTTGGTGCAACCTCTTACATTAATTGCTGGTCTTTTACATTTTTAATAACAGTTTGTGGAGTTAGAAGCGACACCTTAATAAAGCAGGGCTGTAAACCTCAGTCACCTTTCCAAATGGCCACTAAAATCTCAAAGGCATTTGTCCAGGGCAACGACATTTTTATGTAGCCAGCAGTAAGAATATGGCTGTATGTTTGGCTTCAAATCTTCTACTTTTGAGAGGAAAAAAGAAAAGTAAACCTATGGATGAACATAAGGAAGATAGTAGGTGGCCATTTCATTCTTACACTTTCGAGATTTGCTGTAGGTTGCTGTTTGAAAAGCACTTTCATTATGTAAAAATAATAATAATAAAAAAAAAATAAAATACTGCTTTAGGGCAGTAATGACAAATGGCAGCTGAAGAGCATGAGCAGTTCAGTACGAGTAAAATATAAAGGTGAATCCACAAAAGGGTGAGTGCAATTACAGCATGCAAAACTGCCTGCAAAAACCTCCTCATTTCACAGGAAAGGCAGAATATTAGTGCAAGGCACATTATAATCATATCTCCAGCAGGGATTATCATAGCAGAACAGTTGAACTGTTTTTAGAAGTTGAACAGGTAGAAGAAGATCACACTCCTCACAGAAATAATGATACATACATAGATACAGATCAAGATCTCATTTTTGGGGATGGAATTAGAAAAATAAAAAATCAAACAACCAACTTCAAAACACACCAGGATCAAAGAGTGCCCTGCACAATTACCACAGTCTTTCAGAGAGTAAAATGATATTTTAAAAAGTCATATTTGAAGAGGGGGGAGCACAGGATGGGAAAGTAGAGATCTAAGTTAACCTTAATAATTAGAATATTGAAAGTGTATAGATAAATTAGTGTATGTAGACTATGTAGAAGTACCCAAATTAAGAGAGATGCATTTCTAATCCAGTTTCTGGCTCTGTCAAGCAGAAATAAAAGCAAAGGAGCTAACAGCCAGGGTAGGAAATGAGCATATAAACCTGCTACAGCCAGGATTTTTCCTAAGATCCAACTGAAATTTCCCATGTTACAACTTGTGCTATTGCCTCCTGCACTATCACTGTACACCAGGCTGTGCCTGTCTCCCCCACACCCTCCCAGCAGGCAGCAGCAGGCAGCAATAAGGACTCCATCCCTTCTGCCTCCCTTTCTTCAGCCCGATCAAGCCCAGCTCTAGCAACCTCTCCTTGCACTCCAGCCCTGACCAGCACAGTGGCCTACCACTGGCTGGGCTTGGTCCAGTACCTCCGGCTTTTTTGTACTGGAAAGCCCCAGCTTGGGCGCAGCACTCCAGGTGTGATCTCACCAGTACCAAATAGAGGGGAAGATCACAGCCCACTGGCCCTGCTCCTGCTGGCAGCCCAGGATGTGACTGGCCTTTGCCGAACGTCCCGCTTGTCCTTACTGAGCTCCAGGAACCTCCTGCCAGCCTGTTCCAGCTTGTTTGGACACCTCCAAAAGGCTTTTTTTTTGCCATCCTGCATACCCTTTAGTTTAGTATTGTATATGGGTTCGCAATATGAACCATATCTCATCATCCAAGTTACAAATATAGAGATTAACAGCTGGCATCAGTATTGATCCTTTAGGGAGATCACTCATACCCAGCAACTACTTCACCTTCAGGTGACTGATCATCACCCTCTGAGCCGAATGATAGAGCCATATTTCACCCACTTCACTCTCCACTTGTCCAGCCCGTATCTCACCAATTTAGCTACAATGGTACTATGGGAGACTGTCTTATTTCGTTGCAAGAGGTACTCGGGGCAGACATGATTTACCAAGCTAAATCTGCGCTGGCTGTCTCTAGTTACTTTCTTATTCTTCAGGTACCTGGAAATGGCTTTCAAGACTTGCCCCATAATCTTCCCAGTGTCTGAAGAGAGGGTGACCAGCCTCTAGCTCCCCAGATCATCCTTCCCCTTCCTGACAACAGGTGCCAAGTTTTCTTTCCTCCAGCAAACTCCCAATCACCATGACCTCCCCAAGATAATAAACAGCACTCTCACAGTGATGTTGGGCAGCTCTCTCAGCAACCCTTAATACATCCCCTTTGTGCCCACAGACTTGTGTGTGTCCAGTATTCTTCCCATAGGTATCACTATTAGGACAGTAGATAGCACCTGCAGAGGAAGAGGGCTCTGCAGTGTGAGCTAATCTCCCCATCACTGGCCATTCTGGAAAACAACTGAGCTGTTCTGGAAGTGAAATATGGCTGTCTTCCGTTAAATTGCTCTTCAATTTGTTCAAATGGATAGAGCAAGGCAGGTCAATGGAGACAATGCAGAATGGATTAAATTCTTCACTTAGCCAGAAAAGCAATCACATTTCTTTCTCCCTGAATTTGTCACTAAGAAGATCTAGAGGAGTTGAAGCTAATGCTGCCACTTTAGAAACATCGGCGTGCCAAAAATACTTTAAGGTCTTGCTCAAAACCTGGATTTCTGTTGCTTTGCTTTTTCAAAGAATCATGTCTTTCCCACTCCAACCTCCAACAAAAGCAAAAGATTTGGGATTAAAAACAGTGGGAACAGCACTAGGGCAAACGAAAAGATGAGGAAGATATGATGAAAATAAAGCTTTATTCCTACTACACACATTTGACACTCTGCCAGCTTCTCCAAATATAATGTCATATAAACAGCATTCTGAATTATCTTCAGACCTTTTTAATTTCTGATTTCAAATTAAACCTCCTCTTAATGCCCACCCACTTTAAGAAAGACAATTTAATTAATTCCCTGAAGACATATTTGAAGAGACATGACAGCCATCCCCTTAAGGATAGGTCATAAGTGTGCTGTCCAAAAGAGGAGACTAGGGGAAAACAAACACTAGGGATGTTAAAACTGATTTTGTGGCTACTTCATGTCATCTGCAGTGAACAAAGAAGCTAAGAATGAAACTGTCCCATTAGCTTTAATGGATCTTAAGGGATCACCATATTTTATTTTCTTTTAATATCCTCCTGACTCTCTCAGTGTCTCTGAAATTCACAATTCTATTCATGGTAACACTATTTTTACCATTTTTGCCAACTTCGTGGGGAAGACTCCTGATTTTCTTTAGCCCAAAACCTAGAACTAGACAGGCATTTAGTAAAGATGATATTACAAGAGGCCAAATGAGGAAAGTTCCAGGTATCTGGAGACCTTGAGAATGTTCCTTGCATTTGAAGGACATGTCATTTGCAAATCCAGTATAGACATCAAACTTGAGCATGAGAAACCCTGCTTGCCTAATTCTGGGCACCACATAACTCAGATTTTACAGTTCACTATTCTTTATTTTTTCACATCTGTTCTGGATTTTGCTACTCCAGAACCATTAATGCACCTCATTAAATATTCTAAGGATCACTAAGCCGTGAGTCTACAGTAGGAGCCAAAGCTGCATTTACTTTCTTCTCTTTAATCTCCCAGACCTTAATTGCCATATTGACAAAAAAGAAAAAAAGAAACAGTTGTTTACCTTCTAAAGTCTCCAGAGTGCCTGCCAAATTAATCCTTTTAAGCAGTGTTTCTTCAGCTCCAGAAACAACTAAGTAGCATGCAAAGCAGCCAGATACTCCTTTAAGAGGCAGTAAACACACATACTGCTTCAAAATTAACCTTGACTATTATAACTTGTCAAAGATTTGTTCCTATTTCATATAGTCAAGAGGTTCCAAAAGGTCGGTGGTTTCTCAATGCAGTCAGGAGATATTGAAATTCTTGCTCAGAAGGGCTTTATTACCTAGATATGTGCAGTGGCCAAAACACACAAGGGGCAGCGGTGTGTGGGTGCGTGTGGAGCAGTATTATCTAGAGAAACTTAAAACACAACGAAAACAAAATTATTTGGAATTGGACTCCTGGCAAACATGAAAACAACCTGCACATTGCCAAGCCAAGCAATGCTCTAAAGGCTGTGAAATAGTGCCTAATGCCAATAAAGTCTGTGACACTATGTCCTAAAGTCAGTGCTGTACATTTCAGAGCACAATTATTTTTCCTCCCCAAGATTGACTTGTCACCCACTCTGTTGATAAATTTGAAGGAGTTGGAATTTTGTATATAAGCTGACTCTTGTCTTATAACTGAAACATTAAAAAAAGAATTGTTTCCTCTTAGATGATGCTTACACTTCAGTTGCAAAGGAAATGAAATCTCCTGCAAAAACCAGGACAAGTGATTCATGTTTCAGTACCAAACTGGGAGCGTGTTGATGGGATTTAGTTACAATCAGCAGTACAACTGAAGTACCCTCGATGATTTGCAACTGTTCTCCTCACATTGCCCTCTACCTGCTCTGAGGTAAGCCAGGGTTCCCTTGAGACAGCCTTTCTCATTGTGTGTGCAGTAGGAAATACACCCAGAACAGTTCTGCCAGAACTGAAGCAGCTGGTTAATTGAAGGAAGTTTAAATCAAGAAGCACTTGCACATTTAGATGCATTTCACCATACAGGATGCAATACAGCCACTTTAATTCTCAAGGCCTTACCTTTTTGTAAGGATCTCAACAGAGCCTTTATATGGTCCCCTGCTGCCACGTCTAAATTTCACTGACTCCCTGTTGCTCTCCCCAGCATCAATTCAGTTTAGGAAATTTACGAGCTTGTTTGCAATAAGGAGGCTATAAACATGCCAAAAGGAAAACAATTTTGAGAAGAAATACATAAGACAGGAAGCTTTTGGTGCTACCTAAGTTCTAAACAAGATCAACGGGAATGACAGGGTTCCAGGCTAATATCCCAAGTACCACAAGATCTTATATGGTTGCAGCCAACACAACAGAATTTCTTCTCAGTTTCAGTAATATTGCTGCACTTACTGTTACTGGTATAATGGTTGTACACACCCACAGCATTGTTGTAGGTCTACCCAGAACACTTCTAGCAGAATTGAAATCAGGAGTGCAAAAGGGCACATTTTGTCAGTGCCCTGCTTTGCTTAGGAATACATACTCAAGCACAGATCATGTCACTGAATGGCTGGAAGGCAGCCTTCCCAAAAATCCCAACACAATATTTGAAGGCTTGTTAAAATGTACAACAAGATGCAACACTGAACTTACAAAAGGAGTCTCTCATATTCTTCTCACAACAAAAATGTAAGCAACTTCTTACTTATATATCTCTTCAGACAAGGAGAGAAGGTTGCTACAACCTGACTGTCTAGGACAGATGCCAAAGAACCTTGCCAATTCATCATGTCACTCCTTAAGATTATCAAAACAAAACCGAGCTGTTTTGGAAAAACAATTTAGGATAGCATTTCACTTCAGATCTCTTCTCAAGCCATTAACTGGTCATTCCATTATGAAAAAGTATGACATTTTTACACTATTACTCAAGACTTATCTTACTTGAGGGACAATCTGTCTGTTGGCAAACAGTAGCCATTACTTCTATTTTGGATGCACCAGTGTTTACAAGGAGATTGTCTAACTGTATTAATACAAAAATACCAGCAGTCGCCAAAAGCCCACATGCTTCAGATATTGTTAACAGCAAATTGGTTAAACATTGGGCAGTAATGAAAGGAAAAAAATTATAAAACTCTTCAGTGAGGACAGGCACCAGAGGGATGGCACAATTTCCTCCTGCAGTGTGACTATTTTGTCTTTATGGACTTCTTCAGCTTCAGAGTGCACACAGCTATTTGCATTCTAACCCAGCAAGCAATAGGCTAAAAATAGCTTTGAAAATCCACTCTGTGGATACTGAACAGTACTGTAGGAACTTTACATTTAAGCCTATTTTTTTCCTAGGAATTATAGGCACTGTCGCAGAAAAAAAACCAAACAACTAGGGCTTATCACTCTTTGCAGAGAAGGTGTTTCCGTTTGCAAGAGAAACCATGTGTCTTTCATACATATTAATACACCAGCATGCCTGTACATGTTCCCTTCAGATTCTTGGTAGCCTTCCTGCCTTGATGTCTGTCCCTTCACCCAGGCTGGAAACAAAAAAATATACAGAAGGTGGAAGTGCATTTGCCTTCCAGACGCCGCCAGTGAAGGTTGTTCTTCAGCATTTCTAAAGTCCCAGGCACCACAACTTTAAAATTTGATTCCTTGTACAACGACCCCTGCTGTGCATAGTCCACTATGCTAACTATGCATTGAGAAGTCTATTTTAGATAAGCACGGAGAAATCTACAGACCTGAGTGCAAGGTATAAACCAACAGAAGGTAAAATCAGATCAGTAAAACACTGCTAATACTAAAAACTCTACCAGAAAGCAAGATGGGCATGGAAGATAGTGACACCAGTCAGACAGATGCTGTGGGAGTGTGCTCTTCAGATGACTGGTTCTCATTAGAAATTTTTCTATTTTAATATACAGGGCAAACGGTAGCTAGACCACATTGCAGCATAGCAGTAATAGCTAATGTCCCTGACAGAACCCAGAAATACTCCCTCATTTAATCATTTTTTTCTTTTCAACACATCCCACTGACCCCTGAAAATAAGGCTGGTCCAATCACCATTTTTTGAAACAGGAGTGCTTTCTGAAGAGATCCAGATCCATATCACGACAGGCCATTTGCACCCCCCATCAGACGCAGGAAGGACCCCAACACTGAAGATACCATCACCACAGCTCTGTGGTAAAAGAGCAGCTGTTGAAAGGTGGATTGTGCAGAGAGTCAGTTTCTTGTTTCTAGTTTTTGTTTCTAATTATTGAGAAAGAGAGAAACATGTTCCAGAAAAGGTTGTAAGGAAAATTTTCCACTCAGCTTTTCAAAAAGAAGCCTTCTGGTTGAAGGCTTTAGGTAACACAGAGGATCCCTGATGAGTCCCCAGGCTGTGGGAGGGTGGCCCCCTGCCCACAGCTTTTGTGGGACTGGCCAGCAAAACCTGGGCTACCCAAGTGTTGGCTTGATAAAATATACAACTTCCACCAAAAAGCATGTTTAGACCCTAGCTCCCGTGCACTCCCAGCTACTGCTGTCTTTCTTACACAAAAACTGAAGTAGGAAACCCTCAACCAGGGAGCCAGCAGCAGCAAAGTGCAGCTATTGTTTGTTTCTCTGAGTCCTGCTTCCAGGGACTCTGAAGAAGACAACCTCCCAACATTACCATGGCAGAGGCTGACAAGGCAAGCAGCTTTCAGGTTCTCAGAGTTTCAGAGCTGAACATAGGAAGTACCTTACCTCACAAAAGAAGGGATTTTACACCGGAATCCTTTCAAAAGGTCAATTAGTAGCAGAATCAACAAACAAAACCAGAAAACACGCCCATCATTATGGTACCAGCTAGACAATGGCTGGGGCTAAAGTTCACATTGCATTGAACTGAAGAAGCAAGTCACATCACACCAGCTAGAAGATCCTCTGTAAAAATCAATGAAGAGTGTAAACAACCTAAGGGCAGAACCAGTTTCAGTAGTACAGCTGTTAAAAATTGTGTTTTCTGCAATTTTCTGTGCAGCAGAAGTTCGGTTTGACTGCCTAGATGCTACAGTACGGGTATTTAACTAGCTGCTCTGTAAATGCTTTGGAGTGTGCTCCTCAGGCACCAGAGGCACTTGACCAACCCAATTATTATTCCATCCATAGTCTGTTATTCTGCCACACCACACTACCATATCGCCATATTCCTACCTTTGACTGGCACATCCAAAAAACCACTCCCTCGCATGATTTATTCTGTACCCAGCTACAAAGAAGCCACCCGCTTTACCCAGCATATTCAGTTTCCAGCTCTAAAGTTAAGTTCATTTTCAGCAACCTGGCATCCTTCCTCTCTGCCTTCTCAGCCTAAAGTGTTAGGAAAAAAAAAAAAACACAAAAAAACAACAACAAAAAAAACCAAAACAACCAAAAAAACAGACAAAAAAAACCCAAAAACCCAACCCCAAACAACCGCCCACACTCACAGGCCCTCAAAATGCCTTTTCCCATTTCCTGCTCCATTGAGTTGAGCCACTCTTACCCTCTCCTTTTCAGAAAGCAAAGCAACCATTTATAAGCACATTGTGAGATCTATTGTCTCCTAAACAATCAAGCCTCTCACTGCAGTTGTCCTTTGGGAAAGTTTGTTGCTAAATGTCATTCAAACAGCAGCACAACATTTGGTTCAAAAATACTGCCCTCTTCTGAGATTTGACACCTATTCTGATTTCAGTGACCCTCTAAGTCAACATACCAGCACTGAAATGTTTTTCCTTTCTGTGCCTCTTGGCTATAAATGATGTTGTAGTTACTTTTATTTAAATACATTATTAAATCTGATTGCAAACTAACTGAAAGAATAACAATAAAAAAAAGAATTTGTAAGAAAAAATCCCTATATTAGCTAATCAGAGAACTTTATACTGGGGGTACATCAAAGTGAAGAGTGACATGCGGCTTTTGAACCTGACCAAGTTACCATGTTAGCATCTCTTTTGAGTGGTACTAGTTTTCTGCTAAGCAGCTGATACTGGTAAATCTATCAGGACTAGTTGGATTTCTAGTTCCAAGATCATGAGTCTTTCTTGCTGTGCTGTTTTCCTCTGTAACAGCCAAATCCACATACCTCAGCTGAGCATTTACTTACTGGCAGCAAACCCAGCAAGTATGTTAAGTTGCCATTGCTAGCACAAAGCACTAACATAGTGCCACAAGAATCATTCTTACAGTGAAAAAGAGAACTACAGTGGTAGAAAAAGGCTTGTTTGGGCTTTTTCTTCCATGCTGATTACTTTTTAACCTACCTGCTACTGACACTAAATAGAAATGCCTTAGCTTTTTCTGGGAAGAACAACGATGTCTGTACCAGTGTCCTGGGTTCTTCCATAAAGAGCACAACAGTAGGAGATGTCTACAATACATGGGAGATGTCAACCATACCTGAAATATCATGCCTTTGTTTTCTGCATGCTCTGAAGTTATACCTCTAGGATTTTTGTCACCAAGAGTGATAGGCAGCCACTTAATTTCCTTTCATCTCCACTTGGATTTGTGCTATACTGTTTTCTCCAAAGTCTTGCCCTACTTTTGGCAACAGCGGGGCAAACGCATGCAAAAAGAAGTAACAAGTTGTCTCTCCTTGAATGTCTTTAAAATAGATTTTTTTCCCCCATTGGGATGAAGGTGTGCAAGACCCAAAGATTAAGGTAAGGAAGGACTCAAGCCTAAGAAATACAATCTCACAAAGACTGACTTCAGGTTTTGTCTCTGTGTTTTAAGCCATTTCCAGAATCAGGAAGGAGGGCACATAGCCACAAAGGCAAACCAGAAATTTCCCCACAAATGAAGCATTAATATGAGAGAGGAGGTGTTATGCAAATGAACAGCTGCTAACTGATTTCCAAACCTGCATCCCATCAAAATGTGGAAACTTGCAGGTTTTTAACTGTTTGTACTGAAATCAGGAGGCTGAGACCACACACAAGAGCACTTTTTTTGAGTAGCATATCTTAGTTTACTAATAATGACTGAAACAATTGAAATCTTTATTAAGCTATAGGCACACAGCTAACTCGCAAATCTGACAAATAATTGAGAAGACTTGCAGATATTTGGCAAATCATTCCATGTGATTAGCTCATCTGTCATAACCTGATGATCTTTAGCAAGGCAGACGTGCGCCATGCAGTGATTCTGCTTTGAATCTGTCTCACTAGAAACTGTTACCATGCGAACTATTTAATGCAAAATAAAATGTAGTTCAAAGTGGCCTTTAATTCCTCTGTCCACACAGTTCACAAGCCACTTTTAAAGTGGTGCCCTATCAGAAACATACCCTGCCTATGTTTTGACCAGGAGAGATTGAAAACAAAGGAGCTAAGAAATGCCTTTTCATTTTAAAAGCAGGATGGCAGTTGTATAAGCATTCCCAACAACAACAGTTTTTCTGCAAAACAGAATAAAAAAAGAACAAAGCTATAAACACTCAAACAGCATGTATAGCATTAGTGTTTTCCTCTGTCCTTTTAAAGATTTACTGTCTTTGAAGATACTGCCTCTCAACAGTTCACCACAGTAATGCTGCATAATGCTGACAACCCAGCCAAGGCTCACAGAAGAAGTAAATAATGAGAGTAAGTTCTTGCAACAGAATTGACAAGAACCGAGTTTTCCCTTGACTTAACAGTTCCTCCACCTGAGCTCTTATTTCTCCTCCTGGAAGTAGCGAGATGTTGGAACATGTCGTGGGACCTGTTAACTCACTGATCTGTGGCCAGTGCAATGGATATAACACATCTCCTTGTTCCATTTATTGTGCCATTCATGAGCTTGCCGGTCCAAACATTCCACTAGATAATTAAAAGTACTGTTGCATTACACCTCCTTTTAAAAGGATAATCTTAATTTTAATAGATTTATATACTTCAAGTTATGGAAATTGTTTCAATTCAGGCAGCTTGTAATATCGATGTGAAATCACTTTCTGCTGAACACACATTGTGAGGGTGGCAACGCTGGGACAGGTAAGAGGGCCAGCTGTCAGCAGGGCTTTGCTTCCTCCACTTACAATATGATTAAGGAACAGGTATCTGTATTCCCTATTCCGAGATATTCCAAAATCCAAACCAGATCTTCAGAGCGACTGAAGTGTGTTACTGGGGCTTCAATATCTAGCTAATTTTGTCCTAAAATATTCAAGGCATCTGGGTAAAAATTAGAAAATTAAGCAAAGAGGCACGCATGCCTGAAAGACAGAAATACCAACCCAGCCTACATCCCACATGGGACTTCCAGGCAAGGTTTTTGCTCCACCAGGTTTTTTTTCCTCCATTCCTGAAAAGTTAGACAGAAAATTCAGAATGCAAGAACGCTTTACTAATAGAATAAAAATATTAGCTACTTCCCAATACCTTCCCCCCGCTTCACTGCTGCACATAGAATACCAGAATAGGATTGATTATGTGGCTAAAGGTATCTCTTCAGTCTTTTCTCAGGTCTGCCACAGACTTTCTCTTTGACCTAGAAAAATATATACTTAGTAGGAAAGATCACCTGCTGTGTGCTCCAGTTCCTCAAGAAAAGGAAAAAAAGCAGGGGGCGGGCAGAGGGAGAGAACCTTCTTACACACCAATGATTATGAAGGAAATTTGAAGCTGAATCAAGCAGCACTTTTTTTTTTTTTTTTTTTTTCATAAGACACTCCAGAAAACTCTGGAATAAAAATCCTTTATTTTAAGAAAAACTCCAGATGAACAGGTTTTTAGGTGTGTGTTAAAATCAACAGCATCTTCATGGTACCCATTGGAAAAAAATAGTATATTACACAGGCACAGGAAAAAGCAGTAGTATAATGTCTTGTGAGGGAGCTATGGGGAGTGAGAAATAAATATTAAAGTAGCTAGCACAACTGGGTCAAGATCTTCCTTTCCTCTCTTGTTCCCAGATGTCTCTGAGGGTTCACCAATGTTTTTCCCAGATATGTCTTCTTCCATGAAGTAAACTGTATGGTAACAGACCCTCTTAAGCCTATAGCACATAAGTGCAATGATAAATTGCAAACAACGTAAAGAAAGGTTTTGGTCAGCATGCGTTAGTTCCTAAGCAAGGCAGGTGGGGTACCTGGGCTGCGGAGGATCAGACTTCTTGAACATCAAGAGAAGGGCAGAACTGAAAATGAATTAAAGATCTTCGTAATTCAAGAAAGGAAAACTTCAGCTGAGCCAACCCTGGCTTTGTAATGTTTATCAAAGTCCTAACTGGCCTGCTGCAACTCCATTTAGGAAGGAGTAAGTGATGCATACTCTACCTTTTTGCTGGGGGTGGGGATGGGACAAAAAAACAAGCAAAGAGTCACCAGTACAGTGGAATGATTAAGGAGAGCAGCAATGAGGAGAAAAAAAAATATCTTTCAATGCAACCACCTACACATATTTTTGAAAAGACTATTCCTACTTTATCTTACCTTCACTTAAGAACGTTGACATTTACTACATGCAAAAAGTTAACATACAATAGCTACTGCCATTCTGGCTTACCTCAGTAGCAATCGGTTCATGTAGCCATGTCCTTAAATACATTTCGTTATTATTATCACCATCCAAGGCAGCACAGCATTGCAAAATTTCTTTGACTGTAATTAAACAGACCATTTCCTTTTATTTAATACTGAAAAGCAATAAGATGTTATTAGCAGGTGGAAGTTTTAATGCCAGTTTATTAGTAGAACTGACTTGGTGCCTGCTGATAGTTACTGTGAAGGCCAAAAGGTTAACAAGAGTTGGCTGGGATCAAGCGGCTTGCCAGGTGTTTTCCTTATGGTTGATGGAGTAAAGCCAATTGAAATTATCAGTTTAAAAACTAGCCACTAGCAACTCTTCATTTCAACATGGAAACATCATTTCCATGAAAAAAAAAAAATAAAATCATTTTTTCCTGTCTGTGGCTGCAACAACTGTCACATAATTTGTAATAATTACAGCCAGAAGCAGCCAGATTTCTCTTTGACTTCAACAGCTTCCTCACAAAATAGAAGTGCAGCAAAAGTGTAGCAATTTAAAATAATAAGGATCTGTTCAATAAAATAAAGTTTCACAGTTTTCTGAATTTTGTAAGCAATATTTAAGGCACAGAACAGGTGTTAAAGATTTTCCAGGGAACTTTTAATTACCTAATTCATATCTGTAAAGAGTTGTAATAAAATAACATAAATATGATTAAAGATGAGGCAGGCAGCATGGATAATAAAAGAAATGCACACTGTTGTTTTGGACGAAATACACAGGTATTTGGTCCAAAATAAAGCAGATGGCAAACCAAACACGTAAGCATCCACTTTATCTTGCAGATCCTGCAGTTCCCTGATTACTTTTATTTATTTGGGGTATTTCAACACACTTGTATAATTAGGCAGGTGAAAGACAGAGGTGACAGATTCATGTTCCACAAATTCATTGTCAGAGGAAAAAAACCTCCAAAATTATCATATGCACAGCAGTGCCCTTAAAAACACATCCATCAAAACCAAGTAAATCATATTACCTGAGTATCCCGGTTATTCCCTTGAACTTTCTCCTATTTAGGACCCTACTCAGACCAGAGAGTTCACCAAAGCAGGACTCCAGTCTTTTAGGGCTGTCCTTTTGAACATGTATGTGTGTGTGTACATATATATGCATGTGGGCACACATGTATCCACATACATGTAGATATACACACAGATAAACATTTTCATCAGTGTTTAGCCTGAAAGACCTTTTGCCATGAAAACATTAACAGCAAAAAGACATAATGACAATACATTTTAATTGGTTATAACTTCAGCTAATTTTTTTAAGTGTTTCCAAAAGTTATAAAAGCCATAGCGAAGTTCTCGCTATACTGATACCAAAAGCAGCTTTGACAAATTCAGGATTTTACATCCAGACAGCTAACTCCAAATAGAATAAGCATTGTGGGCAGGGAGATCAGGGGGATTTCTGTGCAGTAGAAATATTTGAAAACTGTTTTCCAGATGAATTCTGCTCCCCAAGGAGGGGCTTGTATCTCTAGGGGCTTGCCTTGCCAGATTTGCAAAGCATTTCAGGCAATTTATTTGAAAATCCTTATATTAAACTGTTCAGCCTTGTTCGCTGCCTGTCCATTGCACTGCATTTTCTGTTCAGAGCCCGATCATTTCCATAGTGCTGCTAAGGACAGCAAAACACTCTTGTGCCCTGTAGAAATTTCAGAAAGATAAAGCTTGAGTATGCTGTGAGGACAAAAGGTATATTAGAACAAGCCTCAGAGTATATGATAATCATGACACAAAGAAAACAACTTCTCCGGGCAACTTGTTCCAGTGTTTGTCCTTCTTCACAGTAGAAAAATAAAAATCCTTAATACGAAGTTTGGATTTTCCATATTCCAACTTCTGTCCACTGTCTCTCATCCTGTCACCGTGTCCTTCTGAAGAGAGAAGAGAGCCTCTGGCTCTGGCTCCCCCACACCCTCCCAGCAGGCGGAATAAGGGCTCCTTCCCTTCTGCCTTCCCTTCTCCAGAAAGATTAAGCCCAGCTCTAGCAACTTCTCCTGGTACTCCTTGTTCTCCAGCCCTGCCCACCGCTGGGCTTGGTCTAGTACCTCAACCTCTCTCTCATGCTGGAGAGGCCCAAACTGGCCACAGTACTGCAGGTGTGGTTTCACCAGTGCCAAACAGAGGGGAAGATTGCTGCCCTCAGCCTGGTGGCTGCACTCCTGCTGGTAGCTCGGAATGTGCTGGTGGTTTTTTGCTGCAAGGGCACGCTGCTAATGTGTGAACTTGCTGTCCATTGGGACCCCAGATCTTTTTCTCCAAAGCCCTTTCCTCTGCTGTGGGCCCAGCCCATGCTTTTGCATGGGGTCACCCCAGCACAGGGGCTGAACAAACTCCATCTGACGACCTCCTGGAAGTTCTAGTCAACCTAAACATCCAGCCCGTTGAGGTCCCTCTGAAAGGCAGCCCTGCCCTCCAGCACAGCAAACACACCCCCCAACTTCGTATCATATATTTCCTAAGCGTTCACTGTTACAAACACCATCCAGGTTGTAAATAGAGAGGTTAAAGAGCATCAGCATCAGTATCAACCTCTGAGATGCCACTAGCAGTCAGCCATCCATTTATTTTATCCATCACAGTATTTTGAGTCCATCAGTCCTGCCAGTTTTCATTCACCTTATTGTCCACTCGTGCAGTCCATTCCTCACCAGTTTAGCCACAACAACACTTCTACTGGGGATTGTGCCAAAGGCCAGGCTAATGTCAAGGTAAACAACACAACCACTCATCTCATTATGGAAGACAATCAGGGCATGCACAATTTGCCCTTGGTAAATGTGCACCAGCTGTTTCCAGTCACCCTCACATGCCTGGAAATGGCTCCTAGAGGATTTGCTCCATAATCAACCCAGGACCTGAAGTGAAGCTGAGCAGCCCTAGCTCCCCAAGTCCTCCTTCTTCTTGCCCTTCCTGACAACAGATGTGAAGTTTGCTTTCCTTCAGCAAAAAGGAACCTCCCCTGATCCATGACCTTTCCCAGGTGATAGACAGCATCCTTGCAATGATACTGCCCAGCTCCCCCAGCAACCATGAACGCAACCTGTCTAATTCTATGGACTTCTGTAGAACCAGTTGGCTTGTGTTCCCTAGCTCGATCTTCTCCAGGACAGAATGCTTCATTCCAACACAATAGCAGGCTGTGACCTGAGACAGCAGAGGGCAAACCAATGTCCTGGTTTCAGCTGGGGTAGAGTTAATTTTCTTCTTCATAGCTGGTGCAGGGCTGTGTTTTGGATTTGGTGTGAGAACAGTGCTGATAGCGCACGGATGGTTTTAGTTGTTGCTGGGTGATGTTTATGCCAAGTCAAGGGCTTTTCAGTTTCTTGAACCCTGCCAGCAAGAGGGCTGGAGGGGCATGGGACACTGGGAGGGGACAAAGCCGGACAGCTGACCTGAACTAGCCAAAGATGTATTCCATACCATATGACATCATGCTGAGTATATAAGAGCCAGGGGAAGAAGGAGGAGGGGGGCACGTTATGGTGTTGTCTTCCTGAGTCACCGTTACACATGCCGGAGCCCTGCTGTCTTGGGGATGGTGGAGCCCTGCCTGCCCGTGGGGAGTGGGGAATGGATTCCTTGCTTTGCTTTGCTTGCGTGCACGGCTTTTGCTTTACCTATTAAATTGTTCTTATCTCAACCCTTGAGTTTTACATTCCTTCCCGATCCTCCTCCCCATCCCTCTGCATGAGGGAGAGTGAGTGAGCAGCTGCATGGTGCTTAGTTACCAGCTGGGGTTAAACCATGACACCTTACCAGTAAAAACAGAGGGGAGAAAAAAAGAAGAAAAAAAACCTATCAAGTACCTCATTTTTCCCCTCTCCTACATCACTAGCTCTTCTGCCCCACTGACAAGTGGGGGCTCATCTTTTCTTTGCTTCACCTTTCTTTTGCTGCCACTGCAGTTATACTACCCCATCCTGTTGCCCTTCACACCCCTCACCAGTTTCAGCTGCAGCTAAGCTTGGGCTCTGCTGGCTCCGTCCCTGCGCTCAGGCAGTATCTCTATATTCCTCCCGGGCAGCCCATTCCCACTTCTACCTCGCGTACACCATCTTCGTGCATGTGAGCTCAACGAGGGGTTCCCTGTTCGTTCGTGATGACCTTCTGCCATGCCTGCCTGACTTCTTGCCCGTTGCAGAGGACTGTTCTGCTTAAGGTACATCATCCTTAATGATTCTTTTTGCAAATGAAGATACCATGCCTTCAAGACTGCTTAAGTGACTTTAGAGGTTATATTTGTATTCTCAGGTGCAATTTAGGCACCGTGAAGCCTAATTTCCATTGATTACAAATTTCCATTGAGGAGACTGAAATGTCCCCAATGCCAAAAAACCTAAGTCTGACTTTACGTTAAGAGGTAATTGCCTCCGGTTTTTTTTGTTTGTTTGTTTGTTTTTTGCTTTACTCCTGAAATCAGTAAAACTTTTGTAATATTTCCCTCTGTTTAGGAAATATAAGCAAGGCCCAGTCCATTGCCATCATAATTACTATCATATATCCATCTTCTGGAGGAACCCCTCTTGCTCCTCAGTAAGCAACTTTTTGTTATTAAATTGTTTGAGATTCAGCAATAGCACTATACAACGCATTTTTATTAGCACGTTAGCCAAGAAATGATTCAAGAACATAACAGCTTTTCTGAACTGGATTTCAATTACCATCAATCATTCAATAAACTACAGCAAAATTTCCCCTTCCTGCAGATTTTGTCAAACACCGCTGCATGTTTTCCTGACTAAGGCTTATGGTGGCCAAAAGGCATCTCTGAGAAAACTACAATGCCAGACTTGGACATGCAGGGCATGGTACATACTTTAAAGGACAAGATTATGTTTGGAGTTTATCCCCCTCTCCCATTACTTATTTTTTCTTCAATACCGCCGTCTTCACAAGAATGGCATATCATATTTTTTCAAATGTGTTTTGACGTACTGCTCAAGTAATCACAGCAACCAGTTTTAGCAATTTACTGGCATATGTATTTATTTTTCTCAACATTCCTTTGTTTTCCTGTGCTCAGTTTTATCCGTGGCTTTTTGCTTTTCCCTTTAATGTAATCCAGCCCCATAACAGCCTTCTTTCCTTGCATATACAATTTTTTGATCAAGTTGCCCAGGAATCCAATTGACTAAGCCACAATCCTACAGTTACTTGGCAGAGACACCACTCTTCCCTAGGTAATCCAGAAAGCATTCTGACTCCGTAAAATGATCGACATCCAAAGTACAGTTAAATGGGGTTTACAACAGCCTCAGTGCAGACAGATGCTAAAACGGCCAGGCCTGTACCTATCCTGCAGCTAAGTGGAGGGCAGCGCAGTCCAAGACAGCCCGAGGCCTTTGACAAGCATTACCCTGATTTAAAGTAATCCTGGCTAATCTTAATATAATGTCAAGCCAGGACAAGTGCAGTAATCCTGCACTGACTCCAATTACCGTGTCACTTCAGGGCAAGGTTCAGTCTTGTTTCACCATCATGAAAAAACAAAAAGCAAATGATTTATCATTTGGAATTATTCATGTTTGTGTTATCATAGCTTGAGATTTTAAAGTATATATGCCTCAGTTTCCCTGGGCATATAAATTTAGCACATGGACCTGTTTCTATTTGACAATAATCAGGTAAAGCTTCCAGCTTAACACAGGCTCATAAAGCAACAGAAATTAATGTTAAATGATATGCTACAAATCATCCAGGCTAGAAGAATGCTTTCCAAAAAGTAACATTTGTGTATACATATTCTTTGACTAGATGATATCTCATCACTTCATGGGTAAGATGCTACGCAAAGGCAGAGTCCTGTTCATACCAGTAAAGGAAATCTTCTCTGTTCCCAGGTCAGTATGAGGCTGTATTTTGTTTTAGTGCATTTGGGGGTTTGCCTGTGCCATCCAGGCATGCTGTGCACAATTTTTAGTCCAGCCAGCCTTCCTTGAAAAGAGATAATTACATAGAGGGGCTGGTGTGCCTGTGGACATTTTAATTTCCAGCTGTGATGTGGTTTTCCTCAGTGTCTGGACATTTCATGTTCTCGTTGCATCTTCCAAGATAGTCAGGACAGGCCATGTGATAGGCAGGTCAAACACTGCCTGAGTAAGGCGCAGAGCACATGCCAACAGAGCTCGTTCAACTCCAAAAGCTTGGAGAGAACCCAAGATTCCCAAGTCACAGATACTGCAGCAAAAAATATCATGGGACCAGGTAACGGAATGTTGTGTTGTCATATACACAGGTTACAGGGAAACAAACTAAGCTTTAAACAAGACCTTGATGTAGGGATTTCCAGGACTGTGGCCCTAAAGCCTTGATGTTCTTTCAACATGTTAGTGTCTCCATGCACATGGGCATATATGCACAAGGTTTACCTATGTAATAAAAATTACTTTAATTTTAAATATCTTATTAGAGACGTGTTACTTTCTTGTTAACATATTTGTAACACTGAACAACCAGAATAGAACTTTCAAAGGGTAGAACTTTCAAAAGCAGTCAACAGAATAGTCTACTCCTCTTGAAGTCTACGAGGTCTAAGTTTGCTTTTATTAAAATTTGTGGCACTGGTCCCAGCGAAAATAGTTAGACCAATTAGCTGAGTGATTTAAAATCCCTCCCCTGCAGGACACAGGGAACCATGACCAGCAGCAAGGATGAGTCAGTTGAAAAGAAAAGAAAAGGTGGGGTGAGGGAGTAGGGGTGCTATTTCCAGACAAGTCCAATTGCTATTTTGAAAACATTAAAAAATGAGGAATGGGAAGGAACACAGCAGGTTTAATACAGTTGGATCTAAGTAAAGAATTCGACAGACTGCTTCGCAAACATCTTGCATAGAACTCATTCAAGTAAGCTTGAATATGGATGCCGAGGTACAGAAAGCCAACTAAAAGGTTATGTATGACCCGAAGGTAATAATAAAGTGTCATGGGGAATTTCCTCGACAGCTTCATTTTTTCAGTATTTTCTAAACTTTGCCAGCAATAACTGAGGTTTAAAAGTTAGTTTGACAGCACAGGTAAAGAAGATGAAAGTGGAAAGGGCTTAGCAAGATCCAGAAACAACATGGCAGATCAACCATGCAAGAAAATTAAGCAGCACACAGGGTCTCTAAAGCTCTGTAAAGAGGCAACTGTCATTTATATCATTCTGCTCCTTGTCTTTTTTGTTTGTCTCCTTCAACTGGTACAGCTTGTCTTTTAGACAGTCTTGTCTTCGGAACAAGACTTTTTATGTGCTTTATTCAGTTCCTAGCAAAATAGGTCCCCGAATGGCTGAGATTCCTCAAGGTATTATTTCAATATAAATGTTAAACAACAATATTATTGTTATGCTATATAGCTGATCCACATCAAGGGATTTGAAGTCGATTCATTCATCATTGTCAGGCAGGCAGTTTAAATTCCATTCAAGTCCATATGCAACAACCCAAGAATAATGTGATCACTTTTTAAGGGTATGAAGGGAAAAAGGAGTCTTGGGAACAATTTGAAAGGAAGGAAGTTCACTTAATAACTGAAGCCAAACAACTTAATCCTTATTGGCTACATCTGTGGGTTACTCTGCGGCTCCATGAGACTTATCTGCAAGATCCTCCTCAAGCTGGTGTAGGGTACGAGTTTGGTGTTCCCCGGAGTGAAACACTGGGGACAGAGCACCCCATGCTCTCCTGAACCTACTGCCACATGGACTGGTTCTAGGCAGACAAGATGAGAGTCATTCCCAAAGGGACACAGTGCTTCTTGCCACAGCAGCCAGTGAGATTTTGTAGTCAGCTGGCACCTGGAGACATCAGGTGTTGGATTCTTCACAGGCTGGTCCTGAGGCTCTCCTGCCTTGCAACCCAGCAGCAGCCAGCAGGCCCACCACAGCAACAGAACAACTGTCTTGACAGAGAGAAAATCAGGAGACATCATCTAGTTCAAGCACATTCATCTGGGAAACAAAATACTGAGCTCTGTAGTGGACTCCCTGATTCCTCAGCCATCCAGCAGATGAAGGCTGAAAGGTTTCAGAGCACTTCCTAGAGACCAAAGACTTACTTTGGTGTATGGATGTCTTTCCTACACTCACAGTAAAACTTCTGTGCTTTTCTGATCTCAGCATTCCCTTTTCTCCCTTGCAAGAACTTTTCTTTTGCTTCTTTGAGCTCATTTCTAACTCAAGTTCGGGAAGCCCTTCTGCTTTGCCCCATCATCATACGTCTATCTGAAGTGGCATGCCTACCACCAAAATCAAACATGTCTAACTGCATTAAGCTCCAACAGAGCGACCAGACCTAAAAGTGAATTACAGACTACAGGTAACCTGAGGCAAGAACTGGCCTCAGTTGCACTCAAAGCCTCTTACTTACATATTCATCATGGCACGCAAGGAACACAATGCAAACTTCAGGATATATTACCCAATGACAAGTACCACGATGAAACTTAGTTTCTCTCCTTGACAGTGTACTTCAGAAAAGGTACCAGAGAGAAGCAAACTAGGAATATATGTTTTCTTTGGATACAAATTAGTGGAGTACCTTAGTATAGCAGTCAGGGACCCAAGACAATCCAATTGGATAAGATACAAACCAAGGTCTTGACCACCTGTGTTCAGTGAAAAACCCAAGAGATTTTTGCAAGTTTGAGCATTTAGTCCATTTTTTCTCTACATGCAAAACTAGATGGAATTCTGAGCATCAAGTTGCACCAGGGGAGGTTTAGATTGAATATTAGGAAAAAAATATTCACCGGAAGGTTTGCCAAGCATTGGAACAGGCTGCCCAGGGATGTGGTTGAGTCACCATACCTGGAGGTATTTAAAGGATGTGTAGATGTGGTACTCAGAGATATAGTTTAGCACTGGGCTTGGCAGTCCTGGGTTAACAGTTGGGACTTGATGATCTTAAAGGTCTTTTCCAACCTAAATGATTCTATGATTTTTTCTGATTTGCACTGCACTTCTTATTTAGAAAACTGTGCTGACTCCATTCCAGGCCAAAAAATAACTACGCAAAGGCTGATGGATTTTTTTTATGGAATTCTTCACAAGGAAAGGTATGACAAATACAGCTTGAGATACCACTAGCAATTAGGATATAGTTTTCAAAACTAGTTTTTTTAATGATGGATTACTACAAAACACAAAGTTAGAAAAGGTACAATTATAAGCATGCCTTCAAAATGTGGTGTTTACTCTGTATGGTACAATGAACTTGATGTATGAAAGAACTTTTGCCTCTAAAAAAATAAAAAAAGAATTCTCTGTCTACAGAAACAGTTGCATCAATCTTTTTTCTATTTTAACTAGCAGCTATGGGGTCAACCAAAATTCCCCACAGAAAAATATTTTCTTTTACTTCTAATTACTGTACTTGCTCGCTAGTTGCCTTCACTTAGGGAAGTGCAGCAGCTAAGCACTCAGCAGTCCATGAACTTCTGCATCTTTCACATTGTGTGCTGGGGTACTCAAGGGCAGGAAAGCAGCCCTCTCAAATGCCTAGCAAATGCACTCAACTAGAAAGGGACACGGATGTTGTCATTGGCCTCTGGAATCAGCTTGCCAGCAATGGGGGCAGGAGGAGAAGAGAGTAAAGCACAAGGAAAGGGAGAGAGAGGGAGGCAGAACACACTGTACTATAACTCAGTGTCACAAGAAATGTAACTGTGCTGTTTGTTTACTAACAAAGATGTCAAATGCCTGCTTGATGCTTGGGAATTTTCATATTCTATTCAGGGATCAGACTGCACTTTGTCTTATGAGTGAGGAGCTTGCTGAGGGCTTAGGGGTGAGGGTTTTCCTTTTTTTCTTTTCTTTTTTCTTTTTTGTCTTTCATTTTTGCTGACGTGCTTAAATCCAGAAGTACATCCACAAAATTGTTGTTAATAAAGGCACAATATCTTTCAAAGTGGCCTGAAGGACTCCTCCTGACAGCTATGCACAACCTCTGCATGTTTCTGAGGGCAGCACAGAAACCGAGCCCACACCAGACAGGCAGTGGGGCTGGGGTATCACCTCCTTTCCCCCTGCAAGAAGTGACCTGGAAGTGGAGTAGTTCAATCCTTCTGCTGAGGCACACATTTAGGGCAGGTTTTTAAAGCTATTGGGTGGTGAGGGGAGGTAGAGAATAACAATATTAAGATAATCAATTCCCAGCAGTTAACCTAACCTTTGAAAAACTCTATCCAAATCTTTACTGAGATTCATGTGTCCTTTCTTATCTTTTTTTCAGCCAGGTACCACTTGCCACAGAGAAACTCTGCACGGAAGAAAGGAGTCCTACCTTGGAGTCACTGCTGCAAATCTCCTGACAGCTGTTTCCTATACTCCTCTCATCGTCCTTAGTATTTGCATCACAGTAAAATGCAAGAGCCCACAGAGATTTCTACAGTCCCTGCATTTATTTCTAAATCCCCATGGTTGTTTGGTTTTTAATTCAAATGCTGTATATGTTTATGCAGCACTGCTACGGGGGCTACTGGTCTTTAGCTGCTACCATTAAAGTTAATATGAAATATACTTCCACATTTTCCATTCAACTGGGAGTTCTCCTTCATGCAAATTATGCTAAAAAAGGGGGATATTAATTGCTGAGAGCGATGATACCAAAAAGCTTTTGCCGTTTTATTAGTAATTAGAGGTAGTACAAATAAATACAGGATGCGGGACCTAAGACCACTGAAGCTCTCATAAACTAAGTATAAATTTCATAGTAACTTCTGAGGCTGATTTTCGTTAAACACTATTTGACCTACTGATAACCACTAGACCACTCCGACCCTATAGCACACGGAGATGTTTCTACCAGCCGCCTCCATATCCCTGGAAAGTCAAAGAACATTTTTTACTAGACCATTTACCAAAAAAACCTCCCCCACCTCACACCTCACAAAGGAAGTACCACACTGTATTTCTCTTCTGCATCCTGGAAAAATGAAAAGGGTTTCCTGATTTCTGGTTGTTTACTGATCCTTTGAAGAGAAACCCCAAACAAAGCAAAACAACACAAGCAGAAAAACATTCGTTTTCTTGCTATCAGCCCCTTCTAAAAGCTGACTTTTTGCCGGACCTGCTTTTTGCTCCCGCTTCAGACCCTTTTTGTTCTTCTTTGGGTTTTTTTGTTTGTTTGTTTTTTTGTTTTGGGTTTGTTTGGTTTTTTTCAGTTATTTTTTTCAGCTGGTGGCTAAACCACCACCTCGTCCCTCACTGTGCTCACGGTAAATTGCGGATCAAACCAGCAGCTGGGGAGGATAAAACCTGAGCCCCACAGCCCTGAGCAGGAGCCTTCGGTCCTCCCCAGGCACAGCATCTCCTCGGGTAACATCCAGCGCTCCTCTGACTGCTGTGTGCCATCATGTGGCCAAACCCAGGAACACCCAAACATCGCCCAAACATCACCAATCGTATTTTGTTCCGTTCTGCAATTTTAAATACGAGACGAAAGTGAGCTAGAAGGAGAGCTGACAGCAGAAATGCATTCGCTCAGACCTGTCTCTCCAGCAGGAGCTCAGGATTCCTCAAGTGACATTGCCCTTCCTACTCCTGTGCAGCCACTAGCGAGGCAAATAAGGGTTATAATCTTTGTACCCCTGGTAAGTATATTGCTGCCACAAAAATAAAACCCTAATGCGTCTTCAGAAAGTTCTGGATTTCTAGTAGACGCCATTATATCCTCGCAAATCAGAGAAGAGCTCAATCCTGCTTTGCCGCGGCAGAGAAGGTGCTGATTGACCACCCCGCCAAATGAATCAAGCTGATTAGCTGTCTGGAGCAAACCGCCAAGGGTCCAACACAGAGCGGTCACCTTTACACATAACAGCACAAGAAAATTACAATTTCAAAAACATTTAGACACTTGCACTAAAATAGAAAATCCAGTCATTTTGGTGAGTGTTGCTTAACACAATTTCATGGCCTCGCAGCCTCGCTGAGTGGCATTTTCTGCTCCTTTCTTCGGGCAAAGCTGAAGTGAGTGATTAAAGCTAGCAGAGCTGACTGGCTCCAAATGCAGAGGGTTGGGCTGCAGGGTACTTAAAGTCAAAGCACTGGGTGTTATCAAAACCAGACGGGTACAAGGGAGTCCTTGGGCACCCACAGGTCAGGCTGGCCCCATCACAAACGCAAACCGCACCATGGTTCAGGGATGACCAGCTGCAGTCACCTCTCCTCAATTCACATATATAAATATTGCAGGCTGTAAAGTAAGGCTGGTACAAGAGAATAACATGAAATACAGCCTATCGCACTCTACAGAATGAAGGAGCTGAGCTTAACTTAGATGTTTATTCACAGAGATTAAAGGATGCAAGACCATTACAGTCAATTTGAACAACCTCCTGTGTACCACACACCACTAAATACTGCCCAGTTACCAATAAAACAAGCCCAGTAACTTTTGTACTGCTAAAGGATGTCTTCCAGAGAGGCATTCAGTCTTGATTGCAAAAACAGTGACTCAGAACCCAAACACTTCCCTTGGGAGTTTGTACCAGCAACAACAACACATGCCGTTAAAACTGTGTCTCATGACTACATTTGAGTTTGTCTGGCCTCACCTTGCAGCGACTGATCTGCTGTGCCTTGCTATGGTAGCTCGAAGAGCCCATTACTACCCAGCATTTTCTCTGCTCGAAGGCACTTAAATTTTGCAATCAAGTCATCACAAAGTCATCTTTCTGATACCTACACTGACTGAGCTGGTTTTTCATTTCTCATTGCTAAACGTCTGCTCTGGATGACAAAGTCTCTGGATGACTTCGGAGCCCATTTTCTACACTGGCCACAATTTTTAACATTGGATCATAAAATACACTTTTTTCAGAACTAAGGAAAGTGCTTCAACAGAGTCTTTGCCAATGCACTGCACAGAGATAAAATCCTTTCTTTTTTCCTCCTTCTCCTTAATTCCTTACCAACAGCCTCAGATCTCAGCAGGCCTTTTTGACGCAACTTTGCATTGAAGACTTGAGATTGTCTAATGCCAACACTTAAGCCCTTTGAGACTTGTGAGGGCACAATTCCCCATTTCAAAGCTACCACCTCTGTTCACTGTTCCTAAATCAGTAGTACTTTACACTTGGCTGAATCAAAATCCATATTATTCAAAAGGGACCTTTGTGTGAGTGGAGCCCAGCCCCACTACATCTGCAAGACTGGTATTTGTCCTTAACATTCAACATTTTCATGCCCTTTGTGTCACCTACAAGTTTTACAAACCTTAAGAGCGTATTTGCTTCCAGGTGATGAGTGGGAATGTTGAACACTATGGACCTGGTATGGGCTACTGAGATGCAGCAATAGTGCCACTCCGGTTTTGGGTAAACTTCCACATCTGGCAAGTTCCCAATACATTAAAGACAAGCTGAGAAACCCAAAAGCTGCTGCATCTTCAAGCAACCACGATATTACATCAAACTTTCTATCAGTGTCTTAAGTCTATTATATCTTCATGGATATCAACAAAGTCCTTAACCAAAAAGCCATAAATCGGACCGACATTCTCCAAAACCTCACCTCTACTAGCATTTACTTTTACCTAAATCTATCAGTTCTGTATAAATCAACTCTGCATCATTTGTCCAATACTGAACCTGGGACATCATGTTAACAAGAATTTTACTGACCATACCACCAAAGTCACCTTGAAATAGGAATTCTGCAATTTCCCCAGTAACCCCAGATGTGTAGAGAATAAAATATGATTTCACATGTAATTGTTTGCATCCTTGACAAAAGGCACGTCAATTCAGCAAGCCTGTTAATCTCTCAGAGACACTGTTCAACCACCTCCTCAAAATAACCACAGTGGCAGCGGAGCTCGGCTGTCCCAGCACCTGGTACAACAGGTCTCTACCGTTTCCTTAATTTTATTTCTAATGTTCTCTAAAATGTCTGTAGACATTAATGTGCAAAACACTGTTGCCATGCCATGGGTTTATCCTGGCAAGCACAGGTTCTCTTTCTTATCCTCTGTTCTTCCTAACATCTGTGATGGGTTTGACCACCACGTCTCCTCCTTCCCTCTGTTGTACATTAGTAGTTTCTCTTCATTGCAGAAAGGGCTTCTGCTTGACATTATTCTGCTTTATTGTAGAATTGAGAGATCTTAATGTGTAAGTAAGTTTGAGGGTTTTACCAGCCAGTGTTGATCAACAGTTTTCCATTATATTTTCATTTCAAATTTCCTTCTATTCCTCCTCAGCTTTGGGAAATCAACCCCTGAGGAAGGCCAGGGCAGGTGCTACCATTCAAGCAGCTCCTCTTTCCTTTCTGAGTTTCCATAGGCAATAGTTAGTAGCATCTATATATTTGACGTTTAACAGGCTAAAATTTCTTAATGTATCATCCCAAAGTACAAAACTGCAGCTACTGGGTCCTGAGTACAACACATAAGAAATAGGAAAAAATTAATTTCTAGCATTTCAGAAATTCTAACAAAATTTCACTACTGGCTGCATGACACAGTCAGTATATGCCTCTGAAATTGAAGTTGCCCATAAACTCTCCGTATTGCTGAAAGATGCTTAGACAGTCACATGTGGTATTCTGTAAGCTGACTCAGTAACCTGAAGGGGAGAATATCCTCTTCCCTACTTCAGATTGTGCTAGTGGGAACACTGGTGACTATGCATTCAAGGTCACTACATTTCCAGCTTACCAGCTACACTGCAAAAATTATATCAACTCCATACTATTTCTGAACAGGCCATAACCAATCATTTGAACATGCATTATCCTGATTTTTGTCTATGCCAGATAGATCACATTCCAAATCCCACTCATTACACATCACCAGGGCTTCAACAACTGGGCACAGCAAATACAAAATACACCAAACTACAGCAGTCCGGGACTTTGGGTTTAGTTCAGCTGCAGTCAGTCCCAACAGGGAGACAAGGTGTGGTTTACGCACCCTCTCCAAGAACCAGACCTTTGAAGTGGCTCTAAGTTGTGCTTGTAGCTTGTCTCTCCCAACTGCCCATGCTCCAAGCACTCCTGAGACCCAGGGATATGAAATAGCTGGAGGGACTCTAATACCTGAAGTTTCCTCCAGCTGAGAGGGCCCTGGTCCAGGCAGTGAGCCTTTACCACCTCCTCACTCCTCTGAAGCATAGAAAATCGCCAGTGGATAGAGACCATGCCAACGTAACAGAGAATTTATCTCTCCTTGCACATAAACCATTTTTCACACATACAAACCCCAATATTTACACAAACCACTGACCAATGGAGCTATAAGCCATAGAGCACTGGCCATCAGATATAGGTTTGGTCAAAACACAGCGAGATTCAGAGCAAATGAATTCCAGAGCTGGAGACCTTTATCTTCCCGATGAAAACCCATGCAAACCTCAGCTGAGCGCCCGTGCTGAAGTGGTGCATGGCAAGGCAAACAGCTTCTGCTGCGTGAAAACCCAAGTTGTTTTGTAAAATATTAACTTACTATCCTGAATTTCTTGTAAAAGTGATTTGTAATTTGGCACTGTTGTCAGAAACAAGGCACAACATGATCATTTGGATTAGTATTAACAAGCTGCTAAAAACTGGTAGGAAGGGCATGTCTTAATGTATCTTCAAGAAAAGTACTTCAGGAGGGGATAATAATAAATTCTGCAGGCAAAAAAAAATACTAAAATTCAGCAACAGCCATTGAGTTGCCAGATACAGAATTATAACCCAACCAACCAAATAAATTAATTAATAAGAATTTCATGAACCAGACCATGTTTGAAGGAGCAGCTAGAGAACCCAACATCTTTCAGTCACAGTCTCCTTGGACAAGATGAGTAGATTGCCTCAACTTTAGCTTTAAACTACCTTAACCTTTCATTCTGTTATCATTAACTTCAAACAATTCACTCACCTGCCCCCAGATTTAAACACCATTTACGTGGAATGATAAGTGGCAGAACTAAACTGATGCTGTAGCGGTTCCAATCATCTTTGGCAGAAGGGAGCTATACCTCAGCTTAGAGAGACCTATGCCAGAGCCATCTGGGACATCAGCAATAAAACAAATGCCGGATTTACATGGAGAGGAGAGAACAGCATCAGATTAAGGAAAGGATCTGCCTAACCCAGATAGGGTTTTGAAAGTAGCACATAAAAATAAGAACTCACTAATCAAGAAATACGCCTTGCCCATAAGTAACCATAAGTAACATTTCAGCTACACAGAAAGGGCTGCAAAACTCAGGGACTGCAGTTAATGTGTACTACTTTTGTTTTATTCATGTGCTCCTAAAAAAAAAATAAAAATGGCCCATTGCCACCAATTAATGTACTGCAAAAGAATAAAAGGTAGCCTCACAAGGAAGGACTTGTTATCTATTCTGTGAAGGAGCAAAATGTCACCTTACATGGAGAAAAATGCAACTGGCAGTGAATTTTATATGAGCCCAGCTCTGATGGCAGCACAGGTTTATAGAACAATATAGGTAGAAGAGACTTCCAAGTAGTATTTACTTCACACACCCCCACCACCAGTCCCAACATAGGACCATTATATTTAGGCCATTTGTGACAGGCTTTCCAAACTGTTCTTTACAAATTTCCTACAATGGAAAAGCAAAACGTTCCTTATACAATTTTCTTCATAAACCTCATCATTAAAAAACAGACATCCCCCCCCACCTCCCCCAAAACAACCCACACAAACAAGCTCTGGCCTAGTGTGTAAATCAGTCTTTCTCAACGCAGTATAAATCCCACCGCTTCCTGTGCTGTCCACCAGGAGTCCAAAGACTACTTCTACTTTCCTCTTCACAGATGCTTTTTATATATTTAAAGACATTTTCCTTTCTCTACGGTAAAGAAACTTAGCACCGTTCCACAACAGGGTAACATTCAAGCATTCCTTTAAATTCTGTCCTAAATAAAGATGCTGTTGCAACCTGGGCTTAACAGAGGCAAACATCCAACTTCCATGCTGGAGAGCAAAACTTGAAATATCTCCAAAACCTCAAGGAATGAAACGTGAAAGCCAGGAAGATTCTATAATCTTAATTGCAGTATTGAGTCTGATCTGCCATCACACATTTAACAGTCAGTTCCCAATGCTATTACCTTCCATACAAAGTCACAGAAAACAAACCTTTCAGTCCAAAAAGTCTAACACAATGAAGACTCATCCTGCACTTAATTGAATCAACTACTTGGAAACTTGTCCCAGACTGAAGAAAGAATTCTTCTACGTTTCTATTAAGCTTCAGCATAGCAGGTAACAATCCTCTCACAATATATCTAACTCTGAGTGTGATATTTGTCCATGAAATATCCTATATTTGTCATCTGTCACAGGTCATTTAGCTCAGACAGGATGATAATAATAGGAGGAAGATGCAGAGAAAAAGAACGCTTACGAGTTATCATGTTGACAGTGAAGGACATAATACCTGTTGTTTTTCTTCATCTTTTACCATAAGATACTTCTCCAGACTTTGTGCTTTGTGAGGTGTAGGATATTTCAGTGCACTTTTCTTACAGATGAGGTGGCACCACAGCCATCCCCCCACTGTATTGCCCCTCAAGTTTGTATCATATATAGCTACGCCTGACCACTGCACTGTATCAGACATAATCCCAAACATAATGGACAGCCTTCTCCATGCTCTAGTATACATTTAATCCTATAAAGGCATACATTTCAAATTCTTATCTATAAATATTGAGTGTTTAATCTGATTTCTTGTGAAGCATTAAAACTTAAAAGAAGGCAGTGAACAGTAAACGAGGAGTCTCCCAGAACAGAACTCTGTAGCATTTGTATTTTCTGTTTTCCTTTTCTGTAGCTGCTTTTTATCTCTAGATCCTCCTTCTAGGCAGTCAGTAAAAGTAGTTCAGATACCTTTTAATGTCTTCCTCCAAACTTTATAGTGTGTATTACCTTACAGTATGCTGTTGTCTGCATTATTCTCATAATTTACTCTGCCGTAGTAGACAACAAAATATGCCTCAATGCCTTGTATGAAGAATTGAATAAACTGATCAACTACTAATGCCTAGATCTCCTGTACCTATGGGAGAAATGTCCTGCAAGTGGGGAGGAACAACCTCATACACCAGCATATGCTAGGGACCAACCAAGTGGAAAGCAGCTTGACAGAAAAGGACCTGGGGGTCCTGGTGGACACTAAATTGAACATGAACCAGCAACATGCCCTTTCAGCAACGAAGGCTAACGATATCCTGGACTGCATTAGGAAAAGTGTTGTCAACAGGTTGAGGGAGGTCATCCTTCCCCTCTGCTCAGCACTGGTGAGGCTACAGCTGGTCCACTGCGTCCAGGTTTGGGCTCTCCAGTACAAAAGAGATATGAGGGTACAGAAGAGAATCCAGTGAAGGGCCACTAAGATGATAAAGGAACTAGAGCATCTGGAGCATTATGAGAAAAAAACAAGAGATCTGTGACTACCCAGTCTAAAGAAAAGAAAGCTCAGGGGAAATCTTATCAATGTATATAAATACCTGAATCACTGAATCATAGAATCGTTTAGGTTGGAAAAGACCTTTAAGATTATCAAGATAACACTGTCAAGTCCACCATTAAAACATATCTCTAAGTGCCACATCTACACAACCTTTAAA
This sequence comes from Falco naumanni, assembly GCF_017639655.2. Lineage (NCBI taxonomy): Eukaryota > Metazoa > Chordata > Aves > Falconiformes > Falconidae > Falco > Falco naumanni. Next base: position 117,324,282 of record NC_054055.1, read on the forward strand.
TACCTCCAAGGATGGTGACTTAACGATGTCCCTGGGCAGCCTGTTCCAGTGCTTGATAACCCTTTCAGTGAATACATTTCTCCTAATATCCAATCTAAACCTTCCCTGGTGCAACTTGAGGCCATTTCTTCTCATCTTGTCACTTGTTGTTTATACCACCCTGAAGGGAGGGTGCAGAGAAGACTGAGCCAGGCTCTTTTCAGCGGTGCCCAGTGACAGGACAGGAGGTGACGGGCACAAACTGAAACACAGGAGGTGCCGTCTGAGCATCAGGAAACACTTTTACTGTGAGGGTGACCAAGCCCTGGCACAGGTTGCCCAAGGAGGTTGTGGAGTGTCCCACCTCGGAGACATTCAAAAGCTATCTGGACATGGTCTGGGTAGCCTGGGTGGCCTTGCTTGAGCAGGGACATTGAGCTAGATGAGGTCTCTTCCAACCTCAACCGTTCTAAGATCATGTTCTCTTATTGCTGAATTATTTGGAATGCTATGGTAGTTCTGTATAAAAGGGTAGAAGGAAGCTAAGTCTGGTAACTGCCCTGTGACCATCAGCAGGGTGTAGGTGTTGAAATTCTAGTTGAAATAATAACAACACAAGCCTAGAGATCCAAGGAGGCAGCAACAAGCCCATTTGCAGCTAAACCAGGAAGCACAATTTTTGAATCACCTCACTGGGCATGTCACTGAAATCTCCCATTTCATTTGGGAGCCGTGTGCAGGCACAATTGTCAGGGTAAGAGTATTGCCCTAGTAGCAGAAGTGCCATGTCAGACAGTGATGAGTCTAGAACACAGTAAGACAATTAGCAAAGCCCCTCCACCTGGTTGCTAGATTCAGCATGTGTTACTTTTGGAAAATACAAAAGATATACACAAATGGAGATGCTTGTACATCTTCATCAACTCTGCATGTCTGGGGACATGTTCCTTTTCTCATACAAGTCTAAGCAAAGCATTGGCTTGCATCATTTTGAGATTGCTAAGAGTCTCGTTTATCTTAATCCTTAGTTGTATACTATAATTTCCATGACTGGAATCAACCCCATGCACATTTATAGACACATATATTTTAGTAGTTCTTTTTTTCTCACTGAACAATCAATTATGTTTTAAGAACTACTCCAGTTCAGAGTATAGCTACTTTGCCTGTTGTAAAGCTGTCGAGATACTTGTTTTCATCATCAAAATCACCCAGCTTTACAGCTTCCCTCGCACAGAGCATTTTGAGGAAAGGGTAAGAGCTACCCTATATGAATCCCTTAAGGTCTTACAGTAAGTCATATCTGACATCCCATTTGTCATACTGAAATCATGAGAACAGAAGACAAATGGCCCTCAAAGTTGAAGGGAATCCTTCAGACAGAAATCACTTAAAAAGTAATAAGTTAATAAAGCGTAGAGACGCTTATGCAGAACAGTCATCAGGCTCATGGGCTGAGATTTTGCTCAGACCTCTTTAAATAACTTCCTAGATAAAGAAGAGAATTTAATTTTCCTGACAAAATTAGACCGATTAATCAAACAGCACAGCAAAGGATGTATTTCCCCTCTATAAGGAGAAAACCAGCTAAGTTATGATAAAGAATTTATTAGCAAGAAGAGTTCTCCTTAGACTTCCTTGGGAAATGAAGGGCAAGCCAATAGTAAAATATTTTAAAGCTCATTGTGGGCTTTTGGAGCACTGGTGAAATGTGCACCATCTATCAAGATTATTAAGATGAAACTATTAACCCTCTGACAGTTTAATAACCATTCTTTATGTTATAATAACACAGGTCCCCTTTGGGATCAGAGTTCCAATTTTGGAGGCAGTGTCCATCATTTGTCAAGGAAATTGAACCTTTGTGTTGAGCAAAACAGCAACAGGACCAGCCTCCCCCACCTTTTCCTCCTTAAACTATACAACCTTGCAGCTTCAGGTATAGGCTTCTCTCTTTCTATAGGCCTTTTTCTGTAAGTAGACCTGTTTGGTCTGCACGCTTCTTGGGGGATCACAAATCGCTGGGCTACAGGAGCAGATCAGAAATGAGGATTAATGAAGTTTGGTCTTGCAAATCTGAATCCTCCTGCAGCTCATGAGGCTTTGGACTTTTTGTGCCATTGACACGTTAGGGTACCCGACAAATGCCAAATCCCAGCTGACTTGTACCAGGTACCTCTTTCAGCAACGCTGTAACCAGGCACAGCGTGCGAAGTACCACCTCAGCGCAGCAGCTGGGAAAGGAACGTGCACCTCCCTCCACACGCACTTTGTGTCAAAAGTAGAAACTAGGAGTATTAATATTCATACCATGCATAGCTACTGGTGCACATACCTGTGTTGCTAATCCATCAGGTTTAACATTCACAGACTTGCTGGCACACGCTGATGTTCTTGAGTTTATTGGAAAACACTTTTTTAATCTTTACTAGGCAGCACTGCAGCCTGGTGCCCAGCACGAAGGACTAGAAGCCCCCAGCACTGCGGATGCTGGTGTAAGCCATGACCTAGTGAGAACTCTGCCAGACTTCTTTTTCCCACCTCGTGATTTTCAAGCTGTCTTCTTCCAGTAACCTTACTCCCATGGACCTACTTCTACATCACACATAAGGAATCCTCCCCCTTTGAATGCTGACTATCAGCTCCCTAAAGGAAAAGGAGTGAGAACTCTGTTGGTGAGGACAAAAATCGCAATACAACTCCATCAATAATATCAGAGCAAATAACTGAAGAACCTGGGCCCAACTTATACATATGGCAAAAATGCCAACACAGTCCTATGCATATACATATAACCCTGACCTTACTCAAATTAGAAACAGAAGGGAAACTGGAGACAGGGCAGGCATGGAAGACAGGGTAAGAGGACCAGTGGGACAGCCTGTTGGGATACCCAACAGGACAGCAAGGCCTGCAAACATCCTCCTGTGCTAGTGCCACTGAACTACATCCCAGGAAAGGGGCAGGGATAAAGGTCCAGGCAGTGGGAGAGCTCACAGGTAACTGTCTACATATATGAAACTTTCACCGAGTACCTTATTTGCTGCGGATTTGCCCAGTTCTAAGCAGTAAAGGTCAAGAGGAGTTCTTGGTTCACCTAGCACAGCCATCTCCACAGCAACATGCCAATCCTCCTCCAAAACCTGGCTATCATATAACCAAGAGGAAAACCATTCCTCCAAAGAAGTGGGTAACTAGTCCCGCCATAATGAGAACACTCTCTTTACAAACTCCTTCATGTCTTTTATAGCTATTCCACACCCCCATTATAGTCTGCATTTCTTGCATCATCCTTGTGAATACCAAGGTCCATCATGTAGCCAAGAATTCTGCTTCCCTAAGAAGTGTCGATGCATGACTGCTTAGCCAGGAGTTTTTTAGAGAAATATCACTGTAGCCATGTCAAAGTTTTAGCTGGATTGAATTCCAAGGTGTTTGTGGATTAAAGCAAAGTGCTTCGTTGTCAGCATGGTTTCCTTATCCAATTCATCCTCTGCTGCCACAGCCCAGCACTTCTAATAAAACACTTTGAAGGACAACGGCTCAGATGCTGCTTGGGGTTGGATCTGAGGTTTACCTGAGCTCACAATAAAGGCAGTGCTCTGTACTGAAGGCTGTGTCATGTGCTTTGCTTCCCCCAAACGTGGAGATGCTTAGATGTGGGGTTTGAGCTGGGCCCATGCCCAGCTGCATACGCTTCTGCAGTGATAGATTTCAGTGTTGTAAACAACTGACCATATCACCAGGCTAAGGTTAATTAGTCAGGAGGAGCACTTTAGATCATGCTGGTTTAGTTTTAAAGACTATCTCAAACAGAGTCTGATCATTGAGACAAGGAGGAAAAAAACCCAACAGAATGAAACCACCTGTAGTTTTGCTCAAAGACTATAATCCAGCATTTAGATCATAGCTTTGTTTTTCTTGTATCTCTTTGGGTTTCATTTTATGTGTCACATTGTGCCAGGGAGCAGGTTGGTTTATTTGTTTGTCCGTTCAACGTTCCATAAAGATCTGTCCTTGAACCACTTTCTGCCCCATTTTGCAAACCAGCTGTTCCAAGACAGGCAGGTCTTCAGCTGATTGAACAAAACAATGCCATGCATTGAAGTCAGCGTAGCAATGGACAAAGTAAGAATACTCCCTGTATTTTTTAATACATTAGCAATCTCTAGGTGTTTTCTCAATATCAACCACTAAAATTCACCAGGAAGCTATCAGCAAAGCCTTTGCTAACAGTCAGGAAAAGAGGTGACAAAACAAATGGTGAGAAACAAAAAAAAATAAATTCATATCCATGGGCTGAATAATGCTAATAATCCTAAACACAGAAAATAGGGGGGGACAGGGGGGTGGAGGGGGTTTGAGTGTGTAACACATGCGGGGGAGGAGGAATGAAATCAGACAGCATCCTAAAAACAGAGACCCCAATAAACAGAGGTGATTATATTCACTGTCTGCTGGAGACCCCTAATCAACATAACCCTCAATATGTACCTTTTTTTTCTTTTCCTCCTGCAAATTTTGCTGACCTGGTGTATGTTTAAATTCAGGAATTATACAAACTTTTATAAGCATTTGTGCATACCAGCATTTCTAACGCGTGCTTTTGGACCTATGCCTAATTTGATGTAGTTCACATCTGTAACCTTGTTACTTTTTGAGAATTCAACTCTGACCTCCATCTATTCCTTCTCCAATGCAGCTCAATTTTCTGTCCTACCCTACACCTGGCAAAACTGCCTTCGTGTTACTGACTGACAGTCCTACCAGATGTCTTTGGGTGACCTCAGTACCCTTCTGCAACTGTCAACTCTTCCCAAGTTTCTAATTTAAAATGTCTCCCCCAAATCTCATCAGCATTTTGTGTCAGCAGTCTAGAAAAAAAAAAAAAAAAAAAAAAAAAAAAGGACTCATTTGCATAACCTTTCCCTTCTACAAATATCCGAGTGCCTAATAAGATACTGAAGAACTTCCTTATGTCATCTTCTGTCCCCACATTTAGGCAAGGTCAAGCTGGGCTTTCCTACTGAACTGGAACCATTGCAGAGAAAGATATGGATGTTTCCTCCCCTCTCTTCCACCCCTGGGAATTGTGTAGCTCCCCCAAACCCTCACTGTCTCCCCAGCTCACCCCGCTTATTTTAGTCAGAGTGCTTTGAGATCCTTGCAAATGTAGGGATTTTTCCTTTCACCATAATTATTGAATTCACTCAGAGAAAAATATTGTATCCCAAACCTGATGTCATGCGGGAAGTCATCTACCTCACCTAATTGATTTCATATTTAATTTGAAAATTAAATCTGTGAGCTTTTGAAGACTGCTCTATTTTGCTCTGAATCATTAGGCTTCAGCCAAAGATCACCAACATAAAACATGTGCCATTGCATCCTACATTGGGTGATGATGCCAAAACCAAAAAGCCCTCTCTGTGGAGTCCTGTGCTTCCTTACATGACCAGCAAACCCAGCCGATGCAGTCACTGCCTCTTTTACACACCAGCCTTTTCTCCTCTTCCAGTCTCTGAGAATGTTTGGTGGTTTGCCCCCTGGGTTAGACTAAGAAAGGAGGGAGTTTTCTAGTATTTCAGGTTTTGACTTGACTGTGCTAGTTGTTTTTGTAATTATTTTCTTCAGCGTGATCTCTAAGAGTTCATGCTTTGTGCTGTTCTCGTTAACCAACTTGCTCAATTAAGCTGCAAGAGAGCTTTGACTGTGAGGAACTCAGGCACTTATTTAAGATTTCTTTCTATTCAAAGTTTTAAGAACATGTTTAACTTCAGGCATGCACTTAAGTTGCACGAAACTCAGTGGCTCTTAAGAACTCACGTACTTTGAATACAAAAGGATTTGAAGGCATGTTTAATCATTCTGATGAAATTAGAGCTGGAAAGAACATATTACGTTACTTTAATCTGCAGTCCTCCAAATGCATTTGTAATTAGTAGAGTGTAAATTTTCCATGAGAGGTACAGGAAAAGCTGCAGAACCCCTTAACATTTGCTACCTTAGTGTCCTTTAATCTGTCATGGTGTATGAAGTATCCTTGGAATGGAAATCTAAAAATGGCTTTTAGGATGGGGAAAAAAAAGTGTTTTGCAGATCACAGAATATTACAGCGAGAAGCAGCATACACTTAGTAAAGACCCAAAGGGTCAGAGTGCAAACAATTCATTATTACTTAAGCGCTGGCAATGGCTATAGTCAAGAGTCACAAAGCGAGACCATGTGAAAAGTGCTTCCTTGGTCACTTACAACTTACTGCAAACTTATGTTTTCTTTCTGGGAATACACTGTGCTGAAAACCTGGCATCTCCATACAGCTTGAGAAAATTATTTCCAGCCTTTTGGAGAATAAGGACAGAGAAAGAGGGGGCCTGGCAGCAGGAAAAAAAAAAAAAAAAAAAAAAAAAGTGCACATACCAAACAAATCAAGGGCCTAAGTTTTGTCTGCTTCATGGTTCTTACCAACCCCTGGGACATCAAAGTTCCCAATGAACAGTTTATTCTCACACTATCATTCTGAGAAAAATCAGATATCTTCCCTGTCTCTGACGTTCAGAGGAAAAATCCACAGATGCAATTGCAACTAGGTTGGCTAAGTCCCAAATCTACACTCTGTGGACAAGGCCAACCACCTTCTTAGACAGACAATTCGTATTAGGCAGTAAGATTGTCTTATAGTGATAAATGACCTTTTCAGTGTCCCAACAAAAAGGTACCGTTGTTTATGAGTTGGCCATAGAGGAAAAGATGGACAACTAGCATCTCAGGAGGAGAACAGCGGTCAAGACACCAGCAGGAGTGAGGTAGCCAGGAACGGAGGGCAGGCAGAAGGGAACCATGGGCATGAACGAGAACATCTGCAATGGTCAAGAGCATCAAGCTTTGGTCTGAAGAACTGAAAGATAAAGTATCATCTCCTCCAGGAAGGAGCAGGCCGGAATAATATCCCTGGGGTCATGGAGACTTGCCCCTTCTTGCATCTATACTAGACTAAACCAAATACGCTGCTGCCAACACCAGGCTTGCAAGCAAGGTACGTGTACCCTTCGCTCTGTCCCAGCCAAGTACTCTGTTGTGGTAACACACACCTTTGTACAAACCCACTGAAGCCCCAGTCCAGGAGGGCTGTCTGGAGTATCTACAGTACTTTTATGCTGTAGCAGGGTCCAGGAAATCTGCTGTCAGATCACTAGCAAACCCTAGTTTAGCAATGCAATGCAGAAGCTTTGCTGTTATCCCATTTTATATATTGCATTTTCCTTAAAAAAAAACACACCAAACAAACCCCTCACATCCACACACCTAGCCTCATGAACAATAACCAAGCTGGCATGTTGGCCTCTGGATTATGCACATCCTGGCTGTCCCCAGCTGTTTGAATAAGCATTTGAAAAAGAAATGTTGCAACTATGGAGAATGTTTGTCATGCTTTTGTGAAATGAATGTAATACTTTTAATCTTACTTTACCTTTTAGACAATTTCAAAGTCTGACTTCTTTCCAAAGATATTCACTGCTCAGTGGGGCACAAGCACCTAGAAGACCTGGCATTTCTACATGCGTGTGAGCGAATGAAACACGCATCTACATTTGAGCTAGATAAATTGAGTATCAAGACTTTGTACAGGTCCATCTGGACTCTGCAAGCAATGTTCTAACACACACACACTTCACAAGAAAATTACCTGCTCTTTTCATAAATCTTTGCAAGAAACTGGCATGTTACTGACAGGGAAACATTTGAAAGACAATGAGAAAATGGTTTAAAATGAAACACGCCCTTAAAACAAAACACACACACAAAAACAATCCTCATGGAAACACAGGAAACAAGAGGGAGGGTGAAGGTCTTGGCCGGTTTTATGATGAAACTGAGTTGTTGAGAGGTCTGCTCAAGGTAGGAGAAGACAAACCATGACCTACCTGGACACAGACAAATTTCCAAAGGTTAGCTGCAAGACAAAAAAAAAAAAAAAGAGGGGCATTGCTTTACTTAATTTTATACTTTTTTCTTAAGACTGTATTCTCTTCTGCTTTTAACCAAGGTATAATGTTGTATTTTGAATTCAAAGCATCCATATGATTTCTAAGACTTTAATCTACAGATCAAAAGACTGGAAACAGAAATGTGTCACAGAGGCGAGACTCTTGGACTGGTAAGGGAACTATCAAGGCTCTGAATTAGTTAGAAGCAGGTAAGATGCTGGTTTTTGAAAGGGGGAGGGGGGTGCATTAAGCCTGTTTGGAGCCCCTCAAAAATTCAAAAAAACCTATAGAAGTTACCATAGCATGTTTCTTCTCTCCGAGGAATGCAACCTGGGACATAAGGTTCATGAGAAAAGAAAATCTCTAGCCAGCTTAATTATGACACTACTTCGAACAAGCAAAAGCGGTATGTGGAAGGAAAGAAAACATTTTTTATTTAATTTTAGTATGAGTAGATTTAGCACGTTTTCTTTTTTATTTATTTACCCAAGTCTTTCATGACTACAGTTAGCATATCTTCTCTTTTGGCTGTGGTAAATACAGACCTTTACCAGCATACGCTATAAATAATATAAAGGTGACTGTATAAAGTGGAGGTAACTGAGTAACATCCAAGCAACCCTTGCCCGGGGGCGGAGAATCTCACACTCCTCTAGCATCCCAGTTTTCAGAAATGCACAGATTCCCAGCACATCCTCCAGTGCGGTTTAGGCTGAGCAAGTACATCCACGAGAAATTGTATTGACTAGACGGAAAGGTAATCACAAAGAGTGAGGAGAAAAAGAACCATACTTCAGTAACCGGCGGCCCTAAGCCGGAAAGCTTCCTGGGATGGACAAAAATAGTCAAAAGTCCACCTGAATCAGAGGATTAAGCAGATTTAGCAACACTATTTTTGTCCTCAGGGTCTCTGCTTTACTACAGAGAGTCAGCATAGCCTTTTCCTGGTATCTCTCTGGATTCCTGCTACAGACTAAAAGATATCATATATATGTATCCTAGGATGTGGCGGGGGGGAAACCACCATTTTTCTTTTTTTTTAAAGGCATAAATTTACTGCATATAGTTCACAAAAAAAGAATAAAAGCAGCAAGTTGAAGAGAGAGGCACAGGTCTGCAATTAGCAGTCTAAAAAGGTGAGTGTCAAAATTAGACTAATTCTATAAAATAATGTTTTGCAGCAAACTCCAAAGCATTTAATTTCCTGTGAAAACTTTCAGACAGCCTAAAGACCTTCATTGACCAGCTGTACAACCAAATGTCCCCTGAGTGAATAGATTCCCACAGCAGAGGCACCTGCAGGATGTGTGACAACACGCTTCCATTTCCCTTACTCGTTCAAGGCAACTGTGCAGTTCCACGGGCTCATCATTTATATTCACAATGGACAGCTGGCATCATCTAAATGAAACATTAAACTTGTTTGTGCTGTCGTTAAATAAATAAAAAAGCCACTAAAAGCCAAGATCAATAAAACCACCAAAAAAGGAAAGGAATGCCTTCAAAAGTTCTTCCAGGTTTTGAAACATTTAATTGGACTTTCGACTGCCAACCAATCAAAATATGCTGCTTTTCATGTACGATGAGCTCCAAGGAAACAAAAAAATAAACCTTTGCAATCCCCCAGAATACTGATGGATCAGCTTGGCAAATCAGGGAGTCTGGATATGGAAGTATAATTATCACAAGTGTCTGCTTCATTAACAGACCACAATCCAACAGAAAAGTTAACCATATGCTGCAGTGCACTAAGGGAACGGAGGGAACAAAGCAGCAAGCCTTGTAGTTAAGCCTTCGAACAACACGTGCATCTGCTGAGTTCTGCAGGGTAAAATCCTAACCCCTTGCTTATGTTAGCGGAAACATTTCCACAGATTTTTAAATGTGGCCTTGGACGTGTTGTGACCCAAGTCACACTCTCCTGTCTAATTTCATTCAATTATGATGGCTCAGACTCCACAGATCCTCATTCTTCTAATGTTTTGTTAGCCTGTGAGGCTTCACGTTGATACGCTAATTCCTATCATTCTTGCCGGCAAATTTCTTGGGCCCAGAAATTCTGTATATTCACAAAATGGCTTTTTGATTCGACTGCCTCTAGCCCAACAGTTCACCACATTCCTTCCCAAACTCATGGTCGTTTTGTTGTACCTCCTCAGGTGGCAGTGAGGCCACTGCTTTACCAGGGAAGCGGAATCAGATGCCAAGACCAGGCCAGCGAGGGCCCAGGCCCACAGCAGCTGCATGAGAAGACAGAGCAGGTCCAGCAACTGCAACCAGGATCAGCTGAACCAAGTTATCAATAGGCAATTCTGCAGTGATAAGGCCGGCCCCAGGTCAAGCTGGGAAGTCAAGTCAACAAGGCAAGGCTGGGATAAGCAAAGCACATGGCTGGACACATAACATACCTATGATGGAGCTCGGGCAAGGGCGAGAGCCCAAGTTCAACGCAGCTCCCAGGCCAAGTACAGGAGGCCCCTTACAATGCCTCTCCCAGCTCTCTGCCAACCCTTTGCACCTGGGTGTAGCTCAGTTACTCTCCCTTCATAAAGCTCAAGAAATAGCTGCAGCCAGGCAGGACTACAGCAACACCTGAACACCGTTCCCTGCCTTAGGTTTCCTACACTTTTGCAAATTTGGGATTTAGAGTGTTTTGCAGTACACCACACTGCCCTTCCCAATTTCTTTCTCTAGTTCCCTCAGAGCTTGTGGCCAGCCAGCCCCACACGCTGCCTGCTGAGAGGAGTTCTCACCCAGCAAGCTCCTGATGAACCCCCTTCAGTGGTCACCAGCCTCCACAATGTTCAACTGCCAACCCTCCAGGACAGACAGTGTCTTCTGGGCAGGTCTTTGAAAGACTTAATCAACTTCTTTGTTAAGCTTGAATTTACTAACCTGAATGTTCAGTGTGAACTGGAGATAAAAAGATGGCTGGGATGTCTGCCCTCACCATCATAGAGATTTTGTAAGTCTGAGCATGTATGTTATGGAGTTCTTTATAGCACATATACAGGGCACATTAATAATTATATACAAACAGGATATGAGAAGTCACACTAGTTCCAGTGTCATCAATTCCAGGGCTCACTATAAAGAAATTTGAGCAAGAGGGATCACAGTTCTGCCTTATCTTAAGTCATTCCCTTTCTGTCAGACAACGGCTGCCTGACAGATTTCAGCTCCAAACCCTTGGTATGATTTTGGTGTTGCAGAATAATTCTCAGCCGGGAAGCATCAGAGACTTCCTTGGGAGGTCTCCAAGGGCAAGTCTTCATTTCTGTAGTAAAGTAGGTCTCCTGCATGCAAGATATCCCTTTGTATCCTACATACTATTTTGAGTATTCAAACAATAAGAATGGCCAAATTTTGAACAACAGAATATGCAACTTGAGTAACTTTCACATTAAAGATAGATTCTAATAAGGATCAGCTACAATTTGCAGTTCAAACCTTAGTTTATCTATTGTGTCTACACATGGTTCTGCTGCTCTATCTTGAAAGAACTGCCAAAACACGATATGTTAGTGGGCCACTCCACTAAATTCCTTCTTTGCCTTTGTGCCAATAAAAAGAATAAAACTTTTCTCCAAGATACAGTGATGGAAGAAAGCCATATAAATATGAAGCATTCTACCGGCTTAACGGATTACACAAGCAATGCAGCTTTCATACAGCAGCGATATTATCATTCCCTTTGATGGAGAGGGACAGTGAAACAGCAAGAGATTTAAAAGATTTGACTAAAGTTACATATTCATTTTGAGAAATAAGGAGGAAAATGACCTTTGAACCCATGAATCCTGTAACTGCTTTTACAAGTTTATCTTTCACAAAAATGTGATGCTATTTCATGTGATTTGGATATTACTGATCTTCAAAGAAATGGATTTAAGCTTCTTAATGCTGGAGTGGATGATGATGAGCAATGGGGAACTTACCCAGTGCATTTACTGCTTGGATGTTGCTGTTGTTCAGTGACTCTGTGAATTTTGTCTCTGCTCAGCATTATAGATCACACCTACTTCAAAAACCCATCACAACACATGACCTTCCTCAGAACTGTTTCTTAGGCACTGATTTAGACATTGAATATTCTCACTGTATGTCTAGTAGCCCAAGTCATGGAATGACTGAACTGGGTGATTGAGCAAGAGAAAACATGCTTAAATGGGTAGCCTGACAAAATGCACAGCCACATCCATAGTGAAACACAGGACACAGTCAAACTAGTTCTTGTCCAGGTGTTTTCAGTGCTTTTCTTACCTCTTTGCTGTAACACTTTCAATGCAAAAGTGAATCAAACAGGAAAGTGAATCTACAATTTTATTCAAAGGAACATCTGTGAACATTTCCTGCTGCACTCCCCTTGCTTTGCTCATTATTATTTGATTGCTCTTCACTAGGGCACTTTTAGCAATCTGAGCTTGACATGAATCTAGAACTTGGAGCTAAACACTGTTTTGTCGTCCAGCACTGATCCCTTGAACCCCATATTTACCCGTCTGACCTAAAGCACATCAAAAATAACAGGAGGAGGGCAGTGCTGGGGAACAGGACTGAGCCTAGCATTTAAGAATAACTGCTGAAGGCAAGCTTAGTGATATGATGCTCTGAGGAAAGAAACCACCATATTCTTTTTTTTAACCTCTGACAAGTTTTTTTTTAAGCACCTTTGGAATTATAGAAGCACATACTGGAAATATTTAACAGCCTAGTGACAGTTACACTTCTTTCCTCTGAATTTTCAGTGGAGTATGGAATACAAATCTATTTTGTGTCTTAAATAAAACCTCTTCTATATTATTCAATATGCTGAGATCAGTGCACATCTTTGTGCCTTCTCTCTTTCACCTCTTCTGACTGCATTTAGCAATAGGTAAACAGACTTCTGGTTGCATGAAACCAGCAATTCTCAGTCAGTTAATGCAGATGGTATTTCTTCATATTGTGAACTGCTAATTGTTATTACCTTTCCCTTGGGGGCTATTAACAAAAGGTTTAAACTGTTTTGAACTTCTGGACTAGTGAATCTCTTTTAAAAGCCACTTACTTAATCCTGGCAACATCAGGGAATGTTGCCAGTGATAAAGTCCTGCTGTTAAAATAAATATTGCATTCCAGTTTGCATCTGTATTTATTTTTAATGCAAACTGCTAAGGACTCGTTCAACAGTAGGAGTCTATTTATCTGCACAATGCATCCTCTTGTTTACACATTATCACTTGTTAAGTCTTATGTCTGCATATAAACAGACAAAAGAATAACTGGACCGAAACCGCACAGAACTAACAGGGGAACACTCCTGACAGAACAGCCTGCAGGTTACGTTCCTTAACGCATCATTTCATGAACTGCCAAGCGATGACAATTGTCAAAATTTTAATAAGATTTATAACAGGGTCTGCCACACTCCGCTTTTAATAAATATGGTGCAATTGTTTGCATACAGAATACTGGACAGGTCAAGTCTCAAAATAGTTCAGTTAGGTCAGGAGAGAGAGAGAGAGAACTGGAGCTTCCACCCTCTCAGAGAGGAACCACTGCAACTAAAGAACACATTTTAGCAGGATTTACTAAACTGATGTCAACTCTTTCTTGGTTATCACATTTTGGGGATGGGATTTCCTAGCATGTTTACTATTGACATGCCACTTCTGAAAACTATGTTCGATTTGTTTGACTCAGCCAACATTTCACCCATGTTCAACCACATACTTTTGATTTTCCCTGGAGGCAACTTATACCTGGATGTAGGGGCAGCACCATCAAAACTTTCATTCCTGTGATACTGATTCATTCTACTGGCATCTTTAACTGGATGATGGTGGTGACTTCAAGTAAGGTGCAATTCCTCATCCCATACAAATTTTATAGCTAAATCTCTGGCTTGAGATTAAAGATCTGATCTTAAGTTCCAAGGAAGAAATATAATTAATGACGGTTCTTCTGCAGCTGGAAAACAGACATTTTAACATAGATATAGTTATCAGTTTTCATCATCTATTCTGCTAAATTTACTGCTGTGTTATTTATGCAGTTCAGCAAACTAAAAAACATTTTTATAAATCAATATATATATATAAATAAATAAATATAAATTTAAAAAAATAGGATTAAATCCTCTGTTAGGCTTTGGTGACGATATGGTAAATAATGATTGTCCCTTTTCATGCATGATTTTTTCATCACCACTAAAACCAAACCCAAGTCTGCAACAGGCAGTAGTGAAATTTTATTTTGAAGTAGATAACATTATTTCAAATTTTACATCAAGTACAGGTTATTTTTTCTTTTTTACTTTTTATATTCAGCTTTTTTGTTTATATTGCAATAATTAAAAAAAAAATCTTTTGTTTGCAAATAGGATTATTTTTTGTAGTGTCCCATGGAGAAATACACATATTTTTCCAGTCTTGCCCTGAGCAAGATCTACATAGCCCCATTTTGTAGGATACAGTAAATATATCTTGAAAGAAGCATCTGAATGAGTTTGTATAAGTGGCCAACCTCCACCGTGATCTGCAATGTGACAGGGTTATGATCTTCAGATCTTGTACTTCCCTTCCTTCAGGCACTGCTAGCCTGAGCTCCTTGTCATGGCTGGAGGGAGGGAGTGAGCTGGAAAACAAGATCAGAGCAATTTCTGTATCAGCTACCCTATTTAACATAAACAGGGACTCTCTTAAATGACAGAGACGGTATCAAATCTCTGTCCCTCCAGTACCAGTTCAGTCAATGACTTCCAGTGACTCTTTCCGCCTATACCAGGAGGGCAGTTACTATTTTAAACAATTCTTAGCGGAGGCTCGAGTCTGCTAAACAGCAGATCTTTTGCTTTCTGCCTTAAAAAAAACCACCAACACGCTTTGCTGAAAATTGTCAATATATCTTTTTGGGTCAGTTCTCCCAGAGGCTTTATTAATACGTGGATTTATTTCTGTGTAGAAATCCTATGTTAACAATTACATCGTGTTAAGCATGTAAGTGCCTATTAAAAACAACTACCACTGTCCTGCACTCATTGGCCCATCCATTACAGCTTTCAGCTGTGTTAATACAGCATTACAGAACATTACCGTAGAGCAGAACATTTCTGTGTACGGGAGCAGATGGGAGCTCAGTGCCGCGTATTTTCTGTTCTCAAGTGGATTTTTACAATCGATCTGCTTTCTCCGGGGGAAAACCACAAATGACCTGTATAAATGCAAAGCCTGTAGCCAACAAGACTCCGTGCCAAGAACAGAGGCTGGAGGGGCTGATATTACCTCCTCAACTTTCAAGCTACCTGCAGATGGGATAGATCCTTTCAGCTCTCCGACACGGGGGCTGGAGCCTTGGTGGGTGTTCTCCAGACCCCCTGCGTCCACACCCCTCACCACCTCAAGAGCTGAACCTTACATGCTATTTCTTTTTTCTCTCCTGTACTGGGTGGGCTTTAGTTGTCAGGGGAGAGAAATTATGAAGATCTGGTAGTTGCTGCACTCTCAGACCACCTTAGGGATTTTCACCATTTTCATTTTCTTCCCTCATAAAAAACTCTAATCCTAATCTCTTTGATGCTGATCTCTCCAGAAAACGAAGAGCAGGGAAATGTGGCGTACAAAGGCCCAGACTCTGGTTGTGGTGCAACCAGAGCCACTCCATTGCACAGAGAAGCTCATATTTATCTCTCTGAGCCCGGGTACAAATTCCAGCTGTATGTACCGCCAGGCTCAGGGCAGAAACCATTCATGCAGTTACATATAGCTATATATCACTACAACATGCAGACACCTATATGCTACTAGATAACCGTGTTTATCTTTCTTACTTTCCTTCACAATATCCAGCTGTTCTCTCATCTCCTGCCAGGTCAGACATTCTCCATCCTCCTCTCATACACCTCTCTTCAGACTCTATCCTCCTCTTTATTATCTCCCATCAGTAATGGTCAGACATTCTCCGTACTCCTCTCCCACATCTCTCTTCAGACATTCTCTATCCTCCTCTCCCACAGGGAAAGACCCAGCAAAGTCCCCATCTCACCTAATAATCACTTTCTCCCTAACTTCAGCAACTGGTGAACCAGTGATGCTGAGATGTAAAACTACTCATTCTTCTCGTTTCATCCCACATTCCTAGACTCTTTGCCAGTTTTATTAATTGAACAGATTTTTTGATCCAGATTAATTTGAAGAGATTCTTGCTTTATTCTTTCTTCTGCCTTGATTAGCTTTTGAGGGACATTTGATGATAAAGTGTTATTATATCCATCACAGAAAATTCAAAATCTGGCATTTTCTAGATCATCAATCAGACAGCAATTAACTTTGGAGTACATGCTAATTGGCTACGTGCTGTGATGTCTACCCTTCACATGTTATGGCTGTATAGACAAGATCCCTTTCTGGCACAGATCCACACACCTCTCTTGATGCCAGTGAAGTGACCTGAATTTAACCAGACCAACTTTTGGCTCTCACAAGATAGCAGATCGAGGAGCAAGAGCTGAGGGTTTTTTCCAGACTACCATTTGAAGTATGGAAAGCGGTGCTCAGGGAAGCCCCTCTCCCTTCCCTGTCACTGTGCTTCATGTGTGCACCAGGGCACCACCACCTCTCTGCCTTCCGCAGCTCCCCACGGGCAGCTGGTCTGCTCCCCTGCGGCCACAAAGCCCCCTGCCCCCTGGACACAGAGGGCTGGAACAGGCGGCGGCACCGAGCTCTGCAAGTGGAAGCCCCCATTGCTGAAGAAGACCCCAGCTGCACACAAGGGCTCTGCCAGGCTGTAGGTCTGAGGACCTTGCACAGCCCGCAAACAGCTTGTGCGGCTCTTACCCTCTTGCAGAAGGTGGCTGTGAACACTGTGAGTATCGCTGCTGCCTGCAACACCCTGGAACAGCGTCCCAAGATGGCAATGAAACTCTGCAATGAAATTCTCTGCTTTAAGAGTTGCCAGTGGACGTCACACCTGCTTTTTCTCTATAAATATCTTACTTCCAGGAAAGCCAAGTTGTTTGTTTTTTCTTGACTATAACAGCATTGTTCCAGTATCACGTTGAGCAAAAAGACAGTTACAGAAAGCTATTTTAGACAGTCACAGCAATATAAATATGATTCAGAAAAGCTATGCAAGAATACTAGTGCGATGCTTTGCTGGATGATGCAAGTGTGCTCTATCAGTTGTTTGTATCTTTTATGCTTTTAAAAAACAGTACAGATAAAAATAATTTGGTGCAAACACATAAAGCATTAAAGCGGTTACCATAACAAAGAACAATGGAAAAGGAAAAAAAAGCAATTATCAGCAGGTTCCTTGTTTTGGCACGTGTTTGAAAAATTTCTAATGCCATCACATCTCAAAATTACAAGTAGCAGAACCCTACAACAAATGAAAACACCCGAAATACCTAGCATCAGCTCCAATAACTGCTGCTGCTGTGCAAACATGTATATACAGAACTACACAAATTATTTAAGCAACATTACCTTCGAGTTTAAAATGTTTGCATTTCTCACTGCAGACACTTCCTGAGACTGCTGTCATGAAACATCCAGCGCCTACCAGTTCCTTCTTACCCGACGGGCAGTTTCTTGAACCCATGTTATGTAGGCAGCCTCATTTGGAGGGCACTACTAATTTCTGCCTCAAGATTCTGCCTTCCTGCTTATGACACGAGCAGCAAAATATCTTCTACCATAAACTGTAGCTGCTCTAGACTGGATGAACATAGCACATCCCTCCTCTACAGGTCAAAATTTTGTTTATTTCATTACTTAACTTGTATGCTGGTGGTAGTCTAATATACCTATTTAGTCCTAAAGTTGCTTCTACAGTTGAAAACTTACATTGGCACTAAAAATTCATGAAACACCAGCTACAGAATTGACTACAATAAATGCAGAAGCCAAAAGCACTTTAAAATTACTTTTATGAATTATCTGTATATGTCTTGTGATTATTTAATTTTATATGCAGATTTTCTAAATCTCTCATGCAACGTATTTGGGACTGGAAAGTTGATGCACATATTTGAACTCAGCCAAAGCACTTCGGCAAACCAAAAGAGAATTCATAGTAGTCGGCTTCCAAGCATCCAAAGTCACTGGGCTCAGTTGGCAGGGAACTGTGCTCAGGTATTTCTGTATTCCCCTGCCTCTGCCTCTTTTCCATGCTCACTAGGTAGTCTCCAGAGGAAAACAAAAGAAAAGGCAAGCACTAAAACATTACAGTTACAAATTACTCCTCCAATCCTGCTCCTGCTTTCTGTAAACTAGAGGAATGGAACACAGGCTGGATAGCAGGAGGAGTCAAAAGTCAGAGAAAAACGAGGGGAAAGAGATAAAGAAAGGTGGGAAGTCCAAATATGTAAGAATGGAATCAAGAAATAATTGAAAAAGAACCAAGAAATTATTAAGAGCATGGAGGTTTTCTATATATTCATCTCTTCTATTATAGAGCAATCATTTCAAAGGCAAAGCGCCGGGAAAAAAATCCCAAACATCAATGATCACCTTTAACATGTGAAACAACACCTGAAAGCAAACAGAATTACCAACTTTGTACAAATTCTTGTTAGAAATACATCCATGAACAAGCCAAGGTGGACCACTACTTGATAATTGCTGTATTTATAGATGATACAGGCAATTCTTCAGGCTTCTTATTTACCAGTGAGAAAAAAAAAAAGAAATCTACCAAATGAAATGCCAACATAAATGAATTTCACGGTCCTTTCATTACTGCTTTTCCTGAGCTATATACAGAAAACAGGCAGACCATCTCTTCTATGTATACTGGGGAAAAAATGGAAAAGGAGCATCTGACAGAAAGTGCTACCAAAAAATGGAAAGTATTGGCAGCGAACCTGCTCATCTGAGTGGTGCCTGAGCATGGCACTGTAGGCTTAGGTGAATATGTAAATGTAGGACAAGGCCTCAAGGACAAGAGTCCAAGTACTGATAGCCTGATGAATAGAGACTTGTTAGAACTTGCAGGGCACAAGCCCTGGGAACAAAGGAACAAGCTAACTGCAGACCCCTGAGCTGCTACAGTTGAGGAGGCAACCAGACGGACAGAGAAACAAGTAGCCAGATAAGGGAACGGATGGTGCCGATATGTAATCAAGAAAGCCGCGTAGAAAGAAACTCCCTGACTTTGGAATAGAAATTATTGCTATGTCAAGGTAAACTAATAAGTTCCTATTGTTCTAACGGTGTGCCTTAAATATCAACCAATCAGTGTTTTTTACGCTTAAGATTTAACCAATCAGTGTGTAATATGTAGAAGGTAGAAACGTATATAATTGTAAGAAAATCACTAATAAATGGACAACTTGCTTGCATCAAGCTGCGTCCCGTCTCTTCATTCGCCGCATGTAAATATATAGGTATTAAAAAATAATGACAGTATTGGGGCACTGGTCAGTCATATTTTTTAAAAATCTTAAAATTCACCAGGTTATACACCCACAATCTTCAGTAGCCTGCCTAGAGTTGCCCAGGACTCACAATTTTTCCATGGATTGTTTCCAGAAGCATTTTTCCAAATGTCGCAGGCTACATAGGTATCTATTCTTGTCATCTTACAAGTTTGGGGGTTCCTCTACTTTGTTGCTAAGTGAGCCATTTCAGTAGAACAATCTAAATTTCTAATGATTAATTTCTGACCTTTCTTTGACAGGAATAAAGGCAACACGATGAGAACAAACCCCACGAACATGCCCCCAGCAGTCAATGGCATTAGTTACACCACTAGCGACACAAGGGACAAATCTGAAACACTCCTGGAAATCGATGGGCCTACCACAAACACACTCATCTAAATTCAGAAGACCTGAAGGCTCAGATATGTCCTTAGAAGTATCTGCAGAACAATTCTCTTGTTGTCCAAGAACACGTTGCTCCCAATCCCCAGGAGGCTCAGAGCCACTGAACAGGCCAAAAGGAGAAAAAACTAAAATAAAATTAATCAGTGATATATAAAACAATGAATGGCATTTCAGACTTTGGTGCCTAAAAACCCTATATTTCTTTCCATAGTCTTAAGAAATGCTTTTAGATAGACTTGAAGTTATATGTTTTGTTGAAATACCTGGCTTGGTTCCTAAATAGAAAGGAGTCCGAGACTGTAAAATCAGCCTTTGCTTGGTCTCAACCAGTCGAAGCGCTCTATGAAGACATGGCAATGAAGCCATTGCTCACCAGCATAACATCCAGCATCAGATGAAAGCTGCTACGCCTGGAACTTTAAGTCTGCAAGATGAGGAACCAGTTCTTTGAAAAAGTCCCTAATGCTTTCCTGGGGGGAAAAAAAAAAAAAAAAAAAAAAAAAATCAGTAACAAAAGTCAGTGACAATTGCTTTTAAGTTTAAGGGAAAAAAAAAAACAAACAACCTAAAACATGTCGAAAGAGTTCCTGCTATACATAATTAGAAATGGGTTAGATGCAGCTCTAGGCCTTGCAACTCACACACTAACCTTGGCCAAATCGCTTCGTTCCTTTCTTCCTCGATTTGTTGAAGTAGGAAATCAGAACAGAGACTCCCTTCACAAGAGCTTAGCCAAAAGGTTTACAAAGTTTTTGAGGATCTCAAGGGATAAGTCAGCACATAAAAGCGTAATATTTTTATTGCAACGGACAGGTATATTTTATCACCTTCTGGCTAAGTCGGAATGCAGAGGATTAAAGAAAGTGCATCAAAAGAAAAGTCTTCACGTATGTAAGCTGCGGTGTGTGTAAATAGATCAAGCTAAAGTCTCCTCACGCTTCAGCTACTTAATAAAAGGCATGCAACCAAGCCACCACTCTGAGCTGAATGCCTTTAACTTATTAATTCCTCACGGACAAGATAAGGAGATAGGAAACCTCTGAAGCATGTAAATTCTATTGTTTTAAAGCATAAGTTGGTTTAAAGCGTACGGTCTTCTAACCCTGCAGAGTCACGCCAGATCTTTGAAGCGCTCTTGCCAACACCTGAATGTCAGACAGCCACCTCCTAATTTTGTTGGTTTAGTTCCATCTGTCTGGAGCCCAGGAAGAGCTGCCCTCCAGGAGGCAGCTAACCGGCTCGGTGGGGAGGAAAGGGGAGAACAAACCCGGGTGAGATTCGGCAGGGACGGGAGAGAGCAGTGGGCAGCCTTGCGAATCAGCTGTGAACCACAGGGCAGCGATTTAGAGAAATGAGACCGTTTAAACTTCTTTTTTTTTTTTTTTTTTTTCCTGGCCAGAATCCAGCACGCAAAGGTGTGCAGCTTCCTGAATTAAGGGGGAATGGAGGGGGTCTGTGTGCCCGTTGCCAGCAACCTGTTCCCCCAGGTATGGGGATGTCCTCTCCACGGCAGGAGAAACCGTTCTTCTCCCCCCACCCGCATGCTGCATCTTCAGAGAGACTCTAGAAGTTTGGGGCATTCTTTTTACTCTTTCTCAGCAGTTTTGTTAATTACAAAAGCTATTGAAAGACATTCTTCTGCAAGTTGCAGCTCGATTCAGGGGAGTTACATGCCAGAACTCCAGAAATGACAGAAGATACCTTTCCCTGAGCAATTTTACCTGGATACTTCTCTGGGCATTACCTAAAGCACCATCTAACCCTCTCATAGTTTATAAGTACGGGAAGAGTAATACATCCAGAAATAGGAATGTGTTGCTGACAGCCAAAAATACTGTCTAATAAGCAGAATTCTTTCCTCATCTGCACTGGTATTACACAACTCCAGTAACAAGATCAGTGAAACAGCTTCTGATTTACAGCAATTGGGAACAGAACCAGGAAAACATATTTACAGGATACCCTACAGACCACTAAGTGCAGCTAACAGAGCAGCTCGGCTGTACAGAAGCAAAGGAGGGATAAATCATACTCAGGTTCTGGATCTCAGTACAAAAACATCCTGCTTGGCTCCGTGACTTCTCCCCATCATGTGCAAATGTCGATGAATTCCACTGGTACCCACCAGCTCCAGCGCGCTGCTCCACGTAAAGGTAATGCCTATTCTTTGAGGGTTGTTGCATTTTGGTTTTGTTTTTTGGTGCTTGGTGGTGTTTTTTTTCCAGATTAGCTCCCTATGTCTCCCCACTTTCCGCAGCAGTTACCTTAGCAGTTCAGCCACTACTAAGGCAGTGGCCATTGAGTAGAGAGACTGAAGAAGAAATAGGTGTGCTGCTCGGTGAAATGCAATCAATTCTGTTGAATCAACACTACCAAAACAAAATACTGAGTTGTTACTAGACAGTCTTGCTTCAGAAGGGCAGATCAAGTGGTGATTACACTTCTTAGATTCTTTCCTTGGATAAGCAGACCATTTTAACTTGGGCCGCAAGTGAGGACATAAAGGTGCTCACCTGCCAGGATTAACTCTGTGTTAATGTTAATGTGTTAGTGGGGGGACATGAAACCCGACTGAAATCCCCCCACTATAAACGGCCACATTCATAAGCACATTACAGTCCCCAGAAAGGAAGGAAAAGGGCTAGAAAGGGAAAACAATGGTGCACCATAAGCTGTTGAAAACATAGCAATGATGCCACTGTATCCTGGAAGTATTTCCATCATTCCGTCAAATAGGTATCAAACACCTTGTTTGGATCAAAAACACAGTTCAGTGCTCCCATGGGCAAAATTTTAATATCGAAAAGCTGCAGTAAATGCACAAATGAATGCAGAGAAAGAAGTGGCTGCTTGACAAGATAACGAAAGGGTGCCAAAACATAGACAAAGTCTTGCGGACAGAGTAACTGGGGCACATGTTGAGTAAGCTGGGCAGTGGCTCCTTGTCAGCATACCCTGCAGCTGCACCCTCCCACCCGCCAGCTGTCACCAGTTTCTTGTACCTGTGCGAGGCAGAGGTACCGATTCAGCTGTCACATTCTCAGAACAGACATCTTTCTTTCCAAGAAGTGGGGGGTATGCAAATGCTTCAAAATACATAGTGGAATGATGTGCCATTGCATATGGCCTTTCTTCAAGCAAGATTTTTCTCTGCAGATGAAACATAAGAGAAGCAGCAGTATCTTTTGTCTTACAGGATGCTAAGTTTCACTAAAAAGAAAATAAATAAAGCCAGGTCTCTAAATAGCAGAGCTACTTTTGGAAAGCTTGTCTTCTACATCTTGTAAGTATTAATAAAAAAAAAGTAAAAAAAAAACCAAAAAAAACCAAAAAAATCCCACCAAAAAACAGCAGCTAGCATCTTATTGTAGGGAAACTATGTACGTAAAACTTATATACAGATGTGAGAGTGCAGGCAGGGTGAGCAGAGAACAATGTTGGAAAGCTTTCTGAAATCAGAGATTTTGCAACACAGGAGAAATTAAAAAACAGAACCCAGAAATGCTACCAGGAGCGCCTCAGCACTGTTCTCCCTACCAAATACTCACTGCTACAGGTGATGAAAGCCACACAGCCTGCTTCCCCTGCTGAGTAAAGAGCCCAAGAGGTCAAGGAGCACCCCAAAGGAGACTGAAGCAATACCCTCCAGCTTCCCAAAATATGATCAGTGACCTCAGCAGTTGTTCTCACTGATAAGGCCCAAGTACTCTGTGTGAACACACCATCTTTAAATCTTTTTTTGCTGGTACACTATAAATGTTTCAACCCTCTTCTTTGCTTGTGTCCTAAAGATGAACCTGACCAGGATAATTGACTCTCAATCTTCCTGATATAGCTACTGAAAATAACTTCATCTAATGTAATCTCTTTATTACTACTGTAAAACACTTTCCTCTTTCTTCAGGTCACAGACAGAAGGGTAAGCTGTTTGAATGCCTGAGATGGTCCTAGGTACACACAACTCCAGCAAACATTATTAGGGCTTCATATATAATCAGCACTGTTCTCAGCTGCAAGGAAAACTGATTTACATCATGCTACCGCTGCAGCAAAGCCATGAAAGGTCCTGCAGAGATGCATAGCTCCAATAAATTCAGAAGCCATTTCAGAAATTAAACTGAGGGTCACATTCTGCTCCTGGTTATGCTGGAGTAATGGCCCTGCAATCAACGGAGTTATTCTTGATTTATATCATACCTGGTAGCACAATCTGGCCATCAGCCTCCAAAACCAGGCTCCACTCTCCAGAGAACTTTGAAATATTTCCAAGCTTGTTATTTTTAAACTTGCAGTAAAAAACAACGGAACAGGCTTTTGGAAGCAAAATATTTCCTGCTCCCTAATGAGGGTGTTAAAAGCAGCTCTCCCTTGCGTGGTTCTCAAGAACATCCAAAAGCATGCTGAAAATAAGGAAACATGAGCAAAATCTCCAGAAGTTTGAAGGGCCATTAACAATCATTTTTCAGGTAATTAGTCAACCTTGATCACTGTTTAGGAGGGAAAAAAAATAATAAAAAAAGACACGCACACACACACACTGCCCCAAACTAAAAAAACACCCACTTTCTACACCAGTTTATCACCAACGTGGACACTTTGGAGGGTCCATGAAGTGTCCAGGGTCAAAGGAGAGTAAGATGAGAGAATACTTAAGTATCTGAAATGCTGATCTAATCTTGTACGTTAATTCCTACACTCATTGTATAGTCTGAAGTAATAAAGGAGAGTTGCTCACAGAAATAGGAAGACTCACCCCCGCCTGACAGCCACACTGCGTCAGTTGCCTTCCGTCCATTTCCCACAACGG
The DNA here is from genome assembly GCF_017639655.2 of Falco naumanni. Lineage (NCBI taxonomy): Eukaryota > Metazoa > Chordata > Aves > Falconiformes > Falconidae > Falco > Falco naumanni. The sequence goes on from NC_054055.1 coordinate 117,348,865, forward strand.
CTAGCGCCCTGCCGAGGCACCCTCAGGTTCAGGTACATCACTAGGCACAGCTACTGACAAAAACCCAAACAAACCCAAAGCAAAAAAGCCCTTTAAGTTATACTGCCTGGTGGAATATGCAAACCAAAAGAAAATGAGATTGCTGCCTGGAGAGCAGCGGCATGCAGAAGAGTTTTTATGCCAGCATCCCAGCTTCTTGTTTTCTGGGAAAAGCCAGACAGGTATGTGTTCTCTGCCGGTGCTGAGAACTAAAACAATCTCACAGGGTGTGCCGGCAGCAAAACAAGGTGAAAGCTGCTTTAAGATTGATTCAGGCCGTTTTGGCTATTTAACTGATACCGCCACTTCTCATTTCTTAGCCAGAGCCACACAGAGCTGTTACAGGTCGCCCTGGTTATATCCATCCCTTCCTTGGAAAGACAAACCTCCTTGCCTTCAGCCACTGTCATCTGCTAAATTCCGCCCTGAGGGGTTACCCATCTTTAGACATTTAGGGCTTTGGTCTGTAAGTTCTGTTTTGTAAGCGTAGATAAAAGAGTTGCAAAGTCAAACAAGCAAGCAAACACCGCCACCTCCTCTGAGGTCAGAGCTGGTCCCACACGCGAGGGCAAAGCAAGCCAGGGAACGGGTGACTCATCTTATGTTGACTTCTCTAGTGCAGCACAAAGCTAAGGGTGATGTTGGACTGTATCTAATATTGATTTGTGCTGGGTATTTTGATCTTACCCCATTACTCAGTGGAACAAATGCCTCATTTCTATCAGAGACTGCAGAGCAAGCGACTTTAATTTGCATGCGGGATTTAAAGCAATGCTGTGTTACTAATCATGGTGTCATTAAAATGATTCATCATAAATGACTGTCAGGATTTCAGTGCGGGAGGCTGCAAAGAAAAAAACAGAAGTACTTATACACAGGTACTGGAAAACTGCTGTGCCGGGACGCACACGCTTCGGATAATACTGTGTTTCAATCAATATTTAATATTAACATTTTGATGGTAAATACGTATTATGAAAATGTAGGCATAGTGCTGAGAAGAGATATATGAAACTCACTAGCTACTACAGCAGGGGTTCAATCAGAAGGGGACAAAGCTCAAACTAAACATCTTTGTTCCTATAATAAGACATTAGTAGATGTCCTATAAAGCAAAAATATATATATATATATTCAAACTGCAGACTGTATATAGACTGAAAAGCAAAGACTTAGGTAAACTCTAAAAGAAATTAAAAGAATTTATCCAAAAGACATCCCCAAAAAACCCCACAAGGACAACAACAACCAACAAAAATACCCCAACCAACCAAAAAACAAAAGCAATGATGAAACAAAGCATGGGACAATAAAGTCGTCAGGCAAGATCAATTACAACAGCTGTAGCCTGAAATAATTGTCTAAGAAAAATCACCCAGGAGAAGGATGTCCTGACAGTGACACTTTCACAAGGGATGGACCCCAAAAAACTAAATGGCAAACTTGGGCTTTAGCGACTGGCTTTGTGCACCAGTACAGACTGAGAGTGACCAGCCCAACCCCTTTGCTGTCGTTCTGCACTTACCATTGTGTGAATGGAGGCAAAGCCTGAGCCCTACAGAACAGGGATTCTTCTCAGGTGCCGTGGAAAGGAGGGATTGCTATTTCTTGGAAGTCCTCCATTGCAACAGAACAGTGCAAAGGCAGGGATGAGAGCCTAATGGATCCCTTCATAAGGGTGGAAACAGTAGAAAGAAAAAAAAAAACAAAAAACAAAAAAAACCTACGGAGTAATCCTCATGAGGAAACAGACTATTGGAGATTGTTTTAACTTCCACAAAACAGATAAGCAAGTGGGGAGATATGGATACATTAGCTGACATTCAGTAAAATCTGTCTTCCCACTTTTATGTTCCCAATTCCAAGGAGATTACTGCAAAAATATAAGTAACTCGGAGCACACCCAGATGTGCTGGCTGGTAAAAACAAAAAGATTTTAGAACCAAGCTACTTGCTAGTAATTGGTCATTAACAAAACATGAAGAGAGAAAATGGATACACACTGAGGATGAAAACAATACAAAAGAAGGAAGAACTATAAAAACAGGAGTAGAGAATATCCAAAGAAAACCTAATAGGAAAACTACCTGTTCAGGGAGAAATCTTCCCTCATTTCAGCAACCAGGTTTCAAGAACCATCTGGCATCCATAAATGGGAACCTCTCCAGCTGCAGAGTTTCAAGGACAAAGAAGTACCATCATGATGCCAAACCTGTCTTTTATGATCTTAATAATATCCAATATCTTAATCCATCTAAGGTAATCAGTTACGAACACAACGACCTTATATCGATCCACACAAGGCAAAATTTATGTTTATTGGCTACCTGGCTGACAAGCTCTTTCTTCTGACCTTTCTGTTCATGGAAAAGTACAACTGTCTCTCACGTCCAGTATTTCCTCATCCTGCAACTTCCACACAGCCCACAGAGGAAGTGATTTAAGATGCTTAAACCAGTTGCTTATAGCTACCAAGCTACTACTTATAATCTTGCACCTTCTCTTCCCACTGAAAGAGTTAGGATTAAATGGGGGGAAAGCCATTGACACTAAATAAGTTTCTCTTTACCAGGTCAGAGATTATAAACTGCATGGAACCCTTTCAAACCAATCTGTTGGAGTGCAATAGGCACAGGTTTTATTTCCCTCCGGCAAGTAAGTACTTGCTGTACTCACAGCCATCTGTCTTGCGTTCCTTGCAGGAGCAATTTCCCCATCCTGCCTTCGAAAGCAGTATAAGGAGCGCGTGTCAGCACTGGGGTGACATTGTCCTGTGGGCTTGAGACAAGCAGCTTTCCCGCAGCTACCGCTTCGAGCAGCGGTGTGTAGCCTCACACTACAGCAAGCCTTTGTACAGGAAAAGTGAGGGTGCACGGAAACCCAATGGATGTCGATGGGAAGAAAGGGTTAAATAAGAGCAGCAGAGAGCATGAGGTTTGGGAAACGAGGAGTGAGTAATTTGGGAAAGGACACTGTTGGTGAGGGTTGTAGCTACATGAGCTCGAAGGAGAGGAAGGTAAATTTTCCATGGGTGACCATAAGAGACAACAACGTCACAGGCAAGGGGGGTGCAGGTGAGAAGGAAGAGCACCGGGAAGACACCTAGGCCAGGCAAAAAGCCCATGGTCACTCTTCTACTCTGGCTCCTGCCCTTGGGCATCACTTTCAGAGCAGAGCTGTTGGCCAGCAGGGGAAGAGAGAAGAACATCATGCTGCTCCCTTCTCACAGGCTCTGGGAGGCAATTACAGGCTCTTGGTATTCCAGTTAGTATTAAAGTGAATCTAGTTCATTGCAAGTGAGGCTACTATCTCCTGATTTGGATTTAGTCCAACGTTTCTAAGACAGAAAGCAGATGGTTTTTAGCTTAATTCTCTGACAAAAGCAGAACCTTTAAAATGATGCCGCGTAAGAGTCCTGTAAGACATTTGTTTATAAGCACTTTCCTAAATAGCACTGCTTATTATTTGAAGAAAGCAGCATTTGTGGACTGTTCTCACCTTTCAAAGATAGGTCATACGCTGCAGGCAAGCAGTCTTACTATTATCGTTTCATCATTTCTGCAGGCGTAGGACAGAACATTGACTAGTATACTATGAAGCATCGTAAATCAGGATATGCTAACACTGACAAAAAAGAGAAACAGGAGATGTTTACTGAGGTCGCCATCCTTGTAAAATGGTTTACTTGCTAGTGCACAAAATTCATTAACGTACAAGTTTTTTTCATTCACCATTGCAAATTAGCAAAGACTTACGTTCTGGTGAAAGGAACAAATATCATAGAGTACCAAAAGACAAAGGAAAATCTTTTATTTTCAGAAGGTGCCAAACCCCCACATTAATACATCAAAGCAGATGCCTAAAGTCAATGCGGTAGTTTTGTTGATTCAGCCATTTCTAGATCACACATTACATGTTTGATTTTCTAAAAGACAAAGCACGTGTTTAATCATAGGTTGTATATGAACCATATACATATGCATAGGAAAAAAGAAGTGGAGAGCTTCAGCTCAGTCAGAAATCGTATCTCAAGTTGCAATCTCTATATCCAATGCAATGCATTCAAAAGTTAATTGTACAGAATAACTAGTTCTAACAATTCTCGAAGTAGGATTCTATAGCCAGCATAGCGAATTCCTGTATTAAATGGCAATTCCTTCAGTGATGGATTTTTCTACCATTTAGAATGTTTCCATTTATAGGTTTATGCTCATGAGTTTTAAAAGCCGGACATGTCTTGTGTTAGACATACATGACTGCTTTCACTGTGTTTTGACTTCTTGGCTTCAGTTTACAAATTTTCTGACAAGACGTTTTACGTGTGAAGTCTTACTCTAGTTTAGCAAATGAATTATCCATTATCACACCTGAGTACAGCAGACTGAGATTGGAAATACCTGAAAGCCTGTAAGCAGCTCTTCCTCAAAACTAATTATCCTGTTTCCCAATACAGTTGTTCATGGTTAGTTCAGAATACAGTATCAAATTACATGAAAACAGGTCTTGACATGTGGAATAGCTGTACAAATCCATGCCCTCTCCATTTCTATATAACAAATATATACTAAAACTATATATAAAAATCTGTGTTCACAAGGTTTTGTGGACCATTTGCAAAACTGAAGCTTCAGAGAAAAGTGTCAGCTATTCTAAGTGATCACACGGAAGACCATTTTCCATAGTTTTTGTTATAAAACACAGAGCAGGAGTCCTCCTTGCCTTCTCCCTTATGTCAGGATGGATTGGGAATGATGTATAAAGTGTTGGATCACCTTGACATAGAATTAGCGGAAAGGGTGAGCTGAGCCAAGGGACATTAATGACTACAGAGCATTAAATATCTTCCAAAATCAGTTACCAAGACACAAAAGGTTTAGTAGTTGGAATTCATTTTGCAGTATCTCCATATTGTTTAGTTAGTGGTACATGTAACTACCCAACAGACTCAGGTGGTTGGTAGCCCCAGGAAGAAGACGGGATTCTTGCTAGAAATGTCCACTAAAGAAACTGCATATTTATATACGTTCCAATTTCATAGATGCCATTTGGGTTTTCTAAAGTCTGCTCTCCTTAACAAAAACCTCAACAAGCCAACCAACAGCTAAAGGAGTCAAACAGCCCCACAGACTCCGTGTTTATGCCAATTCCCAGAAATGTCACCTGTCCTTTGTTGACAGCGTGCCTAGGCGTTGGTTTTCAGGAGCACGTGAAATAAGCTGCAGAACTGAAACGTACTCATCACACTGCTATTCAACTTTCATTTGTTACCTATGTAAAATCGATTGTTCAAGTCTCTAGGAGGTGTGTGGGGAGAGAAAAAAGGTTAATTCTTTCTATGCCTTTACTTAAAATGCTTCCCTGTATTTAGCGAACAACCATTTAGCTAATTACTTTCATCATCTTAAACCTGAAGGATCAGAGATCCACAGAAAATGTTAGTGGCATTTGTATTAGAACAAGTGCAGCGTAAAGCTTGAAAACATCAACTTTGAAGAACTGAAAATCCACCAAGAAACCAATATTCAAGTGGTTTTTTTAAAAAACAAAACATGTAAGAAGGCTTAAACTCACTTTTCTCTTTTTGAAGTCTAGCCGACTCAAACTGCTGACAGCTTGAGGCTGGGGAGGGAGCAAAGGGCAGGCAGAAGGGAACAGAGATTACGCAGCTGGAAGCCCAGGCAGTCTCCCTGCCACCGAGCAGGTTCAGCTCTTCTAAGCTCATCCAGCACAGGATGGCTTTTGGTTAAGCGGAAGGAGGATCACACCACAGCTCTTTCCCAGTCGCTCGGTTCCCTGTGTGTTCCCAGGGGTGTGTGTACATCAGTATTTTGCTCTGGGTCAGGATTGGGCTTTTGGAGCAACACCGTCTCGCCACACTTTTGGTTCATGTTACAGGGTGGGTTTGGAGTGTGACAACTGGATTCCGTTCGGATGAAACTCAGACGGTGCGCTCCAAGAGTCCACCTAAAGGTCTCCGGCCACGAGGTCACAGCACCAAGCTACAGCCGACCCCGAGTGAGCTGCTGACATACGCAGCGCTGGGTCCTCAGCCCCAGCTGCCCTGCTGCACACATCTGTTCTGTTTAACAGTGGTGTTTGGTAATACAGACATAGTCACGAACCCTGCTTCGTTGAGACCCTCGTGCTTTCTGCGGTCTGTGTCTTTTGAGCAAGCCTTTTCCAGCTACAGCCACGCACTATTTCAGCCCTTCGGTGCGGGAACACGTTGCTAATGCAACCAACACCGCTGCATTCCGTTGCAGCTCCGCAGCGGGCTGGAATCCATCCACCCCCCCAACTGCATTTATGAACCCAAGGGTCAAAGCCTGTGCATCAGCAGAGCTCTAGTTTCCCAGAACGCTTCAAGTTTGCCTTTCCCTGACACACGGGAGTGCTGCACTGCATCATATATTAACATGAGACCATATGGCTTGCCAAGTCACGCTATGCCACAAAAACCTAAGACATGATCCTACCCCAAGGGAATGTAGAGTGCAGCTATTTGCACGAGTCTCTCCTAAAAAAGTGTCTCTTTCCCAAAAAGATTTTTCCTTATGGTCTTGACTTACAATAGGACAGACTACTTGAAAAAAAATGGTGGGGAAGACAAGGTAAGGTGGAGAAAAATATGCTGATCCTAGGAGATACCAGTTTGAAGCCTGCCTATTTCTGTAAAGCCTTGGATCATCAAGAACAAACTCCACGACGATGTGTCAACCCATTATACAACAGGCCTGGCTTTTGGCTAAAGGCTGTAAAAAGGACAAGGATATTGAATCAAAGCCATAAATGTGCAGAACTGGGCATGGGAGAAACTTTAAAAGGCAGAATAGACAGTCTTGCGGATAAATACTTTTTAGCATGACAAATTACACAGTCTGCATTTTTCTATTTCTGAAGAAAAATATAATCTGTATTAGGTCATCCTCTCAAGGTTAAAATTCTGTTTGCTCTCTGCTCTCTTTAATGGAAATTCTCATCTCTTTTTCCTTGTTTATCCTCTTGCTGCTCAAAACTCTTCCCTGCCTCTCACAGTAGCTTTGAACCGCAAGATCACCTCTTCCCTCTCTCAGCCCTAATGGCTGGACTCCAAATTCTCCTGGTTTTTACTCCTTGTTGAAGCTCCTTTCTAATACCTTTTACACTTGCTTGACATAGATAAAATATTAAAAAAGGAAACAACAGATCCAATATTCATGAAAATGTGTGTTACTTCAAGTGTTGGCAAATGGCCTTTGTTGGGAGGGAAGTCAGATCAGACTACTGCAGTGGTGTCTCTCTGGCCTGCGAACATAACAGAGCACGCTTAGTTCTTTCCTACTCACCCATGTAATTAGGAAGCAGAACATCAATCAGTAGCTGATACATGCAGAGGGCTGGGTGTTCACCAGAAGCTGAGTTCCTGGCTGTGCTTAGTTCAGATACGCCTAGGAGAAAACATGATTTGCAGCCACATCAAAAAATAACTATATTTAAAAAAAAAACTTTATAAAAATCACATGTTGCTTTGAGCTTCAAAGCCTATTTCATATATTCTGAATTTTATATCCTGGAAGGACCTTGTTTCCTTTAGTAAAAATTATAGTAGCACCTTTAAAAGGAAAGGGAAATCTCCTATTAGGCTGGTGGTTGTCACAGTATGAAAAATTGCCTTGTCTAACAGAAATCTGATTCAAATAGCTTGGATACCAGGATTCAGTATGTTGCATTCTTAACTACAGGCATCAAAATCTTTTTCTATGTAAATTCACTGGGATTTACATGATTGTTTGGGATTGTTCCGGGGAAAAGAACCCTCCAAACCCAGCTGATAACAGCAATGCTCACCTTGCTCCATGCGGCGAATGAAGAGACGGGACGCAGCTTGATGCAAGCAATTTATTGTACAGAAGCACGAGGTTTTATACACTTTCAGAAGCTGCGCGTTTTAAACAGATTGGTTCTTGAAGCTAAGCCTTGCATACTAGGCAATCCCTGATTGGTGGTTAACTGCCATCAATTAACAACAAGGTGTTACCTTTCCTTGGCGCCATCCGTCTCCCACCCCCCTGTGCTCTGCAAACATGCCTCATCATGTTAATTGTTGTCTAGACAAGCTCGAGCACATTCCCTCAGCTAACTGATTGCCATGCATGGTCCTAGTTTGCAGCCCGCTCCTGCATCTCCCCCTTCCTGTTGCACAAAAAGAACCTTTGAAACCGAACAAGTAAAAACAATGTATAAGTAATAGAACAAATAAAAACCCAACTGAGACATTTTATCAATGTCAAAATAACCCACTGTCTCTGTTCCGTACAATTTTACAATTGCCCCTTTTTGTTTTTGAACAGCTAGTACCAGGTTTGCCATGTTCTGCAGGGCCCTTGCAAACATGACAGCAACCAAGGCAATAGCAAACAAACAATACTGCCAATTGATTGAATGAATGCCAAAAAGGCTGAAATTTTCTCAGATTTTGATAACATGTTGCTGCAATGGGGCGCCTAAAATCCACGCAGCGCATACCATCAAAATCCTCACAGCCATGTCCTTGAACCAACAACAAAAAGCAGTGGCAATTTTGACTCACATTCTTAACTGCCTACCCAACAAGGTGATTTAACTCTTTAATGCTTTCCCTGCTGTTACTCTGGGTAAGATAAGAACCGCTGCGACACGTTCCCATCATAGCCTCCTACTACATTAGCATCTACAGAAAGACAATTATCGACATTCAAAGTGTAAACAGTATCATCTTCTTTTGGATTAACATTATACATAGGTGGAAGGGCACACCAAACAAAGAACTGGTTCAGTCAAAAAGTTCGAAACATAGCATGCCTTCTCTGAACATACCTCTGGGGTCATTCCCTTCATTCCCTCTTTTTTTATGCAAAGAGAAACACTTTTACCGTAACAAAGAAGCCCCTATTTACATCTCTGAGCCCGGACACAAACCGCAGCTGTATGCTCCACCAGGCTCAGGGCAGGAATCTTCATGCAGTTACGTAGCTATATATCACTACAAGCATGCAGACACCTATTAAACACTAGATAACCATGTTTATCTTTCCTCCTCTCCTTCACAATACCCAGCTGTTCTCTCATCTCTTGTTAGGTCAAATATTCTCCAGTTCCCTCTCCTATCTCTCTCTTCAGACATTCTCTATCCTCTTTTTTGCTTGTTAATTGCGAGGAGGCAAAGGGGGTGTGTAGCTGGGTGACCATGACCTGCTTTATGTTACAATCAACTAAACACTGAATACAGAAAAAAAAGCATGGGAGACATAAGGCAAACATCAATAAGGTGGTTAAAGATAATTATAATAAATCCTGTAATACTTTTGAGTCATGGCCCAAAGTTTCCCAGCCGTGAGAAGAGACCAAAGGCATCCCGCCCCTGGCTCTGTTGCAGATCTTTGTTTTAAGGCTTTTGAGTTTTGTATACTTTTGTAAATTAATTCACAGTGGTCACTCAGATTCATGTAACACATCCTATCAAAGTCTTCACACTTGTGTCCCTGTGCTAATAATAAAAATCAATAGCAACTCGGTTCTGTAGCAACATATGATGGACAGAATCAACATCTGTTAATAAGCCAGAAAAAAAAAGAACAGTATTTGTAGTATTACTTTATTTAGCAAGCTAGCAGCCTAATTTACTAAGCAAGTTAAGAGCGTGTACTATTCTTACAGAAGAGATTAGAGAAGCAAAAATCTGTTATGCTGCATTCCAGAACTCAGCCTGAGATTTAGTCTGCTGTGAGTTCTGCGTTACAATCATTTGACACATGTTGGGGTTGCGATTGTGAAAGTTGCCCATTTACAATTTTCATTGGCATTATCACAGCTAGTTGTTTTAAAAGCAACCCTTGAGCTTCCTGATGTTCGACTTGTTGCAAAATATTCTGAAGCCAATCAATCAAGTTAGTATTAAAGTTAGTGACTCTCTAGGACCCTGCAAGACTGTCGCAAGACTCCCGCATTCGGACTGCCTTAATAGCCATCTCATTCATTTGCAAACAGTTGTCCCTGGGATACCTTGCCTGAGTCACAGAATCCGCACAATTAATTGCTCCAGCCAACTGCTCATAGTTAACAGCAATTCCCCGATTAAGGTTTTCAATCAAGGCCACTACACATAGCTCACAAAAATCAAATAACCACATCATATACTGTATCAGTTAGTACCATACAAAGCAATGACTTCCAATCATGCAGTGTGAGTGTATAAGGCTCTGCCATCACTTCAAGAAGGAACATAGCAAATGTATTATGACTCCTCCCTTCCCGCACTGCTTTGCTTAACCCTTTAACAGCCTCGTATTGCACAGGCTGCCACTCTGCAGGTTGATTTGTCTGACAAAATACTGAACATGCCATAGCAACTCCCAAAACCCATCACTTAAGTGTTTCCCACTTGCATTCCTGCCACCAATCCCTCAGACTCCCTTTCACCCTCCCCAGAAATACAATCAATGCATCAGGAGAGACAAGAGGGTGGGGGAAAGGTCTAGCTCCTTTTCCAGATCTATAGGACCTGGATCAAAAGGTTTATCAGTGTCAATAAAATCATTGTCCGAGTTGTCCTGTTCCCGTGCTTGGTCCTGTGTTGTGAGGGTCGCTGCAGTCAGTGACAGAAGCTTTGGGGGCAGAGGAGGTGTGGACAGAATCTCCATCGCTGACGGTGTCTTGAGAAGAGTCGCGCTGTCGGTGGAATTTACAGCTTCCTCTGGTTTAGCACCGTTAGTAGAATTAGTCCACACTTGGCAAAGAGTAGTCAGAATTTGCCACCAAGATGCTAAATGCATTCCCGACACGGAGCTCCCCTCCGCGGCAGCATCATACAACTGGCTGCTGTATGCACACTTTCATTCTTTCAAAGTCTCTAAAGTTTCTTGGCTGCTCACCTGTCTCGATGAATACAGGTGTTATCCTCGGGGTTTAGGTTGTCCGCCTGGTCCAGACAGCAAGTTCAGCCAAGCCGTCTCCTCCGGAACGCAGCCCTCTTCCACGAGCTGTCTTTTTTCCGTCCTTATTCTTCCAAGGCTTCGGAACACCACCACAGGGGTCACCATTTGAGGAGACTGAGGCACGGACTCCCTGATCTGACTAGAAGACCCTTCATGAGTCCATATACGTCTCTTTCTGGGGACGAAGCCTGATTCCCCATTACGGATTTCCCACAGCTCACCTCTCAACTCCGGAGGGATTTCTGGCCGGCTCCTGCTTCCTTTCAGCAGATCATTCAAAGTTCTGTGGGATTCGCTGCATGTCGCTCAGACAGGCGATTCGAGAGCCCTTCACGTCAGATCCTTAAACGCATCACGTCGGGGTCACCAATTTGCTGCGAATGAAGAGACGGGACGCAGCTTGATGCAAGCAAATGTCAATTTATTGTACAGAAGCACGAGGTTTTATACACTTTCAGAAGCTGCGCGTTTTAAACTAATTGGTTCTTGAAGCTAAGCCTTGCATACTGGGCAATCCCTGATTGGTGGTTAACTACCATCAATTAACAACAAGGTGTTACCTTTCCTTGGCACCATCCGTCCCCCACTCCCCTGTGCTCTGCAAACATGCCTCATCATGTTAATTGTTGTCTAGACAAGCTCGAGCACATTCCCCTCAGCTAACTGATTGCCGCGCATGGTCCTAGTTTGCAGCCCGCTCCTGCAGCTCCACATGAATGTGAACCCACTACGTGTATTACACCTCGTGTATATTTCACAGTACGCGTTAAGGTGTGTAGCTGTGGACCAGAACCTGATGGTGTTAGACCTTGCAGAAATACAAGAAAAGGAGGACAAGATAGTTATTGCCCTGGAAAGCCCTCAGCACAGTAAATGGTTTGACCTCAAACCCTGCTTGCTTATACTCAGGAGTATGCAATTTCCCTAGGTATGAAGGGTTTCAGGTGCCACAGCCTCCCATGGGAATACCAAGGCAGCTACTGGTTTGTGTGGAGAAAGTAGAATGGTTTTCCTCAACATTGCAACACACCCAGGCTGTCCTGTGGGCTGCACTGTCTTCACTTAACTACATTCATGAAAAGGTGCCCTGCAGCTTTATCCTGTACAGTCTTTGATGCCACAACCTGTGCTACAGAATGCCTCTCCCCTCCCCCCCCCCCCCACCTGGCTTCCTCGCCTGACCAACCTGCGGCAGGATGGAGCATGGAAATCTTTAGCGATTTCTTGGTCAGTCAGTGCAGCAAGAGAATGAGGGCAATGAAATACAGCTCAGGAAATAAGACAGATAAACCAGATGTGAATGCTTGGGGTTTCCCCCCACGCCACCGCTGTCAACGCTCCTCCCTGTCTCTCTTGCATGTTCCTATGTCAGAGAACTTGCATTAAACCCGAAACGAGCTTACCTGGGACTGAGGCTGAACATGCTTCCATATTTTCACCAGTGTTTCCCTTTTGGCTTAGATTTATTAACAGCCCCTTTGCTGCAAAATTCTTGGATGAAGGTAAATAAAGCTATAACTCAAAGTATTCTGTGCAGCAACCTGCTGGGGGGGGAGGGTGGGGTGGAGTGGAGGGGAGAACAGTTTTCTGGTAGTAAACAGTGAATGTACTAATAGCTGGTTTTATTTTTTTATTCATATCCAGAATGCACAAGAGCTTTAATAACTTTAGTGAACAGAAGTCACAAACACGAGAGGATAGAAAAGAGACTACAGCAACTCAGCACCAATGGCAACTCTGTTTTAAAGTGAAGACTGTTACACCCTAACCACCGAGTTAGAAAAAATCCAGTTCACACCTCTCAGCTGAGTCAAAAGAAATAAACACCAACTATAGCAGCACATCTCTGACCCTCTAGACCTTTCAGATTTCTCTAATTAGTGCCATTTTCTAGCGATCAATATATTGGTATTATCTGACAAGCAGGCCTTCTACAATTACAGAAAACAAGCTCTGGCACCAAAAATACTATGTCACTGAATATTCATATGTGAGTGTAATACCAGTTCAAGCACTGCTTATATTACATTGGCCTAATCGTTACGGGAGGAAGCTATTAAAAGCGCACTGCCACTCACAGAGACTCGGCTTGGCCAAATGACTCCGAATCATGCATCACTTCACCTGTCTGAAATAAACAAATAAAAATAATAATAAATAAAATTGATCACTTCAACAAATAAACCTTGTGGTCAACAAATGAAAGAGCCAGGAGCAGGTCATCTGATCTGCTGGTCCCTGCAGAGCTCGCTGTTCGCCTTTCCTTCCACAAGCACATGGAAGGGGAAAAAAAACCAACAAAAAACAACTGTGAAATGTTGTTGAAGTTTTATGGTCAAGCAAGAGGTCAACTCTTCAGAAAAAATGCTCACTTGCCAGTAACTTCTGAAGGCAGTATTCAGAGATGTTATGTGGTGAGTAATGTCACCGCCACTGGAGAAACCCCTCAAGACTGCCTGGCCAGGTGAACAATGAAGTGTACTGAAACAGAACAAGGTCTTAAAATAAAAAGATTAGTCAGGGCCGGTTTGTTTCAATGCTCTGGGTGATGCTCTGTTTGTGTTGAGAAAGGAATGTACTCTGAATAATTAGAAAAGATAAGGTGGGCACCTGAAGGAGATAAGGAGACCATTAAGTCAGGAAATCCTTGAACAAAGAAAATTGAAAGGTTTATTCCACCTAGATCCCACCTATTGTGAATGGAATGCTTGTCAAAATCAAATCAGTATGTATGTAAAGACGTTGTGTAACCTCTCACATAAACTATATAAATCACCTAACTTTTCACTGAAAACTTCGGAGCTGGTTTGTCCGGCGCGAACCAGCCAGCTCCCCAATGCTGCACGAAATAAATACCTTTGCTGCTTAAAGACAAGATTTGTCTCTGAGCAGTTACTCTGTGTCATTTTGGCATCAGTACCAGGGGGGTCCCAAAGCAGTGAGAATGGAACCAGGGTGACAAAGAGCAGAGATGACGCAGCGCCCCAGGGTCTGCCAGCTCTCCCAAAAAGACAGGAGAGCAACAGAAGAGGACGATTTGTGAACTAGCTGCAGTAGTCTCGCGAGAAAGCACTCACAGCACTCATGGCCCTTCCCATTGCTCCATTTCACCACGTTTTCTTTTTTGAAGCTCAAACCTACTAGTAGCCTCGTGCATCCTCACCCTCTCGATTTCAGTGACAGACCAGGAGAGGCATTCAACATACACGCACCATAACCAGCAGAAAAGCTTTCTTGAATTAATATGCACAACTGATCTTTTCAGATAATCAACAATTCCCAATAAACACAGACCTGTTCTTGTCAAGAGCATATTATTTTTGCATTTTATACCACAGGATGCCCTAGGACTTTATCCAACCACAAGGAGAAGATACTGTGCTTCTGTACAGGAAGGTTTTGTGCAACGTAAAAGAAGGAATAATTGAAACAATAAAACTCTATAGAAGTGCCACGGATTTATACAGAAATTATTCTGCAAACCTATGGAATTTGTTAGATAGAATCTTGTTTCAAAACTGTTCTAAAACATCATATGGAAATTAATTTCACATATAATATTTTTATTAAACACTACAGCATGGTCCAATTTATGATTGGAACTTTTACGTTAGTAAGACTTCTCCAAAAGACCTTCATGCCATTGACCTAGTCCATATGCATGCCATATTGTTTTATGTAATATTATTTGGGTTTACTTATATATTTCACATATATAATAGAAGTTATAATTCTGTATGTTTTATATATGCACTAAATAATCTATTTCTGTTCCCATATTTTGGGCTGTTTTACAACACAACATAAAACAGCAACTACCAGTAAGCAAACAGCATTACATCAGAAGAGAACAGGTAATTAAACTATTACCTACAGTAGCTGAAACAGTATTGAACAGTCATAAATTATGGCTGATTCGAAGCACACTAAAAAAAAAACCAAACCAAACAACAAAAAAAAAAAGGGAATCCCTATTCTAGAAAAAGCTACAGCAATGTGAAGTTCCAGTCTGTGGTACAGATTGATACCCAGAGATCAGCAGGAAGGGGGAAAGGAGGTGAGAGAGATGAACATTATCGTCGACGATAGAGAACAAACAGCAACAGTGAAGCGCTGAATTTTATCTGAAGAAATGAATCAAAATCTCTTAAATAGTAATGAAAAAATAAAGAAATACAATACAGAACTTAAACAAAGTCATTTACAGGAGACTATTTGTAGCATGTTTCCAAACTACTGCAGTAGGAAAATTCATGAATAATATTAGTGGCATTTCTGAGATCCACTTTTTCCCTGTACAGTGTTTGTCTAATGTAATGAGATCTGGATTGGCTGAATATAATAAAAAATTTAGAGTGTTATACCTGAGACTCATCATGCATGTTAGGAGGAAAGAAAAAACACACGACAAAACAACCCTACCCCACCCCCAAGAAAGGCAAAGGGAGCATTTTTAACGCATGTAATACCGCGTGTTAATATTAACATTCAGCTGCACTAATATGGGAGGTTATTGCTGCCGAGTTAACAACGCTCACAAATGAACAGCCCTAGAAGCCGCACAGATTAGATAGGCATATTCTGTATAAATATTTATTTTTTTATTATTCTTCTTTTTTCTATTCAGGTCAAGGTCATGACATCCTAATTTCATTTGAACGATTGAAATCCCATTCTCTGAGGCAGGCAATGTGGGAGAAGTATGACCGACAAAGATGGATTTGCTTTATTCTCTGAAATTGAAGTGGAAATTACTTTTGTGTCACTATATTTTAATAAATTCTTCCCATGAATATATGTACCAGTATACATACATATATATATATATATATATACATGCACAACTTATTACCATTCTAGACACTAAAGGTTGAGTGAGTCTCATTTACAGCTCCAGGTATTCAAATAGGACAAGACAGAAAACTTGCACTTTGCAAGCACTGCATAAACCGCGTACAGTAGCTTTCACCAAGCAGACAGCACACAAGTCTTTGCTACTTCGAGAATAAAGACAGAAAATTTTAGGTAGGATAGGACTGGGTTTGCCTACAGCGTAAGTTAGAGCAAACTCTGTGTGCAAAAAGGGAAGCCAGTCAGTAGCTTGTTACTCATGGTTTCAGGTCTCTCTCCCCTTCGTTAAGCCCTGTTTGCCACTTTCTTACTTTTTGTGTACTCCCAGTCCGGCCCCATTTTGGATACCCAGACAAAGCCCTGGTAGCTACAAGCACATCTGCATCTTCAGAAAGCTCATGCTTGGGGGGAAGCCCAGGGACACCCTTCCCTTTCCTCTGAGAGGGAACCCACCTCCAGAGGGCTGTCCTGGCTCAGAGCACACTGCTTACTCGGTTAGGCCGGTACCCCCAGGCCACCCAGGCGTTCTAGTCCGAAACTAATTGCTAAGCCAAGGTGCTGTGAACATCTGGAACTTGCAAGTAAAACCTTGCAGAAAGCCTCTCCCTCTGAAAGGACGGAGCAGACCCCTCGCTGGTGTCTGCTACCACGGCTCTGCTGAAACTGCGAGCAGTTACACCAGCGGAGCGTTTGTCCCACAGAACATTTATGCCTGTTAAGGATTTGCTCCAGGGTGTTGCTGCCTTGTAACAGTGCCAGCGGTTGCAATCCCAGGAAGGCTTGTCTCACTTCACATATAAACGAACTATGTGTTTTCCTCCATTTTTCAATCCATCTCCTGTGGAACAGGAAAGCTGCAGCTCACTTGTTTATATTTGCATCAGACACGAGGGTCTCCCGATAATTTCTTAACAAATCCTTTACAAGGCTGCGAGCATACCTGCCAGCCTTCATAGGGGAAATACGGCACGCAAAGTACAGGGGGTCTGTAGGGAAAGAATACAGAGCAAAGGACCTGCTGACACAGACAGGAGATGTTTTCAGCATGTAGATTCAGAACGACAGCCACCGCTACAAGGTAAAAGCAGTTAGGAAATCTTTAAGTCTAACATATGTATTGACATCCTTTAATGGAGGAGGTTTATGGGGTAAATGTGTTATAAAACTGGCTCTGGGAAATAGCTGTGAGCCGAAACGGGTTGACAGGCTGTATGCAAGGCTCCGCTGACTCACCTGGGAAACACAGAAGTGAAACTTAAGCGAAATTAGAGCTGACTTTGTGTCCAAACATGATACTGGCCAAGACAACAGTTCTCCAGGAGAGGCTGCAGTAGCTCTGATCCAGTATAAATTAAGCCAATGGACTGATGTCTAACTTCACTGTTACTCCAGTTTGCATGGACTCTTGAAAGAAAACAACCACTTAACTTTCACTCTTGTCCACCCTGCAGCAAATTTACTGGGCTGGCATTCATTACAGACTTCGTGTTTTATGTAAGCACACCTTTTGGAGCAGGTCAGAAAATCAGTTACTCAGTTGAATAATATTTAGGTATCGTAGAACAACAACATACTCCTACCTGAAGCCCCTGAGAAACAAAAGGTCAACACTGGGTATGCACCCCCCAGTCTGAGTACAGGAGCAAAAGTTCAAAGAAGTCATCGTAGGCTTGTCATCACGAGTTCAAGGCAGGAAGGGGAAAGGGTCAGAGCTCACTCTCACCTCATCAGGCTCACTGAACAAATATATCACATAAAACATAAGACGGCATCAACACAGCGATATGGCAGTATCACTTGTTACGTGTGTTAACTTCTTCCTCCAGGAGAGGCTGCTGCCCAGCTGGCTGTGCCTAGAGCTGGCTTATCTCAGATTTATCAGAGCTCTAACCCAGTGCTTTCAGAAACGGAGCGCACCACGGAAAGAAGGGCAAAGACCAGGTACGTGCTTTGCTGATTCAGAAGTACCATTGCTGTTTTGAAAGAAAATCTTCACGCTTACTATGGACCCACAGAAATTTGAAAACCAAAAGCATCCTGGGATCACGATATTACTACAAATTCAATAAGACTAGTTCTTAAGGATCATTTCATTTTCTTTACATATTACCTTTTGGGGGGGAGGAGCTTGTGCAGTGAGCCATCTCACTGCGACACCCCTTAAATCCTGCCCTATGTCATCAGACCAGACCCATCACTAGTGCAATACCTTGTCCCCCAGTACAGCAGACAATGACTGCTGGGAGAGAAAGTGCAAGAGGAGACCACTTCATATGCTTTCTGGCTTCCCTAAAATCATAGGAATCATCCTTGCCAGTGCTTCCAATTGAACAACTTTACTTTGGATGCTAATGCAACCGCCTTAAGCACTCATGCTCTTCTCTCTCCCACCACACCGCCCTGCTCAGCTCCATCCAGAGTTGCTCTTGCCTCTCCTACACTCCTTGCAGGTTTTCTTTTCACCTCCCCTAAAATTTTGGGTAGAAAGAAACAAAACAATTCTCTTCACAAACACGGAGGGCGTTGCACAAGCGCACGTGATGCAGAGCAGTAAGAAGCAGCAGCAAAGGGAGCAAGGCGACTCAGGGTGGCTGGGCTTCCCCGTGTGCCCGCTGCAGTGGAGATGCCCTGGAGGAGGGACCGATCATTCTGCTGGGCTGCACGTCGCTTGGCAGCAGAGCATGAGGAGGAAGTTCCTATCCAAAGGGATGGGGCTTTTCTAACGGATTTTACATTCTTTTGAAGGTGAAACCTATCTGTGCGCCTCTACGGGCTCAGCTGCACCCAGACCCAAACCTTCAGCTTCCTGGAAAGGGCGTTGTCAGGTCCCAAATTCATTTTTGAGCCTGAATGCAGACATCAGCTGGGCTTTTGGAAACATCCTTAGCCCAAGCAATGGTTCCCAGCCTGAAATTACCTTCGTTATACCAACATCAGGCATCTTCACGCTGCCCTCCCTTCCGAAAGGTATCCTCTGTGCAACACCCTGTCACATAATTTGAGTGAAACGCAGACGTAGGGGCTGTTAGAGACGAACTGCTCCCATGGCATCTCTAAGCTGCCTGCATCACCATCGCTCCTGCAGAACTTTGCACCCATTCATGCCTGGTCCTGCTTTATTCATCATAACCATGATCAGTGCAAACCAGCTACAGGTATTCCAACACAATTTAAACTCCCCCCCCCCCCAAAAAAAAAAAAAAAAAAAAAAAAACCAAACAAGTCTATACAATATTTTCATTAAAATCCCCTGTGGCAGATCAAATGCACTTTCCCATTCACCATCAGCAATAGCAGTTGTGTACCTGAAGTAATCAGGATGGGAGGAGGAGGAGCTGCCTTATGGAACTAACTGAAACCTCTGTCCATACTGAGCTTTAAGATAACGTTTTCAAAGTGCTGAAATGATTTTGAAAGCCTAAAGTCTCCAAGGAAGTGAATATGACTTTGAGACATAGGTCACATAGCCACCGTTAACCTTACTCCATTTAAGACAGACTAAAGGTATCATGTAGAGTGAAAGAGAGTTCCTGTTTTCCTTTTAATGTGGGATATAACAGAGGATGTGCTTTCTTGGAAAGCTCTTTTATATTCTCCTTGTATTATAGCCTATTTCAGAAATAGCAATTTTGCCACCTTTATTTCTTTAATAATTTAAAAAACCAAAACCACAAAAAAAACCCCAAAAAACAACTTTGGAAGACCAGATTTTTAAGGCATTTCTCCCTAGCACAGAGGTTTTTTCCTTCCAAATGTTCTGCTTATTCAAAATATATAGAAGACGTTAATAATCTAACAGGTTCAATAAAACAGACAAAACAAATCACACCCCAAAGCATTTAATCAGGTTTCACTTCTCATCTCCGATCCCACAAACTCAATCACACTCTAGCTGTTTGTAACTTTCAGGCAGAAGAGCTTAAACTAAAAGGCTCTGCATGTGTGTACATGTGTGTGTAGTGGGAAGCTTCTGTTTTTATTGTTTTTAAATTCTGTTTGGACCATTTTTCACAGAAACACAGATATTTCCTTCTTGCATCAACCAAACCCTGCATAGTCCAATCTAGTCCAACCTTGAGTCTCTGCAGAGTCATGGTCAGGTACTTCAGAGGAAAACATGGATCCGCTCAGTAGAGCCGGCAAAGAGCAACTCTGCTGGCTTCTTCCGTACAGTTCTCCAAGAGCCTGCCCAATGCGTGTGGTTAAAACAGGTCATCCAAAATTGCTCACCAGTAACAATAATTCTGTCTGTTCCGGGTCACAGCCTCATTTTCAGAAATATCTTGTGAAAATGACCTTCCAATTGAAACACGGGCATTGCGTCTCAACTTCCTGAACGTGGAGTTTCCCGAATTTTAATGATGAAGACCTTGCTGCTTGTATAGTGTGAGAAGCTCCATATCAACAAATGTCTGCAAATCAGACCATAGAAAGGGGGCAAACCCAGCAGTTCAGAGTTCTGTTTTGTCCCTCAAACACTTATTTTCATTTTAAGCCAGCAATTCAAGTTTTCTGTCACTTGAAAACACCTCGAAATAACTGACAAATTGGTATTCCAGTCATTATGATAATTATCTTAATTTTCTTTTTACTTGTTCTTCCAAACAGTTGGTGCACTCTGCAGTATTTTGGTTCCAGTGTGGGAAATTCGGGGCTCAAAATCCATCTTACACATATTTTTCTATTTACCAGTTTGTGTAATATTCATTCCAACCATAGCCCCTGTATACTTTTAAAACCATAGTAATTAGATGTAGCATAAAGTCTGATAATTTTATTTTTCTTTTTAGCTCAAACACATCTCCTCTCCTGCTCCTCCTCAGACACTGCTTCTTGTCAGAACTAGTATCTATCGCCCAGTTCAAAAAAAAACGACTTCTGCTGCAAATCAACTCCAAAAGCCACAAAAGGTGGCATTGCTTCAAGCAGTAGAGTGGCCTTCAGAGACTGAACTTCCATAACCCCCCTTTCGGCATCCATTGCCTCTGCACCCCCACAACTGTAAATGCTTTTCCAAAACACTTCCTCTTCTGCATTGGGAGCTAATTTGTATGATGCAGCTTCAAGAAAAAACAAAACATGTCCTTTGTGTTTCTTGGGTCAAGCATCAATAATTTTAAAAAGCAGCAGCATACCTCAGACTAAAGCAAAGCCAAGTTTAGAAGTCAGAGCATTTTGTATTCTGCAAAAATAATATGTTAGGGCGACAGGTTTTTGTCAGAAGCCCAGACATTTATGTTTTTTTGTCTCAGAAAGAACATTTTATATCTTTTTTTGTTTAACAATTTTCTCTTACTTTAGTCTTTGACATCTCTGGAATTCACAGTACACTGCCAACTGCCACTGTGACATCTGCTGGGGAGGGCAGAAATAATTTGCGGACTACCGACAGCTGCTGTGGGTTGCAAGACTCTGTCTTTTAAGGGAGGACATGGGAAGAAAATCTGTGGCAAAAAGCTTTCCTCATCCCCGCCCTCTGCTATTAAAGCATCATATATTCTCAGCAAAAATAATGGATCCTCTCATTAAAAAAGTAGCTTTATAATTTTTTTTAAAAAAGAACCACGTTAGTCAGCTTGTGGAAATTGGTGGAGTCAGACCTTTACAGAGTAAACAAATGCTACCGGGCCAGGCTTGGCTTTTGTTGCCCTAAGATCTGTGTGGCTCACATCCTCACATCATATCCATGAGTAAAACATGTAACTCTTAACAGAAAGATGAGACCTGGAGACTTTGAGGACAAAACAGTTCAAGTTAGCTTTGTATCTATAATAATAATTAAAAACAAAAACCAGAAAACTACTTAAATACTTAAAAAAAACCAATCCAACCTCTGAAAATGTTAATATGGTGAAAACCAGTCAACCAAACCCAGTTAATTCGTATGTGTCTTAGAGAACGACTGATTTTTGAGTGGCTGTAAGGGAGCGGACAGAAGTGGACTGCTGGTACATTTAGATGATGCTGATGTCCTTCAGAATGATGGTGTCTGTCCCGTTACCGCGTCAGCCCAACACAGCACAGCTACTTAAACCAACGCATTCATAAAGCAATACTCCTCAACGTCATGGCGCTAACTAAAGGCAAGTGTACTTCAGCAAGCTGGACACACTCTTGCGTACATCCAGCCAAGGGAAGAGTTCATTAGTCTTTCCACAACCCAGTGCCAGGACCTGTGACGGCAGCCAGCACCGAGCGGAAGAGTGTATTGTACGGCAGGGCTCGGTGATCCGGCACCTGCAGTGCAGCCAGCTGAATTATTTAGTCTCTACTGGTACATAACTCACAGCTACATTCTAAGGAGTTTTAGTTAAGCTGCAAGCTTCCCGTTCGCGTCCTCTACAACCCCTGTTCTCTCATTAAGCTGTGAATGTGACCGCTCGCCAGCATGCATTATTGAGAAGAAAGGAAGCTTCTTCAGTGAAAACATCAGCTTGTCAAGCAATTCCATTTCCAGTACACACGTGCTGAATGCTGCTATGAATCCAGATCTTTCAACGCATAACCAACAGGGTTTACGTCTTCTAAAATGTGGCTCATACATCGTACATTTTCTTTAAATAGGGTCAAGGATGATGTGTTCTGGATGCAACAGACACCTGACTGCTGTTTAAAAGGTTTCTCAATAAAAGCACTTGCTAAAATATCCAAAGAATCAATATTTTTTTTTTTCAAATTTTTTTTTTTTTTTGTTTCTACCTTGCTAATTGAGTGAGTTGCTATCCAAACAGAAGCTTTCCAAATGGGAACATTTTTAGCCTCTGGTGCTGTAGACTGCTGTGTAATGTACTAACTCACTGATCCATGCTGCCTTCAATTTTCTTTGATGCTTCCTATTTTTCAAACGCTGAAGCATAATGTTAACCTTGCAAGTATAACATCTATTTCCAACATAGTTACCTCCTGCAATTTATTTGGGCACATGGAGACCTTCTACATGCATACCGTGCCCAAAATAAATAAATAAATAGATAGCTAGATAGATAAATAAATGTCAATCTTTAAATCTCGTTTTGAAGACAGATCACGTTATCTCATCAGCTGGAGACTACATCAATGGTTGTGACTTAGCCACTTTATAAAACATTCTCTGAACCTCAGATGAGAGGCACGTTATACACGAAAAATAGTGTGTGCAGGAAATATACATTGTATATCTACAAAATGGGCCATATCCCACTGCCATTAAAATTGATGGGAGTTTTGCCATTCGCTTCAATGGGATCAGCAGCAGTATATAAAGATGAATTGGCTATAAGCACACACACTGGCGCTTTATGGGCATGACAATATAACAGCCCTGTGTGAAGTAATGAAATGAATTATAACAGTGCTGGGTATGTCAGTCTTCCTTCTTCTACCTTCAGTTGCTGTATCAGGAACATTAAACATTTCCCTGGTTAGCCGTAGAATCATAAAAATTACAGATAAAAAAGTACTATTAAGTCTACTTCCTGCCAACACAAAATTATTCCTCCCTGTACCTTTTCTAATCCTCTGTGCAGTCTAGTTTTACACCACTCAAATGTTCTGGCATCTTCTCCTCTCTGTAAAGAACTATTCCATCAGCTACTTAATCGCACACTCAGCCAAGCTAGATTCTTCCCAGAA
Source organism: Falco naumanni (assembly GCF_017639655.2). Lineage (NCBI taxonomy): Eukaryota > Metazoa > Chordata > Aves > Falconiformes > Falconidae > Falco > Falco naumanni. The sequence continues at coordinate 117,372,318 of NC_054055.1, forward strand.
AATAAATCAACAAAGGAAAAAAAACCAACAAACCAACCTTACCAAACTTGATATATCATTCTTAATTTGCTCCGATCATCTTATTTCACTTTGGGACAATTAGAATACTTTCTGAGAACTCTATCAGTTACATGCTTCCCTGCCTTTCATAGCCCACCATATCCAAACGCAGGCTGTAGTAGCTGCTCACTAGTTACCGGTGTGAGGGCAAAAACCAGGAGCAGGCAGGAAGGTGAACCGATCGTTTAGTTCCCTGAATTTAACGTAACATAATTCCCAAACTACGCTCCGGTGGAGACAAGAACCCCGAAACCTTTGTGGTAAAGTTGTAGCACTGTATGGCAGGCACACCGGAGACACGCTGCCGCAGGGAACTGGAGCTGGCGACAAGCAAGAGTCTTTTTGATAACACATTCGTAACAGCGCCGAAGCCTTCGGTACCGGCAGCCCTTATTTTGTCAGCCAGATTGAAGGGGGAGTTTGGGGCCACAGTTATTCCTGGGCAAAATCTAGCGAACCAGTTAGTCTAGAAACCACCGTTTAATTCTCAGTAGCACATAGAATTCTCGACAAATCTTGAGCCCATCCTCTCAACAACTGAGAACAGTTCTCAATAAAGCTGAAATCATTAAAAAATGAAGCCATCATGCTGTTGTTGATTTCATGTTGCTCCTTGCCCATCCACTCCCTGCTGCCTTATCGCACTTCTGGGCTTCACCCGGCTTCAGTTAGGGCAGAGGGCACAGCCTCCTGCCTCTTTTAGGGTAGGATCTTTAATAAACACTGAATACATTAAAAACAGGGGAAAAGTGCATCTAAAATACATGCTATGTTTTTATGCACCTTCAAACCTCGAGGAGGCTACGGTGCTACAAAAGCACCTATTCAGAGGCAGAACTTTTGCCCCGTTACCCTGTGCCATACTGAAGCGCTTCGAACGCTGGTTTGAAAGCCGTTCATTCGCGGAAGCAAGACACGTGCCTCCAGAGATCTCCCCAACAGCAAAGAAAGTTACTGGAGGCAGCGGGAGAATGAGGAGGGGTCGCATCAGGGCCCACCCTGACACCGGTGCTGGCACAGCAGCATGGCACCAGAACCGCCTGGGGGACCGACACGCAGCAACAGTCACCCCAGATCTCTGTGGGATCTGAGAGCCACTCTGATGCTGCGTGCAATCGAGCCTCTTGCCTGTTCTGACCGCTTTATCTGATTAGCCTTGTCAGAAGTAAGGTCAGGCCAAACAGTTACGGTCATTAAAGATGAAAGCCGTACATCAGGGGAGCATCATTTTGGAAAAGAACAAGGTAAGAATGGCACTAACGAGCTGAAGCACTAGCATCGTTCAAATTTGGGTAGCTGTGCTGCCTTCTAGCGCTTCTGTCTTCTTTAACAAAACTGTTACTTCTGCAACAACTTTTGGTGCCCTTCTGCGCTGGGTCTGTGCAACAAGGCGTTGGCAGCGGGGGGCTACGGGGCAGCTCTGCCAGAAGGTGCCGGAAGCTTCCCCCGTGCCCGATGTCACCGGTGCCAGCCCAGCCGGGCCCAGCGCTGGCCAGGGCCGAGCCCAGCAGCCGCGGTGGCAGCGCCTCGGGGGCGGCGGGTGTGAGGGGGGAAATAAAATCCCCCTGCCCCGGCCGGAGCGCGGGGGGAGGCCGTGCGAGAGCCCCAGCCCCCGGGCACCAGGCGGGGCAGGGGGAGGCCGGGGGGCTCCAGGCGCGGAGCAGAGCCCCCCCGGCAGCCCTGGGGAGCCCCCGGCCGGGCGGGCTGGGGCAGGGGGCGAGGAGCCCCCCGTGGGGGGCAGGGGCGGCAGGGACAGCTGTGAGGGACTGACCCCGGCCCTGTGGGTGAGGTTGGGTCTGGGAAGACGGGAGGGTGGTGGTAAGGTGGTTTAAGATTTGGTTTTATATCTCATTACTCTAGTCTGATTTGAATGCTAATAAATTAATTTCCCCTGTTTGACCGTGACAGTAACTGCCACGTGACCTCCCTGCCCCCATCCCGACCCACGAGCTGTTCCGTGCCCCTTCCCCCGCCCGCCCAGCTGAGGAGGGCAGTGATGGAGCAGCTGGGTGGGCACCTGGGGTCCGGCCAGGGCCAACCCACCCCAACTTGTTACTGCAGAACTGATTGTGACCTGTGGGTTTAGGACAGCGGATCTTTTCCTTTCCCCAAACCCACGAAGAGTTACATCCATGACGCTGGTAAGTGACCACAGTACTGCCACATCTGTGGGACCGTTGCAATGTGAAGCAGCGAGAAAACGTTTCTGTAAATGACCACCTTAAACACAGCCACGGGGCAGTGAAAATTCTTCAGCAAAATACAAAGACTGGCAGGAACCCCAGGTTTACATTCCATTCCTTCCTTTCAGGAGCAGTTGCGACTTTTTGATCGAGGCATTTTATTTTGGTACCATCTGAAGCACATTTCTTAAATGGAGACATGGGAGCTCTCTGATGTTTGCACCTTTTGAAAACTATGTACCACTACTAAGAAAATAAAACCTTCCAAGGCCATTAGAGCTTGACCTCAAATCTTAGGGGGCAGCCAGGAAGATCAGCCAACAAAAGCATTTTCTGACAAACGTTTCATGATTGCTATGATCTGCCTTATAAAAACCTAACCTTAGTCAAAAATCATGTGGTGGGGACACAGCAACACCATCTAAAAGCTAAGACTAGGGACTGCGATTGCCCCCGGTTCCCTGATCCGAGTTTGACAACCGGTCACTGAGAACTTGAAGTTTCACTTTTACCTGGAAGTTACGAGACTACCAGTATGTGCTGTTCATGTTTCCCCTGGAGGAGTCTCGTTTACCCACAGCATTGCACAGTTAAACCAGCTTACCGTAAGCTACACTCTACTACAGAACAGACTACTTAAGACAGATCAGATTCTCAAAATTCCGTCCCACCAAATCCGTTTTTCTGATGGGAACACTGCACTGACAGAGACATTCATTTTGCAAGAAACAGGCAGCCATACTCTATTTAAGTGCTTATAGATAATTTAAACACCCTCCACATTTAAGAGCAAGCCCCCCACTGTTTTCATGATGGATACCCTCTACAGAGATTTTTCTCCCAAAATAGCCAAAGGAACTAAGGGGATCCTCCCAGCCCAGCATTATCCATACACACCATATAACTGTGGCTCTCCCCCCGCCCCTCCCCCCCGCGCCCAGACACTCACAGACCTTTCCCCGTGCAGGGTGCCGCGTTGCTGCTACTTCCACGCTACAAGCCACGGCATCTGCTCTTCAGTCTTTCACATTTTTCTTCCACTTCTGTTGTCCTGATCTTTTCATTTTACTCCTCTTACAGCGTGCTTCACCTTCTCTTTGCACATCTTACTAAGGAAGCCAAGAGTTCATTAGTCCCCTAGTTGACTGTAACAGTCCACAGCCATTTGTGTGTAATCTGTTTTTCCACTCTATTCCACAGTGGAGAATGCTTTTGACAAGCCATAATTGAATTGTGTCAGATGTCACTGAATAAAGGATAAAATTTGGCAAACATTGAAGTTGCCTTTATATAAGGCCTTCATTTCTTATTGTGTCACCGCCACCCCCCTCCACCCTTGAACCTAACAAGGAAATTACTTTTTGTATGTTTGAAAAGGGAACGGCAGAAAAAGCACAATAGTATTTGAGCTCCAGTTATCTCTGCTGCCTCCGAGGTACGCTGGCACTGGTGTGTGCTATGCGTATGATCATGAGCAGCTGCACAAACACTCTCCTGCTTGTCTTCATTAGAGATCATGAAGATTTCTCTGGTGACTCCACAATCCACCAGAAACGGTCAATTCCTTGCCCTCGTCTTGCTCACCTGCCTTTTCCCCGGGGCTGCAATTTCCTCTAAAGATAGAGAGGCTGACTTGACTGCTACCCCATTCTCATCCGTGCTGCAGGGCACTGCAAGGAAATCAACTACACTTCCCTGGGAAAAAGGTGTGAAAAGGGAAAACGTTGCAGCCTTGCTGAACAGGAGTCACCTTATGCCATCAGAAGTATCCAAGAGGTACCTGAATGGACACAGAACCTTTTCAAGAAGTACCCTTCATGGGATGCTGCTTCCCAACACGTGCGCAGCTTGCCCCTTATGCCTACAGGCATGCCCCCATCCTTTCTGCTTCTCCCTTCTCACCCCCTCTCCCTCCACATGTACTTACCAAATCCCTGTCATCAGTCAGAACCGATTAGAACAGAACAAATTAAACTCCACAGCACTCTGGACTAGCATTCATCTGCTACAGCGCAAAATAAGTACCACTTATTAATTAGCCTCATTTTTTCCTTTCTTTTTTTTTGGGTGCATTTTTAGACTAGTTGAAAAGGAACTCCAGGAGATCAGCAAAGGATTATGCAGAACTCAGTGCAGCTTTTACATCCATCAGGAGGCCTCGCTGCATAATTTAGGTCTAACGCAATGCAGTTCACAGGGAATCACCCATATGCTACGACTGAGAGAAGTTCAGTTTTCCAGGATCCCTTTGTTCTTTCTGTGATTACCTAGCCCACGTTCTCCTCAGCCGCGCAGTTTAACCACGTATTTTAATTCCATTCCTGAGTAAGTTACATTCTTGGCTTTCCATTTCAATTTCCACAGGGCAAATAAAACTGATGGAAAGCATTTTGACAAAGGTATTGTTATTTCATCCAGTAGCCTGAGATGACTCCAAATCTGGATATTACATTTAATGTTTCTGGGACAGATGCTGTTAGGTCTTTTCATAGGAACACAGTATCATCTGCATACATTAGCAACTACTGTGCCTCAAGTTGCATACGCTTTATATCCTCTTTTCAGAGACATCGCTGACAATTTAAGACTACAGGGGCATGTCAAACATTTTTCATCACAAAGTAAGGGGAAGTGACAACGGTGGAAGCTCACGCACTGATGGGGCAGAGTACATCATGCTTTAGTTCCTGCAGCAAACGGTGCAGCGGTGAGACACTGTTGTGAGGGCGAATTGCCTAACCCATCCCCCTCTTCATCACAGAAGCCTGAAGAACCAGAGCTACTGCTCATGATCAGCATCTGCTTTTAGGCAACTACTATTTTTCTTCAGTTCAGGGGCCGTTCTTCTGAGCGCTGCCCTCTCACTGCTCTAGATGCTACGGCCAGGACCCTCCCCGCAGCCACAACGTTCAGAGCAGGAACAAATGTCAAGTGCTCTGCGACCACGGGTGTAACCGCCAGAACCGCTGTGAACGCAGTCGAGCCCCATCGGCGTCACAAGGTGAGCAGAGAATAAAGGCAGTGATAAGTCAACTGAATTTTTCAGAGACAAAAGGCAGTTCAGTCACGGTTGTAATAAGTACGTGTGAGCTCATGGCAACAGAATCACTGGAGAATCTGTAGTTTACTGCATTTCCAGCACGGTTACATGGAGCTCCTTAAAGATGGCCTCACGCAACCAACATTATTCCTGCCTTTGTCAACAAGTATTTACAAGCTGATGTTCTTTTGTACTCAGAAAAAAACCCAACCAAAAACCTGCATTAACGAGTCCTATTTGTGATTGCAAAAAATGTGCAATTACATATATTCAAATACGTACACACAAAACATATGAAAGATATATATATATGTACAGAGTCTCACACACATTTCCATGAGCCACGCATCTACTAGAAAACAAACCACGATTCTTTAAAAAACAGTTATTATATGCTTCTATCAGGGAAAGGACTCCTTGCTCAGAGAGGGATGAAAGGGGTCCATTCTACATCAAGACAAGCATCTGACCTAATATATACCCCACTACATGATCCACTGATAGGCACAGGAAGATGTAGAGGGCACGTGCATATGCGTGAACACGTGCACACATGTCTATATCCACAGCATTGTGGAGCAGAATTGAGGAACCTACAAACACCACCAGTACACCTTCTCACTGCCACTCTTCCCTCACACACCACAGATACAACATGATGAATCCATGTAGTATTTCTTCACTCATTTCTTAACTCCAGATTGTCCGTTCTGCTTGTCGTGACTGTCACTACGTAACAAAACTCTCCAAATACTGTGCTATTATTGCGGTTATTAATCATTCTGCTTCTGTTTCAAATATGTGCTCTAGAGACTGCTGGATATACTGCATCATGCCACGAACTGAGTACCAAAGCTAAACACATCTAAATCTGCTGTTTTAAGGACATTTCAACATAATTTACTCTCTCAAATTGTATTTTTGTAAGCTCAAGAATATAAAAATATTAAAAAAAGAAGAAGTTGGTGTCGATACAGCCACTGACCTTTGCAAACTGTAAACAGAAGGCAATTTTTAACCAGTAAACAACTTAGCAAATATGAAACCTGTTTTGCCAGTGCTTGGAATAGTCAGTGCTTAAGATGACAGACTCTGCATACAAATCGATTCTTACAGAAAAACAGATTTCTATATGTGTTTCAGAAAGAATGCAGGAGCTCCTTGACTTCAGACCATTGAAACCATTTATTTTAAACCATACTGTATTAAAACCAAATTAGAAATTAAAACCCCAAAAAACCTGTGCAAAACCCAGCACGTTAGGCCCCTATTCCAGGACAAAAATCCATTTAAGAGCATCACCTTGAAAACAATACAAAGCTCCCTTGACTTCATAAGGACTTCACAGAGGCCCACAAGTCCAAGTTTGAAGACACATTCAGTATTTTAAGTTAAACAAAATCAGGTGTCCAGCTTCCTTTTGATCAGGCAGCAGCTGATACCAAACTGCAACACTCTAAATTCAGTTCCCTTGGACACGTTCACATACACGTATGGTACTAGGAATATTAATTTATCACATATCGCTTATAAAATACTAACAGGCATCAGACAGACTAAATTTTCTTTAGTTTAGCTACGTACATTGGACCCCACGCTCTCCCTTTCTCTGGGAGAACCAGAAGTTCATGCTTTTGCGTACCACTGAGAAAAGCAAATTCCTGAGAAACAGCTTTGGCCAGTTCACTTATGTCTACAGGCATAACGTCACCGCAGGAATTTAGAATGAGATTTATCACATCACTGTTTTCTGCCTTTGAGAGAGTGCACGTAGAATAGACCAGCGATCCACCAGGACGCAATGCTTTAATAGCAGACCTGCAAATAACGAAAAAAAAAAAAATAATCAACGTAAGAAGCAACATACTGGGGGTGGCGGAACATGTGAAGACTTACAAATCTAGCATTACAAATAGGCATAAAGATAAATAACATAATCAAAGTATCTTAACAGTATATAATTGACAGTTCAGGAAACTACCTGCAATGCATTTTTCCCTTCTCATTTACTAATTCATCCTCAGTTAACAGAAGGTATTTTTTATAGAACAGTGACACAAAGAAAGCAGCATCCATTCAGAGCTGCAGTACATACTTCAAACATTCATATGCGCAGCACAACTGTGGAAATGCTACAACTGTGCATACAAAATGGGTTACACCACATCAAAAGTGCTAGTTAGATACTTAGCTAGCTGCTTGCAGAACAAGTATCAGAATGTCCAACTGCAGTAATAGCCCAAACTAACTACTGAGCTGTAATTCTACCAACATTTCTGCAAATCCTGCAGCTTATTTAGCAGGCAAGAGAACTCGGGGGTTTCACTGAGCCACTACTTTTCAATCGGATTTCTTAAGGAAGTGTGATGTATCGGATCACACCGTTTGTTTATGTGCCCTTTACCTGTTGACAAATTTTGACTAAAAGGCAAAATAGTGGCTTAAGATTTCAAGTATCCTGAAAGCTTCGTGACTACTAGTAGACGGACAGAACAGAGGTTCCTTTTCACTTCCCCACTGAAACTGAGTTGAAAGAAACTTTTCATTTTTTTACTTGCCATTAAAACAGACCTGCAAGGCCCTTTTTCAGACAGATAAAATATAACCTGTGAGAGTACAGAAATGAGATATGTCATCCATATTCACCTACTGCAAATTAAGAGTAAGGAGAAAATTCCTACACCTGGCACCACAGAAGAGCATTCTTCAAATCTGGTACCACCACATAACAGAGAGAAGAAGCTACACTAAAGGTTCACTTGCCATTAAAATGCTCTCTTAAGATAATCCCTTTTAATCACACACTTTGGAGCCTTCAAGGACATAACGGCTCAAAGACTGAGTTGTAAGCTAGTATTCAGACAGATCGCTGCTTCTGGAAAACAGATACTACTGCGCTGAAGCAAATAATACACTAAAATACAATTGTTCCCTAAACAAAGCTTCTTTTGTTTAAAACAAAGAGAATCTGCACAAGTGCACGTTGTTACTCAGCTTGTGAGTATCAGAGAGAGCACAAGGTAGACACTCGAGGGACTGCAGGTGTGTCACGGGGAATTCAGCGGCTGCACGAGGGCAGGGCAGATACTGGAAGCATGGATTTGTGGAGCACAATGACACACAGAGTCATGCCGTATGGAAAGGCACTGAATAATCCTAGATTGGTAGATAGTACTGACAATACTGCATTGCCTTCCCCTGCCCCCTAGGAAAAAAAAAAAAAAAAAAATCTATGGGAGAAAAACCCCAAACCCACAACATATCCTCAAACCAGTTGAGGTGTGCATCCCCCATACACTGTTCAATCAGTGAACCTGATTCCGAGCCCAGATAAACAAACACAATGCCACTGAAAGAGCCATTCCTCCAGAGGCAGGCTGAGGACTTGCCAAGGGTGATATCTGAACAAAAACAGTAGAAAAAAGAAAAGAAGAAAATAGAAGGGGAAAAAGGTAAGTCGTTTTAACTGGATTGGGCCTTTTCAGGAAAAGAATCAATAAAGAAAAGCCTAATCACAAGCAGGATCAAAGAAGATCACAGATCAAAGCTATTCTGAAAGTCCTGTCTGAAATAATGAGGAAACACCCGGAAAAATGACTGTTTCAGCCACACATAATACAAGTCCGTTCACCTTCCCAGGTGAAAACTCCTGCATATCATACCCAGCCTGTTTCTCTGGGGAGAGTACACATTATCACGCTCGTTTCTTCTATGAATCTCGGTTACATTAATCAGCAAGCCAAGTACGTATTTTACTGGAATCTATACTACTCCAATTTTAGCGTAGCCCTCTCAACTGATGATGCTCAAAGAAAAATCAGTGCTTAATGCCTTTGTTGTATCAATCTTCAGTAAAAAGGTGGAGAGTGAGCAGATGGCTAGCACATTTAGCCTAAATGAGTGAGCAGTTCAAGTTCAGCCTCTTATAGGTAAAGAGCAGGTTACAGAGTACTTTGATAGTCTGAATACTTTCAGTTTAACTGGGCCTAATGGACCCATTCTAGGATACTTCCAAAATTAGCTAAAGCCATCACGAACCCACAAGCTTCTCTCAGACCTCTTGAGCAGCTTTTGAGAGGCTGTAGAAATGTTTGAGAACGTTTTAGACACAGGTTGATATAGGACAAAATCTACAATGCCACCCTGAGACAGTACAACAGAGCAGGTGCCATCCTAATGTCCCTTCCAGATCTCATTTTCTAAAACTTCATAGAGTTACCAGCACGCATTTGAATTGCCTGCCTCCGGATAGTCATCCTTCTGCACCCCAACCCGTCCTTCTTCCCCCCTGCACCCCAACACGTCCTTCTTCCCCTCGGCACCCCAACACGTCCTTCTTCCCCCCTGCACCCCAACACGTCCTTCTTCCCCTCGGCACCCCAACCCGTCCTTCTTCCCCCCTGCACCCCAACACGTCCTTCTTCCCCCCTGCACCCCAACACGTCCTTCTTCCCCCCTGCACCCCAACACGTCCTTCTTCCCCTCGGCACCCCAACACGTCCTTCTTCCCCCCTGCACCCCAACACGTCCTTCTTCCCCCCTGCACCCCAACACGTCCTTCTTCCCCCCTGCACCCCAATCCGTCCTTCTTCCCCCCTGCACCCCAACCCGTCCTTCTTCCCCCCTGCACCCCAATCCGTCCTTCTTCCCCCCTGCACCCCAATCCGTCCTTCTTCCCCCCTGCACCCCAACCCGTCCTTCTTCCCCTCGGCACCCCAACACGCCCTTCTTCCCCCCTGCACCCCAACACGTCCTTCTTCCCCTCGGCACCCCAACACGCCCTTCTTCCCCCCTGCACCCCAACACGTCCTTCTTCCCCTCGGCACCCCAACACGTCCTTCTTCCCCCCTGCACCCCAATCCGTCCTTCTTCCCCCCTGCACCCCAACACGTCCTTCTTCCCCCCTGCACCCCAATCCGTCCTTCTTCCCCCCTGCACCCCAACACGTCCTTCTTCCCCCCTGCACCCCAATCCGTCCTTCTTCCCCCCTGCACCCCAATCCGTCCTTCTTCCCCCCTGCACCCCAATCCGTCCTTCTTCCCCCCTGCACCCCAACACGTCCTTCTTCCCCTCGGCACCCCAACACGTCCTTCTTCCCCCCTGCACCCCAATCCGTCCTTCTTCCCCCCTGCACCCCAACACGTCCTTCTTCCCCTCGGCACCCCAACACGTCCTTCTTCCCCCCTGCACCCCAATCCGTCCTTCTTCCCCCCTGCACCCCAACACGTCCTTCTTCCCCCCTGCACCCCAATCCGTCCTTCTTCCCCCCTGCACCCCAACACGTCCTTCTTCCCCCCTGCACCCCAATCCGTCCTTCTTCCCCCCTGCACCCCAACACGTCCTTCTTCCCCCCTGCACCCCAATCCGTCCTTCTTCCCCCCTGCACCCCAATCCGTCCTTCTTCCCCCCTGCACCCCAATCCGTCCTTCTTCCCCCCTGCACCCCAACACGTCCTTCTTCCCCCCTGCACCCCAATCCGTCCTTCTTCCCCCCTGCACCCCAACACGTCCTTCTTCCCCCCTGCACCCCAACACGTCCTTCTTCCCCTCTGCACCCCAACACGTCCTTCTTCCCCTCGGCACCCCAACACGTCCTTCTTCCCCCCTGCACCCCAATCCGTCCTTCTTCCCCCCTGCACCCCAACACGTCCTTCTTCCCCCCTGCACCCCAACACGTCCTTCTTCCCCTCTGCACCCCAACACGTCCTTCTTCCCCTCGGCACCCCAACACGTCCTTCTTCCCCCCTGCACCCCAATCCGTCCTTCTTCCCCCCTGCACCCCAACACGTCCTTCTTCCCCCCTGCACCCCAACACGTCCTTCTTCCCCCCTGCACCCCAATCCGTCCTTCTTCCCCCCTGCACCCCAACACGTCCTTCTTCCCCCCTGCACCCCAACACGTCCTTCTTCCCCTCTGCACCCCAACACGTCCTTCTTCCCCTCGGCACCCCAACACGTCCTTCTTCCCCCCTGCACCCCAATCCGTCCTTCTTCCCCCCTGCACCCCAACACGTCCTTCTTCCCCTCTGCACCCCAACACGTCCTTCTTCCCCTCTGCACCCCAACCCGTCCTTCTTCCCCTCTGCACCCCAACCCGTCCTTCTTCCCCTCGGCACCCCAACACGTCCTTCTTCCCCCCTGCACCCCAACACGTCCTTCTTCCCCTCTGCACCCCAACACGTCCTTCTTCCCCCCTGCACCCCAACCCGTCCTTCTTCCCCTCGGCACCCCAACACGTCCTTCTTCCCCTCTGCACCCCAACACGTCCTTCTTCCCCCCGGCACCCCAACACGTCCTTCTTCCCCCCTGCACCCCAACACGTCCTTCTTCCCCTCGGCACCCCAACACGTCCTTCTTCCCCCCTGCACCCCAACCCGTCCTTCTTCCCCTCTGCACCCCAACCCGTCCTTCTTCCCCCCTGCACCCCAACCCGTCCTTCTTCCCCTCTGCACCCCAATCCGTCCTTCTTCCCCCCTGCACCCCAACACGTCCTTCTTCCCCCCTGCACCCCAACACGTCCTTCTTCCCCTCTGCACCCCAACCCGTCCTTCTTCCCCCCTGCACCCCAACCCGTCCTTCTTCCCCTCTGCACCCCAATCCGTCCTTCTTCCCCCCTGCACCCCAACACGTCCTTCTTCCCCCCTGCACCCCAACACGTCCTTCTTCCCCCCTGCACCCCAACACGTCCTTCTTCCCCCCTGCACCCCAGCACGTCCTTCTTCCCCCCTGCACCCCAGCACGTCCTTCTTCCCCCCGGCACCCCAACACGTCCTTCTTCCCCCCTGCACCCCAACACGCAGGCGCTCCGTAGCAGGCTCCAAGAGCACCAGCACTGGACGCGCTGCTCCAGGCTGCCCCGTCTCTCCAGCTCCCTTCCCGGCTCGCAGCTGTCCCGCCGTCCATTTCAAAGGGCAGGGCTGCTCTCTGGCTGGTCCGAGCAACCACAGAGAGCCCAGATACGGGGACAGTAACTATTGTAAAGCAGAACAGGAACGTACAACCTTCTAATCCCTTGTCTCCTTGACCTCACACCAGTTCCGGAAAACATAAAACCATTTTCCGGCCCCGCCCCCAAGAGTTGCTTTCTAGCTTTCACAGTAGAATTCGAAGCGAACAGGGCTGAAGTCTAAATGGGCTCTCATGAAGGTAAGCTGATCTTCACAGTATTATTAGAAATCACCTACTTTACTCCTTGTCGTGGAGCTTCCCCCTCCAGCTACACCATTTCCATGCACACAGGAATGCCCAGCCACGAAAGGACAGCTAGCTGGCTTGAAAATGTGAAAGTGTTTTTGCATAACAATCAGGATGTACCTTTAGCATACCTGATAACTTTACCCACAGCCCCAGATAATGGCAACTGCTTTCCTACCTGTAAGATGGATTCTACGTAAATATTTAAACAAGTGAGAAGGTATTCCTATCATGTAAAAGTGGAAAAGGTAAAAGGCAAAGGGATATAGCAAGAAAGTAAATATAGCTACAGCTTAGAGGATTAACAGCCTAGACACTTGGGAAGTGTCCTTTTCTTACCATATATAAAGCAACAACCATTCAAGAAAACACTTTCAAAGGCACCACGCTCCTGCAACTGTCACTGGGGCAGTGATTCAGAGGAAAGAGCAGCACAGGATTCTTCTGAATGAAATCCCGAAAATCTCACATTAAAAAAAACCCCTAAATCTAAGCCTCCTTAGCTTGGGAATCTTCACCGGCCCATGACCCAAAAAGGTCAGGCTGCCTAGTGCAGTTATCTTTATTCAGAATCCAAGTTATGAATTAAAATATCTAAGGAGGATTACTTTATGCTGCAAGGTTAATCAATGTATCTATCCATCTTGTCAAGTTCAGCAACAGTTGTTTCAGTGGCTGTGTTCAAAGTCAACCAAACGCCATCCTTGATTAAACCGTGCTTGGCTTTTGATAAACCTGCACCGAGCTGCAAAATTCAAAGTGAAGTAGAGCTGGGCTCAAAGTCACAGGGTGATACCATGCTGGGCTAAGCAGATTCACAGAGTTTGGTCCCCCCGTCATCAGCACGACAGAGAATTCATTCAAAAGAGAATTTGTTCAAGTAATTTAAGAAACTAATCTTCCTCTGTAACCAATGGAGGGAAGCAAGCTTATCCAAGGGACGGGTCGGAGCTGTAGTATAACTAACGGACACTTAACAGGACCCCCCACTGCTACTACGACTGCATCAGCTAAGAACTTAAGATTCCTCTTACATTTGGTATCTTGATTATCCTCACACCAAATTCTTAGTGTAAGGTCAGCTCTTAGCTGAAAGAATCTGGTGCCTGTTTATAAGGTACCCTGTAACTTCCAAAAATGGTCTCTAAATCTGGAACGATTAAAAACGAGACTAGGGCAAACGACCCTAAAATATTTTTTCACCTTCCTCTTATTATGATCCATTGTTTAAAAATAAAATACATTACTTAAAGTTAATTAATCTGCAGTTATTCTCTCAGTGGTACAGACAACGTTCCTGTTTATTAAAGAACTACAGCTTCCAGTTTAAATACAGATCCAGTTGTACTTAATTTCCTAATTTTAGATTCAGGTATGTACATTTCCCATAATGAATTTTACATGTTAGAGGCACTAATATTGCAGAGTTTCAAGCTTCATATAAAGAAGCATAAGAGCCAATATTAAAAGCTCAAAAAACTTTTCCTGAAGGGATACTCATGACTTGTTCCCTTTTCCCTACAACCATGTTTGCTTTAGTACTTGCAATCAAGACCCTAAAGCAGCACCATTGTCGGCACCTGATATGTGTAATTCAAGCTTTTCTGTTGCATGCTATCATACTACACCACTGCAGGTGTGAGGTTACTGTTTTAGCGCCGTAAGATAGTCAAGGCATAGCAGAAAAGCCTAAAATCAGTGAAATGCATGACAGTCCATCGCCATGCCCGTTTGATCAGGTATGATGGCCTATATACAAGATCTCCAAGGTTAGTTCTTCCAGGAGATGACACGAAATGGTATGCAAAAGTAGTAATTACATTACAGAACTGCAAGTACTATTGCACATTACAAGACAACGTACATGCTAAATCAAAGAAAAAAATAAAGTCAGCTCTTCTCTGGGGTTCTGCACACAACCGTAGTACGTATCAGCAGATCACAGCTTAGGAGACTTCAGTGACATCAAACAGTCTAAAATTTTGATGATTTGAAAATGTCATCAATAGCTTGGAATTCCAATAGCTGGAAAACTGCAGATAGTGTGAGATTCACTGGCACATCATTCTGTAGAAACTTGTGGGATGCTTCTCCACACTTGCTTTGAACTACTGACATAATCAGTTTATAGCCACTGAATCCACACTTCAATCTTTCCAGCACATTAGTGCAAGACACATCTGTAATCCAAAAAAAAGGGTGGCTGATGTTCGCCCCTTTCAGGAAGAACTCTGAAACAATTCAACACATGCAGACTGCTCCCCTCCTCATTTTAAATTAGGTTTTACATATTGTGCTATGGAAGTCAGATGTACAGAAGATAATTTACAGCAATCTAACACCTCATATTACAAGCGTACTGGATTAGATTTTTTTAAATAAATATATTATTTTAAAGGAGTTTTATTTAGTTTATTTCCCAAGATTAACTTTAAACCTAACAATGGAGACTATGCTAACAATAAATTAGCGAAAATACAGCACTATTATTATTTAATAGCTCAGTGTAAAAAGACCAGTCCAGAGCCACATGACAACTTCTAAAACCAAAACACTCTTACGTGCAAGTAAAATGTTGTTAGCCATAACCCAAAAAGAGGATTTTTCACACTTACAGAAAATTAAACGTGACAGGGTGACATTTTGTTCATTCTAAAAGTCTCGGTGTCTCAAACATCCTTTTAAAAATAGGCAGACAATAAATATATATTTCATACTACAGCTAGCACCTGCATGTCCAACCTACTCCTCCTGTGCTTGGGTTTACGTTGCATGCCATTGGAAGGGTCAGCATTAATTATGTTAATCATTCAACCATTTTCACTATTAAAGCAAAAAGATTACACATATTTTAGGGCAATTTTAAAATAATACAACACTTCAACAGTGCCATCTCTTGGCAATTGGGATGTATTTCTGCTCAATACATGAGATAATGTCTGATCAGAATAAAAACCGTCAACCCTTTCATAACCTATTCAAGAAACAAAGCATCTCAAGATGCATTTGCTTTTATCCTCAATCCTGTTATTTTTATTGACTAAAGATACCACAGGTTTCTTCCTGTTACATGAGTCCAGATACATTGTGGTAATATGGCCTGCACATTAAAAGGTTTTACTTGTATTTATCCAAACCGAGTCAAAATGATAAGGAAATGCCTCCTTGGTCAAAATACCAATTTTCCAATTCTTTGTGATGGGTGGTGACAGAGGTGCACAGGAGACAGAGACACTAGTTGAAGTATTCTCTCCATACCCCAAGCATGTACTCCTTGCGCTCCTGTGGTGGAGACTCTGCAGTTCAGAATAACACAGTAGCAACAGGAGAAACATGAAGTGAACTGCTTTTTTTCAGCACTAGACTGACTGTAAGTAAAAGGGGGCATAACCACCAAAAAATCCACACAACCAAAAAACCACCAACCAAACCCCCCAACCTCCCCCTGTTCTGCTGTAGCCAAAATCTGTCCTGAAAATTCTTATAAATAACATATGGATAGCCAATAATTTTCAATTCTTATACAGCAAAGGTCAAACCTTTGGTTAACATTATTGGGCTTTCTCCTTTGACGCGTGATGACTTCTGAAATACTCACGCTATTAACCGGGGCTGTGAGACATCTTTTGCAACACCAGGACTGCAGCGCCTCTGTCATGGGGACAGATCGGTTTATTTCCTGTTCTCACACTTCAGGGCCACAAGTGCCAATGCAACACCTATGAATCTTGCTGCCACTCTCAATGCTGCAGCTGCCCCGCGTGCTGGCCTGCTGGGTCTTCACACACTCAGCATCATTTTATCAGCAAGGCTGCTTCTAGCTGGCTAGCCTCCAGCAGCCACAGGTAGCCCACTGTGACAAACCTTCAATCGTTCCATCGTTTTAGTCATCCCAGAATTACCTTCGTACCTCATATACTCTCAGAGGTCCACCCCTCTGCCCAACTTAAAACTTATTATTTGCAAAAAGAGAAACATACATAAACCAAGCAGAACCTTCTCAGCTACAGAAGGGAGAACGAAAGACCTTTGAAGCCCACTACAGACTTTGGCACACAGCTTGTGTTGCTCTTCCTTACAGCTTATGAAACACAGGTACACATAGAAAGGACTGGAGGTGGAATTAAAGCAAAAGTTGTGCTCTAATTTAAATCTGTAATCCCCAAACAAATATCTAGCTGCTGGGTAGTTTATTTGTTTATTCGTGCAGTTATTTATTAATTCAATAAACTTGGTTTTGCAACATATTGTAAGGGACTTGACTCACAGGGCACTGCCAAAGGCTTAAGGAACCAGGCAGTACTTAAAATCAGAAACTATTTATTTTAACACCTCTGATGGAAGACAACATCGAGCCACAACAACGGCCACAGCATGCACTCACTGTGAAGAAATTCAAACCAACCACGAGTCTAAAAAACTGAGTAAAATGACTCGTACCTCCACTAACATAACCAACAGCGTTTTGGGGAATGGCACAGCACAAACGTGCCACATTCAAGGACTTGAAACTAGAACAAAACCCCAAGTCCCCCTGTCCAGGGAGCAGCTATATAACCGTTTCACCTGGAGCGGGGGCAAGGATGCACAGAGAGGGACCACGGTTTGCACAGCAAGGCGCCCAGGACAGCATGCCCAGTTTGGAGCCTGGGGCTCCCAGCCTATACAAACTATTTGGCTTTTCTAAGATAGAAAGTCGTTAAAGGAGGAATCATTCACATAACCCACAGAAGATTTGCTGGTGGAACAGTTGCAAATCTAAAAAGTTCCCAGTGGAGTTAAAGGATTAGACAGTTATGAATAACAAGTGTATTAAATGGTCAGCTACAGAGGAGCAAAGGGAAAAATTCCAGGGAAAGAGATGAGTAGTGTGATGAAATAATCCTCAGTAAGATTTCCTCCACTTTTCTACATGCCTTCTTCCCTTGTCCACAGAAAATGGCATGCACTTCTTTCCTCAGCTCCAGTACCGTGGTTCAGAATTCCTTCGTGTCACTCTAAAACGCCCCTGAACACCCAGGGAGCTCCTGTGCAGGAATCCAGCACATGCCGGGACAGAAACCTGTGGCACAAGACAGCTGCCGTGTTTCTGGGGGGACCCTCTTGTGCTTCTCCTCCCCCCCCGCCAACATTCAGCCCTGCCATCCTTTCAATGCTTGACACTAAAATTCAAGCAACTTCTATAACAGTAATTTTTTTAAAATGTTCAAGACACTGGCTCTCCTTGCCTTTGCAATTAACATTAACAGCTGAGATTTTTTTCATCAGTATCAAGTCACAAAGAAAACTGAATCACTTGGCCTGGACAGGACAACTAGCTAATTCCGAGTATCTTTTTACTTCATCATTACATGTCTATGTGCTATAAAGGCTTTTGTCTAAATCAAAGCAGAAATGGTACAGTGGTACCATATACTAAATATATGATGGCATAGTTATAAAAAATTTTTTTTGCCTTCACTCTACAACAAAAAAAAAAACCAAACCCCACAATTAAGAGCTCACGGTTCCTCTTCTAGGTACATGTAGAAAACTACATTTCAGTGAAAATATAAAGGTGACACCGAAAGTGGGAAGAGGAGAATTGGGATCTTTCTAGCAAATTGTAGCATTTACTATACGCTATGTGAAAAAGACTCTTTTTCAACAAATAAATCTATGACTATATATATTCTATAAAACCATGTAACTAATTTTAACATACCAGAGAACACAGAGCAGCTTGTAACTTAAGGTTTGTTACATTTGCGTCCTACCTTTCCAACAGAAGTTTTAATGTTTATTCTAAGTAAGATACATTTCCAAAGGTCTGGACCGGAGAAAATAAAGCAGGTCCTGTGTCATGTAGATTAACCTTTAGAGACTTCGGTTGCCAATTCTACCTGATAACTCGAGGAAAACTGTCAACCTGCCAACTTCCCATGGGTGCAGACCGCTAATCCAGCACACAGCGCGGCTGCACGCGCGGCAGTCTGCTCGGGGACCGAAGCAGCAAGGCAAACAGATCAAAAGCTTTATGAAGCCACTTGCGCAACACCTGGTTACTTAGCTATATCATATTAACTAATGGTTTAAGTACCCTTTAATTCAGAAAAACAGGTTCCAAATATTTGGGTGGAGGTTTTTCTTGTTTTATTTTTCTTTCCAAGTTCATGTGCACAACCCTCCTGCTGCCCAAACTATTCAATGAGAAAGAAAAAAAAAAACCCCAACATAACCTCAAAAGTTCTGGTAACGTTTGCTTCAACAAGATCAGCAATTTCAAATTCCATGTTATAACTGATACTCAAAGCAAAAAAGTTCTTTTTATCTCACTACTGTGCCCCACTTGCATAGGGTTTGTAAAAAGTTATACACATGTTATACAGAACCAGACGTGGTTCCTTAAAAAAATCTTTGTATTTGTAAGATAGGGATTGAAACATTTCGTTAACTAGGAAGAATAAAGGGGTTTTCTGGATTTCTCAAGCCAAGTTTAATGCTCCATCCTGAGTTCTGAAAAAAAACCATACAACTCAAAAGAGATCAACCAGGAAATCAACCGTTTCATATGGCTTGCTTTGCTACCAGTAATCCAAAGCATACTTCAAAGTTCTCATGCACCCCAGATTCCCCCTAATCTCTTAACTTTGTGTGTGCACGTCTTAGGTATTCGAAACAACCTCCCCTGTAGCTAACTACTAGGGGAAAAAAGTGGTGAAAAAAGAAACTCAGCCAATGTGTATCTTTTAAAGCTAGTCTGAACTCCTGTGGACCAGAACTCTATTAACCACCAATTAGAGCTGTTTAATTACTAAGAGATGTTGTGTACAGTCATGTTACAGTAGTCTGAATGCCTTTGCTGTGTTTTTGAAATCGGATCCTGTTGGATTTATTTTCAGCTGAACCCTAACAGAGTTTCTTTCTGCAGCAGCAGCTGGTCTAGGAATAATTACGACATCCATAAGAGTTTAAAAGTAACTATGCACTCAAGCTTAACCCAAAATTTAATTTCTATCTGAGAACTGGCAACACTGGTAAATTCTCTTATGGGAACCACTGTATTTTGTGCTAGCATTCAGTATCAGGAACTGAACATTCCTTCCTTACTTTGCAATTTGTTTTCTGCATGAACACTCCAAATAATAACAAGATTTGCAGCGTGTTCTCGGATTATAGCACTCAGCGGGGATGCTTTGGTTTTAGTATTAACAAACATTACAATCTCAATTTCCTTCAAATCAGTGATGCCCTCACTGCTTACAAAACGTGCTGGTCAGAATTTATGCCCCTTATTTACATTTCAGATTCTATTCAGATTGGCATAGGAAGATCACCGCACCAGTTCAATACTTATTCCAGATCTTCATGTTTTGAAGCCTCTATGTATTTAATAAATCACACTGTGTTGCAAAAAATAATTTTCCTTCCTCTGCTTCCTCTCTGATGTCCAAACCCAGAAAAATAGATTACAAGATTGCAAGTGAAACATTTCCTTAATTAAGAAAGAGGAAAACTCAAATTCTGGGCTGTGTGTCACTTGATAGAAATGAAAATAGAACTCCCCTTTGCATTTTATCTTTCTCATTTTTGTGTTATCCTTATATTTAATACGACTGCTGAACAGCAATAATGCTTGGTCCTCATACTTTTAAGCTTCATCTTAAAATCACACAATATTACATAAACTACTTTCAACAAAATTGCTGGGTTCCAGCTTTATACTTTTTTTTGTTTTACAGATACAGGAGGCAAGGTGAGATACGCCCACGAGCATAAAGTACCAAGTAATCTGCACAGATAAACCTGAGGTAGCTCTGCATGAGCTGACTCACATAAGGTGCAGCACAGCTGGATCAATGTAGGTTCAGCCTTCCTGAATTTAAACTGGAAGTATCAGAGATGGGATTCAAACTCAATATTTTATTTATAATTGTGCACTGTAGCCATAAATCAAAGCCTTGAATAGGGTAGCATTCCACAATTTTAGTTTCACCAAATTCTAATGCACTTGGAGGAACCACCTATAGCCTTTCCTGGTCTCATTTTATCATTTCCTTTTTCCATTTTGACACAGGATCTGAGATGTCTTTAGTATTGGAAATTCATTCTAAAGTGATCAGATAAAAGGCAGAATAAAAATACTGTGGACAGCTATACCATTTACTAAGCATATATCAAATATTTTAACTGATAACGCTTGTAACCTCTAACACTTGAACCTAACCATTTATTTCAGACGATTCAAAATCTTTTAAAAGACGGGGGGAAAAGAAATCCAGTGCACATAACAATAGATTGGTCGATCTACAGAACTACTCCAATCTATGTTGAGCAATGAAACTGAAATTTGCATCCTTCTACTTCAATTTACATTTTTCAAAAGAATTTCTCCTTACAAATCTAGTTCTTACTGCTGTTGCTATAATAAAGTACACTTTCAACAAAAGCAAAGTTCTTGATTTAATAATAATTTAATTAAATCTGATTTGGGCCGACAGGAACCTCTCCTTTCTTTAAAAACAAGGTTCATGCTGTCATCAGTTCTCCACTTCAGGATTACAATCTGGAATGATTTATGCAGATTCTCAAAATTTCTCTGCATGATATATGCTTTCTTTTGGTAGGGGTTCACAAATTGCATTTTATATGTCAAATATTGAAAAGGGAAAACCGAAACAGGTCAGTGTTTTAAATGTGATTGATTTCTTCAAAGGAAATGGGTGACATGATGCATTACTGCAATAAGATACTCATATTTCTGTTATAAATCATTGGCTCCTGCTAGGCCTTTTTCAACTGGAAGTCATGCAAAACTATCTTGAACTGCTGCAATGGGAACTTTCCACAAAAACTTTCTTTCTTTTTTGTAATATGTTATTTTTTCCCTCAATTTGCTTTGACAGATGGACTTGGATGTGACTGTTTCTTTTCAAAAAACACTCAAGTCTAGAAGGTATTATTGGGAAGTCGCTTTATTTTTTGCCCAACAAGAAAAACCGTAGAGTCTGAAACCCTTTCACAAACGCTAGCCTATGGCTGGTATCGTGAAAAAGTGTAATACATAATGACGTCCATTTGGATTATTATTGAAAAATAAACAAACAATCCTCTCTCCCCCACCAAATCCCACAACCTTTTACTTTTTTACCCTATCAATTATAATCAGTAGTCTTTCTGGGCCACAAATAGTCAAACGGGTATTAAATTCAAGCAGCACGTAAGAACGTGCAATAGGCAACTCAATCTCTTCATATGAACAGACCAGAAAGCAAATTCTGAAGCAGCATTAAATAATGACCTAAGTGATGGTAGGTAACCTGTCTTGACTTACAGCTCAGTTATTAAAAAGACTGTAACAAAGAACCGTAAGGGACAATTCTGTGAACAAGCATCACCACCACCACCACAAGGAGTGTGGGGAAGAATGCCCAGCTGGGCAGGTCTACAGACTATTTTCACAGGTAGTAAAAAATACCCCCACACTACTAAAAGTTATGCACATGTTTTTTTGCTCCAGCCGGGGAATATATCTACAGCCATTTTAGCTGTGCCTACAAAAAATATTTTGATATGGTACCAGACTGTGCAGAGTCATGTGAAAATGGACACATACGTGGATAAACAAGTCACGAGGACTGTACCGCAGTAAGGTAGCAGAGCATCTGGGCCTTACTGCTTATGTTACCCCATACAAATTTCCATATTCACATTAACCTAGACCAGCTGTTTCTTCTAAACAGCATTGCAACAACATACTATTCACATTCTTTTCACATGCTGAAACCTGGTTTTGGTTATTAAACATGACAAATCTTGCCCCCATGTAATTTTTCTTAATTATGAAAAGCTCCCTTAATAGCTTTCCTTTGCACTTCTCACCTTAGCAGCTGGAATTGTAAAGATGATAACTTTTTCCTTTGTATTAGCCTAAGTGTAGCTTGCTGAATATCAGAAGAGAATAGCCAACTTCTGTCATTTGAACAAGGAGCATCAACCAGTACCTATACCATAAATAAGAGCAAATAAAGACAATTCACAAGATACTCACTTTCTGAACACTGTGTACAAAAAAAATCTACTCAACTTTTGCTAACACATTTTATTTTCCATGTTCTTTTTCTTTTTTTATTTGATGGTTTTTTTATTTCCACATTCAGAGGCAAAAATGATCTAATTACTCTTTTGAGATGTTTCTATCAGGGGGTGGGGAATAAGAAATTACTGCTCCAAAAGTATTCTCTATCTGAATTGCTCTCACTTGTTCTCCCCCCTCCTAAGTACACATCATGCAAAGAACACAGCTACAAGGTCTTCAGAATTCACTACCAAGGCCGAATGATCTTGGTTCCCCTCGATAGGTCAGATATTTTTGTGGGGGCCAGAAAACAAAAAGAAAATTAAAAAGAGCACAGCATAGGAAGAGAAAGAAGCAGAATGCAGAAATATAATTTTATAATAAGTAATAACATTACCTTGTCATATAATTCAGGCTTAAGATCTCCAATCTGTGTACCGTCCATTTTAGTGATCATTATTAAGTTAATGAAAGGATCTGGGATGAAGGATTCTATTGTCTGTTTCAACCATGTTGACCTCAAATCATCGTTTTCATTACAGTGAAACTGACCTTAGAGAATTAAAGCAAACAAAAAAGAATTAAACACCCTAAAGCCAATATTTCTGGTTTTCCATTTTTTTTTTACAAATATAAGGATTTACACTGATTTCAGAAGTACTACTGTTTTGCCATGACTGCCACAGAGTTTACACCTTACCTGCTTATGTTATTGCACATTTTATAACACTGCTGAATTTTTATACACAAGAGTAAATTTCAACATGCTCCTACCGAACAATCCATAAATATTTAGTAGTAAGTACTTACTGTAGCAATAGACTTCCACAATAAAACCAACTTTAAACGTAGTCCATATCCAAAGACCAGTGCCAAATGCCTTTCTGGGCTCCTATATGAGGTACATGCCCTTTATTAATTAATGAACTGCCTTCAAATAAAACACCAGTTTCGTGTATCCTAAGCCGAGCAGTTCAATCCCTTATTTGAAATTTAAGCTAGAAGTGTTTTAACAAAAGCCTTCTGGTTGCACTTACTTTTAACAATGTAGCCAGAATAATTATCCCTTACCGCTGTTGCTTGTACCCAGACCAGAAAAACAGCGTGGTATTTTTTTCTCTTAGTCCTATCTTCTAATTTAATAAAATTTCTAATTCCGTACCTCCACAGGATGTCCTACACTGTATTTGCCACGCACAATACAGTACATTTTAGCATTTGCTGAGGTATATTAAGAATCAACCTCCTTACATCTTATGTTCTTAGCAACAATTTGGTATCTTCAGAAACAGCCATAAGATGAATGTTTTGTTGGTTTATTTTTTTATTATTCTAAATCTTTTGAAAGAACAATCCATACTTAATTTATCTCACTGGCATCACCTCATTCCTCTAGAAGAGGGAAGGAAAACCAGCTGGAATCAACAGGTGCTAGTGGTTATAGTAATGGTCTCAATCAGTAAGAACATAAGGTGCTGTGAACATTTTGAGACAACTACTACCCAAGCTAACATATAAACTTGGAAACAGCAATCACAGCTTGCTTTTACTCCCTGGCCTGGAAGAACTGAGCGGCTGCTTGCTGTTACCTTCTAAACACTGTGATTATCTTAGTGCCCCTCCACAATATCTAGGTAGATTGAGGCACAGAGCTTATCAAATACTGATACAAACCAATTCCTCATCATAACCTTTTTCCCTCTGCCTAGATCTTGCATATTTAATTTGTTATGCTCTGTTTTACATCAGTAAACTTAAATTTACTTATACTACTGCACAGCACTGGCCAGAGAGGTAGCAGAGGAGAAAAAAAAAAAAAAAAAGGTACAAGTATTGCAAGATTGCAGATTACTGACCTCCACGTACCAACAAATTATGTGATTTTAAGGAACTTCTCAAGAATTAACAATAAGGGAATCAGTGGAGAAAGAAAAACATGTAATGTACTTCACTTTTGTCTGTCAGTCTGTAGTAACCTATACTTTAACTACCATATTTTTCATCTTCTTAAGCGAAAAGATTTCATAAAAATCTTACTAAACAGCATGGAACTACCTGGAATATAAACTGTTCTGGTTTTGCCCCCATTCCAAATCTAGCACAGACAACAGGCACAACTGAAACGGCCCAGGCACAGAGCCAGGGATCAGCTTCTAAGCGCACCTCGCTCCGTTACCTGGACGGGCACACTGCAGGATAGCTACTGATTTACCCCCTGGTGCAGCACAGAGATCCAAAACATCTTCCCCGTCTTTCACTTCTAACGCCAACACTGGCAATAGCGAAGCAGCGTTCAGCAGATAATACTCTTTCAGTTTACCAGCCTGGTGTTTCTGTGCAGGGAATCTCCCAGGGGCTCTCCTGATGTAACACTTAAAGGATGCTGGAAGATAGGGCAAACTTCTTGGAAAGGCAGGATGATATCCCCTCGCAGGCAAGGTGGTCTCCAGTTCAGCGGACTGGCTGAACTTGTTAAGCAGAATGGCGTACTGCCAGCACAATGGGTGTGTGAGTACATCTCTAAATTGAAAAACCAAAAAAGCTATTTAAGAACTTGACAAATAAAATTAGCATTCCACAGCACAGGAAGCCCTTTCTTATGTAAGGATAACAATCTCACCATTGGATGATTCCAGCATAATCAAAAAGGAAATATTTTGATTAGATAAGATTAAGAAAAGTATGCAGGTAAATAATTTTAAGAGAAAATCAAGCCACCATTTTCTCTAATTATTGTACTTAAGGCACTAACTTCTTCCGAAACAAGATGTTCTCTGTTTTCCTAATTCTTTAGCAAAACAACTGCAGAAGTTATAAATGATGAAGGGTGATGCTCTTCCTGACTATAAAGTATTTCCCTGGGGACAAAGACCAACTGAAATATTAGTTGTAAATATTGCAACAAAAAGAATCACATTGGCTTTGCAACAGTTATTCCAGCCAACACCATAATATGCAGGTTTTACAAGTGGTTTTTTTCTAAATTTCCTTGTAAGTTCTGCAAACACTGGGCCAGAAGAAATTAAACTAATAAATATTCCTGGAAGACAGTCAAAAAGAAGTGCTTATATGGTAGGAACAGGCTTGTTTGTTTTTCAGTTAACTTTTTTTAGACCTTTCTTGCATGGATTTCCCCTATTTTCTATTTGAATTCCTCTCAGGACTTTTTCATTTAGTCTCAAAAAATACTACTCGGGAACATTCGTTGCCTAAAAATGAAATACACATTGATTCAACCTAAAAGAGTTTTTGATTTGATTCACTTAAACTAATGCTATATGTCTATGGTTTTTTTTCTTTTTTTTCTTTTCCTTAAAACAACTGAGACACTTATTTTAAAGTACTTTTTACTCCAAAAAGGGCGCTCACGGGAGCGACATGGTTCGTAAGACTGTGATCACATAAGATCCCGTAAGATGCTTTTTCATTCCAAATAACATGGCACTGATGACGGGAGCGCTTGTCATGCCCTTGAAGTCAAAGTCAACTGCTTTTGTTCAAACTCCTGTTGAAAAGTGTATAAGCTAAGCAATGCACTTCTCCAGAAGGGCTCTTCTGCTGGCTTCCCTACGAGCAAGGAAGGGAAGACGTCTGCTCTCGGTACCACAGCCAGTTCTTCAGCGGCTGCGGGATCAACGCCCAAATTCAGTGACAGACTGTTCTGTACATGGCGTTAACATTCAATCTCCTCTAAGGAAAGAAATCAGGGGATATACTTCTAACATCTTTGTCCCAGTTTCTCAAGATACTATAAAGCTGTAGAAAAAAAAAATATCTTCTCTCCAGATACTATAAAGCTGTAGAAAAAACACTAACAGCAGCTGTTAAATATAAAAGGATGCTTTTTGGACCATGTTTTTACAAAACAGTCACAAACACATAAGATGGTAGTCTCCTTGCAGCGCATATGCATACAGAACAGAAACTTCACATGCCAAAAGAAACATCTCAACTAAAAAACCCTAAAAAATTCCAAGTTTTAGGCTTCTGTTATTTCATGCTTTTATGCTAGTTCTAAACTGGAAAAAACCTGAAGCAGTTGATACAGTCTTTTTTTTTTTTTTTTTACAGTTGTTACTGTCGTTACAACAAAGTTACAGTTGACTCTTTCAAAAGTTATTTTATGAAGCACTTGAAAAAATAACAGAACGTTTCCCCCTCTCCCCTCCCTCCCCCATCTCTCCAAAAAAACCGACCTGACCCTGGTCCATGCATCTCCCAGTTCCGTGGTGTACTGCTTCTCAAAATGATCCAGAACAACTTGACAAATCTGCTTTTCAATTCTCCCCTTTGTTTTATTTTCCAGCTTCAGAGAGAAAAGGAAGATAAATGCAGTAAAGACAAACAAATGGAACCCTCCCTTCTTCTCACTAGAATTCTTAAAAGAAGATTTTATCAATTTAAAACAACTTAGTGCTACTAGGATGCTCAAGTATCCAGGTCACACCACAAAGGTGATCAGGA
Organism: Falco naumanni; assembly: GCF_017639655.2. Classification (NCBI taxonomy): domain Eukaryota; kingdom Metazoa; phylum Chordata; class Aves; order Falconiformes; family Falconidae; genus Falco; species Falco naumanni. The sequence continues at coordinate 117,399,314 of NC_054055.1, forward strand.
TGTAACAGAAATGTCACAGAGGACAAACAAGCTGAGCGAGCACGCTCTCTTCGTCCCTACCTGCAAAAAGGTTATTCAGAACCTGCTGATACTACTCCTTCTCCGTGCCCACTGTGCTCATACCGTGGCTCCTGAGACCCTGGTACACCAGGAGCAAAATGAGCAAGGTGCGATGGCAACCACGCACCGCCACGTTGTACCCACGTAGTTAAATAAAGGGAAGAAATTAATTTAAATCCTTGTGTAATTCTGCTGGAGTTGAGCTGCAAAGCACTGCGATAGCTAATATACTTCAAGAGTAAGGGGGGAAAAAAAATGGTTACACTTTTTTTTTTTTTTTTAATCTATGGAAATCTTGTATTGGATATGGAGAGGAAGAACGTTTGGCTTCGAAGTTGTGCTGCTCAGAAGGAACCCCCGAAGGCAGACGCCCGGCTGTGCGGGGCTCCCCTGCGCAGGACCTGCTGCAGCCCCCCGCACAAACACCGGCGGAAGGCGGCACCCCAAGCTCCGAGTCGCTTCTCCGGTTCCTTCATTTGTTAATTACACACCGCGCGCCTCCGCGTCCCGCCCCCCCCACCCCCCTCCCCCCCGGCGGCAGGCGGCGGGCCCGGCCTCCCCTCCCGGCGGCGCGGGGCCCTCCCGGTACGCGCGTTAACATGACACGCACCCGGCGGTACAGCCGGGGAGGGCCCCGCCGAGCTCCCCTGCAGCTGCGACCCCCCCGGGGCGCCGGGCAGCCACCGCCGGCCCGCAGCCGGGCCTCCCGCTCCCGCTCCCGCCGGCAGGCAAGGCCCGGCGGCAAGGCCCACCCCGGCCCGGTGTGCAGCCCCGAGCCCACCCGCCCCGGGGAGGGCCCCGGCCGCCCCCCGGCTGCGCCTCACCTGGCCCGGGGCGCGGGCGGCCGCCCGGCGCGGCAGGAGCAGGAGCGCGGCCCCGGCGGGGGGCGGCAGCAGCCGGGCCGCCGAGCGCGGGGGGAGCCGCATGGCCGGAGCCGGGGCACCGCGGCGCCCCCTGGCGGCTGACGGGGCAGCTGCGCCCCCCGGGCCCGCCGGCCCTGCCCGGGGGCTGGTTTCTTTGATGGGAGTTACTTTGGGTTGCTTTGTGTTGCTGGAGTTGTTTGGTTGTGGCTTTGGGGTTTTTTTGGTTTGGTTTGGTTTTTCTTCCTTGCCCTCCCCTTTCCTCTTTCCCTGGCCTCCCCTTTCCTCTTTCCATTTCCCTTTTTTCACCTTGGGAGGCTGTACTGTCCTCCAGTCTCCCCTGCCTCCTCCAGGAGACAAACCGGGCTTAGGCAGCAACTGGGCCCTCCGTTTATCACCTTATAAAACGGATGGATCCTCATCCCAGAGCCTGCGCGAGGTGCTGCTGCCACCCATGTCACCACCATCAGGCCTCTGCTAATTAACAGCTCCCACCAGCCCACAGCCCCGGCTGGCCCAGGCTGAGCGCAGGCAGCCGGCTGCTGCTCAGCACCCTAGAGCTAGACCAGCTCTAGCTCACCCTGCTGCTACTGCAACGAAAACAAACGGCTAGAAATGTGACAATTATTCACACAAAAGTCTTAGGTGCATTTCCAGATGAGCTGTTCCTGGGGAACGGCCACCAGAACCACCAAACTGAGTGAGCAGCACTACAACCTGAAGCTGTGCCGAGCTCGGGCAGTCCCTCGTCCCAACAGAAGCGCCGGGACCTGCAACCCCCCCTAGGAGCAAGGGCATCTTGCCCCACCAGCCATCCCTGCCTGCGACCATCGCAACAGCGAAACAGTCACCCCCTCCCCTCCCGCAAAACTGGCGCATCCATCAGCATTTGCCGACACCCCCAGCTGAAGAACAACCCCTGTGGAAGTGGCCAGTTTGCTCAGCAGCAGTTTCGATTAAAGCCTGCCCACGTGGAACCGGCCTCTCAGCCCCAGCCTGGAAAAGGGTGCAAAGGTAAAGGCAGGAGTGCTATCGTTATCAATAAATATTTGAGTTTCAGGCACTGAATAATGAAGCCCGAGAACATTTATGCAAACCCCATGCAGATTACCATTGAACTTGAAAGCTTGTTTGAAAAGTTTCAATCGGGATCCTGACAAAGAGCCAGCAGGCAAAACGGAAGGAAACCAGAAACAGCTTTTTGATAAATGAGTTGTACCAACAGATACAGAACAAAACTGATATAAAAAGTACAATTCCCTGCAGCTGTAATTCTGCCAAGACCAGTAACATACAGGAAAATACAGATAATAATTGAATTTCACTGTTCCACTAAAAAGTGGTACCACTACAGTACACTAAAGATCCAGGCTATATTCCCCTTGTAGATGGTGCTGCCAGCGTTGCTTAATGTGTCCGAAACCAGCGAGATTTGCAACGCAGCAGAAGCAAAGAACGGACTTCAGTAAGGTTTGTTCACTAGCAACACCACCACCACAGACAGGCAGGCTGTAACAAACCAGTACAAACGCCACTGCAGCCTGTACCTCTCCCATGGGCTACTGGAGGGACGGATTGACTCGGGGGGGGGAAATAACATCAGTACGTGTTGAAAGGCAGGCTGCCGTTTCTCTTAACAGTTATCCAAAATTATGTGATTTCTGTCACCAAAGCAACTACGCTTGCCATGGTTAAGTGACCATGCGCACACCCAGATGCCCTGTTACACCACAAGCTGTAGCTCATTTCTGCAGAATCCATTGCTATCCCCACTGTAACCTCAGTCCACAATTCTCTGAAGCTAACAGATTTCCTTGAAACCCACGTTTCCTTATTTCAAACTTGTGTTTTCTAAGCATGTCCTTGCATTCAGGGAAGCAGAGGAAGAGGACACAGTGTATGCTTTATGGCACCGTGATACTTGCAGAGAGGGAGGATGACTAAAATGTCTTAAAATTAGCAAGTCAGTAATCAGAAATACCACCAGCAGCACATCAACATCCTCCAGGCCTAGAGAACAGAAAAGATGGACCACTCATGTGACTTCCACTATTCGGTTTCAGGTGTCTACAGTTTCCTGGAGCAAGCACATATTGAGCCTTCACTATTATTATACAGTAATTTAGAAATACACAAGCAAACAATATTCTGTTTGTTTGTTATGTCAAGACAGACAACAAAATCTTGCCAGGTGTTACGGAGATGAAAGTCATGGACGGCGTGACTTTTAGGATAAAAAAGTAGTAGATTAAAAAGATCACGTAAATTAATGCTATTGGGATGTAGTACTCTTCGTGAAACTTTTTAAAGACTAATTTTCTGTATGGTAAATTTGAGGACATTGCTTTTTGCAGTAGCAAATGCAAACACAGTGGGAAGACTGACCAAGCATCAGTTTGAGGTCTGCAAAACCTATTACCTTCTGATGAAAAGTTTTATGTGTATGTATACATTTCAAAATCCTGAGTCTCCTTCTCTTCAGTCCCTCAGCCTATTACCTAGGTGCTTATCAGTGGATCACGATTTCAGTAGCATGGCTACCTTATCCAGACTCACCTGGCTTTGCTGGTCTTCACAAGTCTAACCCACATAATTTGCTTGAAGTGAGGATTTGATTTCTTGTTACTCGTCCTCTCCAAACTTTTTCCTTTCTCAGCCTTTCCACCATCCCAGCATTAAGAGATTCTGAAGTGATCTGAAATTCATATTCACCGGGGAATACACATAGATTGCTAATCGTTCCATGGTCTGCTTTTTTAAAATGTTCTGGAAAGCACAGATTTTGTTATCATAGAGCAATTGGCAAAGCAATCCTAAGAAAATACAGCTTATGTGAACAGTAAGGGAAGAAATAGGGAAAAAAAAACCCAAACGCCACCACCAAACCCACCCACAAAAACCTTCACAAAACCACCAAACAAGGAAAAGATTCTTCTGTCCTAAGACAAACTTATCTCAAATTACACCTACTATTAAAATATGGTTCCTTGGTCCATTTACAGATGCATCTACTGAAATAATGTGGGGTATGTTCTGTTCAAAATACTATAGTACTTGAAGTTCAATGAATTCCAGAAGCTAGGAAGCTAACAGGCAGTATGGCAAAGTTAGTGGGTGGCACCCTGAAGTTACAGTACTAAGCTTTCAACTAAAACACTGTCTTAGTGGAAAAAGTACCTTTCAAATGTTATTTAAAGGGGAAAAAAAAAAAAAAAAGCCTATGCTGCTTGCTTTGTTGCTGCCCATCAATCTTTTTGAATGTGACATCATTATATCCAAACATAACTGTTCTAAGGAAATACACTGGTTTCTACTGGAGAACAAAATTGTCACGAGACCACTCCTGGCAACCTTATTTTAAACGTCATCTAAAGCAGCCAAACTGAGAAATCCATTTTTAAATGACAGACAGGCCTCCAGAGGATAGAATGATGGTTCTATGAGTTTCAAGGAAAGGATAATCACCACAGCCTTTATCACAGCCTGGGAAGTGAGAGATGACACAGGCTCAGAGCCTGTTTGTTGCGCGGGGGCTTCCACAGCCTCACAGATACCTGGCGGGGTGATGGATGTGCCAGAGCGCTGCGGTTACACGTGCCTCGCGGGGCTCTCCGCGGGTGCTGTGCTGCTTCCACCTCCATGCTCGTCACCAGGGCTCACAAGAGGGCAATCAGAAAGCTGCCATCAGCTGCCTGTGGCAGGCACTTCTTCGAAAGCTTTCTAGTTCTCCATGAGGACTGCGAAATTGAAATTGAGATCTCACACTGTTATCGGAGAGCTTCCTCAGTCACGGTGCTTCTGGCTCACCTCCATGGGAGTGCCCCTCACCGTGCATCATTTACACAGAGACCACGTCACAGACGTGAAACTGAACATAACGGATATCAAATACACCTACTTTTTATAATACAATGATAGTTATTATTTTCTATTTGAAACCTTGAAATCTCTAAGGTCCTTCTGTGCAGTCTAGGTTTTGGCTAAAAAGACAGTAACTTATTTTGAAGCACCAATTACCTTCTACATTAATTCAGCTCATGAAAATTACTATTCTTTAGAAGACACATTTAACTGACCTTTAAAATATTTTATCCAAAATGTATTTTAAATTTTGCACATCGATAAGATGAAATTTTCTGCTTATGTAGAATATTCCTGTTCTTACCGCTCATGTATTTAAGTACAAATACTTAGCTGAATCTACTGATACATTTTGAAAGCGATCTTATTGAAAATGAGAAAGTATCAGAACCTAAAGAAATCTCCTGATTTGTGCAATTCCTTCTCAGCTTACAACTGTGCAACTTATTACCTATCAAATATTAAGTGCACTATCAAAGCACTTAATATGTATACACAACTTAGTGCCAATCTATCAATAAATTCTAAATTTGACCACAATGCAGTTGTAAAAATACATGAGGATTCCATCTAAGATCTCTGTTTTGTACATTTTAACAACGTAAATGAGACTTGCATCCACCAAACACTTATGACCATAATTGTTTCCAAAACATTGGAAATTTATGATAATATGGCAAACACACTGATGCTGTGCATTAGTTTTATTCTACACATAAATGTCATATTGTGCAAATAAAAAGTCAAGGTAGTATAAATTACTGAAAAAACCTGTAGTAAATAATTACAGAGCATATTAATAAACAAACTGTATGAAACATTTTTGAGTACATTGGTCACATACTGTCAAAATTTATTTTAAAAGCAGAAACAGAACTGATATGTGTCCACACACACAACACGCATAACACACGTTTCACATAAGGTATTGACATCTTACATTTCAGTTTCTCAAGTTTTGTTATCACAGCAGTATTTAGTTTTATTTTTAATAAAGACTTCCATTAATTTATTTTAGGTAAGTGTTAAAAAGGTAATACATTTCTAGAAACTGGAGCTGTAAAAATACAAGCCTGTGAAAGTAGAGTTTTTAAGCCAAAAAATTTAAGTGGTATAGCTAAAGATAGTAAGATAGAGAATGCACACATAAACTTTTATGCAACCACACCTTCCACTTAATATCGTGTGTGTTTGAAGTGAAAACAACTAAATCCTGAGAATGAAACTGAACCATGTTACCCTATTAGAATACAACAAAAATACTCTCACGGTAAGTCACATACAAATTGTTTCATCCTTACACTAAACTAGCAGACTTCAAATATTCCTCTCCTCCCAATCCAAACTTAATATTCTTAAGACTGATTTTTTTTTCCTCCACTCAAACATACTCTTAAAAAGAATCTTAATAATTTCATTTCCATTAATATGGCAGATGTTTATTTGTGCAACTCATTGCCATAAGGGGTATATGTCAAATATTTCTAACATCAAAAGTGCTGAACATACACATTGCATTAACATCTATGAAAATCATTTGGTAACACCATGTTGTGGAAGACTGAGTGAGTGACAGAAAACCATCAAGTACTGCTTCAAAAAATACTTTTGAAGGGGGGTTTCCTCCTTGCTGCGACCAAGTGGCACAACGATACGCCTTCACACAATATACCAACGGTTGTCTCCAAGGAAAGAGGAAAAAACATTTAAATAGGAATATAATCAATTGTAACCCTTGCTGTTTATGTATCACCTGCGTGTGATTTTTTTAAAGTAAAATCAACACATTACATGGAAGTATTATATAAGACCTTAAGAATCTGGGGTTTCTTTAGTTTTCAAGATGGTATTTTAGTATTATCAAGATTAAAAAATGCTGGAGCTTAGCTGCATACAGGTTGATTCAGTTTTTCATGAAAACTGATGACCGAATTAGTGCAAAACTTTTACTATGAGCAATTTTCTCATATGACATAGTAGACAATACAATATTCAGCTCTGGTTTTGCAACTGAATTTATTACCTATGCCGAACTCAGTTAACAAAACAAAGAAAACAACACATAAGAAAACTTTCAGACAGTTCAAACAGCATTAATTCTGTATAAAATGTTTTTATCTTCAACTTTCCTTTCTACCTTCCCCCTCCCTTCAGATTGCCAGAAATAGGACAAAAGCATTTGGTAGTGTAATCCCTCGTAAGAGATATTGCTACTGTAAGAGAAATGTAAGACTCAGACATACTCTATGGGTATGCATTTGACTATCAGCTTTCTAATGCTTTCTAGATGTCATTTTATTGGTAGTAGGTATGCATATCCATTCAACTTCCAAATAATTTTATAAAAAGTTAGAAAAATATACTCAATATTTGTTGCATAACCTTTCTATATTCATCCTATCATAGAATCTTACAAAATGGTTTAGAATCATTTATAAGCTGCAAAAATACCAACCACTGTGCGGCACCTGGAGAAAGACCTTGGTGAGAACGTATAACCCAGTATTCTGTGATCTTGAAGGTATTTTTCTTCAGGTTTACAGCTATGTATTTTCACAAGTAAACCCAACAAATATCCAATACCATGTTCATATGAGCATCCATGGACTTGATCTCACGCTGAATCCTGAAGAAGAGCTGGTGTTGTGAAAAGTAAATGACAAAGTCTGATCAACCAAGCATGACAGAACGAACTCCATGTTTAATTGTCACCAAGTTGTTTTGCAACAAGCCGATAAAGTTATAATTTTAAAAAATTTCCTTCAAGGGAAAAAACGTTTCTGATATAATGTGTTCATGTTTTTTAAATGCTATTTGTGATCCAGTTAAGCAACGACATCATGGGTATCACTGTTGGGTCTTTGGCGTATAGGCAACGGGGGCAGAGGCTTTCCATAGAAATCTGTGTAAAAAATGCAAGAGAAGAAAAACACATCAATCTGTTATTTACTATCTCCCTTGCCTAACAAATGTTGAAATAAGGTAAATTCTCACTTCCTTAATGAAAGCTAGGTAGTCTACACGTTTTGAGCTAATTCCTACAAGCAACTTACAGACATCGTGCTAGTCTGGAGGTGTATTGGCCAAAACAGGGCTTAATTACATTTTACTATACATGCATCAGCATTTGCGAGATCAAGCCCAAAGGTGATCTGTAAACATCCCTGAAAATAGGAAATGAGACATCCAAAGTGTACAAATAACAACTGAAAAAAAGAAGTATCAGAATTTGAATGTTACTGTAGTCAAGTCTGCATTACAATAAAGGTTTAAATACAGTAACACTACGCAGCATCCAAAATTTTGGGACCACTTATGCAAGGCATCTATCTTGAAAACCACACTACGTTTCTTAAAAACTATATTAAGAATTTTTAGATTCAAGTGCAACATTTCCTTCTGTCAATAAAGGAGTTTAAAGTAGTAAAATTGTTCAAGACAAAGTTATTAAGTACACCAGAAAAGAGTAACAACTATTCCCAATTGAATAAAAAAAATAAATAAATACAAAACCCACAAACCTATGCAGACTGCTACATGCAAAGCATTTCACAAGCGAAATAATATAATGAAAGATGGAAAAAGGAAAGAGGTAGAAATCAAGAAAAAATAGAAGCAGCTTTTTGAAGCATTCAAATCTCAATTTTGTTTATACTGACAACCTCTTCTCCAACAAAGCCTTGATGGCCTGCCAACACAAAATTCAGCTTTAACTAATCATAATTTTTCAAGAAAAATATATTCCACTTGTTCTACATATGGAATAACTTCTGTTAAAATTGCATTCCTAAGCTAAAATTAACAAACGCAAGTAAGTTGGATTGCATGACTCTAAGAATATGTGTATATGTCTGTAGGATCAAGGCTTTAGCTATCCTTACAGTTAATCAGTAAAATAATAACACTTCTGTATTATTGTTGTAGATCTTATGATTTTAATAGAGCTAATTCAGCATTGCAGCAGCATGTGAAAAGCAACAAAACTGCAACAAATGATTCTAGGGTAAATGAAAACCTGCACAATGGATGTTTTTATTAGTCAGTTCCTTGAGGTCTGGCAGACAATTTTGACTGTGTGTCCAATAATGAAAGAGGTTTATCATCCTTGCAAATGTATCCTCCAGTGACAAGAAATAGACACTCATTACCTAGTGTTGTGCTAGAATCATTAGCATGACTGGAAAAATTGCAGTCTTTAGTGAAAATAAGTATATAATTAAAGATTTATATAATTGCCTCTACTGCCTGTTGACTCTGCCAAAGTATCAGACGTAATGTTCGCTGCTAAGAATGACACAAAAATGACTCAATATATATACCAAATAGCCTGCTCACCAACACTTAAATTTTTCAGTTTGCATATTAAATCATTAAGACAGATTTATGTCTCTGAGAACACCTCACATTAAAAAACAGACCTTTGGAGGTTATTCCAACCTCACACTACACTAATTGTATGTGTTTCAGCAGCAAGGTATATCACATATCTGTGACACTTCCAAAAAAAATCATTTTTAAGACTAACTGACAAAGACCTGTACTAGAATGCGTGGGAATACTGACAGACACCTGTTCCTGTGTTTTTCCATGGACTAGTAGAAATCAACACTACAAAAAGTTGTATCTGCTTTGAAGCTTAAAGGGGGTTAGCTCACACTGAGGAGCTATCAAATGTTTCATCGACACACTCTTGGACATAAGAGTTGGAGAATGCTCCTGAAAATAAGCTCTATGCATAACCAAAGCTCCTTAAACTTTTAGAAGCAGACTGTTAAAACACTTTTTTTCTTTCCTTGCCCTGACGGACACTAACAATTTTACTTGGAGTCCTGAGCATTCTACTGGAACTGAGGTTTTTCAGCCTGGTCTACACGAAAGGTAGATGCTCATTTGCCCCCCACGCAAGGATTTTTCAGCTCCTTGGCCAGTAACGGTTTGTCAAGGCATGTTGTTCAACAGGATGCTGTATTGCTATAGAAAACAATGTACTTCAGAGAATCCAAAAAACCCACAGAGAAGAAAGCCTTACTAAAGCCCCAGCTATAGGAACCAATAAACACCCTCCTGCCAAACTTTAAGCTTTCACTGCAAATTGTACCTTTAAATCATTTATATCAATTAATCATGAAACCTATAAGGAAACCAGGCTTTTTTATTTCACAGAGGTTGAATGGCTGAAAAAACTTCTAAAATTTCTCCGTTCGTTTTAGGAAACTCAAATGAGTTTCTAAGCAGGAGCAGGTTCTCCATCTACAAAATACGTTAAAAACTCATCGAAAAACACTGTTGCGTGACAGAAAACGGGCAAGGACAGATGACAAGCTAAAATCAGTGCAAGATGGACTTGGTGGTTAAGGGTCGAACTCAATGATCTTACGGGTCATTTCTATGATTCTATGGCTCTCAGATGGTCTGAGTAAAAAAAATAAGTGCTTTAAACGAAATAAGTAATTGATGTTCTTTGATATCAGGACTTAACTAAAGATTTGGCAATGCTGGACCATGCATTTGAAGAACTTTTTTCATTTATAAATAGTGATGCCTAATACATGTTTTCTTGCTTTCTGTATCTGTGTGAATCTTGCATCTCAAAATTCCTGAAAAAAAACAAATCTCTGCAAAGAGCAGGCAATATCTTGAGTCAAGCTGCAAAGTTCTGAGCACTCCAAGTTTCCTCTGATCTCAATGGTTACACCTCTGGTCAAGAGATCATTTCCCTACCAACATCTTTTCCATTGTTAAGATTCCAAAACACTTTAATTATTGTCCTTATTTTACAAATTGACTACATCAACACAGATCTCAGGTTACTAACTTACATACCTGAGAGTTGGCAACCTAGCTTATGCATTTTTTTTCCCCTCTTTGTCCCACCCATGTTCTTGCTAGAAAATGCAACACCTCCCTTAGGCACAGGCAAAAATTGAGTACCATCTCTTCCCTTTCTTCCCCTCCTCCCTACCTCTTCATCTGGTTTTTCTTTCTTGTCGCCTTCTCATTATTTGCCTTTAAATAAAAAAGAGCAAGATGGTTTTATTATTAAGACTATAAATTACATTTTATGCACATGAATGATGTTCCTGTGAAAAATAAGTTTTTTAGGTTTTGGAGATCTTAATTCCCCTTTAAGCATCTTTTGATTCTTCGGCAGAGAAACTCCATTTTCTGTTGCTTCAGAACTTCAGCAGGTATGTACATATGGTGCTGTACTACATGATAGTAGCACAATCAATTCAAGTCAGGGTTAAGCTCAAGGATCATGACATCCACACTGAGCTCCTTTCTCTTTAAGTTCCTCAATTAACGTTCTCTTTGTTCAATTTGTGTGAGTGTTCCCATTGCTTTAGTTTGGTTATCTTTCTCCGGTATAAGTCCAGATGTCTCCACATTCAATTGGCTTGTCAAGATTTGAAAAATAAAAATGTAATAAAAAGGCAGAAATTATCATTTAAAACTGAGAAAAAGATGCAATATGAGCATATGAAAAACAATCTTCCATGGTCTTCCAAAAATAGAAAACAGTCATTACTGCAGAAAGAAATTAAGAACCTGCCTGCTACATCTTGACATTTCCAGTTACTAAACTTACTTTTCCTATCAGTTTGTGAACTTCCAGGGACACTGGCTTTTCAGGTAAAGGAGCAGATCCCAAGCTTTATCATTGACAACTCTCCCTGCAGACCAATAACCTAGGGTTTCAGTTGGAAGTCTCGCTACTTCTGCAATCAAATTTATGTTGGGCTTTTCATCACAGCTGGGATCGCAGTCCCTCATTTGAAATCACTAACATGATGCACTTAATTTGGAAGTGCCCACATGTCTGTAGCTTTCCTTGCCAAAAGAAAACACCCCCAAATCAATGACAAAAAACTTACAGACTATGCTTTTAAAACCATACGGAGGCAGTACCAGTGGGGAGAAGAAATTTTAGACTATCTCAAGAGGCAAGACAGGGAGTCAGCCTACACACAGTGAATTCACCTGGATGGAGGCCATGGTTCACAGAACTACAGAAAAATACACGGGGCTCATTTGGGTTCAGTATTGTGATGTGATTGGCGCTTCCAGATCAGATCGTAAGATCAGTGTGGAAACAAACAGGCAGTGCAGAACCAGCCTGGATGTGGAAAAGCCACTATGGATGGCAAATTAATAAGCCCTGCTGGATCTCTGCAGTCCTACTTAGGTCTTTCTGCGGTATCCTCTCTGCTGAGTACCTCAGCCTTTTTCCAGTATCCAGCTAACCCCACTCCTCTTCCCACTGCATCAGATAATGATGAATTGTCTACATATGGAAAATGGAGATACACTTTGAAACTTCCATTTTGAATGCAAAATGTGTTTGGACTCTTAAAAGCAATTGATCCTGCTGCTCTTTGTTATGTGCCACATTATAATATTTAGTTGCATGCTGCTGTGCAAATAACTTCTGATCATTAATAGCTTCTGATATCCTGTGCCACTTCAAACTTTATAAGGGAATCTGACAGAACTTAATCTTTTTGGTAAAAAAAGGAGTAAGACTTGAAAAATCAAAAAGGTGCTTTCTACTAAGCAAAAGTGTTAGCTTTTGGTCAATGAAAACTGGCATTAAGAAATTTTAAAAAAGGATGAAGGATGAAATGAATGTAGAAGTGAATGAACAATGGAGAATGCTATAAAAAAAGTAAAAAATCCAAAACATTTTAAATTACCAGCATGATGAGTTTCACCAAGAGGCTCAAGTTTTCGAAGTCTATTAAGTTTGGGAGTTCCCCAGCCAACTAAAGGAAAACAAAGACGGTCAAAACACGCCACGACTGCACTTGATTCTGATGAAATGTATGAAAGCCAGTTCTCTTTGGGAGAAATCAAAGCATTTAGAAATGCCAAAAGTATGTAATATATTGTATCTATGGTGAATAATTATTAAATACTTCAAAAATAAATGGAATTACCCTTAAAAACATTGATATTTTAATCACTTTTTCACCAGTCAGTAGGCAAGTTTCTGCCTTTTTCTTTTCTTTTTTTTCTTCTTTTTTTTTGTGTGAAAACAGTAACATGTTCCCCCACAAGGACAGATCAAATTAATACTGCTGGAAGTTCATACTGTGAAGTGGGAAACTGCATCAAAGATTTCCTAGAGATTAAGTTTCAGTAGCATATCTCTGTATGAAGACCATTCCAGTTTCATCATTCACAAATGACTATTTTAAAGGATTAATAACCACAAATTGAGACATCTATTATTATTTGTTAGTAGACTTACCTGGTGGAAGAGCTGGTAGTGGTGTAGGATTTTTGGGAACAGTATCATCAGTATTAACAGGTTCTACTCTGTGGCCCCTTTTTAATTTTGGTTTTTTACTTTTTTTCTTACTGTTATCTATACCAAACAGAAATACAGCATTACATATCAGTTATATTCAGAGAATATCCTACATCATCTTCTAATAGAATTTTTGGGGTGACATAAATCAGCTCAAACTTACATACAAAATTATGTGAAATGTAAAATCTGCACATCATTTTACTATAGAAAATAAACTGTAAGAATAAAATATATGCAAACTCTACATTTTAATCAAGAAATTCAACTTAGCTTGGTACTGATGGGAAGTGGACCGCATATTTGATTATAATAAAAATGTACCTAGTTTCAGCTACAGTATCAGTCCCACCAACAAGCATGGCCTTTTTTAAACAGGTCTTCCAATACAGTGCCCTAATGGTGTATTTTTATGTTTTCAACAGTTTAAATTAACATGTAGTATCATGGAAAATAACACAGACAGAAGGAAGAACTATGTGAAAAGTAACATTAAATGACGAATTCAAAGGAAGCAGTTTTACCTGAGTCAAGGCATTCTGAGGCTTGCTGCTCACTCTCTTCTTCATGCTGCAGAAGTTGTGTAGTTGTAGAATTGCATGTTTCTAGTCTACTATCATTTGTGATTTGGCTGCTGCTACTTGATAAGTGCTGGGCATCCATTTGTTCCTGCTCTGTTTGTGATTTCAAGAGACTTGTAGCCTTTTCAGTCTCCAACCTTTGCCGCTTCTTTTCTTTTTCAATTTGTTTTTCATTCTAAGAAAAAAGATATTTTTTTTAACACCCTCTAATGCTGTAAAATGACTGATAAGACAGGAAGGTAGTTTTAAAAATCAAAATGTTCCTAAAATATTTTTCTGTCCCACATCTAGCATAGAAAACATTTACAAATAAGTAAAGAAATCAAATTGCCAGTATCCTGTCCAGAGGAAGAAAGTCCTGAGCAAAAGGTTAGAAAACTCCTAATTTCCTCCTTTTTTTTTTTTCTTTTTTAATATTTTAGTTAAAACACAATACACATGCACAGAACTTAAATAGCCAGAAAGTGCTACCATGATTTGGAGAAACACCGACTGAGTCATATGGACCCAATGACAGGCTGCTTCACAGGTTCTACATCACTAAATCACAGTCTCTGCAATGCGTATACTTACACCCTTCTCTTCTTACTCTGTACGTTGTTATAAAGTGTATTATTGTGCATGTAGCTGACTTTACAAGATGTATGGATATGGGCACTTTTGTCCTGGAGAGAAGCATATGTTTGAATTACTTACTGAAAAAGCCTCTGAGAGTTTATGTGTTTCTTGAGACTGTGTTACCTCAAGTCAACCGAATAAAAAAAATACAGTACAATAAATAAGAACTACCTGAACTCAGAAACACAGGTTAAGGAAACTATATATTATATACTAATATGCTTTTCTTCTTTCAAAACTAAGAAAACTTCTCAATTGTCTCAGGTTTTCAACAGAAAACAGGTTATGCTCAGAAATCCAGTCATAGTAGTCAGAAAGATTTTATATGGCTCACTACCTCAGTAAAACGCTTCACAAGAAGTTAATACTTTGAATATTTTCCACTCCTGAATATCCAATAGTTTAATTAGGAAATGTGTTCAGTCATCTGTTCACAATACCTTTATTCGACCATGTCTACGAAACTTTTTGTCCCCAAATCAAAAATAGGGAACATTCTTAACATGAAAGCATTGACTGGATGCAAACAAACAAGACTGACAAGATAAAAAAGAAGAAGACAAAAGTGCATACAGACTTAGAATAATTCTCTTAAATGAACCACTTTTCTCATTACCTCTCAGAAATCTGTTAGTGGTAGCTCTAAACCAATCCAGATTTCCACATATTCCCATACCTCAGAGATGACAGCAGCTATAGGCTGGAAAGGGTTTTCAGAGTTCCCAGGCTCAGGATCTTCCTCATCAGGTACATTTCTTCCTTCTTCTCTTTCCCTTTGTCATTGTTGTTGGGTTTATGTTGTTGTTTTAATGTTTGGGGGGGGGGGGGGGGGGGGGAGGGAGATGAACAAAGAATTATGAAGAAGCGAAGCCATAAACTTTACATGCTAGAGAAATACTTATTACGCCATCTAACATCCTCTGGTTTATGCCAACTGAGTTTTACAATATGCTTCTGTATTTTGAAAAAACATTCTACAGAAATCACCCTGACAAGCTAACATCAATAAAGCATGAGTATATGTCATGGCAGAGGTAGAAACCGCTGCTACTTGACAGAAGATTCAATCAGCACTTGGGAAGTAGAAGCAGTTTTGGAGGACAGGATACGTGACAGAATAGATCTGTAACTGGAAGGGTATGATTGTTTAACAGCATGCTGAAATTGTCATGCTGAAATTTTCACAGTGGTAATCTTTTATAACAATTTTTTCAAGGTAGTCAATCATTAACAAAAACAAACCAAAACAAAATACAAAAAAACCCCACAACTATGTGGTGGGAAAACAGACTATGTAAAACCTATTCTTCTATTTTTAACACACCTCCATTTCTCATAATTCTAGATCTTTCTTAATACACATAAGGGAGAACTGCTACCAAAGCATTCAGTTTATGTGGTAGCAGATAGAGAATTCATATTTGCTTCAATTAGGCTCAGAAAAGTTCAGAAAGACACACAATTCTCAGTATACTGCTGTTGCACTAGTAGGTTTTTAAGTACCAGACCTTTATGCAAGAAATATTCAACTCCTGTGTATTAAATAGTATACCATTAATAAATTATATGCTCATCAAACACTTTTCATCTATCGCTCTGATAGCACTGGTGCATAGGAATCACTGTTACACCTGCTTTACAACTGCAAGCATTGAGAGAGGAAATAACTCTGTTGTTCAGAGGCACGGAGGGGAATGAAAGGGAGGTCACAGACGTACCCAGGAAACCATTCTACTTGGAAGGAACAGCCAGTGCTGTGTTAAAATTTACTGGCACTACCTCTCTGGTTTGCCATTTGGAACAAGATGTTTGCTATGAATGTATTATGGAGGAAATGCACTTTGAGAAAACATTCAGGGAAGCAACTCTGAACAATAAGCAGCCTGGGGAATTATTAAAGCACAGAATGAAACAGAATTACAAATGAATACAGATTAACCTGTTTCTTACAGTGAGGAATCGATGCAAAACAGCAAAATGAGAATTTAATGCCATCTTTTCTATGTGAGACATGCCCTCAGCTACAGGTAAAACCAGCAGAAGCTACAAGCTAGCTTTCCTCTAAGACACAAGAAGTTTAGCAAAACTTTGAAGCCTTTAATCTAATTCAGACCCAATCCATTCTTCCAGTGAACAAATACAATCAAGATCATGGAACAGGAGCAGAATATATGGAAAATGCCCACATCACTAGACAACCTCTGAGAGACTGTTCAAAGCCAGTGCTCCTCACTACGCCTCTCAACATGGCGTAAACCCAACACAGTCCAACATGGTCAGAGCGTTTTGTCGATGCAGAGACATCTGGCAGACTAACAGCGTATGAATTTTTTTATAAGTTTGTGAAATATGTATGAAGAATGTGTCAAATTCCAGGTGTTTAAAATGTGCTTAAGCAATGTACTTGCTGAAGTAAACCAAACGGGCATGAATACAAGCCAAGACACTTCACAGCAGCTGCACAGTCACTTCCCACAGTAACTGAGACTCGCAAATCTCTGCGTATATAGGGCACACAGGGGGACAGGAGTGATCAGCAAATTTTTTAAGAATGCCTTGCTAAAACGTTTCACTTCACTCTATAATAGGAACCATGGTGGGCTGCTGATGACCAAGAAGGGCTGTGAAGGGAAGAAATATATTGCTTGTCCTGCTTCTCCTCCCTGCATCGTCTTAAGTCTCTCCATGCCTTACCTGCTGGATATCCTGAAGTTCATTAAGCATAGTGTTGAATAAAGTTTCACATCTAGTCTTTGATATTCACATATGGTTTACAAAGTCTACCTTAATAAGTTTATTTTAGACATACTTGAAGGTGACCTAAGATTAAATGCCAGGACTTAATTTTTTTGGTTAGCCTCTTGTACACTTATTAGCAAGGGCAAATTTATTCAACTACCGCCTTGCAATTCTCATTCATGGTACATTTCCAGCACAGAGCAAATAAAATAAAGGGGGTGAACCAGGCAAAAACTTGTAGGTCTTAATTAAAGAAAGGATCTAGCACTCAGGTCTGTACTTCTAATATGGATGCTCTTGGCTCAGAAGTTTTAAATTCTTTATACAGGAATGAATCAAATATCTTAGAGGAAGGGAGGAAGGGGAAGCAGGAGAAATTACAGAGACAATACCTTTCTTCTCGTATCCTTCTCACGCGCTCAGCTCGTTCTAGTTTCTTTTGTTCTTCATACGCTTTTTGTTCTGTAGTGTCTCTTTGGATGCGCTCATTTAAGGCATCAAAATCTTTTGCTATGATATGTAGTAGCCAATATAAACCCTTTTTTATTGATTTATCAATTTTTTTCCCACAGCCCATGATAGCTGAGCAAGGTTCCTGCAAATTTAAGGAGAGAGAGCGGAAATTTTTTTTTGCAGTTCAGAACACATTCCTTGACTGAAAACAAGAATTCAGCCAAACAATTACTTTTTACTGTGAAGCTTGCAAAACTCTTGAGAAGTAGGGGAAATAAATTTGCATTTAGGTATTCTATAAATTTAGGTGCTTTTTTTGCCAATATACAAATCACATTAGTTCTACCAAATTCCATTATTTCCAGTGTGATTTCAAAAATACTCGAATACTGCACAGAAAACCATGTTTGCATGTCTATCTCTAGACATATACATACACCCATTCCATATACACACAGCTGTAACATATATACCTGCTATGAGTATATATGTATATTTACAAACCTGTTTCTATACACATCCATATCTATGTGTCTATATAGAAATATAACTTATCAACCCCAAATACATATGTTTTGTTTTGCTGCTGGTTTATAGATAGTCCATGTTATATTTATGTAGTAAAATGGAAAAAACAAGATGCAAGAGAATCAGCTTAGCTCCAGTTCATGAAAGAAATGTTCAACTTGTTCATAAGCACTAAGGGGATAAATAAAATCCAGTGTGAATTTGTCATTAAAACTGTCAAACCCATTCTGTTTCTTAGATCAGAAGAGGTATTGTGGATAGGGGTGAAGCAAAATATTACACATGTTGATTGGACTGAAACTTTTATCATGATATTCTCATCAGTAAGAGAGAGAACCATGATCTAGGCAAACCAGTTGGAAGATGGGTGGAAAAGCCAGTGTCAAATTAGTTTAGAATATGTTATCTAGCTTGATGCAACAATTCAAGGAAGTGGATTGACTAGAATGATTTTTCTCACTGTGCTCCTTTTGATTCAAACAAAACTGGTTATGAAAATGTATCTGGTAAGAAAACATTGCAGGAACAGGAGTGGTTCTCTTGACATGAAAAAGCTTCAAGGAGATACAATAATAGCCTTCAAAAACACAAGGCACAACTGCAAATAGGAAAAGATTAATTTGTTCCTCATGTTAATTGTCAGGAGGACAAGTATAATGGGCTTTAATGGAACAAAAGAAACATGGCTTGATTTTAGCTTAGAACACAGAATAGCAACTGAACAGATCCAGCTATGTGTTTGCCAGGAAGAAATGGTATTACACACCTGATTGTGTTCAGGAGTGAAGGACAATTACAAAGACTCTCTCCAATGTCAACACATATAAAATTCCCATTTACCTCTTCATTTGACAAGCATTTAAGTGGTACCATAGTCAGATATGGTATGTACAATTTATAACAGGAAAAAATAATTCTGTCCTGTTATGTCCCCCCCAGTGCTAAACTGCTTTATCTATATATAATGAACATATCTTATATATTAATATATATATTTATATAAACATATTTCATATAATTTATATTTAATGTATATCTTAAATATACCTTTATTTTATAAAAATATATAGTTTGCATTCTAATACATTCCTAATTTGTCTAAATTAAGGTTTAAATATGAGTGTTGTTCACTATGGAATGCCACAATACTCTAGCAGAACCTCATCAGGAGAAAATGTATATGCAATAATACCTTGTTTCTCTCTGATAACTAAGATAAAACAATAGACAGCACTGGGGCAATTTTCTTCTTGGTTTGCACCAAGATTATTGTTGCTGTAGTTCAGTTGTAAAATACAGAAATTTAGAAATACAGAAAATACAGAGATATTAAAAAAGAAAGAGGAAAGTAATTCTCACTGACACCGTGTGACAGTGAGACAAATAGCTATCTGTGGGAAACAAAGATCCAGAAAAAAACTAATTAGACAAAAACCAGTTTTTTGGTCCTTGCCTAATTTTATTTAGATCTTGTTTCACAAGACCCCTGTTTAAACTCACCCCATGAGTCATCATGTTGAAACAACTTGGGACCATGTTTACCTTTCATCAGCCCAGTAAAGAAGCTGCCCATTTGAGTAGGTAAGACTCTCAGCTGATTTCAGCTATAATGACTTAAGAATACGTGATCTAGTTTCTTTGTTGATTACACCCAAGATACAAATGGACAACTAGAACAGCATTTTACTGGAAAATGGCACAAATTAAATAATTCTAAAGTATTGGGGAAATACACTAGAATCTTACAGGTCTTTCACATTGATGCTGCTTTTCAAGAAAATATTTATGTCACAGAAGTCCCTTGGTAAAACAAAATGGCAAACTCGCAATTGTTATTTTTATGATAGCTACATATGCGTAGTGCAAAGTCCACCGACTGAAGAAAAGCATTCAAAGAGTCATGACATAATGACTATAGCAGAGCTATGCCCTGCTATAACTCAGCTTTCTAGAGAAAATAGCAGCACTATGTATTACCTTACAACTCTCCCTAGGGAATTAAGTGTATTTTTGAAATTTTAAAAACCAAATACCAGCTGGAATGGTTTTGCAAAATTGCCTTTTAATTTTGGCTAATAACATTACATTATCTTTTTAAATGTTTCTTATTGAAATTAGGAAAAGTTTACAAAAGTAAAGCCCACAAATAGTTAACTAATAAACTGGTTAATTAAAACAAATACTTCAAAGAAAATTTTGGGAACTACTGATTTAGATAAATTATTGGAAACATTGACCAATATTAAGTAGCTTTCATACAGATTTCTGGTTTTGGCTCCCTCTCCCCTACCCTTTTCTTAGTTGTTTGTTGTTTTTTTTTTTAACATGACTGTGAATACTACATCTGAAACACGGGTATTTGAGGACAAAAATTTAACTAGCAACTAGCTCCAACAGTGTTATTTGGTGACTACTGTTCTGGAAATTAGATTAATTCGTAAGAGTTTGCCAGGTGGTGACTCAGATTGAATGATGATTTTAGCTATGAACAGAAATGAGACAAACACCATATCCAAACAGTGATCCTTCCTGAATGCTAACGTAGGCAAATTCCATTTCCTGCTTCTTTTTAAAAAGGTGGAATATTGAACTTGCTGTCCAATTAAACAAGCTTTAAACCATATCAGTAACAAATTATTCTTAGATGGTTTCAGAATGGACTAGCATGTACACTTTCAGGATTCTTGTTATAAAGATTTCTTCAAAAGATCCAGAAGCAGAACGTCAAGGTGAACAGGAAGAATTGCTTCCAGAACAGATACATGTCCTGTATCTTTGCTGGGATTGCAGGGTCTGAGTTTCAGTTTTACACTATACGGGACAACCTCCTACCTCGCTGCAAGCTTTACATATATTAGAAAGTTAAGCATCTTAAAAAAATACTTACGATTTGACATAGACACTTGTGTTCATTGACAAGCTTTTCCAGAGATAAGGATTCTATTACATCTGCTTCTGACAGGGCTCCTTCTCTGTCCTGCTTATTTGCCAGCCTAAAGAAAAAATTAAAAGACACACTTAGCATCCCGACATGAGATTCTCAGATCTCCAAAGGATAAGTTTTTGATAAAAATAGGAAGAAGGGGAAGAAGGAGAAAGTAAAGACAAAAACACCTTGTTTCAGCCTTAATTCTTAATTGGTCTTTCTACTTAATAAACATGTCAGTCCATGCACAATTTGCAACAGATACTAACATTAATTACTAAGGTGCTTAGTAATTATTTAATAATTATTAATAGATGAAGCAATTATATTTTACAGCTAAGAAGATGGATGTAAAAGACTGTACCATTCTACATCTAAAGCTACACAGTACAAGCTGTTGGAGTCTACGGAGACATCAATATCCTAATTAAAATGTATTTAAATTGGTCAGCATCCAAGAAGGTAGGATGGATTAATGTGGTAAGTTTCCTTAAGTATTTAGGAATGTGTTAGCCAAGAAGATATAGTCCCTAAGAAGAAACTTCAAAAAGTAAACTTTCAGTCATGTTGGTCAATGATTTTCTGAGTTTGCTTATGAGCAAATATTAATAACAAATGGAGAAATTTAAAGTCCAAAATATGTACTTTAAACAGGCAAACATGACAAAAACCCACACAGGAAATAATTCTGGTTTCTTGAGGGTTTGAGAGTTTCATAAGAAATAAACAAAACTTCACAAAAAAGGTCAAGTCAAAAAAGAGTTGTTCCCATCTTCCATAAAAACTCTCAATGACAATAGGACGTATAGTCTTTCCTCTCCCATCACCTGCTTTTAATTAACAAGGTAGTATGGTAGAACTCTAGGAACTATGTGAAGATATTAAATAATATTTAACAAGCAATAGACTACTCCTGTTCCACAGTTACTATTTTTCAGCATGAAAACTGGTACCATGTACTTTTAACCAGGACAGACTATTTTGGAATATAAGCATACAATGCAATCTTACTTTGCACTTTCTGCAACAGTAATCCAAGATAAGCGCAAAGGCTGCAAAGAGGAGTATTGCATAACATTAGGAATCTGAAAATTGCACTTGCTGCTCTCCGAGAAAGGAATTCCACTAAAATAACATTCTGAAGTTTAGCAATGCTTCTGTTACATGAGAACTCTGATTCAACTTTCTGGATAAAGTCACAAATATTTGGCTTCCATGAATGCAATGTCAGATGGTTCTGGAAGCAGATTCCATAGCCTTTCTTCTGAAATCTCAAGTCATCATCAACTCAAATGGCTTTTAGAGAATGTTAGGCCAAAGCTTGTACTTTGGATTTATCATACTCCTTGCTGGTAAGAATCCACTCCACAGTTAGCAGAACTTGTCAGCACTTCAGTTTGATCTAAGACCTTATTCCCTCCAACTTTCCAGAATCGCAGTGTGACAGCCTCAATTCTTAATGATTTTATTTCCTTGAGAGGAAGAAAAAAAAA
This sequence comes from Falco naumanni, assembly GCF_017639655.2. Taxonomy (NCBI): domain Eukaryota; kingdom Metazoa; phylum Chordata; class Aves; order Falconiformes; family Falconidae; genus Falco; species Falco naumanni. Next base: position 117,421,744 of record NC_054055.1, read on the forward strand.
AAAAAAAACCCAAGAAAAAAAAAAGCTGTGTTACATCTATAGCTCAAAAAAACATTCCTTGACACCATTAATCTCGTGCACTATGATTCATTATCTAATCTTTTCAAGAAGAGTTTATGAAGGAGACCGTAGAAAGACAGCTTCTCAAAAGTCCATTCCCTCTCCAACTTCATCGGTCTTAACTGCTTGTGGTCCAAAAAGGCTCACTTATTTACCATCAACCCTACACCCTACTGATAACCAAAACTTTGCCAACCTGCCTACAGAGCTAGAAAAAGCATGAGGCCTTCCTCCTCACCCCTCCTTTGATAATCCACTCCTACTTGTCAACAAAAAAAAAAAGTACTTCTACAGTACTTGGTATGATTTATTGCAGAGATTCCCTAACTGCTGTTCAACGCACGTACAGAACCTACGACGTTTTCAATATGCTTATGATACTCTGGCACTATTTCTTCTCACCAACCAGCTAGAACAAGTAATGTCCTCACAGTATTTAGCTATGAAATAGAGCCAAAGCTAAACCAGGGGGAAACTGAAGAAAATATTTCTGAACACGGAGTTTGTTGCCACAGCCTACTCCTTTCTCACCTGTCGATTAAATAACTGCACTATTTACTAGGCTATTTGGACTGCACATTCTACAAAGCACTGCTGAAGCAGAATGAAATGTTGGTAAGCTGCATAGCTCAGCGTGAGTGTGACACTAACGCCCTGTAACTTGCAGTAGCTGCTGATTTTTAACTTCCAATACCTTGAAAGGTCTAAGATTTGCTTTTTTGTCCATTAGCTTCCATTTTCTTCACAGCACTCCTGTTGCAACATTGACTGTATTCAAAAAATACAGCTGAGGTGCTGTGTCTGAAAAAGCAGAATATCCAAATAGCTATCTCCACCTTATGCTCCTCACGAACTGAAGTGGTTTTGCACAGGTCATATATCTCCTGCTCGACACCCTGCCCACTTCAGCCTTGAGGTCAAACTTACAAATGGAGTTAAAATATTTTTAAGATACTCTGACAAAGTGTATTACTTTGTTATTTGCTGGGGTTTTGTGTTGTTTGGTTTTGTTTTTGGCTTTTTTTTTCAGGTAAATGCATTCATACATCCATGACCTACCCTTGCTTCTTTTTCCCTTCGTGCCTTAAAAGGGAAGCGAGCAATCCCTGCACTTACATTTGGGCTTCATCCGTAGGCAGTGCTCCACTTCCAGCTGTAAACTGGCCCCTATCTAGGGAGCTGCTCCCAGACACTTCCTGCTACTGGGCAGCTCCAGCAGTGATCCGCCTCTCAGCAAGGCTGGGTTTCAAACAGGCAGAACCAGATTCCCCAAGCAGAAAGTAATCAATTTGCCTGTCTACTGCAGTTGCAGAAGTCAGCTCCTCTCTCACACCGCTGCTCCCGATGATGAACCCTTGGACAACTGTATAAGACTTAGAAGTGGAAGGCATGCAGAAAAAACTTCATGGAATGTCACTCAAGGCATATTACTTAGGCAAATATTAGAAACAATGTTTTCCGGATTATACTGAAGCTGAAACCTCAGGAGTTCCTCTGTAAAAGATAAAACGGAAAGCCACCAGCACAGGAATAAAAGGTAAAGACTCTTCTTTTACTTAATGCTTGCTAAGTTGCAAATATCAGAAAAAGGCTGTAGTGTGGTTTAAAATGGGAATGTGCTCAGGTGTCAAGACATGCAAACAATGGATGTCTATCCTGCGAAGAATTGTGTATTTCTCTTGGTGAATATAGTCTCACAGCTCTGCTGCTCATGCACAGGAATGCTAGGTTTTGAGGCAAGTTTATGCATAAAACTTCCTTCCTCAAGGAATACATCGGAGTTATCTTAAAGGATAGAACTTGATTTTAATTTTCCAAGTCAGTACAAAACTGTAGTATGTATATAATAAAAAAAAACCCACATACTTGAAAGCACAGGAGAGTGTCTGTTGGTTTATCACATTAAGTTTGCTAAGTAAGAAACTTTTGTATGTAAAATCACGCCTGACTTATTTCAATTTCATATAAAGTACGTTTGGAACATTCTTAGTGAACAAACTTACTTTACACAAGAAATAAAGCTAGACACCAACTGTTTTTATATCAGGTAGGATTTTTTAAGCAACTAGAAAGCTTTTGAACTTTAAGAGTCATGGGAAACAATGTGGAAAGGGAGTGTATGTATATATTGGCACAACTGACATCTACAGTTCAATGACAGAAGACATGCCAGAGAAAAACAGAGTCTTAACACAAACTATGTGTGTTCCTTGACTTGTTTCTAAAATGTAAATTACTGAGCAAAGAGGAAAAAAGAAAAAAAAAAAAAGACCAGTATTAAAGTTTACTTTACAATCCAAAAGATTTAGTGGGAAAAAAAAATCCAGTATGAACTGGACACATTTGTATATCAAAAAAACAAGAAGTGTTACAGAAAGGGTTTATTTGGGAAGAGGGTATGTGCACACCCATATGTGTGTTTTCTTGTTTTGTAGACACGGGGGATTTTTTAAACCTTGTTACTTCCAAACTAACACATTTCTCTTCACTTCTGTGGGATTCTTATACAGTAAAAACACCGAAAACAAAATACCGTATAGAGTACACACTGCGGGGGGTGGTAATCCCTAAAAGTGGCTCAGTGATGCTGCTTTTGGGGGTAAATTATATCAGTTAACAAGAAACCTAAAATTTTGGGTCAAACCTCTATGGTGGCCATCAAAATTAACAAAGAGCAAAGCATCCCTGAGGTCAAAATATTACAGTACCAGAACTATCAACATGATTAAAAAGCAACTTTAGAAAAAGATGTCTACGAGAATGACTTAGATCAAGAAAATTAGTCTTTAAGGCTACTTCAAGAAGCATAGCTTTGAGGGACTAAATTAGCATTCCTGGGAAAATAAAAAAAAAAAAAAAGAAAAGAAAAAGAGAACACCTTTGAACTTCACAGCAGTCTACCCAAGGGAAAGAACAATGCCATATTCTTCAGTCCATGGTCAATCTTCTATTTAAAAATGCTGTTCTACATTTTTCCTTTAGAAATGTCACCTCTCATCTGTTAACTTGTTTGTTGGGCAACCCTGTGGACAGCAATCAGTAGGATATTTTATCCTAGAGAAGTGAGGCCTCAGCAGATACAGCAAGAAAAGGTTTTGTTAAGTCTTTTTACGTTTTGCTTCTGTTAACATCCATGAAAGTCAAACTCCTGACCCACAAACAGGCAGAAAGATGCCAGTTTGTCAGACTGTTTTTTTTTTCTTTCCTCTTCAGTTACTGGCAGTGCCTTAGCTTTTCGAGGAAGTCACAGAAAACAAAATTCTTTATATTTTTATCGAACAAGCAGATAGGAGAACTAGCCAACAGTTTCCAGCCTCCAATGGAATTAAGCACTCTAAAATTAAACTCTGAGCCCTCTCTTTCCCCAGAGTTTTTGTGGATTGCTTTTAAAAGCTTTTAAGTACACTGAAACAATTCAAATGGTGGGTGTTAACAGTTATTAAACTACATTCTTTAGCACTCTTAAGCCCTTGTGCCTTCTGGATTGTTGACAACAATTATAAACCCATCAGTAGCTTTTTACTGATTAACACTAGGCTCTTTCTCAGGTAATCTGTCTTATTTCATTTCTCTAGTTTACTTTTCATGCCTTCAACTCTTATGCAAAACAATAATTTGAATATTAGGGTAAACCGTACTGAAAAACTGGTTAATAAATTGCTAAAAAATTATCTGCCTGCAAACATCAATTAAGGCTGACCTGTAAAAAATAAAAAAAATAATTAACTGCTTTCATGCAGTTGCAGGGAGAAAGAAGAGACATTTTTCTAATTCAGCCTTTTCTCTAAACATTTCCTCCAGGTCACATTTAAATACGAGAATACTTAGAAGTAAGATTCTAAACTCATCCCGTTTATAATACCTCCAGGCGACTCTAGAGCAACTTCACTCTCATATTACCTTTTGAAGCAGTCACAAGAATGTCAACCATTACAATTTGTTTCATTTTGGTTAAGTGGCCTCATTCTCACCTCAGGTCTGAATCATATTCCTATTTACCGAAAACATGGTCCTCTGACACACTGCTCTGCTCTCAGTTTAATCATACCTATTGATCAAATAGGCTGCATCCAAAGAGATGTCTGAGCTCACATCAGGAATATTATGTTCAACTTCCAGATGCGTAATCCCAAACCCAATGACAATAAATGATATTGCCATACATTTTTGTAGATTTTTAAAAAATGGTTAACTATTAATTATTTTCTTACACTCTATTTCATGTTGATATATCAATACCTAGGCAAACATTGAAGTTATTTAGTCTAAGTTGCCTGTATTTTTTTAAAAAAGTTCCCTGAAAATCCTTTGATTTACTACAGGTGAGTTCCAAGGCTGTGATATGTAGCTATATGGTCTGACAGAGATGAAATGGGAATGTGAAGTAGGTGGGATGTTGCATAACAGAAATTTTGAGAATGCAATTCTACTGCCAGGAAGACAAAAATCTTGAAACTGATTTATAGCAATAACTTGTTAATCAGGAACTCAAACTATATATCCTATTAAATCAAAAGAATTTCACTTGTCCTCTATCCTGTTGCAGACCTTTCTCTTGCTCCTTATTTATTTTCAAATACTGCTTTAAAATATACCAATATCTGGACCTTAATTATGTGATCTTTTGGCAGAGGATATTATGATTTTCTTTCTGTGACCTACAGGTGGCCATCATATTTGCAATAGCTAATTAAGTGCAAGTGCTGACTTCTAGTAGTATTCTTGCTGGAAATAAACAAATAAACCCAGGTATTTACATTTACTTCTCTCTGCTGCTCATTTCTGAAGTCTCTTAAAAAATACTACTGATGGTAAACATCAAAACATTAAGGAAGTTCTTTAGTTTTGCTTTTAATTAAGGGATACACCATTCCCTTACCAAATACAGAGAATAATCCACAGCCTAACTGATCGGCAGAGTGAGATCATTGTTTTGTCAGTCAGGACTTGTAGGTGCAGCATGCGTCACCGTAACTGTGACTTACATCAGCACAAAAGCACGAACTCGCCACCTTCCATTACCCACAGTATCAGCAGGGAACATGAGACTTGTCTGGAGACATGGAAATGGTGGTGGATGCTTCTCCTCAAGTCTTCCACAACTGCAGCCACACATTCGTAACAATGGTTCCAAAACTCTGTGGAACTATCTCAGATTTGCCAGTGGTTCACTGTGCATCTTTGAACCAAATACTTCATAAAAGAGCACAAACCCCCCCACATTTTTCTAATTAGAGAAGTACTGACAGTTGTAGAGATTCTGAAAGTATAAAAGCTTGTAATACAGGTGATTCCCACACAACATGACTGTGCTACAGGCTTCTGGCCAAATGGCCAAGAACACCTGAACTACTTTAGGTAACTAAGGTCTATTCTCCCCTCTCCATCTCCCTTGAAGGGCTCACTCCAACAGTGTGATCCGCTTACACTTTTCCCACAACTTTGGACTCATTCTTACCCATCTTATGAACTCCTGGAAAACTCAGACCTGTTTGATTCTATTTGAATCTCATGTTTTTACTCAATATCAATATTTCCCTACCTCCCATGATCTATTTCACACCCATCAGAGATCCCGATCCCCCAGGCTACCTTGCTGCAAATGCAGCACCACTACGCTCCTGCGTACTGGTCATTTTGGTTTCACTGGGTAGCCTTATGGCAGTTATGGTGGGTAATATCGTTGTGGGGACAAGCAACCAGATTTTATTTCCTCAATGTTACGTAGCAGGCAACACCAGAAGCAATGTGCTGTAGGTTATTTCCCAGCAGCTGACAAATACAAATGACCTTTGCATGTTAGTATTTTTTAATATTAAGAATGAGATACCCATTAGCACTTAAGTCCCCCGTGCAGGAAAGGTTACTGATTTTGCACTACCATATCATATATAATCTGATACAGTTTAGCTACCTTCTACATATAATGGCAGCTCTTTTTAGGCTCATAACCAGGACAAGCTCTCTGCCTTTGATATTTTCCTCATGAACCACTCCCACACTTCCCACAAACAGAAACTTGAACTTAGACTATTTTTAAATATGTTTTCCCAATGACTTATCATCTTAAAACAGAGATGCTTTAAGAGGATGTTTTCATCCAACCACCTTGCTGCATGATAATCCTTGGTTTAAGCACGTTCATGACAAGGCATTTAAATTAAAGGAAATTTCTTAAACAAAATAAAAGAGAAATAAATGTAACCTGTAATAAGATTGCTCGCTTTAGTTACTTAAGTTATATCTTGGGGTAACAGGGCAAGATTCCAAAACCATCAAACAAGTTCCTTCTTTTCTTGTGAGAATATACAAGAGAGCACAGTCTCTGGAGCAAACTAGAATTTCAACCCAGGCCCCTAGTTTTCCTCACACACTACTCTAAATATCTTAAACTGTAGACATTTAAATGGTATATGTGTCTCAGTACTTTTTTGTTCTTAAAGTTAAGACACTCAAAGTAGTAATCAAGTTCCAGACCAAAGTATGATTCCCAACATTACTCGAAGGCATTGTGCTCAAAAAGAACAGTTATACGGGTTTGCTGGCACCATATAAAAGAGCTGTAATGTAACTTCACTGCAGCCTGGATATGGATTTTAAAAGAAAATAATTAAAAAATGCGTAAGATTACTTGTAATGTGAAATTCTTTTGGGACATGTTGCCCCAAAGCACCCTCTACCCAGTGCCCTTAATTGACTTATAATAAGGAACAGGAAAACAAACTGACCCTTACTTTTGTCACAATCATTAAAAAAAAAAAAAAGAAAAAAAAAAATGGTAGCTATTTCTGTAGAGGTAAAAAAGCAGTATGATGCAGAACAGAGATTACACATCTCAAAGAGCTCTCTAAGAGAGAATTCTGACCCTTGTTTGCCTGTAAATCCTCTCCTCCTGTTGGAGCGCAGTATGTTAAAATGAACGTAAGGAGGCATGCAAATTGCATCAAAGGTGAAATACAAACAGAGCCTTTTGCATCAGGCAGTTTAATGAAGGTGCTGAATAACCAAGAAATAGTGACCAAAACGATGAAATTAAAATAAACAGCAGTTCTTGGTAAGTCGGGTGTGGATGGGGAAATAAAATATTCATCAAAGCCAAAAAAGAAGCCATTAAATCTAATTACAACCAGTAAAAAGAATTCCATATGATCAGCTTAGCTACTTCACATATCCATTTAAGCCTTTTCACTTAATGCAGCCCAAACCTCATTTTTGGATGTAGGCTCCCTGTTCACTGGGTCTACTGACACGTTAGATAGGTGAAAGAATATTTTATGTCTGCTTTGCAATTAAGGAAAAGAACCTTTCAACTTGCCTCCCCTCTCCTTAAAAAATAGAGAATATATATTCTTTTTCATTTTCATCAAATTCATTATTTGTGTTTAGGACATATTTTAACATCATGACAGATTATTAATAACGGTGGTCCAGTTATCAGGACCTATTATGTCCCTCATCAGTGTACTGAGGTAACTGGCATTATGAAGACCTTCCCAACAACATATGTCATCAATTTGACTGGAGAGATTCATAACCCTGATGAGCAACACAGTAAAGTTATCAGAAGGCAAAGACTCCTGCAATACCCTTAAAATGTATTTGACAAGGATGTGTGCAAAACTGTATTTCTGAACCTGTCAACTATATACAACCATAGATAAAGATGCCCACCAGAGGAACAAATTCAAACTTAACCACCAGCAGATCTTCATGATAAAAACACCGCGAGGGGCAGGGAGGGAAGCCTTTCTAAAAAATAAGGTATGCCAGAGTGACCAAACTGAAATGCCGCATGCACAATCCTACTTTTCTCCCCAAATACATGTAAGAAAGCATATAAGTACTCCTTGGACTCAAGTACAACTTAGACACTGGGCCAAACTGAGCCTGGTTTTTCTTCTTTTCCTTTCCCGTCACCTTCCCAAATCCACCCTGTAGCCCTGTCTGTTCCTTGGCTGTATTTTCCATCTTACATTGCTCCTAAGCAATGAACACAGAAGGCACAGTGCCATATCGGCTTGACGAAGTTATTGCAACTATACTATTAGAGCAACTCCATTTCTACAGATTATCTTTTATTAAAGACTGGCTCGCAGTGTGTGATTCTGGCTCCAAGCACATGGTTCAGCATTGGTAACGGTGCAGACAAAAGGCAACACAGCGGCCGTTATGACCAAGGAAAGGCCAGGAACAGGGGCAAACCTCATCAATGCTCTTCAGCTTTATATGTGTAAGAGCATTATAGGGCCATTTCTAACCACAGTCGATAATTTGAAGCTACAGTTTAACAAGCTAACACTTTCCCCATCTACCAGTTTGGTTTGCCTTTACTGCAGTCAGTCTCTTAGCTGTTTTAACCCAAATTTTCAGGCCTTTGATGAAGAAAAAGTCTGATGAGGATGTGCTAGGCTGTGCTACTTTATCACTTCAGAAAGACAGTCTTTTAAAATCTTATTTTGAATACAAGGGATACCCTAAGTCATTGGATTGCTTTCAGGCCACGTGTTTTCTTTACTGAACTCTGAAAGAACAGGCATATTCTCCCTCTTTTGACAAAAACTTCAAAGAAATAAATCTTTCATCTCAGTCAGAAGAACAACAGGATGTGCCCCTATACATATACACAAATACGTAGGAAAACAAGGACTCGGTATATGAACAAAGCTTATTGTAGAACACTCAATAAGTCAAGCCAACAATTTGCAAGGTTATCTTTGCCACAAACACATCCTTATTTATTTGAAACCAGCATGCATTTCAGTTGCCAGTATAATCAACGACATTTATTCATGCGTGTTCAGTGGCAGGTTTTGAAGGCATGCCCGATAGGACATAAGATACAAACCTAGGGTTCAGTTGCTTACATTCCACTCTTTAGTGAGACTGATGTTTAAACAAGGAAAAAAAAAATCTATTAACACCAATCTCAAGTATTTTGTGCTTACATCTTTGCAAGTTTGATGTTTGGGAGTATTTATAGATTTGCAAATCTGTTGCTTGCCCCAAGGAATACAGCTATTTCAAGACCACTGCACCCAAAACATTGAAAAGTATATGTCAATCATTAATGGATACACAAATTGAAGATGAATCCCAGTATAGTTCTTGTGCTCCTGTGTTTAACTTACTTTCAAGCCACAGAAGATTAATCACATGAAAAATTGGTAACTGCCTTTTTGAGAAATTGTACTGTGTTCTGAAGCAGTAACTGGATGACTGCATGCATGTTTTAAGAGGTTTTCAGTAATTACTTGCATTCTCTTAGATACAAGAAAGTCTCGCCACCTCACATCATAAGCATTAATGGTGCCCTTAGAACTTGCTTTTAATCACAGGCTTGTCAAGCCGTGCAAAATTAACATGGGTCAACAGATGTGTTTGGCTATACTAAAACAGATTTTCAGGTCACTTCTCTGAAGCCTTGTTCAGCACTCCTGGTTCCTTTCACATGCCCCAGAATGAACTTTCCCCGTGGCAGTCTGGGTGGTGCCAAGCTGCTCTGAAACATTCCTAAAGAATGTTACCTTGATGAAATTGCCTGACTTCTGCTGTGGGCAGATACGTAGCAAGTTAGGCAATGAAGAGGAATTATTGTAACAATGTTAATACATGTTGCATTTTCCCCACCCCAAAGTAATGTTTTCCAATTAATTACTTGCAAGCTTGCTGGTTCACAAGTGTCACTACGGTCCTGTGACTTCTAATGACTGCTAAGGCTTTTTGGATTCTCTTGATGCAGATCAACAAACACATTCAGATATTAAGGCATTAAAGGGAAAATAAATTAAAAAAAAAAGCAGCAAGAGTAATCCACACTTGTGCAGAATATCAACATTCTTTCTCACGATTGATTTCTGTAGCATTTCAAGTTTTGTTTTTTCAGCTAATCCGCCTGCAGACAGCAAGATTTAAGTCTGTGGAGGACACATTCATACTGTTAGACTCCGTGACTTATGCAACACAAAAATCTATTTAGGGTCTTTAAATACCCATAAGGGAGCAGAGATACCACAGCAGTAACATTTGCAGCTGTTCAAATGTTACAAAATCATTTGCGTACAGACAGGTTACTGGAGTAGACCTTTGCAGTTACTACAAAAGTATCCTTCTGGACACTACACAGAAATAGTGCATTTGCTTACTTACAAACAACCAAAACAACGTTAGAATTGGGGTTTAAGAAGAAATGCACCTATAAAACACTACTATTTCAGAAGACTGCCCTGAAATCTCTGAAAACAGCCAAAAGATTCTACTGTACTGTTTCACCTTTACGCTTGAACAGGCCTTTGAAAGACACACATTTGATTTAACCAGAAGACCCCAAGTAAAAATCCCATAATCTTCTAGTCCTTTTTACTGAATTTTTCCATTCTTGCTCATAGTCCAAGGAAAACATTCATAAAGGTTTTGAGAAAAATACTTTCTTCCCTATAATTAAAAATAGTTGACCTTTGACATTTTCTAAAACATACACAATAGAAACTTTCTATTAATTATGTCTCCAGTAAAGCATGCACAACACCTAGGGTAGAAAACAGAACTAAATCCACCTTCTATTAAACAAGAAACAGTACTAAATTGTATCTCCCTATGGTGCACAAAGTCCATTTGCATAAATGTTATGAAGACTGCAAATGACAACATAAGAATAGATGACAGTAATCTAAAAAGGGATTAGAAAATCTTCATGCTGCAACATTAGTGATATGGATCCACCTCTATGAAGCTCAGCCATTAAAAGAAATAGCATTTTCATGCTAAATTATTCGAGTTCTTAAATTACTAAGAGTTCTGTTCTGTTTTGCTGTAGAGTTAAGTGCTTCACTTACTACCAGTTTAACTCCCCAGGCAGAAGAAAGCAAGGAAAATGGAGAAAGGCTTTTTGGTGTGGCTAAACCAAAGCCTAAAGCAGCTTATTTACGCCGGAACTCTGATCCATTCGATAGTCTATCTCATAACCTCAAAAGCTGAAGCGTGTACTTCCTACTGAGCATCCAAAAATGGAGCAGCAGATTCACTTCTATTTTTTTTTAAAAAGAGAGATTTAAAAGTTTATTAGTTTTCCTCAAATAATGTATTACAATTAAATAATAATTTGAGTTACTCCTAGTTTCCTCCCCAAAATAAAAGTCCTCTCCACATGCCATATTCTTCATTGTCGTTCCTCCCGGCAAGTTCTGGGCCTTACACCACCCACAACAAAAATGGGCTTGGGCTGCAAATCACTGTGTGTGGGAAAAACCACTGCAGTGAAGAAGCTGAGGGATGACTGTTAACCGTATCCACCTGAAGACAAATTAAAAACCTTAGCTTATGTAAACAGAATTAAATGGTGGAGTGCACTGACACCACCTACCCTGTACGTTTGTCCAGAATACCTACCACTTCCAATTCACTGCTACTTTACTTTTGTAGCTCTAAATTCAGGAACTATTTTCCATGTCTATATATAAATGCTAACATTGTTGTCACACTTTGATTACAGTCAAACAAGAAAAAAAGATATCAGCGTTAACTCCCTGTGTTGGCAAGAGGGGAAAAAAACCTGAACCCTAAAACCATGAGAGACCGCCTCCAAGAGCTTAAACTGCGAGCTAAGGAACTACAGATAGCTGGAGAAAACAACGGTGCAACTGTACAAGAAGAAGAGCTGGAGGAGTTTGAACAGCAGGCCATTATTTATGAAAAAGAGCCCATAACTGAAAGGCACTTGCACGAAATCCAGAAGCTTCAGAATGACATTAACAATTTGGTGGAGGAAGTTCATAAATTCAGTCAACAACAAAAAAGCCTACTATCTTCAATGAGAAGATTCAGTGTTCTTAAAAAGGAATCTAACATAGCAAGAGAAATAAAAATTCAAGCAGAGCACATACGAAAATGTTTGGATGAACTTTCAAAAACAGTGAAAAAAGCTGAAAATGAACATGGGCCATCACGTGCCGCAGTAAGAATTCTGGCTTCCCAGCATGCTTTCTTATCCCAGCGTTACGTAAATGCTATGCTGTCATACAACGATGCCATAACTGCTAAGCAAGAGAAATGCAGAAAATTTATTGTCCGTCAGCTTGAAGTAGCTGGTAAAGAGGTATCTGAGGACGAAGTCAATGACATGCTCCAACAAGGAAAATGGGAGATTTTCAATGAAAATCTACTCACTGAAGTAAAAATTACCAAAGCTCAGCTTTCAGAGATTGAACAGAGACATAAAGAACTAGTGAATCTGGAGAACCAGATCAAAGACATAAAGGAACTTTTTATCCAGATATCAGTTCTGGTGGAGGAACAAGGGGAGATGATCAACAACATTGAAATCAGTATGAACAACACTCAAGAATACACTCAAGTATCTAAAGAAAAATTTGGGCTTGCAGTCAAGTATCGAAAAAGAAACCCTTGCAAAGCAATATGCTGCTGGTGTTGTCCATGCTGCAAATGACAAAAGAAATAAACTGTTTGAAATACCAATGGTTCCTATTTAGCAAGCTGACCTCGTAAAACAGTCTCAGGACCCCTCGACTGCTTTACTTTTCCTCCCATTTCTCCTTCCACAGAGCTCTCAGGAAAAACTGCATCTGTTTTTCCAAACAGAGTTAGAAGAATGCAAAGAATTTTGTGGTTTTCACAGGAACACATGAACTAGGGGAAAGGACCAAAGGACACAAGTGACACTTTGTTCTTCCAGTCAAACTAAAACAATGTGGCAAAAAACTACCTGTGCTTTTGGAAAGCACTGAAAATATTGTTAATCTCAAAGACGGATTCATAAGAATGATTTAGTTAACTTTCACAAAATAATAATTAGCATTTTTAATTGCCTTTTGGATTTTTAGTACTCATATTTACTTGGTTCAAACTCTAAGGATTTTTTTCTAGGAACTTGAAAATCTACCAAAAAGAAATCTACACATAAAGCAGACAGCATTAATAACAATCCAGAACATGACGCCTAAACCAAACAAGAAGTCAGAAACCAGTTATCAAGAGTGTTTCAATACTACCTCTGTAGGAAAAGTTACTAACAGGCTTACTTAACTACTTAACACCATGAAATAATGCTCATGTTATAGCAGGACAGCACGCACTGCCTTACAGAATGCAAAACAGGCATTGGGTTATTTATTTTAATGACACCATACTGTATTGCTTACAGGTAGGTGTTCAGTTGATATTTTCCGAACACATTAAAGATCACTAGCAGCAGAAGCCCACATTACCAAACCTGCAGGGACATTTGGTAGCAGCCTGCCAAGAAGCCAAGCGTTAATAAACTGACAGAGATATTTACATTATTCAACTACACAGAGTGGACCCCTATCAGGTAAGGAGAGGGGAATATGATACTTCATTACACAGTGATAAGACACATTCTTACTGCTGCCTAGCCTAGCTAAATTTGCAGTTGCCTCTGCAATTTCACTTTTGCTAGTACAAAAATTAAGTATAATAAAGCAATAGAATGCCATCCTAATTAAAATAAACATGATCTAGAAACAGAGAATTATTTAGGTTGAAAGAAATTTTTTGGGAACATCCAGACCGATCAACCTCTTCCTCAAATCAAGACAGGAATTTCCCTAGTTGCAGCTCCTCTCCACCACTTCTCATCCCATCAGCACATCTCCAAGAACATTGTTCTGTTATCTTCACACCTTACTAGTAAGCAGCAGGAAGACCTCTCCCTTAGTTTCTTCATTTAAAGTCCGAACAAATGCAGCTGACTCTCCTCATATGTGACACGCTGCAATACCCAAGCAGCACAGACTCCCTATAGTATAATCAACATTTGTCTTCACAGTTTTCTTGTAGTGCCAAGTCCAGAACCAGGCATGGTATAGGACATGCATTTATTTATACTACTACAGGAATGACCAGAAGGACTAGTTGAGAGTATCCAGAACTCTAAATGGCTCTATGAAATTCTGCCAGTTGTAGAAGCCTAGGATCTTCATGTAGGTATGCAAAACAGATGCCTCAGATAGGAAATACGAGTATCACCCCTGAGCACCTAAACCAGAGCAGCTAGACATTGACTCAACCGGTCCCTGAAGATCCCTTAGATGTTCTCTAGGAACGAACTGAATTAGCAAGACAGGAAGTATATCACTGCTTTATTTTGCAGCAGCAGTTACTACTGCAATGAAGAAAAGCAAGCAGATGTAAGTGCTTTTGTTCTCCATAGTCCCAATGGTTGGTTTCTGCCCTGTTCCCTTTTGGAACTTAATGAGAAACAGTGTTCTAATGCAATTTAACAGAAAACAACAATGCAACTGAGACTTGATACGAAACAGAAAATAACAATGCAACTTGAGCAAAAAGTTACTTCCAAAAAGAAAAAAACCAAACCAAACCAAAACTCCAAAACCAAACCCCACATCAGGAATGTATGTCTGAACTCCGTTTGCTGTGCAAAGACACAATCAACACCACGATATCTGGATACAGTCAGAGAAGTTAGAGCAAAATGCACTGCAATTCTGCAAGTGCAAAGTGAGCTAGAGAGCTAGATATCTCTAATTGCATCGGGGGGGGGGGGGATCAATCTACTAACAAAAGGCACTACTGAATTATTTTTACATTGCGACATATTATGAATTGTTGGATTTCTTCCATCTCAGCTTAAAAGTGCAACTGAAATTGACTGCTATCATAGTACAACCAGAGGTCTGAACCATAAAGTGAAAAATATTATTTACACATTAGCAACAAAAAGTAAAAATAGATAATGACACCACTGATACAGTTACATTAAATGATCTCCCTTACATATATGGAAGCTACCTTCATGTCCCAAGGGCAAAGTACAAATTAGCCAATAAGCCACACAGAGAAAAAAGTTGCTATGGCCAACATGCTCTTTCATATATATATGTATGTACCTATGTATATAAATGTATGTAATTCACACAGAAATATGCACTACACACCACACCATCTTCTTTTCCTGTTTTTACTTTTAGAAAAAACAACAGTACATAACAGATAGCCCTTTCCTTCCCTCCTAGGCCCTTAAGAAGAAAAGCATTATGGTAATTCTGTGAAGGAATTGCAGCCAGCGTTCACAAACAGAGAAAACCAAATTACAGCAAGCACCACTGGTTTACACAGCATCCCCCATGCAGGAGTGTTCACACAAGCATCCTCATCTGAGAGAGAAACGTGTTCCTAGGCTAGCCCTTCCTCTGCACACAACAGATACATTTCTCTTAAGTAAATACGGTCTTGTTAAACAAGAGCTGTACCTTATATACCGGAAAAAAAATCAAGTTTCACTAACGCTCAGGAAGACAGCTGCCTATCCACACACAAGTAAATAACTGAAGTAGTTTTCAGCTGTATGTTGGTTAGAAAATGGCAAAAGCAGAAACAAAAATACATAACGAACTGCAGAATAACTGAGAGAAGCCCAGGAAGACTTGCAGAAAAGAAAGCTTCTTCTTAATATGAGGTGCTATCAACTCTAAGTAGATAGTATTAACTACATCTTACATTGACATAAGAATTTGATTGAGCATTCAAAATGATTAACAGCAGAAATTTTGCAGTAAACATTAAAGTAACTTCTCAGTGATGTTTTTAGTTACACAGTTATGCAGAAGAGCAAACAAACTAAACCAGAGCCGACAGAGTTCTAATAGGAAATGTGAAACAGTAAAAGCTATAATCCCTCATCACCAAAATAACAGGTAGAAAGTAACTTTCTACTAAAAAAAACCAAAAACACCCAAACAAAACCAAAACCTGTCTGGCAATGTCTCTAGTATAAAAATACCAGCCATAGCACATAGACTTGTATTACATCTTGCGTGTGTTTCATGTCAAAGACAAAAAAAAAAATAAAGCCAACAAAAAAAACCCAAATACAAAAATAACCCCAAACAAAACCAGTATTTGCCTACATAATATGAAGATTACATGTTCCTTTCTGATAAAAGGTCAAAAAAACCCTCTAAGAAAATAAAATATAAACTTGCATACCTATATAATTGTTGAGGATGCTGACAGAAGAATTGAACCATGAACTGCAATAACTCTTGCCTTCTGCAACTCAGTTTCCCCATACATAACAGACTGATTAACTACTTAAGCATTTGAGTGTTAAACAAAGCCTACATGAGCAAAGCAAACATAAATTTAGCAGTAACACCAAATGTAAAAGAATTATAGAGGAATTAAAGCAGGTTAATTAACACTGATAATATACAGCTGTGGGCTGGCTTCAGGGGCGGCGTTGGCTGATGTGGATAAGGTGCAGCTGTGGCTGGTTCCTGCTAAGTACTTAAATAGCTCTAAGGACTGTATGAAGAGGAGGACCAGATGGAGAGAGACTGGGAAGAAGCAGAGGGAGGTGAGAGAGTGTGCCCTGGATGTAGGAGAGGCCCTGGGAGAAGAAGGAGGCCTGGATGAGGAGGAGCTGGCTGGAAAAGGAGCCCAGATGAAGAGAGAATCCAGATGCAGCAAAGGCAAGAAGCAGGGTGGACTGGCTGGCAGAGGATGAAGAAACAGCACAAAGAGTAGATGAACTATTGAAACCCTGTGGGGGATCAGTGGCTGTGCCGGGGCAAGGCGTGGGAACTACTTATTGAACTTAACCTGGGACGGGGTGGTAAAAGCCTTGTTGCAGCCGGCCAGTTTTGATAGTGCTATGACAACTGAACAGTAAAAAACCAAAAAGCCAAATGTAACATTTAAAGTAATTTGTACTAAGTCAATAACAGCCAATACCATCAGCACTTTAGGAAGATCGTCTTAAAATGATACTGGGATATGTCCCATGGGCTATGACAGATATTAAGCTGCACAGTACCAATTCAAATTGAAGCAAGCATCACACTGAATAATACCAGAACTCTTCAGTTCCCATATTATTCTAATACAGGGTGTTTTGTACCAATCTTATGCCCACATTGCAAATTCAGCCTACTCTCTTTCCAGGCCATTGAGCCGCCGCTTCTCCCTGAATAGTGCTCAGGCTCACTATCCATTACTTTATCTGGGAGGATTAGTAGCAAGAGTAGTCTTCCCCTTTTCTTCTGTCAACAGGGTATGTTCTTACCCCTGGCAAAAAGCAGAGTTGCCACAAGCATAGGTATCCTGCAGGATTAGGGTATGCCATAATACAATTGATTAGGATGGAAGAAAAGATGGCAAAAGGAAGAGTGGGCCGATGATCCCACTCTACTTTGCTCCACAATGAAGACTGCATCTCAACCTCTTCAGTAATAGATCCTGTTCTTCACTGTGAAGTGAGGTCCATGTACCCATGACAACTCACAGCGCTGTCTTGCTAGCACCATGTGCTATGTGAACAAACCATTTATTGCTGAAGAGATTACTGGTATTGCAGAATACAGTCAAGCATTTACAATTTAATTAACTGATGTAGGCCTAAACAGTAACAATATTTTTACATGATATTGCCATGCCAAACTTGCGCAAAGCCTTTAACCTATCATACCATTTTGAGTAATATTAGAATTCTAAAGGGTTGAAACCCCTCAAGTTATTATTTTTTCCAATGCTAAAGAGAAAGAATAGAAATAAATACCTCTGAGAAGGACTAAGTAAGATCTAATATGAGGTGCTGTTAATGGATTCAATATATCACCATGTACAACTCAGGAGGGAAAGAAAAGGTTTTGTTCACTAGTATGTTACCAAGATTGGTATAAAAAAATACTTCAGAAGTACTGTAAAATGAATTGTAATACTACTTAGTGCTAAAGTTACAGTAGTATTAGTGTACTTTATACTTACATTTATACTATACATAAATACTTCTTTAGAAGGTGTATCGAAGGTCAACATTTACAAATTTTCAAATTAATAGAACATTTATTAACATTACTTACACTAATACGGGTTTTCCTGATATCTTAGGGCTGTTTAAAACTTCTGTCATGGCTTGTTTTGTTTCTTCCATTCTTGCAATGTCACTGGAATCCACAACAAATATTACACCATAGGACTCAGCATAATAATTTCTCCAGATATTTCTAATTCGTTTGCCACCTCCTAAATCAAAGATGGTGACTTCAAAGCGTCCCTGTTTAAGGTCAATCTTGGAAAACCCAACTGTTGGAGCCACATCTTCAGGAGACTCTGTCAGAGTTCAAAGAAGAAAGCCTTCAGTAAAAAAAAGTGTCCTTAGTTATTTAAAGAAGATTTTACATTGTGATTTGTGTAGCAAAATTTGTATTTTAAAAATATGGAGCAAACCTTCCCTGTTAAGTGACACCGTATTTCTAAACCATGTTTAACCAATTTTACATTAAGATTTCCCCTCTCCTCCAGTAATTTCAACTTAATGTACTAGTCTCTCAGCCAGTTACTTTACATTAGTGTAGATAGAAGCTCCACGGGGAAAGAAAAAACAACCAAAAAAAAAAAAAGAGCCCCAAATGCAAATTTTAAATATTTAACACCACAGTTAAAATGCAGTGGTGTTCAGCATACTGTAGTTTTTACTTTCCCCCTCACCACCAATGCTCCCACCTGAACAGTTATACAGCATTCATACCGTATTAATCCAAGTTTGAGAAGGAAAACAAACAAAACTGTTAATGCATTATGACCTGGGAAGGCTTGTGCTCTGCCAAATTTATTCTTTATCCCTCACAGCTGCCAAAACAGCCTCAAAAGTTCAAACCAAGGGCTGAGATGAAGTGACCAAAATCATACTCTTCTGAGATCAATTCCCTTTATTCAAGATCAGGTTTTGGCCTTTGTTTGTTTGTTTATTTCTAATTTCTGGGTTGTGTTTTGGTTTTTTGGGGGGAGGGGTGTTTTTGTGGTGTTTTTTTTATTTGCCATGCAATATGCTAATAAATGCTTTATATTTAATACTTTTGCTTGCAGTCTCCCTTTCCTGCAGGCAAAGAAAGCCTGTACTTGCCTCACACCACTAGGCTGACTTTGTAAGGGTGAGTTATTGGATCTCTGCAACTGCTTTATGTAGCTTGGCAACACGAGGCAGGAGAAACAGGTGTAAAATTCAGCTTGTTAAGAGGGAGAAATGAAGGCATGGTCAAAAGCACTAAGCTCTGAAGAGCAATACAGAAGCAAAATAACTACCAGCCTTCTGTTACTGCATTCCTTTTTTGAGACTCTCACACACAGCCCATACGGGATTCAGAACAGACCCCTTGGCCAGAATAGTGTAAGCCAAGTCTCCAAAAAGAGAAGGGTCCAGGTCGCCCATTTGTGAATAATTGCAGCTTCAAAACTCAGATGACTTTATTTTGAAGAACATTTGGCACTGTAAGCCATACATATGTGCTTTAACAAGATAGAACAATGTGAACGTGAGGGTTGGTTAAGGGTGAAGGTTATTGATGGTGCCAAATGTAAGGGGATATCGCTGAAACACCTGCTCCTATTGCATAGTGAAGTCTCCAATACTAAAGTCTTCAATGTATAAACAGGCTATAGATCAATTCTGGCAAATATGAATTAGTTAAACATGGTTAGCAATATGGTGTCACTTAACAGTAATAGTATGGCATAGAGGCAAGGTAGATAGCATGGAGAGGGCTGCCTCTTAAGGTGTTGTGCTGTGCAGCGTGGGAGCCCTTAGTCCACTGCAAAAAGATTAGCCTGCAGAGGCATTTAACTATCTCGGAAACATTAAGACCAAATGTTCAGAGTGCTTTGGTGTTTAAGTGCCTTGAATTGGCCACTGTGCAACATTGGTGACTGTGCAAAATGCAAAATTGCAACAAAATATGGTTGGGATTCTTGTTTAAATGTCATGAGAATCATAGCGTATTTTTGGCCTACAGGGTTTTCTTGTTCAGTAGTCTAATAAATAGCTGAAGGAACATTGTAACTGCAAGCAAGTCAGCTGCCTCCATCAGTTGCTTTATGTGAAAGAAAGTATAGGACAAAAGCTCAAGGCTGTAGATTTCATTTTCGTTAACAATTACTTTGAATTAATGCAGTGATACAAAATATTCTGCTTAATGATGTGTTTCACATCTTAGTATACATTAGAGAAATCAATGGACCTGGTGGGTTTTTTTGGTTGGTTGGTTGGTTTTTTTTCTTGTGTGCTTGTGCTGAAGTTGCTTTCAAGTGACCATCCAGTAATGTCTCTACTTCAGTAACCTTTATATCAACGTTGTAAGTACATATAATGAGGAAAAGGTTCAAAAGAAGGAAATTCTATGTGTATGTATACAACATAAAGGATGGTTCTAGTGATACATATTTTCTATCATTATTTATCACCAGAAAAGCACTAACAGTTTTCTAGGCTCTTCAGTCAGAGGCCACTTGATTTTGGAGGGTACTTTGCACCACCCAGTGACACATGGAAGCAGGATATAATTTGAAATAAAACTTGTGCCTATGAAAACAACAACTCTCTATGGGTCATCCCCCACCTTGTGGGGATTGTCTTTCTAAGTAACTTTCCTCTTGTGTAATAACAAGAGCGTACTTAGTAGTGTGTTGGCAGACTTGGAGACTCTACCTCGACTTTCTGTTTGTGTGTTACATAAGCTCACGAGCTTGCTGAATTGTGAATAAAGTTATGAATATTCTCTCATTTATATTCCCAAATCTTTGCCCTAAAAACATGATTGCTTCATTATTTAGCCTTCCATTCTGTTTAGAACCCAACTTCATTGCCTTTATCAGCTAAATGTGACAGTTATTTCTAAAAGTACTATTTTTCTGGGGAAAAAGTGGAATAAAGATGAGTATTTCTAAAGGGAACCTCCAGAAAAAGATAGTTCTGACTTGTGTGACTGTGACTTCTGAATAGTCCTTGCCGTAAAAAACAAATTATTTTTCCCCTTATCAGGTCTTGTGAAGATTAGAACCTTCAATTAGTCTTTAGGGTTGATAAAACCAGTTTTTGGCTGTGCATCAGTCATTTGTGTGTGCATCAGCTGGAGGAGACTGCAGTTAAGTCTGCTGGATTTTAGCAAAAGCCAAATATATTTCAGTTCTTAGGACTCTTCAACCTAGGCAAATGGGCATGGTAACCAAAGTCATATTCACAGTGGACTAAAGTCCAATGCTGCACAGCACAACACCTTAAGAGGCAGCCCTCTCCATGCTATATCTACCTTGCCTCTACGCCGTACTATTACCTTTGAAAAAGGTGTAGCAGAATGGTAGCAACTTCATTGAGCTATCGCTAACCTGGCCTACATTAGTTCAACACTATGTTAGGCACAGTGGCCACCGAGCAAATGCAGAGCTTGCTCTGCTACTTCTCCTGAGCGTAAAGCACATGACTGGAAGCATGTATTTTTTAAGTCACCCTAGCATGATTTGCGGGATATATAAAAAAAAATAATAATCAGGATCTTTATGTTTCAAAGGTAAGACCCCTTAATTTTTCTCCCATCTGCAGGTATTCACACAATGGGGCCTGTGACATTCTCACTTTGGCAACCACACTTGTGCTACTTTTCGTGGTAAAATCACCAAAATTTTCTTTCAACGATACGTGAAGGAGAGAGAAATTAAAGAGATGAAGCAACTCTTTTAGATTAAAATGATGGAAAATAGTAATTATCCTCTCTTTCAATGCTGCATTTAGATGATAAATTAATTGCTTACCTCCTTGAATTCCTCGGACTGTAGCAGTTTTACCAGCATTATCAAGACCCACCATTATTAGTGTCACCTTCCTCCATAAGGAGAAAAAAAAAGAAAAAAAAGATATTTCAAATCTTTTTTTTTCTTCTAGCTAGACTTCACTTATTTTATTTAGTTTTTTAATACATGCATAGCAAATCTACCAAAAGTAGTAAAAATAATAGGTATCAAAACACCAAGTAGCAGGCTTTGTTACAATTGTGTATCTGGTGTACAATCTGTCAAACCATCTGATGAGACAGAACAACAGAAACAAGGTATGACATGAGAAATCTAATATTGTGCTGTAAGTTCCACATGAGAATGTTTTGGTTTTCAACTCTTATTTGCCTGCTGAAGTCTAATTTCAAGGTACCATAAATTTTATCATTGGGGTTTTTTTATGATGTGGTCATGGTCTCTTTTAACAATTTCTGTAATTTCATTTCCGTTCTGCTGTATCTTCAGCATCCCTCTGCCTCAAAGTAGTGCATACACTAGAAATTTATTTCCACCTGAACCAGTGCATCAGAACACTATAAAGTATACAACACTTGTGTAGACAACATCAGATGCTGTAAATAAGCAGCACTGGTACTCATTGTGCCTTTGTTTCAAGCAGGAGCTATCTAGACTGCAAATGTGTAAACCAGTGGTGTTGAGTACGTACAATATATTAGCAATCTGATATACAGGTTAAAATTTATACCAGGATAGGATTTTAAGCAAGGCAATAGGAAAAAAAATAAATATATATTTGTATACTTCAGTTGTTCCTCCTATTCACAGTGTCAGAGCAGTCAAAGGAATGTGCTCAAACTGATGCCCCTTTAAGTGAAGGAATACTAAAACCATTGTCATTTCCCAGTCTTAAAACTAATAGCATCATACATAAAGTATGATTTATGCAAGTTCTTTCAGAAGAGCCAAAAACCTCTGAGCAAATAACCTAAAAATGAACAGTAGGATCACAGTAAATTATAATTTAACAGGAAGCCAAAATCAGAACACCCATAAACATATATAAATTCACAATTGTCTATAATACATTGGTGGTGTCAGGAAGCTATTCAATCCACTGTATTTTTTTTGAACAGCAGCACCTTCTGTAAAACCTTAACTATGTAGCATTGAAGAAAAGAGCAAATCAACCTACATGAGTGTGAAGTAGAAAGAAGTGTGGTGTACCCTTTATTTCCCTTCCTCATAGTCTGCAAATACTTTGAAACAAACTATGCACTAACTGTGCACCTCTGCTAATTGGAGGGAAAGGGATGCAAGATGTCAAAGTAAAAGTAACAGAAACAAACAAGAACAGTGAATTCCATAAACCAGCATAAATCACCATGCTACCCGCAAAACGTAGTATTACGATACTTGGGTAACGTAAGAAAACTAATATTACACTGGGGCTACAGTCTACTCTTGACAACAAAGTGGTTTGAATACATTACACTTCAGAATCTCAAAACACAGAAACTAGATAAGACAAAAGTTTTACATAACCATGTAAAAACTTTGCATAACCATGCTAGCATAACCTCATAATGTTCAACTTGAGAAACAGTATGCAAAGGACAATATTTTGAACTTTATGCTTTCCTGAAGTCAGAAACAAAGTACCTGAATTAGAGATGATTATCACTTCATTTTTAGGTTCAGACAATGTATTTTTCTCAAGAGAAAAAAAATGATGAATTTTGTCTCAGCATTAAAAAATATGAAACTGTTATATAGCAAATAAAGTAAAACATAGGTGAGAGGACAAGAAATGCAGCTTGGGAAGGTCAGCAGAGGAACATAAAATACTTCCACATGTTTACCTGACAGGTTCCTGCCACCGTTTTAACCAGCTGCAGCAATTTGCCATTAGACTGAACATCCCTCTTCAATAGCCATCCAGAGCCGCGAAAGATACAGAAACAATGTGGACAGGCCAGAACAACCCAAGACGACTGGGAGAGAGACTGCAGAGGCCCAGACGTTGTCTTGCCACTGCTACAAAGGAGAAAGAAAAAAATAAAAAAGAAATGCATAGTTAGCTCCTACATGTAACAAAAGCAAGTCATTTCCCTAGCAGCAGCCTGTCTATCCAGTGTGTCGTACTCAGTTAGCCCCACAACAGTCTCATTATGTCTTTCACTTTCCCATCCTCTCACACTTCATCTGCCCTCATTTTACATATCTAGGCAGCAACAACACAGTACTTACACAAAATAATAATGCAAGACCACTGCACATAAGGAAACTAGCAAGTTAGAGCAGTAAAACACATCAAGTTATGAAATTCCAGTGCTTGCCTTGCTAATGCACCACACAGCTCTGCTGACTGACAGAAAATAAGGACCAATTTCAAGCATTAGTAAAGCCCGTAAGAACATAACAGGATAAAACATTAAAAGCAAACAATGTCCTATCTGTTATGTATATTCATTTAACTGTCAATTTCTTTTACACAAAAAGATCCCATAGCAAGGAAACTGGGTTCTCTAGTGAGCACTCTCAGGAAATTAAAATATCTAGTAATTGTCACCAAATTAATAGAAGTATCAAGTACTTCCACCATTTCACAATCCCACATTCTATTCTTCAAGCAGGAGAAGAAACAGAGACTATTCCTCTTTCTGATGTTGCTGTGAAACAGACAACAGAGAAAAACTGTGTGATCACGTGCATGCTTGTTTCTTTATATGCACACTTGGCTATGAGACAGCAAAGCTTACACAAACCATGCAGTCAAGTGCACCAAGATGCAAAAGCTTTAAAATTCCCTTTGTTGTTCAGCTACAATAATCATACCACAAACAACAGCAGTTGTCCAGGTAAAGGCCTTTCACCGGCAAACTTTGGGCAATTTTACTGCATGAGTTCAAATCCACAACCTCCCTGGTGGGATGATGTGCCGAGTTATTTTGTTCACAGCACCCCGTATGGTCCTGTGCTTTGTATTTTTGGCTAAAACACTGCTGATGACACACAAATATTTTGGTTATTACTGGAGAGTGCTTGCACAACATGGAGGCTTTCTCTCTGCCCCACGCTCCACGCAGCCAGTAGGCTGGGCTGGGCAAGAGGTTGGGAGGGGACACAGCCAAGCCAGCTGGCCCCAACTGATGGGAGGGATATTCCATACCATGTGATGCCATACTTAGCAAAAAATAGCTCAGGGAAAAGAGGAGGAAGGCAGAATGTTCATAATTATTGCGTTTGTCTTCCCAAGCAGCCATTAAACTGCTGAGGCTCCACTTTCCAGAAAGCAGCTGAATGTCTGCCCACTGATGGGAACTAGCAATTAATTCCTCTTTTTGTTCTGCTTGAGCATGCAGCTTTTACCTTCCCCATTAAATTGCCATTATCTCTATTGACGAATCTTCTCATCTTTCTTCTATCTTCCCCCCATCCCACGGGAGAGGGGAGTGAGCAAGTCACTGGGTGCACGTGTAGCTGTTGGGCATGGTCAGCCCACCAGTTCTTCTCAGTGCCAACGTGGGGCTAAAGGTAATGACAGCTTTGATCTGAGCACATGTGTGAGTTGTTAATTGGCAGGCTCCTGCACTGGTCACTGAGCTTGCTTACTTTACTGCATATTGGAGTCCAGCACTTCTTAGTGGCTGGAAAAGGCTGTTTAGATTACTCCTCCCTCAGGAAATGGCAAAACCATTTGTAGGATTATGTTTGCTCAGGTGCACTTGGTGGGTAACATGGAAGGATGGGGAAATCCAGTGTGTATCTCAAGGAGATTTAAACTTGGGGGAAAATAACCCATGATTTGAGTTGCATGGTACAGGAACTGTACAGCATGGACCACTTGAACCAAAGGAGGATGAGCCTTGTGAAGAAGCAAGGCAAGCATGACGATGGTTCAACCCAAGTCGGTCTTGGCACCCAGCAGTCCAACATGCCACTTCCCCTGCCCTGAGTGGTCACCTCCAGAGATGGGGCCCAAATCACCAGCAGTTCTTATTCACAGAAGGGGTGGGGGGTGGCTATGGAATAGGGGAATAAATCCACGCATGTGTCATGGGACAGGGGATGGTGGTTAATGACACACCGATCTCTCCTCCAGAGATGATCACAACCCTTGCAGAAGGAATGTGCACTGTCACCTCAGCTCATAGGCTCATATCATCTTAGCACCCATTTTGATCAACAGCTTAAGCTAAAAAACCCAACTGGATTCATATCAGAGCAGCTGAGAGGTAGAGATATTCCCTCCTGCTAACTTGCCACCATGAGCAGATTAATTGAAAGTGTAAATAATTCAAATTAACACTTTCAACTACCATAGCAAGTTTTCTGAAGCTTGTTCCTCTAAAACTCATTTTTTAAACAAAGAAATTCCTTTCATATTTTAAACAATAACTAACCTCAAACTAAGGTAACTTCGGATTATGCAGAAAACAAAATAATTAAGGATTATAACAACTTTCCAAAGTTTTGATTTTCCCCACCTGGACCAGCAGAAGTGGGAACAAAATAGAGGAACTGTCCCTAAGAAACTACGATGGTTTGAAGAATTTATACAGGTAGGAACTGAGAACTTCTCCTGATCTTATGAAGCTGCTGTATTCAGGGATGCCTTTGTGTGGATCTGCCACCATTCAATGCCAGAAATGCTTCTTCCAGAGCAGAGATAACAGATATTCTTTAAATATTTATCTTCTGTTACACAAGAGCACCTGAAAGTAGCTTCTGCATAGGACAGTTTAGTGTATGAAGAACCGAGAAGTTCCTAAAAAGGACAGCAAAATGATTACAACTATTACAAGTATTAAAACCAGGCTCCAAAGAATCCAAAAAAATCCTCAAAACACCCCACATGCAGCAGAGTATGGTGCCTCAACCCACAAGCAAGTACCAACAAAGCTAACTTTGAGAACACTGCTACACAAGTTTTCAGCTAGCTCTGCTGAAAAGCAAAACTCAACAGCACAACGAACAAGGCACTGACAAAACCGCAACTTTTTCAGTGCCTGAACATCATCACAGAACAATTCCCATCCCATATTATACACATCGTCTAGGTTTGCAAATTGTCACAGAATTGCTCTAAAGCACAGATGTGGCCCACAGCATTTAAATGGGATTCATGAGATGAAAAAAACTTGTTAGAGAGTGAAAGCAGAGGATGACTATGTCATAGCAGAGAAATCTTGTTTAAATGCAAAACCCTAAAGGGGGGGGTGGGCATGAGGTTACAAATAAGATAAAACATTTCCAAAACATACCACGATAGGAGGAAGGGGCATTCAACACTGCTGAGAAAATTATGGTGGAGAGGCAAATCACATCATGTTATGCTATTTTGAATATACTTGATCTCTGAAATAAGTATGGAACATACTACCTGTACTTTATATGCTGCATTAACAACACTGAGAAGCTGTTCCAGATGTATGTCAGCTTAAACTCTTTATGCTTGTTGAGGCAAAGCAAAACCAACATACCCACAAACTCAGAAATATGTAAATCCGTGTAGTCAAGCCAATATACCATTCAGGTAGCAGGTCAGCACAAGTGTCAAGGACTAAAGAGTGTCAAAGATCCCTTTTTTAGTCATGAGAACAGAAAAAGCATACTACAGAGACTAAGAAAAACATGATAGGTAACAGCATTAACTCCTGACACTCTAGATTAAGATCACGAGCTACTTAGCAGCCTGTATGTTACATGATCCAAAGTACTGGGTACCAGCAAGTCCAACAACCAAGACACCTGACGAATAAGGTTATCTACTTCCATGTCGAAGCACAAAACAAGCACCTTCTACGCATTTCACTTTCAGAGTTTATGTTAAATGTTCTGCCTTTGGTAGAGGCTTTTACGCTAGATTTTTTTCATTCATATCAAGCTCTCACTTTCTTCAAAACATAATTAAAGAAACCATTCAAAGCTGACCCTCCTCAAGGTTTATTTAACCTCCTGCTGTGATATTCCTTGCCTGACTTGAGTTTTAATTTAAAATCACAGTCTTTTAGTTGTATTGCATTATATTTTGAACAGGAAACCAAGCTTCTGAGCAGAGAAGGCAGCATATTCAGCAAAAATCTGAACACCATCCTCTCTGCCACAATTGCAGTGTATTAACAGGTGCATGAACAGCAAGCAAGAACTGTAACATCTTAAAAGACTGAAGCATACAAGTATTTGTGAGACATAGGTCTAGGACCATCAGTTCTTCTATGAAGAAGTTTCTACGCGACTAGAAACTCAAGGGACTTTCCACGCTTTCCAGCCACGTTCCTCCTGGCGTTTCCAAAACAGAAGCAGCCCTAAAACGCAGGCTTCGGAGCAGGCACGTTTCCTTTGCTCGCCGCTTCTACTACGGAATATATTTTTCGCTTCATGAAAATCAACAGGCAGGCTGCCCGGCACCCACCGCCCGCGGCTGCCGCTGCGGCCCGACACCGACGTTTGATGCAGCGCAGGACGCTGGGCCCCAGCCCGGCGGGGCCGCCCCCCACCTCACCGGCCAGCCCACCCGGGGGACGCCCCCGCCCCGCCGGCAGCCCGCCCTCCCCGCCGGCAGCCCGCCCTCCCCGCGGGCACAAGTACCTGAAGAAGCCTCGAGCCCCAGCACCGACCCCCCGCTGCCCGCCTCGCCCCTCTGCCCTGGAAACACCACAGGCCCCGGCGGGGCCGGCCCGGGCCGCGCAGCCAGCCGCCTCACAGCGCCAGCCGCCGCCTGCCCGCCCAGCGGAACTTACCGGGCGCTCAGCGGACGCGGCGAGGCCGCGCAGGCCGAGGGCTAACGGCTGCCCGCCCGCGCCCCCGGGGGCTCGGTGCCGCGGGGCCCGTCCCCGCCAGGGCGGCCGTCGGGCCCGGCGTTCCGGCGGCGGGGAGGGGGGGGGGGGGGGAGGGGGCGGGCGCGTAACTCCGCTCGGCTCCGCCGCGCCGGGCCCGACGCGGCAAGTCCCCGGGGGTCACGTGACCGCTCACGCGCAGCCTCTCATTGGCGGAGGCCGGGATCTCCGGGGCTGTTGAGACGCGTAACCAGGCCGGTAACCCCTGGTTACCGATAGCAGGAAGCGGGAAGGTACAAACTTATGGGGCTGGCAGCGGAGCCGACGGCAGGCGACGCTAACGCTCGGGCGGCGGGGAGCGAGCAGGCGGGCCCGCGGCTAGCCAATAGGAGCGGCCGGTTGCCTCGGTGCCCGCGAGGATCAGCCAATCAGCTGCGAGGGGGCGAGGACTGAACGCCCGCCTCCCCCCTCCCCCCGCTGCCCTCTGGCTGAAGTAAACAGCGGGCGGCGCGACCCTGCGAGAATGGCTGCCGCTGCTTGCCTCTGCCCCGCGGGTGCGAGCCCCCTCCAGCGCCTCGGTTTGTGGCCTGCCGGGGGCCGCTCCGCGGGAGGATGCCTGCGGACCCCCAGAGCCACCCCGCGGCCCAGCCCGGGCTTGAATCGCCCACAGCGCGGCCCGTACTGACGCTCCCGCCGGGCCACCGGCGCTGCCCGGCCACGGCGCAGCCTCCTCCCGCCCCGCTGCTCCTCCCTCCCGCCCTCAGAGGCTCGCCCGGCCCCACCGCCGCCGCGCAGAGAAGCTGCCGCGCAGCTACGGTGCCGCGAGCGGTCCCGGCTGCCCCCGGTAGCGATGAGGCCGCGGGGCAGGCTGTGCCTCCCGCTGCTGGCCGGCCTGGCGGTGGCCATCGCCCTGGCGGAGGCCGCGACCTGTGAGTGAGGCGAGGGCGGGGGGCAGGGGGGCGGCAGGCGGGGTGCGGGGGGCTTCCTTAGCGCCCCTCACGCTCCCAACGGCCCGGCCCTCAGCGCCGGGGGCGAGCGTGGGGTCGGGGGCCGCAGGCGGCGGCCTCAGCGCTGAGGCGAGGGGCTGCCCGCCTCACCGGCGCGGCGCCGCGTCCCCTCCGGGTGCGAGCCCCGCAGCCCCCGCGGTTTCTGTCGGGGCAGCTGGGCTGTAGTGGGGCGCGGGGGGTGGCGGCCGGGGTGCAGCTCCGCAGTCGGGGGTCAGTGAGCCCGCGAGTAGCGCTTGATTCGCTTGGAAAGAAAACATTTGCTCTCTGGAGAGTTGGCATATACTGTGGAGTCCGGGCAAGCGGCCCTGACTCCCTTCATGAGTTCAGACCTATCGGCCTAGGTAAGCACTACTCGCTCACCTATAGATAAAAAAAAAACCCAACAAACAATCAACGCTTACATCTTTGACACAAGAAGTCTTTGAGCTTAGTAGCAAAAGAAGGCACTGTGTATCTGGAACAGGCAGAATTGCAGTTTCAAAGAAGCCTGTTCCTGACGCGTTTTACTAATGATTAAACAGGCAGAAGTAAAAAACTAATGTTTACTATTCAAACTTCTGTTTGAATGCTAGGGATTCTGATTGTGAAGGGAACAGTATGGAAGGATGAAAGTTCATTTTATAACATTTTTGAACAAGTCCTAAAAATAAATCTTCTAATAAACATTTTGTAATGTTTGTTTTTCTCCTGTTTTCATCACATTTTCTGTTCCATTTATTCTCCCCACTGAGTACCTTGTCAGTTTTCTCTTTTATGAACAGTGAGAAATTTGAAGCTTACGCGTGCGAAGTATCTGTGGTCCATGTAGTCCAGTTTATTATGCCTGGCTCTGAACAATGCCAGGGATTTCTGGAACAGGGAGGAAAAAAAAGAGAAAACAGATCTTAATAA
Source organism: Falco naumanni (assembly GCF_017639655.2). Lineage (NCBI taxonomy): Eukaryota > Metazoa > Chordata > Aves > Falconiformes > Falconidae > Falco > Falco naumanni. Next base: position 117,452,039 of record NC_054055.1, read on the forward strand.
TGCAGCTTGTACCAGTCAATAATCATAAAAGAAAGTTGTGGCTCTGCTAGTGTAGCTGCATTCTATCCAACATCCAGTGAGGGACATGTTTTGGATAAGAGGGAGAAGGAACAGGCAAACATTAGCAGTCGGTTGGGTTTATTTTGTTTGCTGCGTAAAGCTTATGTCACTGATGAGCATTTTGGGAGACTGTAGTTGCCGGAATTGTGGAGCTGATTGCAATAGAACAGCTGTACAAACAAGATGATAGCACTTTCTACAGTGGTATCACATCTCCTTTTTATTCAGTTTATCGGATCTTGCTGAGTTTCTGGGAGAGAGCACTAGTAGGCTACAACTGCTTTCTGCAGCTGGGGTATTAGGTAAGCTGCTCTAAGCTATGTTTAACTAGCCCACTTACGGCAGGTTTATAGTTGCATCTATACTACAAAACAGCTGTAAGGAACCACTGAATCTCATCCTCTTCCCCCATTTTTTATTTTTATTTTTCAGTAGCACTGCTTCTAAACAGGTGCTTGATAAATAATCACTCTACAGTGTCTGCACAACACCTACTTTAATCATAAGGCAATTCAATTCTATCAGGCTTCAGTGATAACCAAACGAAACACACAGAGTTCTTAAGGGTTAACTATCGGTCTGGCAGGGTCAAAAATGTGCTGGAGTTTCCTGTAATCAAACTGGCAGCAGCAACAGTAGTCGGGATTTTTAATTAAAAAAAAATTAAAACCAGTTGAATAAATACAGTACTAATTCTATGCATGGGAATTGAAATCTTTGCACTAAAAACATGGATTTTCATTGAGCTACCTGTGTTATTTAAACTCAGAAATCATAGGAAATCAGCTTAGGAGAAGGCTGACCTGCTGTGATGTAGGGGGAAATACCCGTTTCCATTACCCCACTGTATTGAAATCACAAGATAAGCAGTGTTAGATCTGGTGTAATGTCCTGAAGAACACTGCATGCACTTGGAATTTTCTTGTGCTTTATTTACTGAAAAACTGTGTCACAATGAGATTGATGTAGCTAAAGATCAAAACAAGATTGTTTAAAGTCAGCTGTAAATTAGGCCTCACCTATAGCACAGAGCCCCTGCCCCAAAGCTATGTCAGCATGCTCGCACTGGTAGAAAATCTCCACTGTAAACAAAACCAGCAGGTGCAATGCAGAATTTTACTATTTTGTTGTCACTCCTTTTCCCTCAGAACAGATATACTTTCTGCATCCTTCTTATTACGTAGTGACAAATACAGCCATTTACCCAAGTTAATTGAAATGACACTGCTAGCAACAGTTTGTGATAAACAGCAAAAATATTTTCTGGGTGTGCTTTCCAGTGCACTTAGGGCTCAGAAGAGCTCTCATGAGGTCCTTCTGTCATCTCACCGTGCTTTTTGCCAGCCTCCCAGCAGACGCCATGTCAGTGATGGGCTTGTGGACTGAAAGTCTAGGAGATCCACAGTTGCAACAATTTCCAATTCACTGCTCCTCCTAACTGCCGTATGAGGAATACGTAACAATCAGAGAATCCAAATCCAGCTCTTGAAATACATTGTTAACAGCCCTTGAGATGTACTTCTGGCATAATTTAACATTTGTGGAAGTAGAAAACGCTAGAGGAAGAAAGCAGGCTTGAATCATTTCTTTTGTGCCAAGAATTTCTGGAAGTGGGGGCCCAGAAATTAAGACTTTTCTTTAAGAACACCATGTAGGTCATGTATATAAGAAGAAATGAGTCCTCAAACACTGGGCTGCTGCCTGCTCATATACTTATTGGTGGAGAAGGGCACAAACTGACTACTTCTTGCGTTTCTAAGCAACTTGCTGGCTCCTCTCCGAGATGAAGGTGTGCTTCAAAACTTTGGAGGTATGCTGTAGCACGTCCACCTTATGCTCAGGAAATCGTAGCTGTTGCCTTACCAGAAAGATTAGTCTTACCAGAAAGAAAGCAAACAGATCAGTTTGGAGATACAGGCTTATCCCAAATCAAATACATTTAGGATGCTGTAACAGAAAGGTTTCTTCAGATCATTATCAGATGTTGCAGTGCTTCAGAGTGCTTCAGTTGTGTTCCCTGTCACTTGATCGAGACTTTTAGGTAACATGTAGGTTTTAGTTACAAAGGTGCTCTGAGATTGAGGTATTGCGTGCTCATAAACAGTACTGAATTGGCTATGTCTGCTTGAAATGATCTTTTTAGATTAGTGATGAATATGTATGTACACCATATCTGGTTTGCACTGCAAGTGTCATTACCCTCACACAATTGTGCTGGTCTGAGAGGTTAAGTTGTGCAAAGGCTGATAAAAGAAGGGCAAGTGCAGAAGTGTAGTGCTTTCTAGTTAACATATGTCAGCCATGCTCTTTAACCCTATCAGCTGGACTTTTTCCAGTTATGCTTTTCCATGTTTCTCTTAATCACAAGGTATGTCCAAAAATTAAACTGAGGCAGTCTAATTTCATTGCTACTCCTGTAGTGTGTGCTCTATAAAGAACATAGAAGCAACCCTTTCATTTTTAATATAATTTCCCAACTCACTTATTTGTTCACCATTTGTGTAAAAGTCAATAAAATGACAGTAATAAGATACATGAAAATTAAGTAATGACACATAACATCAAAGATCTGAAATATAAGTTACTTACAGTTGTATTTTATCTTGGTAAAATGTGAATGTATTTCTAGGTTGTCTGCCTTGATATTTCTCAGGATATCACTCTCACCTTTCATTTTGTCCTGTTCTTTGTGGTTCTGAAAAACAGAATAACATTTATGTTAATTACATATAACAGGTAGCCTGATTTTGTAAGACACAGTTTTGGTCTCAGATAAGTTAAATATGTTCAGAATATTTACTCGTAGAATATTACTGAAACACGTAATATTAAAGGCTTCACAGCTTTTTTCCTCTTGTTGGTCACATATCTCACTTTGTAATATCTATAGCTAAAAAAGAAATATCTTGTCCTGCATATGACATTTAAGTTATGCTTCAGGCACAGCACTACCCAAACATTTTTTTTGGTAACTCAGGAATTTTTTGGTCAGAAACAGCTACCCCACATACAGAAAACAGAATTCTAGGTTTTCTTGCCCACAGTTTTCAAGATCATAGCAAACAGCAACTCCTGACTAAGGATTTAATTCAGACTTTTGTGTTAGATTCTCATATTTAAGTGATTACAGTGTTTTTCAGCTGTTAATAAATAAATAAATAACAACAGAGCTTTGTTTCTACAAAGTTTTATCCCAGCAGTATGCCTCTCAGTTCCTGGTGAGGAAACGACGAGCAAATTCTTTTATGGAGGAAAGTAAGAAGGGAAATCTAGAAAGAGAGTGCATTGAAGAATTATGCAATAAGGAAGAAGCCAGGGAAATCTTTGAAAATAATCCTGAAACTGTAAGTATCTCATTAATATCTACGAGGTAGATAGTAGTTCTTTGCAGAGGGAAAGCTAAAAGTACATAGAATTCACACTGCAAAACTAAAAGAAGCCCAACATGCGGACTGGTTTGAAATTCTTTTGTGGATAGAACCTGCGTAATTAGTAATGAAGACTGTATAAGCAAAGAGGATAGTTGAGTACATATTATTTTAGTTTCCAGTACAGACCACCAGTTCTAGACCACAGTTATCTGCAGACATTCCGTGTGGGGAAACTCTGTTGGCTTCAGTTAAAATTTTACACAGAAGATGCATGGCTGTGCAGCCCTTTTAATGAATGGAATGGATGTATTACTGCAAGCTTTTTTCCTAGTGGGGAGAACTCTGTTCCTCACTTCATTCCTACTGCATGTTATTTAGTATTACATAGATTTTACTCAACTTTGTACTGTAAAAGGTTTATTACAAAATACATGTGAGTAAAATGAATTTTGTTTTGCAAGCTATGCCAGTTCCATGTTCTGACTTTGATAACATTGCCTGTATTTGGATATACTGATTGTCAAATTTAAATAGTTTTAGTAATAAATAATCAGGGTTTTTTAACAATTTCTGTTTTAGTAACAATTTTCACTTTATTTGGAATTAATTACATGTACAAAGTTCAACCCATTCCAGGGGATTTTGCTTATTTTAGGGTGGAAAAGGGAAATAAAGGAGACTGCTCTGCATCCAGTAACATCAGGCAAGATCCTCCCATTTAAAGAGAGAATTTTCAAAGTAATTTTGACACCCAATTAATTTCATTGCCTTCACTCTGAATTCAGTGCAGTATCTTAATCTCTTCACTGTCTTGTGTTTATCAAAGTCTGCTGTTTTAGCCTAAACAGTAGTGATATAGAAAAATTGGTCTATATTCTATGAGTCAAGGTGACTTTTTCTTGTTTGCTTCTTTTGTAGTTATGATACCATTATAATTTAGAATGTATTCAGGAATATATTCTGCTGTAATTCTACCTACCTTAAATTTTTATTGCTCTTTATTTTTCTTTTCTTTCTGCAGGAGTATTTTTATCCCAAATATTTAAGTAAGTACAAAAAACCTGAACAACTCTAGTATATCATTCACTGATCTTCTTATTTAGATAATACTAGTTTAGTTATTCTGCCCGTAGCCCTTGAATGATTTCTGTGCTGATTATAATGCATAGGAGTTCCTAGGCAGTTCTGTGTGCTTAGATCCTAGCAGAGGCACTCAGAGGGTTGGTCTGTGATCATCTGTCCTTAATATGCCCAGACAAGTTTTCTAATTCAAGCTGTGAGAGCAGACTCTTTGAAGATGCCTTGCATAGGCTGTTGTAATTTCAGTCTAAATGAGTGTTTGTATCATAAGCAGATTGTGTGGGTTTGCATTTGCAGGCTGCCTTGCCTCCTATCGAGCAGGGATTTTCAGGGTTACTGCAGTTACTCCAGATTCTCCAGCTGACCTGAGGGCTTGTGTCAATGGTAAGTGCTGCTGTGAGATCCTTTACCTAATGTACTCAGGTCTAAGAACACACACGTAGGTGGCTAGAAAGTTCACCTAGGCAGAAGAAGAGACAAATCTCCATTAACTCACAGGCAAACTCAATAATCTAAAAAAGAAACTCACAAATAAAAATTAGGTGAGATGGAGCATTTTCAGAGCAAGCGGTATAAATGACTATTAACTTTATAAAGCATGCTGGAAAAGAAACATAATTAACTGCAAAATAGAAGGTAGAATTCATGCAAAACCAGAACTGTCCTACACCAACTCATCAGCATTCCCGACTATGTCCTCTGTACTATACCACATCCTTTAATAGTTACGCTTGATTTTTGCATCTAGCAAGTCCTGTTCAGTCAGTTATCCATCTGGCTAATTCTCCATTCTAACACTCTTTGGCCCATAGCTACACTGTAGCCCTTCATGAAGTGGGTAACGTTACTGGCTGAAAAATTCAGTTACTAGATGGAAGACATAGTCATTGACTCCAGACACAAGAAGGTCACAAAGCGTGAAACTTGTGATACTGCTTAAATGTTTTAATTTTTTTATGCCTATACATTCACAAGTCTAGCGTGAATTGTGTTTTTTTTCTAGTGAATTCACAGGAAGCAATCTGTACCATGTTCCTTAAATGTCACAGTTGAAACATCTCTCTAAACCTCTTAAACCTTTACAGCCTGGTTACATCATAGAAGCTTTCAATTAGTTTGAATAGGGATACTTAACCATCTGACACTGGTTTTGTCATTGAAAGCAATGGAAGGCAAAAAAAGTCCTTAATAATTACACTGCATATGGTCATGGATGAACATAATTTCCAGATCACTTGGCCAATGAATGTACTCCCATTCATATCACTCTTTCTTATTCTCATTAGAGATCCTAGGAGGAAAGGATTTAGCAGAGCTCCGTGAATGTGCAGTGTTTTTGTATTGCCCAGCGAAAACAACTAGATTACTTGATAGTCATTGTATTTCTCCATTTGGATTCACATTATAAAATCAAATTAAATGAACTGTTACTATTGGACAGTCACCAGGATAAAGGAGAAGTAAAGTGAGTATGGATAAGATTTTCAAGTGTTTCTAAGGCCTAGATGTTCAACAAAATGTATGCACATCTCTGGAAGGGAGCTACTGCTGAGAAAGTGGAATTTAAAGTTCCCATTAAAAGTATTTAACATTTATTTTTGTAAAATGTATTTTCATTGAGACAAAGATTTTGTGATACTGATGTCTACATTTTCTTTTTTATTTTAAAAGTTCTGTCTTTCTGAACTTGTTGATCCAAATTGTTTTGATATTGTCAAAATGAAAAAAAAAATCCCTAATGAGAAATAATTAAATAATTATAAGAATTAGTTTATAATAATATAGTAACTGGTTTCAGTCTCAAGCTGAAAAAAAATCAAGGAATAAAAATAACAAGCATGTATCTAACATGCATTTTTAAGTCCCTGAACAACTGTATCCCATACATCTGCATACTTAATTGCTTGTGAAAATAAACACTTACAGATCCCTGCCTTTACATCTGTACAGCTCACCATAACACATCTCATGAATACCAAAACCTCTGAGTGGCAGAGGATACAGGTACCACAATACATTTTTTGCCACCACATACCCTTTCTATTGCAGGCTGAGTATCACTTCTGACATTTCGTTGTTGTCACAAATGTTTATCAAAAGACATTGCTGGATAGTAGGTTATAAGGCACCCTGAACTGGGAAAAAGTGGAACACCAAGCCCACTTTCAGGAAAAATGGCTGCTGCATTACTGTTCCTTCAGTGACATCTTAATCATTCATCTGTGGACATCTTTGTTCATCCAGTCCTGTCCATCCTGTCTTGTCTTCTTCCTCTAGTGTATTTCACCAGTTCTCCTTTGTTCATTCATTGGTTTCCTCAAGTTTCTTGCCCTTTATATCCTTAATTAATCTCATTCGATCTACTCATGTTTCACACTGCCAACTCAATCCTTCTTCTCTCAGTTCAGACTCTTACAAGTCATCACTGTCTTTTGCTCAGAAACATTTACAGTCAAGTTTGTTCCCCGGTTGCACACTCTGAGGGTGCCTTCTACATCTATCACTTATGAAACTCTTTGCTCAAAATAAGCTTAGTTCACACACTTGTTCCTGGACCTACAAAAGCAGTAAATAATTTAAAAAAAAATAAAGGGGGGGGGGGGGAAATGTAGGGAGTTCTAGAACTTTGTGAATTGCTGTGAAGGATCCATACATAAACCCCATTTCTTTTATGTATTCTACACAATTTCTTCTGTCAGTCTTCATCGGCAACTGGAGCCCCCTGCAACACAGAGCCTGCACTGTGACTATTGCATGCTGTGCAGCACCTGTTCTAGAAGTGCTGTATAGTTGTGGAGCTTGACTGGCCTCTGGGCTTCTGGATTTACTTGCAGCAAAATTTAATTAGGAGTAGATTTAATTGATATATACAATTCATATAGATATATATGTAATATACAAACACAGATTTTGTTAAGCTTTCTTGGTCACAAAAGACTAAACGTAATTCTGTGGGGCTCAGTTCTTTAGCTCTTTTGAGTGAAGTAAGAAACATTTGAGCGATCACCTCACTGGAGGCCTTACATACAGAATTGTAGCAAGTTTCAGTCTTCAGGAAGACTTGCCTTTCATTCCACTTTTTTGAATCCGACTATCACTAAACTCTTTCTTCTTTTCATTCTGCTCTTTTTTAGAACTCTACCTTTTTAAAAAGCATGCCTCAGAATGACATTCCAGAGCTTTACAAGAACATAACTTTAAATAGAAACAATGTGTTTGTAATGTTTGAAGGCCTGCAGAAAAATAATCCAAAAAGCTACCAGCATATTCAGGAGACACAAACAGAATGATGCCTTATGTGGTATGGTGATGTAAAATTACGAAAATAGGCAGGGGGGAAAGTTAAAAGAACTTCATGTATATTGGTTAGAGAAAAAGAAGGCAGGGCATTCTGTGTTCTCTGCCCTAATCTTTTATTGTGAGCCTTGCTTTCTTAGATCTTGCTAGTAAGCACAGTCTCCAGTTGATCTCTTTACAATGCAAATTTGTTTGCCATTGAAGTTAGTATTTGTAAAAGGCGGTAGTATTCGACACTGACATATCCAGTCTACCCACAGGACCTGGACAGCCAAGGCAACCCAAGTGTTAGTTTCTTTGTAAATGTGACCCTCCTTGAATAGAGAAACTGGTCTCTTAATCTTGGATTCTTGGTATTCTTGAAACTTTGGTATTTCTAGTGAAATCCGTGGTAATATGATGGGGCAGAGCACCATTTTAAAGAACCACTGTTCTTTAAAAACAGAAATACGTCCTTAAAATGTAATGAAAACAGTGTTAAGTCTGTGTTTTGTCACATCTTGCAGGCTTTAACATGGCTTAGTAAATCATTTGTTTTCTAGTTGTTTTCTACCTGACAAAGAAAAAGTACTGATGGCTTTTTTTTTCCTCTCAGCCACTTGCAAATTCTTGCTGACAGAATTAGTAGCAAGATGGTTGTATGGATACTTGATGTTATGCATCAAGCTCCTTCCTGTTTATGAAAGGTACCTGTGGGAAGAGAAGAAAAAGGCTAAACTGACCCTTGAGGAAAAATAACGCCAAGTAACAAGTATTTCCAATGTTTTCCATCCCACAGAGATTTCAAATCAGTGTAGCCCTCTGCCGTGCCATAAAGATGGATATAAGGATTGCATAGATGGACAAGCCAAATATACGTGTGTATGTAAACTGGGATGGCAAGGAGAAAAATGTGAAGAAGGTATAGTCTCTAATATCATCATGATGTTAGTTCTCAAGAACACTACAGTTCTACTATTATTGTACAGTATCAAAACTTTAAGTATATATACCGCGACACAGTTGGTCAATGAATGCCTTCCCCTCAGCAGAGATTTTTATTTTGTTTTTCTTTTAGATATAAATGAATGTGAAGACTCAAACGGAGGTTGTAGCCAACGCTGTTCTAATTTACCTGGAAGCTACCGTTGTTTATGTGAAGATGGCTATTTCATGCACACAAATAAACGGGATTGTGGAGGTAGGAAGCGAGATGTAAGGAGAACATCATTATATGACAGTACATTGCCTGTTGACTAGAGAGAGGAAATAATTGAGTTCAGTATTCCCTAAATGCTCTAAGTCAGCAGAAGCTTGCATTGCCTATGAGAGATGAGTCCTGCTTCACCTTGGCTACTCATTCCACCTGCAGCCTTATACCACTGCAAGCCTTTGGGCAACCGTACAGCAAACCAGATCATGGAGCTGAGATGGGTTGAAACGAATTCAGGGAGGGGGGAAAAATAAATGGAAAAAGGAGAAAGGCTGTACATTAGATTCTGCTTCATTACTAGAGCTCTGTACATCTTGTTTTGGTCACTAACCATTTTCACATACCCTTTAAGCATGCCGAGACAAGAATCTAGAATGGTGCAACCAGGTGATACTGTTACCATGTCTGGTAAACACTGGTTTAGGCTGAATCACTCCTAGTTAGTGATGCTGCTCTTTTGGGAGTTTGAAGTTCATTGGAAAAGAAACTATTAATGAATCTGAAAATGCTCTTAATGGAGAGAAAGGTTTGTTTTTTACTCACCCAGCATAATTTTTTTTCTGTACATGCTTGTGTCTATTATTAGGCCATGACCCACGTGCTTCATTCCATTCCACATAAAGACTATGCATTGACATAATTAGCAATTCTTACTGCATAGTTAGGAAAAAATACAACCTCATTCTATTTTAATGTCATATTTTATTGCCAAGCTATGATAACAGTCTTGGATAGTGTCAAATAATTTAAGAGGCCACACTTGAGGGCCATCTCCCAATGTCAGTTCCTTTTGTATGTATATTTTTGTGAATGAATAATTTCCAGAGAAATTCCAGAACAGAAGACTGCTCTTTTGTCAAAAAGGGCAAGTAGATAAGTTGGTTAGAATCTCTTTAATTCTTGGAAAGATACTGGAATAGTTGGTTAAAAAAATAATCAAAGATAAAAATATGCTAATATACCTTAGTACCTAGAATACTAGTTTGATCATTTGATAAACCAGGTTTAAGTGTTTCATTACATCCAACTATAAAATTACACACCTAGGAGTTTGGAGTACACACTGCAACTGTAGAAAAGTAGGCAGAATTGAAGACAGCTTCAACTTCAAAAATGGTTTGGGAATCATTGCAAGCCAGTGGCAGAATCTGTTCTCCCTGTGCAGCACCTTTTCCACTACTACTACAGAACCACAGAGAAAACTAGAATGATCCCTGCACATACAAGTGGGAGCTGAAGTACTATCAGGGATCTGATATTATTCTGTTTGCAAGACATTTAGTAAGATTGATACTACAGGCTGCATCCAGTTGTCACATCTGCATTTTGAAAATGACATTGAAAAATTGGAAACAGCACAGAAGATAGACACTAAAATGGTTTGAGGGATGGAGAGACAGTGAGGGACTTGAACACCTGTCAGCATAGCCAATTAAAAGACAATTGTGACATGAATTGATTGTAGCATATAAGAAACTTTGATAGGATTATTTCTTGCCTTTCTGAATGTCTTTTTTTCTAAGATAGGATTTTATTATGCAGTCTGGTTTAGTTTACAGGAAACCTGCAGACTGTTTCTCTCTCTGTCTTCCTGGACATGCATCCCTTTTCCTGTTACCCACAGAACACATGAGGGAATTGGAAAGGTAGGCAGGCAGATAATTTGTTTTCACTGAGAGCATGCAGAAGTGCCTTTTAGAGACCTCTTGAAATCTTTATTGCTATAGCTATAGTCTGCTACTAAAGCATGGTAGACCTAGCAAGAAAGAGACAAGTTTGCCAGCCTCTCTCAATTTGCATAGTTTTTGGATAGGGTTAGGAAAAAACGGTATGCAAGGGAGTGATTTGTTTTGATAACTTGTTTGTATTTTTAGATATAAATGAATGTGTGTTGCATCCAAACATCTGTGGGACAGCTGTCTGTAAAAACACCCTGGGGAAATACGAATGTGAATGTGCAGAAGGCTACACATATAACTCAACTTCCAAGAACTGTGAAGGTAGGTCTTCACAACCTCTTTTCTTAAAATTTAAATCCACTGCTATACTAAACTCCAGCATCACATCTAGTGGTGTATCATATTGTTTATTACAATATGACTCACTTTTCTGTTTTTTCAGAGGTTCAGTCAGGCTATATTACATGTAGTATGTACAGTAGCAATGACTTACTCCTAGACATCAGAGGGTTTTATGGTACACTGCCGTGTCCTGCTGTATGCCAGGTAACTTTCTGTCATGGGAGCTCTCCTGTCCCACTGTAGAGAGGACTTTCTGTCCAAGCTCTCAAACCAGCCAGCATGTTTCTTTCAGAGAACTTGGAGCAATCTGTTGAGGATCTGGGCATTACTAGAGTGTCCTGTACCTTGTTTTTAAGCATCGTTACAGTTACAAGGGTGAAATACTTGATGTCAATCAGTTTAATAAATATCCCTAACTCAAGACAAGCTATAGCAAAATCAATTAAAAGTAAGCATTTGGTAATTCAGAACTGGGCAAGACAGGAAGATTTATAAAGAGGTAATCACCAGAAATGAAAACCGTGCTTAATCAGATTGTCTCAAAAACCAAAAAAGCGTGTCTTTATCCATCTGATAGGCTGTTTAGGTGCTTATTTAGCCCTCATGCCTAGGGGCTCAGTCTCTGTCCTTTGTATGTCCTTAGATCTCAGATATTGGAAAGAGCTTTTCACTGAGGTCATTGAATTCCATTTAAAATAACATTCATTTAATCCTTCCTCAGGGTGTCTAGTTATGCTAGAAATAACAGCATTAGAGTGAACTGATCTCCATTCTAAGCTGGAAATGACAGCATGGCAGCTGTATAAAAGATTTTTTATAAAGACCTTGCATTTAAAATGAAGATGTTCTTAAATATCCAGAAAAGGAGCGATGAAAAAAGGAGCTGCACCAGAAGAATCTTTCATTTGGTATATTATTTTCTAAAATGAAAGTTGGGAAGGAAGAATTTCAAAATTAAGTTCCGTAACAATTACAGCAAAGTTGGGAAGTACTGATAGCTAGCAGTAAGGCAGCAAGAAGCCATTCATACACAGATCATAATAAAATAACTTCTTCAAGCATTGAAAATATTTGCATAATTGTCCTAGAACACATTTTATTTCTCTCTACTTGAAGTTTGTTTAATATACACATCAGAAATTAAATTTCAATTGTAGAAGAGAAATAAAAGCTCTTAGTGGTTTACTATGAACAGGAATTTTCTACATTGTCAGTTTAATAAAAAAGTATCAGTGACTGATTTTTATTTTAAATGCTGCCTTTATGTTATTGCTCAAAAGGACACAAAAGTAGCTTCTTGCTGGCCATGAATCTTTTGCTCCATGGCTTCGTGCGCAGCTTTCTTGTGCCAAAGCTTTGCATAGTGTAATGATTACATATTCAGATGTCAGATCTTTGTCTGGTTCCTATGGGATTAAAACGTTACTGACAATTTTGTGTCCCTGTGTACACTGAAATGAGGAAAATGTCACAGTAATTAATCTCACTCCTCTTAGTACTTTCTGCAGATACATGGGTTGCATCAAATTGAATTTAAGTGTTGTTTGTCTTCTGAAACACGGATTCCAGAAGTTTGTAGGATGAGGACATTAAAATGAGCAAAGTCTTACCTCCTAGAAGGAGGATTATGCTGCTAAGCTTTCAGACCTCGTTGTAACCACATTAAATGAGTCACCAAATCCTGTCTAAGGACAGGATTGTGCAGACTGACAGGAATGTAGCCTTACAGAAATACTAAATGACATTACCTCTTCATTGTCATATCACATGTAGGTGGCCAAATTCAATTATGCTTATTAGAAAAACCAAATTTACATACGTTTTTGCACAACTGTCTCTATGATGACAGATACTATTAGCGTGGACTAGAAGAGGGTTTGTGGTTTTTTTCTCACCCATTCCTAGCAGAATGTTGCTACAGTTCTTCATCCCCACCTTTTGGGAGACACTGTCAGTGGACGATATCTGTACAGTCCAGTCTTTGTTTCATAGAAACCGTACAGTTTTAGATACACAACTTGATTATCATCTCCTCACCACCTTTGCAATTTCAAACACCTTGCCAAAAAAAAGGAGTAGTGGGAATGGGTAAGTATGCTTATTGTGCTAGCAGGGTCTGTCTTGCAGTCAGTAGCGAGGAGACAAATCTGAACCCATATTTTAAAGAATTACCTAAGTTTTGGCATGTCTTTCCCTACATTCTTCTTCCCTCTCTGAAGGGGGACCATTTATTAAAGAAGTGACTGAACCAGTTAATCAAACAGCACAGAGTATGTCTGTATTCCAGTTATTAGTCCCTCGCTAGCACATGGTCTGAAGATTTGAGGAATTGAGTTTTCCCATTCCCTCGTGAATTGTTCAACACACACAAAACCCTGACTAACCACATCCATGCTCTGGGGAAATCACCATATTCCCCTGGTGTTATATAGAGTAGCTCCCTTCTACAACATGGTATGCAGCTCCTTTGTGGCCAATTTTATCATATTTTAGCAACTTATCTGAAGCAAGCTATTTTAGCTTTCCACTGAAAGCAGCTGTATAAACCCAGGTTGCTGCTCAGATTCATGGGTTTGTCTGAATAGCTTCTGCTGAGTGTTTTATGATGTGGGACGGACATTTGGACGGATCTGTGGGAAGCTTTTGAAATAGCTCAGACAGACACGCAAAGATGCTAACTACAACTTGGAAGAATGAAAAAAAAAGCAGGATAGTTATAGCATAAATTATTAAAACAAAACTCAAAAAACTTGGTTCCCTCCAGCCTGTGCATGTCAGGATTTCTGTAGCAGGACAATTAGCTCCACGTGGGGAGATCCTACAATTTGGACTGATCAGGAATTCCATAACGTCCGCTGAGGAAGGAGACTTCATATCTGTTCAAGAAGCTTGCTTGTCCCTCTGCTGCTATAGTACACTCTGGAGTGAGACCTTACCATTGAGCAGCAGGTTTATTTTGGGTAATGGAAATTTACACCCCCACAAGGACTGGTGTAAATTTCTGAGTAGGTGATTTAATGATAGAAATTCATCTGTCAAACTGTGTAATAAGCTTTCATAATAACTTCATAAGTCTCTGTTTGTCTGCAGACCCTGGGCCTGAGGGACATGATCAAAATTAACTGCTGCTTGTACAGAATTCAGCACTCAGATTTACAGTAGTGCTACTGGTTAACCAGTGCTTGTAGTTTTAATTTTGTAATGCTAGGTGTTCAAGTACTGGAAGGGGTACAGGATCTTTCATGAAGAACAGTATCTCCCCTAAAGCATCTACACAGTCATGCTCCTCTGGGGAGGGCGTGGGAAGAGAGGTGCTTCTCAGAGTCTCTCTAGTCCAATTCCTTTTGGGAGGTGGTAAATTTTATTTCCTTTTACCTCTCCACAGTGAAGCAGTCTATAGGGTTAGGTGATTGTGGTTTGTTTGTTTTTCCTTTCTTCTCTGTGTGGCTAGACTTGGGTGGATTTCTTGGCCTTTTCAGATCCCAAAATGATCGTAACCAGAATGATTTTTTTTTTTTTTTTTCAAAAAAAAAAAGAACAACCAGGCAGGGTAGGAAAACACACAGAAAGTGTTCTCCTCACCCATCATATCGTATGGCTAGGGTACATTTCGGATTTTGTCATTGCCTTATTTGCATGTTAGCTAGGATGCAAAAATCAAAGTGACAAAAGCAGCTTCATATTGTAACTCACCATCTTTTAGTCTTAGTTTTAAATAGGCATCAGGTTGCCAGTCACCAGAAATTATTAGGAAGTGAGTTTCACAGCAGAATCCCTTTCACAAAGCTGAGCTTACAATCTACTGGGTTAGGCAACCCCATCAAGACCATAAACAGTTGATTTCTAAATGGAAAAGAGTACACGTGCCAAACAAAAGAGTAAGAAGTAATCTAGTTTTAGCTGGAGAAAATGAAGGGATGAATCAGTTGCAAGTATGCATCAGCAAAGTATTTCTTAACTGACCAAATCCTGCCACGTGACTAATGTGCAAACCTTATCTCCAAAGCATATGGAAAGAAGTTTGAGTAAGGCTCAAAAATAAACACTTAGATATTGCAACTCATCCTTGTATCTTACTCTCCTAAGAAGTACTACAGGTAAGAGGCCCAAGTGAGTGAAATAGGAATTAAGCTATGAGTAGAGGGTTGGTGATATACAGTTGCAGGAGTCTGCAAATGTGTGCATACATATGTACGTGCAGAGTAACACTTTCTCAAATCTGAGCAAAGGTAAAACTTTTAACACTAGCAAACATTCACTTCTGAAGGGACTGTAATTTCAGGCACAGTCACAATTTCTATGCTCATTATTTAAAACTAATTCAAGTTGTGAGGTTGCAACACAGAAAAATTTGCAAAATGTCAGATCAACTTGAAGAAACATCCAGTACTGTATTTCTATATTAAAAATTCCTTTTACTCACTTAGCTGACATTTTTGATGGGTAAAGCACTAAAGGGAGCAGGGAGAAGCAGAAGAATCTCCTACATAACCTTTTCTACAGCTATGAACCTAAGACCAGTTAGAATTTAAACAATTCAAAAAGCCAGTTATCAACTCTCCACTTATATTTTAGGATCTGTCTTCCAATATGTATCAAACCTTTCCCCAGAACAGGAAAACATGCTGGTAACAGTTGCTGGTCAAAGGCTTGAGGTCTTCCATGCCTACTTATAACCCAGCAAATGCATTCTCAGTGAACCCACCTGTGACAGGCAGTGGAACCATGTACAGAGCAGTTGGTTTGAGCTCCCTTTTTATAGAAGTACCATGATAATAATGCAGAGACTCCCATTAAGAACCTTGTTCTTTTTCCCATCCCTCACTGCTTTCCAGGGGAGAAAGCTTTTCTAGTGAAATGGAAGGAAGGAGGTGGTGGAGTTGGCTGTAGAGTGCTAATGCCGCATTGACTTCTGCACAGCTTGAATATACTACAGATTTTTGTATTGCTTCCTATACCTTTCAGTAGAATGCCCAAGACACTCGATAGGCTTCTAGCACGCAGTGCAATCATTCTGAACCTTGCTAAGCTAGCTCAAAGTGGCATTGAAACTCTTTCCAAAAGGCCCGGGGGGTGTGGGGGGGAAAGACCTTGTTGTCTTCCATCAGCCTGCTACACAGCAGGAGATGGTTCTCAGCTTGGCAGAGCAGAGGTAAGCAATCATTCTGGAGCAATACAAGTGACTTGGAAGAGTCCTCAGTAGTTCATGCAAAGAGTGAATGTGAAAGTTAGTATCACAGACCAGCCTATGTAAAGGGCCATCCAGCTTCTGAAGATCAGGGGGAAGAACGGGAGATGAGTGGAAGGAGGTAGAAATTATGCAAACACGAGCAGAAGACTATTTGAATCCTGTAGCTTAGATAGCCACACATCAGATTGTGATATCAGATGGAAAACGGACACAGCATGTGACTAGATCTCAAACAGAACTTTAGTTCTGGCTGTATTAGCTGCAGTACAGCACAGTATGGCTTTTTCCTGTGATAAGGTCATGTACGAGGGAGCATGAACCTGAGCATGACCCCTTGCAAAGAGGACTTATGTTAAAGGTGAGGAAGAGGAGACATTTTAGTAATGGGGAACTTTTCAGCCAAACATGAGACCAGCTTCCTCAACCTATTTATGAAGTCTTGGCCACCCAAACAATGTAGAAACTGCTAGCACGCACTGGTAAAGCAACTTGTCTGTGACAGTTAACTGCAGCAGAGGTAGAAATCAAAATAGCATCCACAAGCTGTTAAACATAGTATCCTGGTTTGGAAGGAGATGATGCATGCTCACTACAAAGTACCAGTTTCTGCAATAAGGTTTTGGTTTGTTTTGGGGTGGTTTTTTCTTTTTTTTTTTTTTTTTCCTTTTCTTTTCTTTTCCTCTCTCCTCCCCCAGGCAACAGGAAAAAAAAAAAGAGTATTTTAAGCTTAAAAGAAAATCTAGCATAGTATAAAACAGATTTATTTTTTTTAAATGCACACATTGGTACAAAAGTGTTTATTCCCACTAGAAGGACTATTTGTTTCAAAACAAGTATTGCAGTTTCTTTGATCTGAGGCCCAAAATTACCCTCATTAGAGCCTTTCATCCAGGACAGATTTTGTTTGTTTCTATATTAAAAATGCAACAGTTACATTGGTCTTTTACACAGTGTTTCATTTCTAAATTATTTATTATGCACAGCCTACTAAATAGAAAATGAAGTTCCCTTATTTTAGCTTATTGGCAGCTAAAATCCGATTGGTCTCCACAAATAGAAGCTGTCTGAAACTATTTTTTTTAAAAATGAGATTATTGTATGCTATTTTAAAATGTATGTTGCTCTGAGATTCTTCTGGTTTTCTCTGAAAAAAGCTCATCCTTTCTCCACATACTTGCCATACATACTCTTAAGTTCTCATGACATCTTACAGGGAAAGGAAGAGATCTGACCCATAAACAGTAGTGATTTATTGAGGTCTCTCTCACTAATTCAGCCACCTTACAACTCAGCTTCTTACTGCCTCACAAATCAGACCAAATCTTTCCCAAATCTGCACACAAGGCCTATATCAGATTACTGGGTCTTATACACCTAGCAGGTGACTGGATTGTAAATTTTACATAAGACATCCATTAGCATTAGTTTAGCTTAGCAGCAGTCACCTATTGGATTCACGTTATGCCAGAGAACCCATCTTGCCCATTATTCCATTAATTTATTGTGTTAGTTTTCAGTGTGTGCCATGAATAATTTGAATAAATTTTTCTGTATGCTTCCATTTCTCCTAGATATTGATGAATGTGTGGAAAATGTTTGTGCTCAACTCTGTGTTAACTCTCCAGGAAGTTATAGCTGCTATTGTGATGGCAAGAAAGGGTTCAAGCTCTCTAAGGACATGAAAAGTTGTGAGGTAAAACTATGCTACGTAAAATTCCACGCGGAAAATCACAAAGTTGGATGTTTCTTTATGGCAGCATAAGTTAGATTAAGGAAAATAGGAAGCTATTTGAGAACAGATTCAAAACTGCTGGGAAAGTGCTGGGGACCCTGAGCTGTGGTTTGGCTCGTAAAGCAGACCTGGTAGGGATTTGGATGCCATTCAGTTCATGCATGCTCATTTACAGGAATCCTCTCAAGAGAAGCTCACTTTAGCCAGTAAACTTTATTCCCTTCTGCTTCCAAAATAAATCCTAGCTTTCTGCTATCTAAGCAAATAATTCCTGTTCAGCTTACTCAGAGCCAGAATACTCCATTTATCCCTATGTTCCCAGGTTTTCCTTAGACTACACAAAAGTTCTCACTCTCGGAATTATTCTACATTTTGCCTGTTTGTGTTGAAAAAAAATGGATCTTTTGCACAGTTCTGATCTGTCATAGCTTAAGAAAAAGCACTTAGTAATACTTGCAAATTGAAAAACACTTCGCAGCCAAAATCAGGTGTTCTTGCTCCCTTTGAAAATTTACACTTCTTAGTAAGGGAAAGTTTCAAACTCTGCAGAATCCCAGTTCAAGGATTTTCTGGTGAGTGGTTCTCTGTATACTTTGAAAAGTTCAGGCAGGCTGAGACTTGTCATGCTAAGTAAGCTCAGATAACGGGCTGACAAGAAACAGTCTCTAACACAGTAAAACAAAATTGGGCTTAAACTGTAGGAACAAAGTCTGACAAAAGTTCTAGCATGTGTGCATTACATCTTGTTTGTAATTTCTGAAATTTAATACCTGAACAACATTACTATCATTATTTCATTTTGCTTATTCATGAAGAGCACCTTCTTTCCTGGTTACATGTTATTTTCAATACTGTTGTTCAAAAGTGATTACCTCTCTACCTGGAAGTTAGTTTCAGGCTTTTTAATTGGGCAGAAAAAAATTAATCAGCTGAAAATATATTCAGTCCAAAGACTAATGACACTAGCAGACATAAAGTGAATTAGCCATAAAATTCAGGGTGAACACCTATACATTTAATGAAACTGCTGCATCATGAATACAGAGGTCAGAGTTTAGGAACTGCATTGTTAACTTTTACCACAGTACAGCATGTCTTGAGAACAGAAATGCCTGAACACATATTCTTGATCGTTGCCTTCTGTAGGACTGCTATACTGCCATCATATAGAAGATATTAAAGGGGTATTTTGAGGGATAACTTCAGATCAAAAAGTGTCTTTTAGGCTCCCACTAGTCAATGAGACAGGAGCTCTTAACGACTTTCTGCAAGAGTTTTCTCACCACTCTCTACATGCAGAACCTAGTTCCCTGCACCTGAAGGAAATCAGTGCACTTTTAATACAAAACTGTAGATGTTACTTGAATTATAACATCACAGTTTCAGAAGACAAGTCAACAATGCCTTGGAATGGATACCTGACATTTGTTTACTGAGTGTTTTACTAGTTTAAAATTGCACCACACATAAAATAGATATTATTCCTGGCCACAAATGTCTTTGTTTAAAACTTAAGGTAGATGAATACCTGAAAGAATAAGCACCATTTTTTTCCTCTCTCATTGCAACTGCAGTTGACTGACTGTGATTGCACACGTTGACTTTGGCCAGAGCATTAGAATTAATCCCAGTTATGCATAGTTATAGGCCTTTCAGTTGCAACAGATACTTAGAACTTCTTTTACAGTTTTGCTGAGAATGTAGTCTTAAGAGTTTCATATTCCCACTAACAATTCTCAGAAATACTAATTCAGTGCTATTCCAGAGGAACTGTGGTGTTCATTTCATGAACATTCCTCTTCACAGCTCAAATAGGACAAGTACATTCAAGGAACAGCCAGAGAGAAACAATTTCTATTAATTTGTTACTTAATCCACTTGTAAATTGTTACGTTCTATTCCAGGTAAACTATTCTAGTAGTACTAGAGATTGTTCAGCTATGAGTACTTATATATCAATATTGGTAAGGAAAATAAAAGGTGATTTTTTTGTTAGTATTATTATTTTGATTAAATCTTCTCAAGGCACAGCTCTGGCCCCACTCCCTTCTAACACTTGATCAAGTTTAGGTTCCAGACAACTAACAGTGGAGCATGGCAGGACCATAATAAGAGGGTGTCACAAGTCAGTGGTAAAAGAATAGTGCCTGATGGAAAATTTCAATTCTTGATTCAAATACTAAATATGGAAATATTACTTGCAATTCACCAGAACTATGTTTCAACCTGAATTATCCTTCGACAACAACTTAAATAATACATACTTCAAGCAAAACCAAAACCTCACCCCTTCATTGGTACATAGGTACTCAATTTTTAACAAAAAGAAAAGAAAAAAAAAAAAGAAAACAGAAGTAAGCCATTGCTGTATAAAAAAAAAAAAAAAGAAAAAAAAAGAGGCTAGCAGCCAACAATAGGCGTTGCTTCTTGAACTATCACAGTGCTTTAACAGC
This sequence comes from Falco naumanni, assembly GCF_017639655.2. Taxonomy (NCBI): domain Eukaryota; kingdom Metazoa; phylum Chordata; class Aves; order Falconiformes; family Falconidae; genus Falco; species Falco naumanni. The sequence goes on from NC_054055.1 coordinate 117,472,436, forward strand.
TTTTTTTTTTTTTTTTCTCTACCATTTTCAGGCTGTTACTGCATGTACCCCACTGAACCTTGAAAAGAATTATGAACTGCTTTACCTGGCAGAACAATTTATAGGAATTCCTGTTCTGTACTTGAAGTTTAAATTGCCAAATGTCACGAGGTAAGCATTTGCTATTGATAAAAGCATGCATTGAAATTATGGACATTTGTTTCTGTTAATTTTTTGAGGGTTTAAAAAGAGCACATTGCACGCATAAAATAAATCATTGTCTCCCCACTGATTAAGATACCTTTATATGGAGAATGAATTGACTCTGGTTCCTACATATACTAGCACTCAGAGGAAGCTGGAGTCATTTGAAAGCGGACAGGCAAGAGTAATGTGTCTGGAGTCAGTTTACAGCATTTCTTTTTGGTTGTAACATGTCCTTGAGCCACCTCATCAGTATAGACAGCAGCTCTCTTACATGGCAAAACTGAAAGGTCAGCAAGTTTCTTTCAGAAAACTTCTACTCAGAAGCAGATAGAGGAGGCAGTAGCAGCTGTGTCCCAGCTAGAAAACAGTGCCCAGCTAGGGCCAGACACGCACCATTGGCATTCAGATGTGATCATACCTATGAATCACAGAGCTGGAATTTTGCAGCCATTACAGTCCTGGTTACCAGTGCTGTTGTTGGGAGAGGTGTATGGACTGGCAGAAAGACTTCAAAGAGGTCCAGACTCAAATAGGTAAAAAAGGAAGAGGACTGAGGGCAGTAAAGTTAATAGGCAGCAGGTCGCATTGGTCTGTGGACAAGAGAGGAAAAAGATTGGTGCATCCTCATGACAGGTTACTCTTCCTCTGAAGGAAAGAGCAGGGGCTTGGAAAGGTGGGAGGTGGTGATACAGATACAGGAAGGCATTTAGAATTCTCAAGATAAAATTCGGAAGTTATAGGACAATAATCACTGTACAACTTCCAGTTACATATGGGAATCGCTTTCATTTGGATGTTGCTGCTACTTCACTTCTGCTCTGGGTAGAAGCTGTGATATGCTACACGCATACTGCTGAGAAATAAAACCAGGCAAATGCTCCCCCCACCACCACCGTGCTTCCTTTCACAGGGTGTTCCAAGGACACTGATAGAGCACTGTCTATATGATTTCCTTTACAGCTGTCAGAACAATTGCTGATGGTAGCGACCCCTTTATTACTTGTGGATTTCTTTGCTGCGGCAGCTGAAATTGCAGTGTTCCTTGACTTACTGACCAAACAATTTGAGGGTAACAGTAGCAGCAGCTGTTGAGCTGGTGATCCCCAGAGCCTTAGAATCTTACAGGACATAAATATTGAGAACCTTTTCCTCTGCCACAATTCCAAGTTGACCAGGCATTAATGCTTTCCTGGAAGACCTTTCTAAGATGGTAAATGTTTGAAGCTATCTTAATAGTCTCTGTGTAAATACAGAATGATTTTTCTATGGGTCTGCCTAAGGGACAATGACATCTAGCGGACAAAGAAGACTGAAAGTGATCCGAGTTCTTAATTACAACTCCCTTACTTGTTTCTTTTGTTCTCTTCAGCAAATCCTAACTTCCAAATGCTTTGTTTTGTCCTTTCATCCTTAATCTATTTTACCTAGTCCAAAAGTTCTAGGAGGCGAGGACTACTTTTTGCTATACTTACATTGCCTCTCTTCCACTGTACGGGTTCTATAATGTAAACCATAATTTTGCTACATGCACACGTCCAACCAGCTGCCAAGATCCAGACAACAAATCTTCAAATTAGGGAATGACATATAAAAGGCAGCAGTAACCAAAGCAAATTGCTAGGTTATAAATTGTTGTAGGACAACACTTGGTAACCTTGTTGCACTGAAACACACCACATATCATGTATTTTTTCCGCATGCATCTCCACAAAATGTAGTAGGAATATTACATATATCTTCTTACTCAAGGGAGCATGATACCCTTCCCATGAAAGCAGATTTGGGAACTGCAGCTTGGGGCATTAATCTCAAAACTTTTCACTGCATTCAGATGAACAAGGCTTTGATTAGATTCTGTTTTTGACTAATTGTGTTCAGATATCACAACTGCTCAGATACAAGGTTACCAAAAGGTTGCTATCTATCAAGGTTTTTTTATTTTTTTTTTTTTTTTTACCCTATTAATGGCTTATCCTAGACTACACAGTATTTCATGTTTCCTGTCTTCTTATTAAGATTCCTTCTTCACAACCCAGGTTTACAGCAGAATTTGATTTCCGGACATATGATGCAGAGGGAGTTATACTATATGCAGAATCCTTTGACAGTACAGCATGGATCTTGCTTGCTCTTCGTGATGGAAAGATTGAAATTCAATTCAAGAATGAATTTGGAACAAAAGTCACCAGTGGAGGCAAAGCCATTAATGATGGACTGTGGCATATAGTAAGCTGGGTTTTCTTCTCCCCTTTCCTTCCTTTAACCCATTATGGGAACTTTCTAAGTAAAGTAGGGAGAAACTAAGCAACTATTAAAAAGACTTAAAATAAGGCCCTGAAATCCCAGATTTAAAAATCAACCAAGGAATGCACAAAAATGCCTTACACCTGGGAAATCACAGCAACTGTTTACAATCCAAAAAGAGATAATTACCACTTGCTGGCAACATAGGCATTATTTTTTGTAACCATGAAGAAGGAAGCAGCAGAACATTAAAAACCCTGATTGCATGGTCAAGTGTATAGTTATTAGCTGCTTTGTCTAGAGAGCAAGTTTTACATTTGCTAGATCAGAAATCCATCTTGTTCTTCAAGCTTGCATACCTAAGACGAAAGGCCTTGCTCACTTACACCATCTGTAAATCACACTAAATTATTAACATCAGTTATGTTTTGGGGTGTTTTGTTTTTTTTTTTTTTGGGGGGGGGAAGGGGCGGCAGGACAGGGGGGAAGAGAAACTATGATTCTTCATAGGGAGGTAGGCAGGCTCCTGTTCTTCGTGGAGATTAAAAGTCTACTTTGATGTCTAATAATTGCAGGAGCAAGCATTGAACCTATTTTGTCTACGTCCACCTGAAGATCCAATCCTCTGTAGCAGGTTGCAGTGACATGGAGAACTGTATGCCAGATGTGGACTGGCTATAGAGCAATTGTAGAAATCAGCTTCTTGCAAACTGTACAGCACATAAAGGAAACTAATTGGTTGCATGGGTTTTCCCAGGGGTAGAGTATGGGTGGGATGGAAGATCATCCCCCTGTGGATGTCCACGGATATGTACAGTTGCCACAATTCAAGCATTGACTGCATTAGAACTATTTTAGAAGTTAGATATTTAGAGAAACATCAGTAATGCTTTGTACAAGTATATGTAATTAGTATTTTAAATATCCTACATGTTTGTGTGTATATATATATATATATCATTGTTTGTATTTAATTCTAGATATCAGTTGAAGAACTGGAACACAGCATCAGTGTAAAAATAGCTAAAGAAGCAGTCATGAGTATTAACAGCCCAGGAACTCTTTTTAAACAGTCACAGGGTTTCTTGGAAACTAAGGTGTACATTGCAGGATTACCTCGCAAAGTGGGCAGCACTCTTGTTAAACAGGTAACTAAAATAACAAGTAATGTTGATTATTTACTGTTGAATTGTTTGGTTTTGTACTGTTTACTTAGTAGTCACAGAGGAAGGAAGTGTGGCATGGAATCCATTTAGAAAATGAAAATCAGGTTATTAAACCACTGTTTTGAAAATAAACATGCATAAAGCTTTGTAGTCCACCTTTGTTTGTAAAAACACAGCAGTTACAGTCCAATCTTGCAGGATTCTGTAGTCTGTTTCCTAATATAGCGTCAAGATTTTCTAAATCACCACCATTTCTGCTGTGAGTGCATTTCAGAGTGATTCATGATTCTGGTGCTGGCTTTTGCTAGGCTCTGAATAGGTGTAGAATTCACTGTGCAGGCAGCACAATGAACTTTCATTTTTTTCTAGGTTTTATAATAGCCCAGGCTAGACAAGGCTCATGATTCTTTCAGTCTTCCACCCTCAACTGCTCTGTCTTATGCTGTGGATGGGTACAGTGAAGTTGTTGTGACTGTCTGCTTCACAGTCCAGAAGCCCTCATACTAATTGGCAGCCTCGAAAGAACTGTACAGTAGAGGCTGCACTTTTTGTTTTTGCACAAAAGTGAAGTGGAGAGAAAAAATATGAAGCAATACAACAACATCCCCTTACCCAATAGAAAGTAATTCCAGAAATTTCTTTGTACTTTGGTACAAGGAGAAGATGAAGCCTTGAACAAGGAGCAGTGCTAGCGATCATTGTCTTTCAGCTACAGAAAAGCTGTTGTGACCTAAACAGAAGGACAGCATGAGCTTTAAAAATTGAAGCAATCTGTACAGATCACTGGCATCAAAATGGGTGATGACAGTAAATCCTTTTGAAGGCTGTGGTACTAAATCCATGCCAGTTGTTTTCTCTAAGCATCAGTGCTGTAATCTATAGTATTGATAAGGCTATTACTGGCTACCCAGAAATAAGTTGATATGTAAAGTAAAGCCTTATTATTAACATTTTTGAAACAACTTTGAATGGAAACACCTAGCCCTGTAATTCTTCTACAGATTAACCCTCGGCTAGATGGGTGCATTCGTGCCTGGAACCTGATGAATCAGGGACATTCAGGTGTAAAAGAAGTTATTCAAGAAAAACAAAGCAAACACTGTTTAGTAGCAGTGGGGAGAGGATCCTTCTACCCTGGCACTGGAATGGCAATGTTTCAGATAAACTATAGTAAGTATTTTTCTGCCTATTCTTATATTTTTTGCTGGACTGGTGATGGAACTGATGAATTGTCTAAAAAAAAAAAAAAAAAAAAAAAAAAAAAAAAAGACCCCCACACAAACTAAGCTGTATACCACTGAATTCAGCAATGATTCCCATAACTTCTGTTAGAGATTTGCTTGAACAAGAATTCTAATCTCATTGGTGTCATCCATTTAATTTCTGAAGTGCTTTAGGTTAGGAAGTGTTCTTTATTTGCAAAAGATGGACACTGTTGAACACATTCACTTTCCAAAGGCCCGATTCTTTGCCTTGTTCATCAATGGGGAAAATATCATATTAGTGGCAGAAAAAGAAGATTGGGGATGGGGAAAAAGATTGCTCATGGTTTTGTGTATGCAGTCCTGCATCTAAATGAACATCCTATGTAGATGTTTAGGTGCATCTCTTGCTTCTTCCTGAACCCAGAACTTTCTTGCCTGACTTCCTGCCACTAATTTCAAAATTTGCAATCCAGAATCTACTTATGCGCACCTGAGGGCCCAACTCTCGAGCATCATCCCGAACCCTGTTGTGATTATACTCTTCCCCATCCCAAATGCTATATTACCCAGAGCCCTGCTCTGATCCCCAATCCTTTTCATCTCAGGACTTGCTATTCTTTCCCAGGATTTTTTCTCTAAATTCCCTAGCCCATCTCAAAAGATTTCTCCAGCTGTTTATATTCTATGCTTCCAGCCAACTTGTATCAGAGCTTCCTATGCCACTCCAGTTGCCTCAACTTTCTTCCCTCACTAACACAATGCTGCCATTACTCCTGAGCTTTGTGTCTGGGGCTGCTGCCATTACTTCACCCCTTCTCCTTTCTGTTCTCACCCCACCAAAATCTAAGAGGCTGCCCACACCTACTGATGTCCTTCTGTGTGCTATTACTGCCCACCGTTGCCCTGCCCATTTGGCTTTGTGTAAGAATATAACCTCACCTTATAATTTCGAATTTCTGCTTCCTCAAGAACTACTAGAAATCAAGAAACTACTAGATTTGACTGGGACAGGGATGGGGGAGGAGGCACTGCGAGAAAAGATACACAAGATGGCAAATACCTCTTTAAATAGTAATTTCTGTACTAGCTTCCCTATGAATGCATTATATGAAATTATATTTAAATTATCTGCATATTTACTTTATACCCCCGCATATTCCCATTTTAATACGGAACTGCCTTGAAATGTAAAAGCATGTGAAAACTTCCAATCTTCCACTCAGTGGCAGCAATTTATAGGTAAATTAGTTTGAGGGGTTTAATTTTGAACTGACCTCTGATACCTCTAATGAGTGTGGTACCTGTTTCACGTTAGAATGGAGCAGGTAATAAAAGAAAGAAGTCTAATAAGCACAGATTAGGGAAGATGCAGGATTAACAGTTTTTCTTTTCTTTGTTTTTGAGGGGCAGGGGGAAGGGAAGGTGGGGATGGGTGGGTTTCAGGTTTTTGGTGTTGGGGTTTTTTGTTTGTTTTGGGTGGTGGTGGTGGTTTTGGGGCTTTTTAAACTCACAGTTCTTTCTGAAAATTCCAAAGTTCACTGGTTGTTGTTTTTTTTCTGGAGATTAGTACTAATTTTTCCAGTCTGGGTGCAGATTAAATACTAATTTTTAACACCATATTAATTTTTCTAGCAGATGGATTTATTAATTTCAGTTATTCTTTTTAAAACAGATAATCTTGACAGTTCTGAAGATTGGCTAATAAATGTGACTATGACTATTCGCCCATCCACAGACACTGGTGTTATGTTTGCCTTGGTTTCTAATGAAACAGTGCCTCTTGCTTTGTCCATAGTGGACTCTAACTCCTCTGACTCACAGGTGATCTTACAATTATCATAGCAGCTGATACACTTATAAGTCACATCTCTTGTTTTTGTCTCACTTAACTTACTACTCCATTTTTGAAAAAAATCAAACTAAAACCAGCTACTTACACTTCCTTACAGTGGAGCTGGTAGGCTGAGTTAGTATTTTGGTAAGCATTTAGATCATATAATGATGTACAGAAAACGTATTACTATTAATGATTGCTACAGCAGTGACTAAGCTCTCTTATGTCAAGTACTATCCATTACGTCACATCTTCTTAACATTCCTTTCCAAACGCAAAAAGCAGAAAGGGGAATATGACAGAAGCAGATCAATGATATTACAGTAATGGCATCATGTCAGTATCAATTTATAAACAGATCTTTTTGTCCTTAGGTTTCCCTTTACATCTGTTTACAACAGGCATCCCAAGATAAAGTGTGATTATACACCATGGTTAATCCATAAGGACCGATAGTGAACACTTGGTTACCTTTGAAACTGTAATCCTTTTGCCCTAAGAGAGACAGGATTTCACCTCAGAACCATAGCCAGAAATGTTTTACAGAGAACGTTGTCACTAAGAAATCTCAGAATATACATGAATGGCATTCATCAAAGGTTATGCTTATACATCAGCGTTGTTAACTTTTCCAACTTAAGGTTCCAGTTTGTCAAATGTGGCTCTAACGTTTCCTTTTCTTCTACTTCCACATACAAAATGCATCAGAACTAAGTATAATTGTGTGTTAAAGTTATACGTGACATCCTTTGTGACCTACCATTCTTCCATTTAGAAAATCATTGTGACAATCGGAAACATCACTGTTGCGCATCTGGAATCAAAGAAGTTATGTACACCCAGAAGAGTGCTGGTTGGGCTTCTAGTAACCAGACAGCAACTTGAACTGTCTGTTGATTCACACACAGACAGAAGCAATTCAGAGCAACTGTCGATCCTGCATCAAGCAATGATGGCAAATGTTGTTACTTACTTGGGTGGCCTGCCAGGTAAATTCTGTTCCTCCTCATTAATTTGATTATTTGTACAAGACTGATTATATTCAGCCTTACCAAAGCTATAAAAATACTATACCTGTACAAAAACAGGGTCCGTGTCCTGTTCCCCCGTCCCGCCCACCAAGTGGTTCTTGTTTCATCCTGTCTATTCAGCTTTCGAGGGAGGCTGCTTTTCAAAAGTAGCATTATTAGGCCTATTAGAAAGGAGTCTCTCGAGGTCTGAATTTGGAAAATACCTTGTATTTTGAGCTGGGGTGGAATGAGCATTGCATATTTCTGAAATGCCACCAGCTGGCACAATTTAGGAACTGCATCAAGCATGTAAGAAAAAGGAGCATTCACAAGTAAATTGTCGGAAGTGCAGAAGTCAGGAATATGGTTTCAGCAATTAAAGTCTGGGCAGCAGATGACTGGCAATCTTTATGAAACAGAAAATGTGTTGAAACAACAAATATTTTGTTTAAAGCAAGCTGCAAGTGTATCTCCAGTCTTAAGACTTGTACAAACGTTGTTTTGTACAGAAAGTGTACACATGCTTATCAGTAAAATAGTTTGACTTCAGGGTGAATCATGAAGAAAAATGGCATTGCCACAGAGGAGGCATTTTCAAAGCCTAAGATCCTCAAACTTGAAAACTGGGAAAGACACCGTGGTTATGACATTACTACTGGCAGAGTTACTACTGTATCCTCTCTTAAACAAAGTTATTTTAGGGAGAATAAGTTACAATTCCTAAGGAAATTTTGAGACGTAGAACAACATAGTCTTGAACTGACACCCATCTTATATGTAGGCTGCAGTGTCATAGCGCTGCCCCAGATACAGCCAGCCATTATCTGCAGTGTTTCTTCTGCAGGAGAAAAGGGTGCACAGGAGTAGAAAGAGAAGAGGAACTGTGTGTCCATTGGAGATTATCTCTTTAGGCTTTTCTTCCAAGGTAGCATACACAGGGGAAGCTGGAATTATGGTTCTACCCTCCAGACTTGCTTGTTAGAATAGAAGGGAGGTTTAGGGCAGCACTGCAGGTACCATGGCCTCTGTCTGCAGTGATGGGTTCCTCCGTACCCAGGCCCATATGTTGGAATTGACTTGTTCTCTACAAGTCTTCATACACTGGTAATAGAGGATGTAACAAGATTTAGGTGCCAAATATGACAATTTGTACTCTAATTTTGTTTTTGAATGGATGTGCAATATCTTGGGTACCAGATAACCGGGTTAGTTCAGTTTAAATTGAACATGTAGAATGAGAAGAATGCTCTAATGGTGCAGGACCATCACATATTGCAATAGGTAAGCATCAGTGTTTTTGTGATACCTCCTCACTTTTAAAAGAGGTGAAGTCAGTATTCACTTAGTAGAGGCAAGCCAGTAGGTTAACTGAGCCATAGTAACTCAACTAAGTTTCTGGTCATTTCTTAGACCTCTTCATCTTTGTGATATTTAATGATCCTTTCTAGTACCTTGCCAGCCACAGAGTAATTGGCATCGTAAGAGCTAAGACCTTGGCTTCAGTCATTTATCCCAAATAGATAAGAAGCTAGTTACTTGCTGCTTCTTAAAAATAAGTGTAAACTCTCCACTTTAAGAGGTATCTTCAACATGCAAATTAACAAAAAACCCTCTGTATGCATAAACAGTTTCTACTTAGAGGTCTGAAAAAAAAGCAAGAACCTCCCCCACGTTATCCAAAGCAGCCTTTTCCACAACAGCCTGTAAACAAAGAGAAAAAGTAATACAGGAAAAGTACTTTCTCTCCCTGTGTACAGCCAGTTTGGCTACACTGATCCATTTACACACTCTAACCCACCCCTGAAAAGCCTCTGGGTTTACTGATAGTGTAAAAAGGTAGGTAAGGATCCCCACACTTAGCTACAGTGCACAGAACTTTACAGTTAAAAGGGACCTAACAAAATACGCATTTCATGAAGACCAGAAGTCTTTGATACACATTTCTGCAAACTAGTAACAGCGTTGGGAGTATGTCTTTATTAATTGATACAGCACAACCAGTGCCAGCTAAATGAGCCTTGCGCAGTTCTATGGCAGCAGTGTGATCATCACTGAAGTAAAAAGAGCAGAATCTACAGGACTGTGCAGTACCTCAGCTTACAGCAAAATACAGTTACAAGGAAGCAATGTTTCTTGTTCCCCAGACAATCAGCTCTGTCTTCTAGGAGGGATAGGGTGATTAACATCTGGGGGGGGAGATGATGCTTTTGAGATCAGCTTCTAGACATCCTCATTCTAGTTGCTGAAGGTGCTTGGATCACCTTATGTCTACTTTGTAAGAATCCAGTTGTCCCCTAAGACCTCAGAGCAATGCCTGATTTTGTGCTTAATACATTGCTTCCTGGAAGCATACGCATGATCTGATTTTGCTGTAACCCAAACAATACCTCAATGAGCAACAGATAAAGTGAGTCTTTTATGGAGAAATTCACTTCGAAGAAGCAGTAAAATATGTGGAGTTCCCAGGGGTCCCTATCTGAGAACTTGCAGGTTTGAATCCAGAGTAGCTTTCTGGCAAAAGCAAGATGGTTCTTTCTGTGACCTCTAAACCATAAACATCTGTTTGTAGGTCAGGACAAGAGCAGTGGGCTCTAGGAAACAAGCTATTGATTCACTGTTGTTAATACAGGAAACACTACCATCAAAAACATTCACAGAGTTCGATTTCTAGATGGGAATAGACTTCTAATGCATATTTCAAATTTTACTGACCTTTCAGTGTAGTTGACTTGATCTCAATCTTAAAAAAGAGGGAGAAGAACTTAAATGTTTCCTGCCAAAATTGTTCTTTTCTCCCACCGCTGACTAATGGATGGGGAATGAAGTATTCCCCATGTTTTTGCTAATCTGAAAAATACGTAAGAATTTGCATGCCTTGGCCTAATAAGTTGAATGTGTTTCTGTGCAGATGTTCCTCTGGGTGCTACGTTAGTAACCGCGTTTTATAATGGCTGCATGGAGGTGAAGGTCAACAACAGGCAGCTGGATCTGGATGAAGCCATTTCGAAACACAATGACATTAGATCTCACTCGTGCCCACTGATTATGCAGTAACCATCCAACTCTTAATTTAACTTCTTTTCTTTCAGATATAATTTGTGTAATTAGTCTCATGCCATAATGAAGCCTGTATTATTTTATTCAAGGTGTGCCAGGAAAATAATCAACAGCATGGTTTTCCTCCCTCTTATATAGAAGGGGGCAGGGGGGGAGGAAATCCCCTCTTTTTGGCTGTGAAAAGACACTCAAGATCAAAAGTCTATAAAATGTTCTTTTATTAATATCAGTGATAAATCTTAAAGCTAGATTTATCTTCCATGTTCATACTATGCCCTAGATATAGTTTGGAGACAAAGTTCAGGAAGTTCTTTTTAGAACCAATTTTACTTCTTATTTTTCATATGTCACCACAAAGTTACAAGTTGCAAATTTTTGTAATGTATTTGAATCTAAACAAAACTAGTCTCATGAAACTCATGAGGTTTTCCAAGCATAGAACAGAATGAAAAAATCTCTACAGGTTTTGTAATACAGTTTTTTGTAAAGGAAAAAGTACCCCAAAATCCAGACCCCAAGCTTTATGTGACTATGTTTACAAGTTATATCAATATTGGTAAAGGAACTTCAAAACTGAAATGTTTTGTAAGTAGCTCGGTTTTTTTAGGTAGCTCTCGTTATACTGTACTGGCTTAAGTTCTCTCTTAGGAACCCAGCTTTATACTTTTAACAGAGTTCTGGATCAGGTCAGGTAATCTACTTTCAAAGGGGGTTAAAATAGAACCCAGGGAATCCTGGAAAACAGAGGAGATGGCTTGGAAGAAGGAGCTCTGATCTTCATCACAGGACATCAAACTGGAAGTTGCTAAGTAAAGCTGAGAAGCTGCAGCAAACATTTCTTCCACTTATGACAGATCTAGCACCCCTCAATATGAGCACCCTCTAACTGTCCATCGTATCCCTTTTATTTAGGTCAGCCTTGCATTTACAGAGCCCTTGTGAGCCCTGTTGTGGTTGTGTTTCTGACGTACTTGAAAGCCTAAATTTTGCTAGTAACATCAGAATGTAAAGCCATATTCTGCTCGGCCAGGTAGTTAGAAAAGTATTGTTTTCCTCAGGTGTGCTCATTTCAAGCACATCTAATATTTCTTTAGCATCCTTTGAGAGTTCTTTCCCCTTCCAACCTCATTTTCACACTAGAAGCCTCCCTGTGCAGCTCACCTAGTGGTTTTGTTAACCCCAAACCAAATAAATAGCAAGAGAATTGCTGTAAGCAATGAATATATACTCTCGTGCATCCATCAGAGAGACATTTATCTGCCAGGATTCTTGACCTGAGGTTTGCTTTCTTTGCTTGAGACATTGAAGTGGAAATGTATATACAGAAGGATGGATTGTGACAATATTAATTTTGAAGGACTGCTTTTCTTCAGAGAGATTCCCAGTGACATTAATGAGGACTATCATTAGTACATCAGTATGGCAGAATCTGAGCCCATCTTTCAAAATTATTGCTTTGTCTGAGGTTATTGTTAACTTCACTTCCCACTTGCGTGATGTGATACAGGATTTGCTCTGACTTTCACACCAGCCAGCCCCAGTACAGCCTCCGAATCTGCCCAGCACTGCCTCATAGGTAGCTGCTTAGCAGCAGGAATACCGTAGGACTGACACCAGGGACTAATTGCCCGCGACTACTACACATTCACTTTTCTACATGGCACATAAAAAAAAAAAAAAGCTTTCATTTCCTCAGACTCCTTGGAAGGGAAATAACTGCAGGAAAGCATCCCTCCTGCTCTCCTCCCACCACAACACCCATATTCTTCATTTGGGCCTAAGTTGAAGAATAACTTGACTGAAATAAGCAGGTTTTGCATGCGAGGTGGAGCTGAATTGGGACTTTTGATATTAAATACATGTCGTCACTTCATTTATAGTATTTCAGCAGCACCCGCTGAATTCTAGAAAGTCCTCGGGTCAGCCTCTGCTTTGTACAACAAACACAAACAGTGAGATGAGGAGCATAAAGTAAAGTGTCATCAATACTCTAAATGTTTATATTGGCCTGTGCAAACAGAAGAAAAGGTTTGGTAGGGTTTTTTTAAGATTTTATTTGTTTAAGTGTAATAAATGGTATAGAGATGAAATGAAAGGAAAAAAAATAATTTTCTCACACAGACACCATTTCTGGTTTTCATGGAATAGTATTTTAGGGTTTTGTAGTTATAATGAAACCGCTGCATATTTTTTTAAATGTAAAAGTGCCTCCCTATTGTAAGGATTAAATAAAGCATCAATTGTGAATTTCTTTTCATTTTAGGTTGTATTTGCATATCTTTGTTCATTTTCACTGTGCAAGACTTGTTGAAGTGGTCAAATGGCTTACTCAGAGGGTTGTCCTAATCATAATGAGCATCAAAGAAAAGAAGTGGCTCAAATTAATATGCTGTCCAAATAGGTATCCAATATTCTCTAGACAAATTTTTAAGTCTATTCATTCTTTAATATTGCCTAAGGAAATTTAAGCTATGCTTAAAACTACATATGGAAGAAAGGACATCAGTGAGAGTTACCGATTTATATTTTTCCTCCTTCATCAGATGTATTTCATTGTTTTTTTAATCATCATAATTTCAGCAAGGGCCATTCAGTGCTTATGCAGAACAGCTGGACCTGCTTTGTGCTTTTTCAGCTCCTGTGCACCAAGTGTTACCAATCAGTGTGTCCTAATTTCCTTGAAAGTAAAATCTAGTCATGGAATTGGTTATCATTTATACTAGAGCAGCTTCCTGCTTACATGCCTGATCTGAGTTTACTTTACATGCTTTAAAGCCTGCATGTCTCCTGGTAGATGGAGTGCAGACGCCTTCACTGTTAATACTCCAGATCTTCAAAGAAAGAGAGGCCAAACTCATTTTCACTTATTCTAGTCCTGCTTATCGCTGAACAACCCACCGATGTCAGTCCTTCGATGTCATTAATTGTGTGTACACGCTTAATATATTGTTGCCTCAGCAACCTTGTTGTATCAAAATAACCACTCCGATTGGGGAGAAATTTCATCTGCCATAAAAAACAGCTATGTACCAAAAAAATTAGATACAAGGAAAACCGCAAGGGAGAAAGTAAGGCATCACTTTGCAAATAGTAATAATAATAATTAGAAAAAAAAAAAAAAAGAACCAAGACGCTGAGACTCTCGTTTTGTCCCAGCTTCTTTTCCTGACCACAGTCCTGCAGCAGCAGTTCAGAGCAAAGTGACCTTGGTTCCCGTCATTTTAGGAAGCTTATTGCCCGACACATTGGTGCAAAAGTGCCAGCAAGATGGGGATACTGTTGTACTGAAGATGGAGATGCTGTTGTACTGCTGTTGGAAATCAAAAGGAACAGCAACAAAAAACTCTATCCAAACTACTTACAAAAACCTTCATAATAACAGGGTTTACCATTCATGGTTTTTAAAAAATGCTTCCTAGCCACAAAATGACTGCACCCCCATTGGTGCACTGGGCATATCCTTTCGCTCTAAGGGTACTTGGATTTCAATAGGAATATGTGAATAAGCAGCTAAATCATAAGCTGGTTCTGAGTAAGGGAGCTAGTATGTTGCTTACAGGCACTTGAATCAGTTGAGTGGTTGCAAATCAACACAGCTGTATGTAATTCAGGACTTAATTATGTGGGGTTTTTTATTAAAAAAAAAAAAAAAGTGTTTTTGGTTGGTGAGGGTTTTTTTCCCCCCCCCCAAGGAATTTGTAGCATCTCAGCAAATAAGGAATGTGGAAAAAACACAAGTAACAAGAAGCCAGTATCACAAAACACAGGTTTGCAGAGTCAGATTTTCCTCCCTCCACCATCATTCGGGATGAGGAGCATGGGAAGTGCAACAACATATAAAACAACCGCCCCACACCCCCTCATGCAGTTAGGTGTATTTTGGGAAAGTCAAGATACACACAAAAATTCTTGAAATACTGCTGTTGACATAATTAACATTTCCATACACAAACATGAAAGCATCCTGCGCAGCAATCTGTGCCCCAGGATTTTTGAAGCAGCGCGGTGCTTTGTTTCTGTCTCTTGATTTTGGAAGCACCAAAAAGGCAGAAGTTCTTGCTGAGCGCTTGGGGGAGGGACGCACACATATAAAAACCCCCAAAACCATCAGAAACAACACTAACCGAAAAAACCCTAAACCCTCACTAAAGAACACACACCCCAAAACTCACAAACTGATAACATCCAGTAGGTGTTTTCACCTCCTTTCCATCCTCTTTTCCACCATGCCCCTCCAAATACATAAAAGCCTCTTTCCAAAAAAAAAAAAAACCCAAACAAAAAAACCCAAAAAACACAAAACAAACCACAACCTTTTTTTGCCTTTTTTTTTTTTTTTTTAAAAAAAGCTTGCTTTTTAACCTCTCTTGGCAATTTTTACATCATCCAGCATGGCACCGGCTTGCTCAGCAGTTGGAGCTGTATCCCCCCTCTCCCCAAGACGAGGTGTATGCATGCACGTAGTCGAGCAGGCGCTCTGCCATGTGAACTGGAGCTTAAACGAGGGCTTCAGGTTGCCCTTGGGCCACCAGCAGAGTAACTGAAGGCACAAGGCTCTGGTCTGCGATGCCAGACCTGCTACGGATCGAGCCTCTTGCTCACCTTTCCTCGTAAGCAAACAGGTCCTCAAAGCACTTCTGAAAATCTTGCTTTGCTTTCACAAGCCTTAACAGCTCCCGGGTAGTGCTTCGTTAATGCTCACGAAGCAGCTGCGTTTCCCTTCCCTCTCCCCACCCCAGTTACGAGGAAAACAAACCCCAACGCAACAATACCCTCCTCCAAAGTTACAAACCCCCGTATAATCAGGTTTCCTGGAGGCAGGGCCAGAATCAGCCTCGTTCTTCTCTGGTGGGGTCAAACCTCTGCTGGCAGCTGCCTGCAGCTCCCCTGGGGAAGCACGTGCTGACAGCACCGCTGGCGCCCGGCACGAGTAAACCAAAGACATGGTAAGGGCCACAGGACTGGAGAGCAATGCTTCTAGAACTTACTAGTGGTTTTCTTTATGGTATCATAAATAAAACATGAGTTCCATGTAAAGCCTTCATTAACAAGACATAAGCTGCAAGACGCAGGCTAAGTTCTGTGTGAGTTGTTACAAGTTTTGGGTAGCACAGCAGAGACAGGATAAAAATGGCTTTGCTTAAAACAACCCCAAAAAAAGAACAGTTCACGTGTGGGACAGCCAACATTTCTGATCATCATTCAGCAGGAGCTTACCTTTCCAGGACAGGTTTTTCTCTTCTTCAAGTTCTGGTGTGATTCCCATCAACTAAAACTATTTAACAAAACCCACAAGAACAAACAAAAATACCCCCCAAACCCCAAAACAAACCAAAAAACCCTACCTACCCACCCATGACCATCATTAAAGCAAGCCCTACACTTTTCTAGCCTATCACAGAGTGCTTGATCATCCCCACCAGCTGCTCACAGAACCCTGCTAACGCAGCCCGTTGAAAAGCGATCTTCTCCTTTACACCTGGGTGGAAGCCAGCCTTTTGCTTGAAGGGTTGGTTGTTGGGTTGGTTTTTGTTGTTGTTGTTTGTTTTCTGTAACAGAAACCTGTTTGCCTGGAACAGGCAAAGCCTATCACCTTGTAATTCACAACTTTCTATCACCACACTGGGCAGCAGACGAACCGCAGTCTGTGTCTCGGTGAAGGTTTGTACACGCTCTCACCTTTTTGGAGGATTCCTAAGTAGTTCATTGGCAGCTTCACAAAATCCTCATCGTGAAGTCATTACTCTGCATTTGCTCTTTTCCACAGATGTGAACCAGGATGACATCAGGATCTGCCCCAAAAGCATCCTTCCAACTGCTGGGGTGGGCCAAGACCCCCAGCCCTTGGGGTGCTCCACCCTCTACGGGAAATGAGATTAGTCAGGGTCAAACAGTCAGGAGAGGACCTCGAGTCCTGCCTTCGCAACCAAAAGCTGCTTTTGTAGGCACTTAGCTTTTCAGGCAAAGATAATTGAACAGCATTTCCAAACATGCTCCATATTACAAAAAAAAATGTCTCTTTAAATGCACGACAAGTAAGACCAAACATTTCAAGCAAGATGAACGCAGTTACTGTAGATCTTCTTTAAGCGAGGCGAGCCTTGCGGTATTATTGTCTGAATTCTTTAAAGTCTTCCCTGTGTAAATAGAAGTCATCTGACAAAAATTAGAGATACAGGCTGAGTTTTTTTCAAATGAGCAGACAGAATGTAATCACGATAATTCGTCGCAAGATGGGTTGGTAAATTCTTTATGTGTCACTGAAAAGCCCAATCATTGATTTAAATGATGTGAATCTTCTCATATTTTGTTCCTGCAGAAAAGAAAATGGGGGTTTACTGCTGTTTTAAAGCAGGTAACTTAAATGGTAACTCCCTTATCTGCTTGTGCTCTGTAGCAACCTTCCTTCTGAACCGGCTTTGGACTTTTATGGAAAGGTGAGGACACCAGGAGCCCCCGGTTCCCCACCCCTGACGCCAGCGGCAGTTCCTTGCTCCGCTTCAGTGTCTGTGCTGTCATTAGCAGAGGCTGATGAAGCAGAGCTATGACCTATGATCTCAAGGGCTGGAAATGTAGTTTAGCTCATCTGTAAGAAAGTAAGAACAAACTTTGCCAATATTTCTAATGTCTGGCTACTGCCAGAAGCCTGAAGAAACTGTTGCTAACCAAGGATGACAATGATTTAATCAGTCTTCCCTTACACCCTGTTGTAAGTCTTGATATAAAAACCACTCTCCACCCCCCAAAAACAGCCCATCCAGCGAAACTTTAGAAGTGGACATTAGGTCCTCAGGACCACGCACAATGAGTATTATTAAACACCGCCCTGAAGCACTTTGTGCCTCTGCCCAGAACCAACTGGGTTTTCCTTCATTGTGTGCGCTGTGTTTTCTGCTGCTAATGTTGGCTTTAACTCCTAAATTGCAGAGAGTGTTTGTGTAGGCAGGTGGCAAAACCAAACCTGAAGGAATGATCTCCAGGGGTGCAAAGGGACATTAGGCATCCACCTGCTGTTGGAAGTCGGCCACCCCACTGCCCTTTGTGCCTCCGAAAATCTGTTACACAGCCAGAAGAACCTGCCCTACACACAGTACCTCAAAGGCAAAACTTAACACTGCGCGTTACTCTTTACCAGAGCAGAGATCTGCCTGGATACAAACACGGAGCTTTATGTTTGCAGTCAGAGGAGCAATGCAACAGGTCCAAAGGTTCTCTGACTTCCAGCAAAAATGAATCGCGCTTGTGACAGCACCGCATCGGGAGACGGGTTTTAGCCTGTCCCTGCTAAGTATGACGCATACAGAGAATGAGAAAGCAACTTTTCAGACAACCTAAAAATCTGATGTCTTCCAGCATCTGTTGCAAACTGTACCATAGATAAATTCATAGCATAATACATTTTTAAGTGTTGAACATAAGCCACATTGGCTGTACCCAGCAATGCCAAGTTTAAACTCCAGCTAGAAAAGTTCTACCCAGACTTTCAGTTCCCAGTGACGAAGGAGGCTGCAATGACACTTTTGCAACTTGCAATTTGCCTGGTGCGGAGAGTGGGGCGCAGAGGATGTACAGCCCATAGGTGATACACCCACCCCCCAGGAAGCAATGGCATTTACAACCGCCCGTCTGGCTTTAAACAAGCTGCATGTGACCCCGGCACGGAGCAGGGTGCCAGCCCATCGCTGGATGCTGCCTGCTAAGGGGGGGTGGGGGGGGGGGGGGGTGGGGCGGGGGAGAGCCCCGGCAGCGGTTCTGGCTGCCTGTCCGTCACCTCTGCAGACACTGCAATAGTTCTGTGCTGATTCGCAAAGATGCTTACAGCAATTCTGCGTCTTCGTATTAGCGACAAGGGTTTGTCTGCTCAAGGACTTGGGCTTTGTGCTGCGGGTCACGAGGCTGACTTTTCCCCGGAGCACAGCACCAGTTTTGTTACCTTGCCTTGTAGGGCAGACACCAATCCTGCCCCCTGACCCGCTTATTTAGCCTTTATAGCAAGAAAAAGATTGTCCAAACGCTGCCCCGAAGGCAAACTCTCTATTCGATGTTAGTCCCCTCCCCCCACGTATGAGGTTTCCCATCCATCACCCACACCAGCAAAAGCAGATCCGTGGATGTACTGCTCCTCACCGAATGTTCACCTGGGAGTTCCTCTGGGTACAAACAAAGGATTTTGAGATCCCAGCGAACACACGTCTGACCTGCTTGGCTTAGCAATAAAATAACGGCTATGGTAGCTGCCAGCGCAGCAGCCTCGCTGGCAGTGTGAAGGTTCGTGGGATGCTGGGTTCTACCAGGCTCGGGCATCACCCACACTACGGAGCCCTCCTCTGGTATTTAGTTATCAATTCCCTCGCTGTTTCATAAACCAGAAAAGAATCTGGCTCCCTTTCGTATGACTAGGTTGGTCATACAGGACTCTACCTCTTTCTCTGCATTTGTCAAACCTCCTCATTTCTAGCCCTTCCATTCCTTTTCTCTCAGCTCCAGGCTCTTCAAGTCTCCTCGTGCCTCTGGATGAGGAACTGCCGACCTGAGCCTCCTTCTCTAATTGGCATCACGCTTATTTCCCTGCCTCTGTTGTTGATCACAAAGTGGGATTCAAAGCACCTGGTGCCACCCAACAACATTTTAGTCTTAATACTGAGGTTATGCGGCTCTGCAAGCTGTACCTGCGCTTAAGGGAGAACAGGAGCCCCGGCTGTTCCCCTGGACCAATCTGTGCTCCATCAGAAGGGGCTGTCCTGCCTCCAGGGCTGCTCCCGGATGCCGCATCCCCTGGTGATGATGCAGTTTTGAAGGCAGAGGTGCCAGCTGTTGTGGAGAACCTGAATTTTGAGCGCTCTCAGGGTGGTGGCAGTGCAGTAAGGCTCCTGCCTCACCCTCTGAGGTGGCGTAACCAGCTGTTGTTGAATTCAGGTCGGACTCTGTTGGTGGGCTCCCCGTAACAGCTGCACTTCCATCTCGCCAGTGTGCAGGGACTTGCTGCTGCTACAACTTCATGGACACCAGGGTCTGCTTTCAGGTTCTCTGACACTGGTTTTGGGAACCTCTGCTTCTTTGTTGAGGGCTTGAGCCCTTTTAACAGGAAACACAGGTCTTGTCTTGACCCTTCCAACACTCCACTACCCTGGCAAAAGGGATGTTGATGTCAATGCTGACATTAGGTTGCTGTATAGCACTGCAAGGGAAAAGTGTTTTCCCGCTGCTGACCCTTTAGAGTCTGACTCTTTATATATGGTTGGTTGAAGTGCCGGTCTTCAACAAATACCTGGAGAAAGCTGGTGGTGTGGGTCCATTACTGGAAAAAATCAGTAGATGCTTAGCTGGTCATGCAAATTGTATTGTTGCTGTGTTCATTGAATTATCTGCTGTGGAACATCATCACTAGACCTGCCCTTTGCTTCTCCTACCTGCTGTGGGAAGAGGAAGAGAATTCAACAAAAAATACTGATCCTTCCAGGAAACACACATCTGAAGCTGGTGGTCTCACCAACCAGCTGTCGTTTTATTATTTCTTTGTAAATCTTTGGTTTCCAATAGAACACTTTCTGTCCTGGGTCCACTACGCTTCCCTAGGACTGGGGCACTGCTTTTCATTTGCATTCTCTGTTTCCTGGCCAAGCACTGTATCACAACCAGGGAAAGCTTGCAAGAATGCAGCAGCGTATCGAGGTGGAAAATAAACATTCCAGGGATACGGCAAGTACTTCCAAAGTGAGCAGTATGCCCTCAGCAGGGTCAGAAGCAATGTTCGGTCAGAAGGGAACACAAGCACATGATGGCTGGAGACAGCACAAATAAGATTCCTTACACAAAGCAGTCTGCAACGTGGGCAGGGGAGCTTCTGCTTACGTGATAAAAGCCGATGGCCTGGATTAAACTCGATCTGCGCTTCTGCCAGCATCTACCAGCTGCAGTGACCTGTCCACCCAGCCACTCTGCCTGTGCCTCCTTGGTCAAATATATTTAATTAAGATACTGAAACCAATGAGAAGTGCCTGCTGCTCACCTGGCTAACCAGTGATGTGCTGTCAGTGGAGTGTGTATGTGCGGACAATCACATATTTTAAGGACAAAACATTCCCCCTCCCCGTCCCCCGGAGAATTTCCACCTTGGCTGACAAACCTCTTTCACGCCAAAGAGGTGTGTTATTTTGGATGTGCTATTGCCGCTGTCTCCCTCTATGCTTTGATACGATGGGATGCACCAGATCTTAAAGAAACGCTCTTATCCGTGATGTTTATGTAAGCTCTTAAAGTTGACACAGGTACCAGGAACACACAAGCCAGGCTTATGTGAAATATTTGCTAATACAGCTATCAGCCTGGCAACAACATCTTGGAATTTGGTGGGCTTTCCACATGCTTGGCAGCGATGACTTACATTATTTTTTTTTTCCCCTGGGGATCAGCTATCCATCCATTTGCTGTTCCATAAATCAGGTTGCCAGAAATAAAGTCACTTTCTAAAGTGCAAGATCTTAGCAACGGGAAAGCTCGGTTTCTTTCCAAAATTCGGTATTTTTGTGTTGCCAATGAAATCCAGAAACGCGAGGGAATTGCAGAAATTTGGTGGAACCCAGCTCCGGAGGGAGCCCCGGGCCGTGCGGGGTGCGGGATTCCCGGGTGGGCAGGGCAGAAGGTGCCCCCCGAGGCGGGGTGGCTGCGGGGGCACCGGGCTGGCTCCGGGGGCTCACGGGCGTTAGCCACGGCTTGTGTCCCAGCTGCATTCCCGCAATTCCCGGTCAGTCCCAGCTGAAGCGCGGGGGTGAATAACACAGCGGAACGGGGGGGTGAGGGTGAGCAGGAGGGAGGGAGGGCAGAGCTGCCGGCTAACAGGGCAGGCTCACGGCGCCCAGCCCTCGCTCGGGCTCGCTGCGCCTGTTGAAACCGTTTGCCCCCCCCCCCCCCCCCCCCCCCCCCCCCCCCGCCCCCCGCGCCGCGGGGCCGGGGACGCGAACCCGCCACCGCCAGCACCGGCGGGGCGAGGGGGCGGCGGGGACCGCGGGGTGGCGCTGCGGCACCGGGAGAGCCGCCACGAGACGGGGGCGGGGCCCGGGGCCCGGGCCCGCGGCCACGCCCACCCCCGCGGGGCACGCCCACGCGTTTCGCCGGCCGGGCCTCCCGCCGGCCTGGCCACGCCCCCGCCGTCCCGGCCACGCCCCCGCGGTGCAGTAAGTAAGGAGCAGGCTGAATCGAGCACCAGCCCCTCCCTTAACAGACCCCTCGGGGGTTCATCTTCCGCGTTTCATCTTCTACTATAATTTATGTGCCAGTTAAATAACTCCTGGCCTTCTCAGACTCGTGAAGCCCTGGAAAAACAGTCGAATTTAAATTATTTTTTTTTTTTAAATTGATGGGCAAACAGGATTCCTCCCCGCCCCTGTAAAAAGCAGGCGTTTAGGCTGGTGGAGCAGCTGAAATGGCATGTGAAGGTTTCGTGGCGTAACTGTGGCCCATCCGAAGTGACCTGGGTAAAGTCGTCCTCGCCTCCCGCTAGTCCTATTGCTTTGCTTTCAGGGAATGAAGAAGGCTCCACCTCAGGGTTGTAACGGTTACAAATTATACATAAAATCAGAATAAACCCCTGTGAATTGCAAATAAGGATAAAAGCAAAGAATTCATCACTCTCAATAGCTATGATCTTCCTAAATAAAAAAATGTAAAATGTTCAAAGTATATTGGGCAGAATCGTTTTAGCTAACCCAAACCATTCCATAGTAAAATATCGGCAACACACTCCGACAGTGATCTCCGGGAAGTGGGGGATCCCCTCCAGTCACATTTTCAAGTGTCTCTAAATGCCCTGGTCACTCCCAAAGGCTTCCAGCTCAGCTCGGCGCTGGCAGCACCCAAACCATACAGCTTTGTATGGACCATAAAGGCGGATGAAGGAGTTGTTCAAGGTGTAACAAAGGCAACAGCCACCTGGAGATGCTCATTTGCAGTTATATAGCTGCACAGGCTATTCGTGACAAAAGAGAAAAAAAAGAGAAGAAGAAAGAAGAAAGAAAAAAGAAAGAAAAAAAAAGAAAAAAAAAGAAAAAGAAAAAAGAAAAAAAAAAGAAAAAAGAAGAAAAAAGAAAAAGTAAAGGAAAAAAAGAAGCAAGAGGGGAAAAAAAAAGAGGTTTGCTAAGGGATCAGAAGTCAGAGCTTAAGATCCTGTTACCCCCAGCTAGATTCCCATCCCCCATTTCTGGCGATGTTCAGGTGGGTTCCCAAAGCTTTCTAGCAAGAAACAACTTCCTTCTTTCCGAAGCTACACCTGGCGCGAGAAGCAAACCGAATCCCTAACCAGCAATGGAAGCAGCGAGTCCACGTATCGCCATCGACACCATCCCTGGAGCCAAAATGGGCTGGGGTGAGATGAGCACCCCTGCTTCCCATCAGCGGGCACCCTGGGCAGCACATCCATGCGGAATGGCCCGGAGCCCCGTCCGGCAGGGCCAGCGGCACTGAGCGCAGCCCTGCCACCCTTCCCCTTGCACTGGGCACGTAAAAAAGTGTTCTTGTACCGTCTGTGGTGCCGCGGACTGTAAAACAAGAGGGAAAAAAAGCCCAGGTGGAGTCATCTTCTCAGTCAGCTCCTTAGGAGGCACAAGGTGGGCAGAAGGGGGTTCATCCTTGAATGCGGTTCAGCCCCCCCGCAGAAGGCAGGTTTTGCACCACGGAAGGGGAGAAGGAGCGCTGAAGGAAAGGGGAGATGAAGTGCAGAGCTCCAGGCTTTTTCACTCCAGGCTTTTTCATTGCCTTCCCAAGCTCCGAAGGGACCAGGGGAAAGGGGATACAAACTGTGTGCTGACTTACGCCGGTGATCAGGCGGGGACCAGGTGGCCCTTGTATGTCTTAACCAAAAATATCACTTACAATAACCTTAATCCTTATTCTTCCCCTGAGTACTAGGGATGGGGAAGAGAGCTGAGGCCGGCCTCTCAAATCAGCCATGCTAATTCCGCAGGGAAGCGAGAACACCAGCTTTTCTCCCACACGTATGAACCACTGAACCTCTCCCCGTCCCGGTTCAATCAGTGGGCAGCGTTACTCCTTCCTGCCCACCCCTCAGCCCAGCCCCACAGTGCAACGGTCTGATTCAGCCTTGAGGGGCTGGTAACACTTCAAAGTCTCCTGCAAAAAGTCAAGCAATGATAAAAAGTATTACCTGTGAATGGAATTTGGAACAATTATCCATACAAAAGAAGTGGGGCTGGAAATTTGATTTATTTTGCTCTGTAATAAGCATCGGTTTGGTTTTTGTTTTCTTTTTTTTTTCTTCCCTTTTTTTTTTTTCTTTCTTTTTTTTTTTTTTTTCTTCTGTCGTTGCTTTGGTTTTGTTTTGACTATAATAGGGAAAGATTCTACCCCTTTGGAAATATAAAAGCCATATACCCATTGGTAGTTTCCTGGTTGTTCCAAAGTCTTTTCAAAAAGCAGCATCAGGTACAGAATGCCATAGATCTCTTAAGCAAGGCTGACTTAAATGCTAAGATGCAACAAGTGTTTACTGCTCTCTGAGTTTCTTCAGCACTTTCACAGGAGTTGCACGCTTACAGCATGGCCCTTGTCCCTGTTGTGTTAATTTATTTCCATCCCCTTTACTATTAAACCACTCCGGTATCAGCAGCTCCTCAGGACGGTCCCCAACAACTGCCCCTAACAGGGAAACTTCCTTGAGCCCCTCCCTCCCTGAGGAGCATTCACAAATGTGATGCTTTCAGGTTTTCCTCCTATAGACTTGTCCTTCTATAGTGGCCTTTTTATATTTCAGTAATATATTGGCTTCATCAACTTGCTGGCAAACTTCCTGCTCCTGATGTATTGGGGAAAAAAAAAAAAAAAAAAAGCTTTTATGGTTAGATTTTGCACCCTTGCTCCTCAGAAGCTTTTTTGGCCAGCTTTATTGTAGCTTCACATTGAGCTTGCCAGAAGGTTTATTATCTTTTCTGCATTCTTCATTTGGACTTCCATTTATTGAAGGATGTCTTTTTTGCTTTTAATAACCTCCTTAGTTCGCTTTTTGCCATGCTGTCTTCCCTTCTTGTCCCCAGATCTCTTAGACTTCAGGAGTATTTGACCAGACTCCAAACACTCTGAAAACATCAAAAGAAAAAGGGAAAAATACCCAACTTCTCAAAAGCTGCCAGAATTCTATTTTTTTTTTCTTCTTTTTAAAAGTAAATTTGAAACTGAAAAGCCTGCCCACCCTGTAGCAGAAAACTAAGGTTCAAAGTAACTTGCTCCCTCTTACATCCCCTAAAATCATCATAGTTTTCCAGGATGAAAATAGAAGCATCTGAAAAGCTGATGGAGAATACCTTTCATGTGGGGAACCCCAGGAGGCAGAAAGATCGAGGTATGAGATTAAGTTCTTCAATATGCAAAGCATCTACTTGCAGGTCTAAAAGGTTTAATCAGATCTTACGAAGTGACGCAAGTTCAAAGAATTTAACACAGGCGTGTACTGCGGTGCTTGGGAAAAAACACTGTGGTGTCGATAATTCAAGAAGTTCTGAAGTGAGTAATTCTCAAAGCACGTGCGGGGAGCTGGCAAAGACGGTGCCCTTAAAACAGTGGTCGAGAGGGAATGTGTGATTTAGCAAATCAGTCAAGCGGTGAGCTTTCATCTTTGGAGTCCCGGTTTATAACTTACTTAAGGCGTTAATTATAAATGTCTTGGGTATCTGTTCCTCACTTAATTAATCTCCACACTTACGTGAAGTGTGAATCCAGATCATAACCAAAAGCTCTTCTAGCACAGATGGCCTCATCCGACCGGAGGAGAACGAAAGCTGCTTTGGGACCCAGGCACTGCAGAGAGGCAGCTCACATCTAAATGCTTACAAACACTTGCACACCAGCGACGGTGGAAGATTTCGCTTTTTTGCCCAGCAGTTATCTTCCAGGCCTGAGCATCCTGATGTAAACGGGGATCCTCAAAAATTACCGCACAGCGTAAGTCCCCATCAAAGCAGGTTTGGCAGGATTTAACGCGCATCTATTCTGCAGACTTTCCTTAGTGGGTGGCGTTAGCTCACGTGGATCCATACGGTGCCTAGACCTGCACTGGGAACCAAGCCAGGCAATTTAAAGCTAGCATGGATACCTACATTATTGCCCTACGACTGCAGAGTAGACGTGCCTGTCACCTCCTGGTGGCTGGTCCTTCATTGGGTGGTGGTGTTCAATTTCTGATTCAAAGAGTGTTGTTCATTGAGACCTGGTTGATGAAAAGGAAGGGAAGCTGGAAACGGTAAGAAAGATAAGAAGAAGATGAGAGAGAACAGAAAGAGAGGAAGAACCGGGGACCAAAAAAGAGAAATAGATCCTGGAGAAAAAGTCATGAAAAGCAGCAGACATGTCAAAGGCAATTAAGCTGATCTAAATGCTTCAGACCCTGGACTTTTCTCATAATGTACATTAAATGGAGGAACACTGGCAAGCATTTGTTTCACTGCACTACACAAAGCACTCACTAATTAAAAATAAGTAAGTCAAAACTTAGGTTTCTGTGCACATCCTGGTCTTGTACAACTTGATTTTTATAGATTTTTGATGTCTTCTAGTGATGAGTTCATACAGAATAAAGCATCAGTGGATTAAAAAAAAAAATACAAAAACTTAAAAGCTACCATTGTTCTTTACAAGCAGCTGCAGCATGAACATTCTTCCTATAATTAGTTCTGCACGTGAGTTAAAGATGTAATTCCATAATGAACTCATCAGGTTATGGAAGCTTCTACATCTATCATTGATGCCATCTGTTTATTATTGAAAAGGTAGAGATGTGCATGCATTATTGCAAGGCATTGTTAACCACTATAACACTAAACATTAGATGGTAGTAGTTATATGTTTTTTTTGAAAAAAAAAAATAAATTCTAGTTTACTTTTTCTGCACACAGGCAAGCTTTAATTAAGATTGAGATTAACCGAGGCGTCACAGGCTGTGTCTGAGTCACTGTCTCAATTTGGAAGCTCATACGCGTCTATCTTCTAGACTACTACAGCTCTACAGAACTTAAAATTTTGTAGATCAGGGATTATTATATGGAATATCTGACATTTTTTCCCCGGTAAAGGATGGACAAACAGATTTTCTCAGGTAGTACAATCTTTGCCTGCAGACCCACTGAATTTGGCCCTGCAACTCCAGGTGAAGGTCATGCCTGATGAATAATCACAGATTTTAACATCCTCAGTCCAGCTTCACTTCTGCTGAACATTTGCACTGGATAAAGCGTAGTTAAATAACTGAATTAAGTAGAAAATACTGCTATTGAATGAAACTATGAAAAGCTTTATCATGAAGACTTTTTCCTGACTGTGACTGCATAAGTTTTACCACTTAAAGCTATAGTTTTACTATTACTGTTCTAATAGAGGATAAAACAACTTTTCCACTCCTTGAGCAGAACCAAATGTGTTGCAGAGGCATCTGTTTATAATTGTCAAAGGTCTGGTTTCACAGCAAGTGCAAAATCACCAATAACTAACATACCTGCAAATTCCAGTCACCTTTTTCATATAGAAACAAGCTGGTCTATGATGCAGGAGTGCAACACAGGAAAAAAAAAAAAAAAAAAAAAAGAAGGGGTTTGCCACCAAGGACCTGGCTAGCATTCATCAGATAACCTAGAAGAAATTCCTTTTGCGGAAATAGAATTATTATTAAAACACAGCAATATATATATTTACCGTATCACCCTCAAGGTTGTTGAAAAACTTGGAAATGTACTGCTTAATAGCTTAACACTGAAATGCAAATAGAGAGCATCTCCACGTTTAATTTAAAACTGTTGATTTGGGTTTGATTTCCTAACTTTCGGTGACTAGCTTTTGAGTTGTGAGCACTTGAGAATGCTGTTATTTTTATCTCCTTCTTTCCAGTCAAGGGTAAGCAAAACCTGGCTTTCTATACCTAATTTCTTCTTATTGCTGTAAGCTTTGTACATGCACACACATACAGAGGATCATAGCTTCATCTGGCTTTTGTGGACCCAAAGTGTTTCTAAGGAACAATTTTGGATGTGGGACTGTTTTTGATGCCAAACCCTAAAGTTCCAGCTGCATTGTAAAATTGGAAAGCTAAAGCAAATCTCAATTTTACTTCGCTTGGAACCCAATGGGCAATCTTTGGTTGATGAAGGATCACGAACTCATGGCTCTTGCACCTCGAGTGGCTCACCAACCATTTGGTGTGGCTCAAGCACGCAGGCAAAGCCACACAACAGCAGCAGTGTCACGGCGGTGACAGCCCTGTGCTAATCCACATGCCCAGTGAGACAACAGAGCGACCTAACGGGGAGCGTTTACTCAGGTCGCTGGCCCATGCCCACCCTTGGAGAGGGAGGTGGGCTCCTTCAGAGCGCTGCTGGTACCTCCCACATGACAAAGCTTTCCCGGAGCACTCTTCCCAGGTTTGGCTTTCTGGTGCTCAGTTCCTTCAAAATCAGTGCTGCTCCTAACATCAAGAAACTTGTTTGCTCCACTACTGAACAGGTCTTTCATTTTGTTTTTAACCCCTGAACCAAGTAAAAATGACATATCAATAGGGATCTTGCTTGACATAAAAAGGTGCAATATCTGCAAAAAGCATTAGTTCCTTAAGAAAAATGGGAAAAAACGGTGCAGAATATACTAAGAGTGTGTTTTCTATGTGCCCTGACTCAATGTGTGAAGACTCTGCTGGCCAGATTGCTATGGGGACGTCGTAGACTCTACAGAACGAGTGGGACACAAGGAGATAACACACTTTTATCACTTAATCTGGAAAGCTAAGGTGACTTCTCATTCTACATATGGAAAAGAAAAAGGAGACTATCTTAAAAATAAAAACTTCATGCAAAGGAGTAGGTGCTCAAAAAATTAAAAAAAACAAATCCAAAATCAAAAAAGTATATTTTTTTCCCCTTAAATGGATTACATTGAATTGTCACCACCAAAATACAATGTTTCAAATAGTTCATGCAGTCCATCCAAAACACGGACCAAAATCCAAGAGTCTTCACAAACTTTTTTTTTTTAGCTTTTTTGAGTCTACCCTTTTACCTGTTTTGCTGGGGCACCACGAGGCAGGCAGAGGGTGTCATACTGCAGGGGGTTTGGTGGGGGTGGCAGCTTAAATAAGAGCCGTGACGGTGTAAACAGTCTGACAGTCATTTCAAGTGCATTGCTTCCTGGCAGGGATAGACATCTGATGGCCTTATACCCATACAAGAGCAGCAGATATTTCAATAACCATGGCATTTTTCACCAGCAGGCTATGAATATTCAATAAAAAATATTTCCTAAAGTGTCTCATCCTGGCCTTTTTTCCTTCCACGTGATATTTAAAAGAAATTAAGGAAAAGTCACAGCTGCTTGCTCTACATTCCCGTTTTCTAACTTTGTCGCTGTTTCAGGTAACACTGCAACTATTCAATAATCACAAGAAATCCTGGGTTGCAATTACCAGATTTCACATCTTTTATTCTGCTCTAAACGCTTACCCTTGAGGACTTAAAAGAGACACAGAAAGTAGCAACCGTCACTGCTATATCTGTCATCTTAACCTCTTCTTTGTGGCTGTTTGACACAGTATTAAAGATGGTGTCAATTGTACTGCCTGACACCATAAGAAGAAGCTTCAGTATGAAATTAATCAGAAAAAATTACTTTCATTCCTTGATCAGACTCGTAATCAGAGAAACCCATGAGTGCAGAGGCACAGGAACCAAGGTCCATGGTGATGCCCAGCTGTTGTCCCTCAAGATTTATACCTGGGCAATGGTGTCAGCCTTGTTTTACCTCTACTATGCCACCTGAATATATAAACAGATCAGGGCTGTTGATACCGCATCCGCCAGGAACTACAAACATTTAGGATCTAGTATTATTCCTACAGAAGTCAATGGAAGCCTTACTGACGTTTTAAAAGAACGTTGGACCAGGTTCAAGGACAGGGAAAGAACAGATTTGGCTCCTCTAAGTACCTCAGGTCTATGCTGACCTCTGAAATAATGTTGGGGGTTTTTTTTCCAAACATTTAACAGGAACAAATATTTGTATAGGTGTTACACAATTGTGCCAAGGGGAAATGTTGAATTACAAAATAAACTGCATTCCTGACAAATTGTAATTACTGCCCAGGAGAGTGAACACCAAGAAGCTGCTTCCTCTCTGTTGTGGGAACCAGGCGTGTGCTGTGCACCTGATCAGAAAAAAAAGAAATAAATCCCCCAAATAAAAATAAAAAAAATTAAATTCCCACAACCAGAAAGCTCATGCAGATTCACACCAACAGGTTTGGGATTTCAGAGTTCTGCGCAGATGTCAGAGAGGGGACTGGGATAAGGGGGACCAGCGCCTGGTAATTATGGTTACATGAGCTGACATAAAGGAAATTTGAGATTAGAAACTCTCCCCCATGTCCAGAGGCCAGAAGTGCCCCCCCTGTTTTCCAGAGGTAATCCCTTTCACTTCCATGACGTGGCTCCAGGTACATAACACGTGCAAAGTGCAGGGTCTGGCCTCTTCATGTCTTGCTTTTTCTACAGTGCTCTGATCAGGAATTTCAAAGATGTGTCACCATCACCTCAAAATGTTAAAAAAAACCCTCAACTATACGTGAAGCCTCAAAATTCCTGACACATGCTAAAAAAATAGACTTAAAAATAATAAATGCTCTGCTCTTTTAATTTGCCCACCCCCTTTCACAGTACGCGATGTTCACATATTTCAGGTTTTTTTGCTAAATGCACAAGGGCTAAAAATGTATTTCTTTTCCAATGCAACCTGAGATTCTCAGCTGAAGGCCAGATGGCAGTCCATATTATGAAATTCATGAAGCTGGAGGACTTCGCTGTGGCAAGGTGACAGACTCCATGTGGATGAGAGCAAGAGGCGGGTGGGTGGCCAGCCAGAGCTAGCAGGGGCTGGTTCTTCGTAAAAGACAGACAAAACTCAACTGGAGCCAAGGGGTTCGTTGCGTGGTGAGCATGACCCGAGACCACGTTCATACCCTGTGCTCCTGCATCTTGCCCTACAGGCAGGACCGTTGCTGCCATCGATCCCTCAGCACATGCCCCACCTACCCCAACCCGTAGAATTCCCCTCATTCCAGCTCTCACCAAGCTGACTGGGATCGATGCGCTCTTCCCTTTGTGTCCATTGACCTCCCAGGGCCTGCCCACCTCCCCAGAGGGTGCAGGGTCTCTTCTCACAGAAATGGGAGCACAGAGTCACCATGTGGGGCTCCAAAGACTGTGATGACTCACTCTGCTTCCCCACCAAGCACAGGGCTTACACACCCCGTCTGCCAGAGCTCAGGTCTCTGCGGACCGTGGGGCTCACAAGCGACCCTCCAGGGCAATGTGAGAGCTGAGGGGCACTAACTGCCTCCATGAACCAGGCCTTCAACAAAAGACAGAGGCTGTGGCTGCCCCCTCCCTGGAAGTGTTCAAGGCCAGGTTGGACGGGGCTTGGAGCAACCTGGTCTGGTGGAAGGTGTCCCTGCTCATGGCAGGGGGTTGGAACGAGATGGTCTTTACGGTCCCTTCCAACCCAAACCATTCTGTGATTCTATGAAAATGGGCACATTCGGTTCTGTTTCCTCACCAAAGTGGAGCATCACTGGTCTTAGGGAAAAATCCTCAGAGATGTCCTCAATCTTTCTCTTACAATTTCTGTCTGAATCAGTGGAGACAGTCAAACAGCCTGTCTGCCTCCTTGCTGTCCCAGCCAATTTCCTTTGATCTTGTCTGAACACCAAGTTAAATAAAAAAAGTCACGTTCCCCAGCTCCTCCTTCCTGAGGTACCTTTTTTTCCTTCAAACCCTTTGCTTCTCCAGCCACTCCTGATTTTTCATTTCTATTATCTGTAAGGGAAAAGGGATATACTCTCCACCTGTCCACCTCTTGGGGAAGCTACAGGAATCCATTCTCATAGCTTCGGCCAATCTGTGGTGCTCTACACATGTTTCCAGCTAAACATGGGACGAGTAAGGCTTGTTGCTATACCACTATCCCCAGCTTCTCGTCCAGGAAAAGATCAGAACCAAGACTAGGATGCTTTAGCCACAGCAGGAGCCATGCTGAAAAGCTACCTGTATTGCATGGATGTCAAGGTTGAGGGACAAGGATTGAGGCGATGGCTTTTCTGTTGTGCCACTACAGCCTCTTCCAGCAGACCAGCTCTCCCCTCTCTCTGTAACGGACCCGTTCAAAAAGGCTCGGACACTATGGAATTTTTATACCTATTTCTCCTCATCGTTCTCCCAGAAGCAGGGAAGCACACCTCTAAATAAATGGGCAAATGAAGACCAGAGAGACGGAGTGGCACAGCACAGGCCACACAGGACACCAGTGGGGGAGCAGATCAGGGTCTCAAAGGCCATTCTCGAGTGCCTCGGCCACTCAACCACTCCTCCTTCAGTCAGGCTGGGAGCCAGGAGCTTTCAGATACAGATCCAAGAGTCAAGCCTTAATTCTCCGCAGAAGCTCAATTTGCTCCAATTTCTGTCACAGCTAAAGAGAATATCTAGGTCACATCTCCGCTCATTCAACCCTGCACAGAATCCTTCAAAGCAAGAGACCTTCACTGAAGAGTTGCCCACATACCTTATTTACTCCTCATTTTGTGGATGTAGCCCTCACCCAGTGAGACAGAACCATGTAAAGCAGAAAAAACGGCGATACCAGTTGTGAAAAAGGGTGAAAGAGGCTGAAGCAGCAATGCCATTTCCCCCTCCCCATTTTCCGCAAAGTCCTGCCTTTCCTAGCGTATTACTTTAGCACATGAAGGGAGGCATGGGTCACCTTGAGGATGAAGTTCAGCCTGCACTCAGCTTCCACCCGTAGTCGATAGCTGGACCAATTCTGCAGCACAGCCAGTTTGTTAACACATAATTTGTCCTTCTAAGGAAACATAGACCAAAGACAATGGTGAGTGAAGATCTGGGGCTGGATAACAAGTATTTCAATAGCTTTCCAACTCAACGAGGCCCTTGAAGCTTTTCATTAGCAGTAATTACACAAGAAGTAGAGGTCACCATCAGAAACTTTACAGAGCTTAAAGTTCAGGCGGGATTCAAAATTAATTTTAAGTTAAAAAATGAGATT
Organism: Falco naumanni; assembly: GCF_017639655.2. NCBI lineage: Eukaryota > Metazoa > Chordata > Aves > Falconiformes > Falconidae > Falco > Falco naumanni. The sequence goes on from NC_054055.1 coordinate 117,505,233, forward strand.
GAACATTAACACAAGAGGCAGATAGATGGAAGCTATTGCAACTGTGAATCTCTGTCTTGAAAAAATTATTACCTTTTTTTTTCTTATGTTACTTTTTTTGCAACTTCTGACTATGAAAGCGCAAAGTTTTATGTCCAAGGTGCTATGAACATGACTCAGTGAAGGAAACAAAGAGAAAGTTCACACTGAATGAGCCCCCTAAAGCATCACGCAACAATTTGTAATTTCAGACAGCGAACAACAAAAATCCTGTTTTTTGGCAAACGAGATCTTTCCCTCATTCTTCCTACATAGTACATCAGGCCAAGCCAACCCAGAGAGAGAGCTAGAAATTTTGGTTACTGATGTAGAAACCAAAGTTCTCTACCTGAAATGTGCTTCCCTGCAGGTGGATTCTGAGCAGCAACATTTATAGCATCACAGACCTTGTGTAAGATGCTGCTTTTTTCTCTGGTAATATTCCAGGAGTAGCAACAGAAGAACTATAACACAGCTGGAGGCCCTTGGAAACCGTTCTGATTTACTGCAGTAGCTGCACACAGCACCGTGAAGCTGACCTTCCTGCTCCTCAGAGAACCAGCCTTTACTTAGAAAATTAATCTTTCATTTTGGCACGGCATGGGTCAGAACCCCCCAGGGACCGTGGACTTTCAAAATGCAACGCGCCTACTCCTCGAAGGGTCACGGTGTACAAAGCCAGCCTCAGCGCCCAGCGTGAGCACCGGCGCCGGGCTTCCCACCCAGCGTGCGTCCTCACTCCGGGGCAGCTACAGCCTCATTAAGAACAAATGCTGATTGTGCCCATGCACAAACCTCGAGGAGGATGAAGGCGAAGCCAAGACTTTTTGAGCCTTTGCCCCGCGGCTTGCATCTCTGTAGAGGCACACTACGTATTCGCTGCCCAGATCAAATTCTGAAGAGGTATGTGAAGGTTTAACTAAGCAAAGTTTCACAGAGGGACGTAATCAAGGGCCTCTACCAAGATGGAAGTAGCTTTCTGATGGGATCAGCCTTCCTGAAGTACGGGAGCATTGCTCCCCACAAGGAGAAGGACAAGCTGACTGATCACAAGCGTACGGATTCTTTAGAGAGTGACCTGTAATGGGCCTCTTCTCTAAACGCCACTACTGTCCATCCAGAGGAACTTTAAATATCAGCGATGCGATTATTCTTGGTGGGCAGTGCTAAACAGGTAAGTGCAACCTGGTGCGTTAGTTTTCCTTATCTATTTTTGAGTCAGGAGTTGAGAGTTTCAAATGGACCGGGCAACTTAGGAACACACGTTTGGAACCATCAGCTCCAAAATCACGGAGTGCATGGAACGTCTTGCTCCGCGGAAATCAGAAGAGACCAAGTCTGCTAACAAGTGAAGCTCATTTGGCTTTGAGAGCGATACGCTCATTTCTAGCAGCTGCCAAACTGCCCTTAATGGCTTTAAAATACACTGTAATGTAACAGGATGAAAGTCACTATATACTCTTACAGAACTGCAGAAGCTGTAATTTCATGTTCAAGCTGCACGAGTCTGGATTCCTTTGGAAATGGATGTGAGTTCACTTCCTGGCTGTGGGAGTAAAAGACCTCTGTGATTACAGGGCACAGGAGAACCAAGGCTCTGTAAATGTGAAGTAATAAACTTCCCTTACTTAGATCATATAGGGGCTGCATGTTCCTGTTTGAATGACAAGCTCTGACGGTACAAGTTGAAGCAGAGTGTGAGTACCGGGGGTTAATACTCTGTGAAAGCTGAGTATCCATTCAGGGGCTGCTACTGGATAAATAATATGTAATAATGGCAAATGATGCTTCACAAAAGGCGAACACTGAGTTAAATAATGTGGACTCCCCTCAAACATGGAGAACTGCCTGCTCCTAAGAAAACTTTAGTTTTGATTAATCATTTGTAATCTGATCATATGGAAGAAAGCAAGCTGCCTGGTGCAAATGACTATTTTCCCTTTCTTAACAGCTGACCCAACAATTGGGCACCCTTCTGGGTTGAGGAACAAATTAATATTCCTCAACTGACTTGAAAGCATTTAAAGACTGAAACAGGCTGCATATGGAGATGCAGCTAAAAGTCGGTTAAGTAGTAAGCAATTAGTGGTGTATAAACCATGAATCAGTCTGTTTTGATGATAAGACTGTAATTTCAGCTTTTGCCTTTTCAGTACATTTCACAAACACAATAGGCAGGCTCATACTGAAATGTGAGCAAAATATAACTCTGCTGTCGAGTGAATGCGTTTCTTTTTCCTTCCTTACTGCTGTCTAGGAACCAGGAGGAAGGTTCAGCGCATCACTGCAGACACGTTCTGAAGTTGTGTTCCTATGACCGAGCCCTTCAAAAAAACATGAGGAAAAGAGTCACATTAATGTTTGAGTGTCCCATTGGGAAATGAAAGACATCACCGATATGATCGGCAGATCAGACTTGCTCTGTGATTTCATGCTTTTAAGTAGTTCAGCGTCACTTGTCCATAAAAAGTTGACGAGTACTAAATAATGATGTCTTCTAGCTAAAATTTTCCCCCTTCCTAAATTGAAAATAAAGATTGCATTTCACATTTGTTTGTTAAGTTTGGGTGGGTTTTTTATTATTATTATACTATAATAAATACTTACATCCCTACCTGAATTCCAAGAACAAAACTATTATTGATGTTTGAAACTGAGACTAGAGGTGACACAGAAGTTCAAGAAACACCAAATGAGGAGTGCATTAATCTGGGGAATTCAAGAAAAAAAGCAACTCTAAACCCTTCTTCAGATTAATTTTAGAGTTTCTGTCCCAAACTATTTTAATTGGAGCCATTTTATGGTTCAACTCACTTGCACTCCTCGATTTGGAAGAGAGTGTCAGAGGCTAGGTCTGCACCTTGATTAGTAACATAAAATCTGGTCAAACACGCTGGGTTACACAGGGACCAGTGGTAAAAGAAAGTTAAATGGAAAAAGGATATAGCTATGGCTGTTTTAATCACGAACCACAACACAAGGCTAATTTAAACAATGATTTTATAAGGATTAATATTTTTTTTGTATGTGATGATTTTTATTTTTTGGGCTTTCTCGCAAACTTCCTTCTATTCAGAGGATTTTAGGTTAAAACATGTCCTCTGTCTGGCTGGAAAGAGTAGACAGAGACAGAGGAGAAGTTCTTAGGGGGCCAGCTGCAGCACCGTAAGTTATGATGGATCCCCACATTAATTCTGTCAGTACTTCAGGTGTGAAATGTATTGCCAAATTGTGCATATTTCTTTCCTACTATGCACGCACAGGAAAATGCCCTTTCTCCAAAATAGAATCAAGGATACAAAGGGAAACATTTTTTTTTCAGAGATGGTTTTCTTTAGCCTCTCAACATTTCATGGCTTACTTCTGACCTCTAGCTTTCTTGCTGTTCCATTGCGTAGGCATGCACCTCCAAACCACTGCCACTCGTCTTTACCCTGCAGTTGTGAGCCTGGCCTTGGCAGTATCTCACAAACAGACCATGGCATTTCAGAGGTCATTTCATTAGCCATGGGTAGGCTGAGCCCAAACTGTGCAAAAATAAGAGCTCAGGCTTTTACACAGCGTAGTAACAGGGGTTCTGGCCCCTGTCACAGACCTGAGTTGTGTTTTAAGAAGATTGTCCGAAATCTACTACTTTTTTACATGCAAAATCAATGTAACTGGAATAAGAATAAAGTATGAAAGAGATGATGCTTTTTGGCAATCATATCAGTATGGTCTAGAGGACAGAAATGCCTTTTCCTTGTCTTATTTTGTGCATGTCCTTCTGTTTGTAGCATGCTGGGCCAGCGATGCAGACAATGAAGCACTGTGGGGACCTGGTGTCAATTTGGCAGGTAAAGGGTGAACCACTGGTTAAGGGGGCAAGCATGTCTGGAGCAGAGAATAAATTGAAGACCTTCTGGCTGTGGTTCACCTCAAACAATCATAAATTAGTAACTCAACTGGGCCACTTGGTCGTCTTCTGTTCTGAGGATGGTTTTCTCTACTTGAGTCAACTTCATGGATAGATGCAGTGATTCCTGATCTCAGAGTTTTTCTCTGCATGCTGATGCATGGATATGGCCGTGGGGTTTGGAGCAGGCTCAAGATGGACCACCTATCCTACCTTCATTCTGGTCATGACCATACCTGAACCTGTATTGCCCAATATTTGTTTTTAAAATAAATTTTGCTGTGCCTAATACAACCATGCTAAGCCTGAGTGAGATCTGGAACACACTCTGGTAGTCAGAGAGAGCCAGCAGAGTTTTGGAGCTGGTCCTTCTCCTTACCACATTTAATCACAGGGAAGATAGCTAGCAGGAAAGTTAACTAGAAGTTTAGTACCTTAGTGCTGGTTTACAAATGAAGAAATGATCTTACCTTGGTAGCATTTTCAGGAAATATTTACAGGAGAGACAGAATAGATATGAGTGCTCTTTGGGCGTTTCTCTTGTAGAAAAACCTTATGAAGCTTGATAGGAATTTAATACATACATTTACAGATGTTTACTAATGGTTGAATAGAATTGACTTATAGAGGCCTTCAGCTATTAAAACACTACTGCCTCCAGCGGAAAAAAGCCAGCTAAGAGACTGTTGGCATAACACAGAACAAAATAATTTCTCTTTCTAACCATCCTATAGAGTCTGTGCGTGTGATGTAATTCTCTATTCAATTCCACAGAGAAGGTATCATTTCCTATCAGAGTCCATCGGGTGTTTGTATGTAGGTTTCCTTTCGCAGACTCCATAGCATAACCAGAAATTTCATTTTCCCTGTATAAACTAAATGGTATAGCTCTTTTCCCTCTGAAGCCATGTGATATCTGTCACCACAAAAACAGCCTACATGCAGCTGAATCTTATTTTGGAGCCTGTACCCTTGCATATGGTTTCTAGATAGAGGCAAATATCACTGCCACAGAGCTATTTAACTAATATATTGTCACACAATGATTAATTTCTCCTATTTTCAGCATGGCATAGACCCCCATGTGGTAAAATAATAGGCTGAAAGATTAGACACCACCACCATCTGTTACTCGTCCCTGATTTCACTCCCTTTTTCAAGGGCTGATTGCAATTTCAAAATCTTTCATTGAATGAGTCTATTTTCTTTCAAGTTATTACCTAGATGACTTCAGTAATTCTATATAGATGAAGCCTGAAAAAGAAATGCTGAGAGCAGTGAAGGCGCATAGCACATTTACATAATGCAGTGGAGGAGAGGGTGCTGCGAGAGGAAATTCGCAGGGCTGGCACCTCAATCCACCCGCCAGTGGGGACAGGAGTGTAACTCCACTGCCGGCCTTGGAGTCACTCCAAGGAGCCACACTGCTGCTGCAAGAGAAATGAGGACCTCAATGTCCCATCGCTTACCAAAGTCATCCATCCTGTACAACAGGTGAGAGATAATAAACCATTTCTTTTAGAATGCCTAGTACATGCTGTTTTCCTCAGATGAGTATTTTTTCTCTTTGTAGGTGAGCCTATTCTGTCCAAAGCACAGGAAAGTAAAAGGAAGAGGGGAGGAAGGAAGGGTAAGAAAACACAAAGTAAGAAAAGCAAGCATGCCTTAAGCAAGCATGAAGGGGAAATTAATAAAAAAAAAAGGTATTCTGTGATCAAGATCCCCACTAATTTGAATGACTGTCAGGCCTCAAATCAAATTAATATGCACTGGACCTTTGGCACACAGCCCTTCAAAGGCAGGCCCGCCTTTGCAGAAGCACCTTTGCCCTTTGCAGGCTCGGTGCTGTTGGCACAGCGGACACCGGTGGTGCTGCTCTGCACCGCACTTAGTGATAGGCACGAACCATTCTCGCCGATCAAGGTAAGGCAAGCGAGCCTCGTAAGCAAACATACATTTAGCCTGTGGCAAATCCTACCGAAAGCAGAACGAATCCACGCTACCACATTCTTTGCTATGGGAGACACTACGCAGGCACGAGCTGCATCTCCACATTTTACCAGCTGCAACATTGGAAAGGCTACTGCTGTTTCTGAGACAGAAGCAGAAACAAACAGCATTTCTGATAGCAGCCCTATTTATGTTCCTATTGGAGCAGGGAAAAAAACACCCCACCTTTGTGCCTTTGGACAATGTTGTATGTAGAGGCACCTTCTTCCTTCTCTGCTCTGTGTGCAAGTTCCAGCTGGGGACCCCCCTTAAGGCTGCAAAGTTTTCCCTGTTTAACCTTTGAAACTACGTGTGCAAGGTGGCATCAATGAAAAGTGACATTTTTCTATGATATGGGTAAAAATCTTAAATTTCTTTAGCAGTGAAATGGAATTTCACTCTGAAATTTTCAGTTTTCAGCAAGCCATGGCTTTATTCCAGGCTGTCATTAAAAACACCTAGAGTACGTGACCTGCCTGTGTTAACGCCCTTCACTGAATGCAGGGATGGACAAATATTTCATTTGAAGCTTTTTACCCTCTTTTGTCAGCTGAATGAGTGAAGGCTGAAGTGTCACGACTGGCCTGTATGTGCCCCACCAGCCGATTCAAATCACACGTGCTCTGAGCCCCTGAGGAGTGGGCATATGGGGACTCTGACATCCCACTCTTCTCCTTAGCCTGGTCTGGGGTCCCGGTGCCTGCAACGTGCTCTGTCAGCTTTGCTTTTTAAATCAGACTTCAGGCATAGGAAAATGCCTTCCTGCCATCAGGAAGCAATAAACAAAACCCCCGAAGAGGTACTTCATGCCCCATGGAGTGAACTTTGTTTTCCAGATCCATCACTTCCATTGTTCGCTGCGGGATTCTCGGCAGAAGTAAATCAGCACAGCTTTGCTATGCGTGACAGAGCTGCCCCAAAACGAGCTACTAATGTTTATGTGTAGGAACAACCTAAATGTCACTCTTATGTCTGGCTCATGATTCAGAAGACCATAACTGTTTGACATAGCCCATGTATTTGTTATTTTAGGGGGCTGGTTATAAGGAGATGGCAAAGGTTTAGGAGTCCATGATCTCCATCAGCTCTACAAACAAGGCAAGACTGCTGGGCTTTGTTTTCGTTTGGGAACTTTCCAAGCATCAGTACTTTGCAAGTTACCCCCATAGGCAATTCAGTGTCTGTTTCAAGTTAATGTGCTTTGTTTTTCAGGCCACAAATAAAATCAGAACAAAGTAAAAGTTCAGATTTGTTTGAAAACAACCCAAATTGTGTACCGTGTGAAAAGAAAGGTAAAAAGAGGGTCAAGGAAGCTGGGAGTAGAGAGGGCATGGGATAGCGAAGAATCTCTCCAGAGGAGGGAAAGTGAATTTTAACACACAGGAAAAGAACAAACTGAAGAGAGGAGAAAAAGACAACAGTTAGAAAGTCTACATGAAAATCACTTTGAAATACTGTAGCTCCCTTTCTCCTGGTGAGGTTCTGGTCTCACTCATGAGGGAGTCAAAGGGACTGAAACTGCGAGCGCTCATATTACCGTGGTATTAGAGGCACATGAAGCAGACGACAGCAATACGATCAAGATATCAGGCCAAATTCTACCCTTGATTACAGTCATTCAACTAGCTTGAGAGCCTTGTTCAATGTGATCTTTTAACTCGCTGATTCCTGAAAAAGCTGTAGCAACAAGGGGGGACTTGCATTTAATCAGATATCAAACACACACATACCTTTGTTAAAACAAACATGACCACAGGAGGATTTAGAGGGATTGTAATTTTTTTTATAACAGCAAAGAGCTGTTAAGGGAGGTACCTTTGTTTCTAAATCTGTGAATATGATGCTATGTTTGCTGATTTTGGCCCTGCCTTATACTTGCTTTCACCCCACAAACGTTTTCTGAAGGAGGGCACCAGATTTAGGCTGCTGATTTGGTGCTCAGAAGTCCCAGTTTTACAAACCTCCATCCCTGCACAAATACTGGATGTACCGGGGAAGAGCGGTCCCCATCTGTCGGGCGGGGATTACATTTTCCCTACGACATTAATAGGGCAAAGCAAAGAGAATGTGTACTTCAGTGACGAGCTGTGTTAGTACCTTTTCTGGATTAACATATTTTCTCTCATGTGTTGGATGTATTGCTCTGTGAAGTCAGCCTCAAAATTTTCCATTGACTACCATGGAAACTGCATTGGGCCAGTAGTAGCCATAGTGATGCCAGATGGTAAGAAGCTATGCATATGACTGCGATAGAGAGCTGCTCACTGAATACTAAATTCAGATGGGTGCCTTGGATCCAAAGTAATCAGAGTTGAGCACAAATGCAGACAGGGAACCATCCCCAGGCACAAAACCTAGTTAAAAACGATGCAAGTATTTTGTGAGAAATTAAAGCAGGGTAAAACTATATGCAGTAATACAACCACTTATCCAGTCTCAGTGGGGTAGTTTCACCCTTTGATTCACTGGATGGGTTCATCTTTCTATGAAGATATGCAAAAGAAAAGAAAAGAGAAGTGAAAAAAAGGCAAAAAGAGCTGATTCAGCTAAGATGGACACCAAGCAACGAAACTGGCAGACTCAAGGAATTGTAAATAAGAGATGAAACCTTTGAAATCCATATCACCACTTCAAGACTGGCTTCAAATCAGAGGTGACCCACAGCCATTATAATACCTGGGTAAGTTTGTTGTAGCTTCCACTAATTGAGTTTGGCTTCTTAACCCAGTTAAGAGCAGTTGGTCATATTGAGCAGTTTAAAACCCAAACCTGCACTCTCAAGCAGCTGGAAGAAAAGAAAGAACTACATCTCATTTGTGACATTGAAAGGACTTGTGTCCTTGTCAAAAGCAAGAAATTAAGAGGGCCAAGACTTCCTCCCACCCTACTCTGTTTAATAGCAAACATCCACGCCTGGATATTGCAACGAGGACAGCCAAAGAGAAATTCAAGGCAGATGAATGTGTTGACTGTCACCTGGGATAAGAAAGTTGGTGGAATAGAGAGAAATTTTCACTGTGCCTGTAAATTGTGTGACTATGCTTTGTGCTATTTTTTGTTTGTTCGCTTGGTTGGTTGGTTTTCCACGAAAACAACTCAGAAAACACTGCCTGGGCAGAGAATCAGCATGAGCAACGTAGGTTTCACCAGGCAGGGGACAATCTGCAATGTCCAGTTGTCACATTGCCCAAGCATTTTATTTCCTTTGCAAGAGACAGAGAAACAGGTCCTTACCTTTCAAAAGACCTCTTGCTAGCCCCATCAAAGACATGCAATTGAAAAGCAAAGCAACGTTTTTGAAAGAAAATTTCAAGGTTTTCTCATATAAGTAAGAAGCAGTGGTATACAAGGAGAGAAATATACAACACTCTCCACTGGGATGATTAAAAAAATAATAGGCAGAGAGCCATTTCAGTAAAACTGCAATAAGAAAAATAAAAAAGGAAGCTTTACATGCCATGGATACAGCTAGAGGAGCAGTCAACAAGGCGTGATTAACAACAGCTTGAAAATGTTTCTCTGCACACAAATTGAATGCATGAGGGAATATATTTTCACTATTGCTCTTAAAATTAGTCTGCGGATGATCTTCCCAGATGAGCTAGGCTCGTATCCGATGTCTAAATGTATTCATTTCCACAAGAAGAGACATTGATATAATGGCAATTTCGTGCAATGCAAATCACACTAACCCATTGATTTTGTCAAGCTCAGCAGCTGATCTTGCGTGGTTGCTTACAGACGCGGGCCAAGAGACCACACTGATTGCGACAGTAAACTGAACTGATGTCTCACATTGGCTTGAAGATGCAGCTTGACAAGCGCTGCTTAAACAAACCTGAGCACGTCAGTTATTTTCCAATGATTTACTCCTTACAGTCGCTCACAACGTAAAAGCCAACAATCAGTCATTAGCACGCAGCAAAGGAAAATTTCCCAGGGTATTATGTATCATGTTTGGACAGTTAGAACTCACTGCTATTATTTATTCACGCCACTATAAATTATTCCTCTCAAAATGAACCCGAGTCATGTAAATGCTGACTTGGAAAGTACCAAAAGACCTCTATTTTCCTGCAACGTGTATAGTTCCTTCCTAATAAAGTTCCTGCCTAAAACTGGAAAACCAAAGGCTGGAGGAGCTTAGGTATTTAAAATCAACGCCCTGGCGGCACAGGGGAAAGCAGTTCAGTTATCATTTTCTTTGTCCCTTTTAAAGCTCTAGATTTGTTGAGGGCTTAAATCGTTCCAGCGCTGCAAAAAAGCACTGCTGAAATGTGAATAGCTTTCTCGCTGGTGTGAGCATCAAATTATTTGTCACAGGGTTTTTTCTTCCTTTTTTTTTTTTTTTTTTTTTTGTCTTCTTCCTTTTTAAATACAGATTTTTGTCCTGTCAAAAAATACCCAACTAGGCACCTGAGATACGCAGCAGTTTTGAGTACCTACACATGGTGTCACTTACAGCAAGGAAACCAGAAGCAGTCGACCAGGCTGAGCCAGCCCTCCGTGCGGTGACAAGCCTTTCGGGCCACCGATGCTGTTTGCACTCCCAGAGTGATGCCGTCTACTAGAAACTCTGCTGTAACACCGGTTCATTTTACGCAAGCCTCCTGACAGGTGACAATGTCATCTCATGGACGTTGTTAAGAGGGGTTGGGTTGAAACCAGCGAAAACTAGGACTGAAAAGCTCCCTGGGAGTGGTTATACGCAGCCAGAACCTGAATTATTAAATCCAAGCCATTTCAAGGTGTCTCTCTGGTGGTTCATTCCCACAGACACTTCCACAAATAGGGGATGACAAAAAGGTTTAAAGGTTTCCCTTGTTAAAAGTGGGAAGAAAATAAACCAGCCCCCACCCCACAAACTGCTTTTTGCTACAGTTTGGAATGACGGATCTTGGAAGACAGCTACCCCGAGGCACCGAGGAGGGACTCACAGAGAGAAGCTGAGTTGAACTCCCAGGTCCAAGGGCTCTTGGGCTCATCCTGCTCCCGCTGAAATAAATGACTGATAAATATATATGAGCCCAACGCCCTCTGAATTTAACTTGGCTGCAGAGTGAAAACCAAACTTTTCCGGTGGCTGGCCCTTAACCACAGGCCGTGTGATGCCCCTCAGCTTCCACAACAGCTCTAGTACTACTCAGGCGTGTAGTGGGGACCGAGTATCCCACAGAGGCTGATCCAAACCATGATCAGGTTGGAAATTTTCAGTAGAAAGTTGTATTTCTCACTATGTTCAGTACTTCTTCTATTGCTCAGCCTTTGACGAACAGAGCAAACTGTCTCAGCTTTGATGTCCTCCAAGATATCTGTGCTACAACTTCTGTATCTGATTTATGCCAATGCAGAGGTCAGAAGCGCTGCGTTCTGGGGCTAACTGCCTGCTCAAATCTCTGACAGCTTTATTGTCATACCATGGGAGAAGTAGATACCTCCTTTGAAGATAACTTGAAAATAACTTGAAAATGACTTTGTTGTTTTAGGCATCACTGACATTTCTTTGGGATTTTCTGTCTGCAGCTCCACCAGGCGCTACTGAGAGAGAAGCAGTCCTATTGACAAGTTGTCCCTGGAGCATGGTGTAAATGCGACATCGTACCTCACTTATACGTTCTGGAGATACCGTCTTGTTTTCATTTGTTTGGCAAAATTTATCTTACAGAGGCAGGGAACATCCATGCTAAAGAAAATGATTGTTGTTACTTAACTCACATAAACACTGCTAAAGGTATCGGCAAATCAAAAAGTTGGCCTCCACTGACTGCTGCTGCCATAACACATCTCTGGAGAATTCTTTCTCCAGAGCCTCCAGCGATACAAGACAAGCAGTTTTGATTTAATCTTGAATACGGATATATTTCAATGTTTTGATAATTTCTTCCATGGTTAGACACATCTCCCTCCTTTTTGGTTCAAGACAGGACCAAACCCAGTGTCTGTGTCAGGTCATTCTAGCATGATCCTTCTCTGTCATTAAAGCTTGAAGAGACAGAAGCTCCTACAGACTAAAATCAAACAAGATCAAACAATGTGAACAAGCATTGAGAGACAGACCTTTGATGGATAGAAGTTGTAACCAATGGTGTACACAAACTAAGGGCATGGCCCTTGAGCTTTGGTGTTTCTTCTGTAGGACTTTAGCTTTGAACTCCTGAGGTCCCTATTTACCCATTTCCTTGCAGAGAACGTTTCCCACTTAAATAAACATTCTCAGGGCTCTGCATAGGACAGGCAGTCCAGGATCCAGATTCACTCATGATTTTGCTGAAATGAGTCATTTATTATTTCAATTAATTATTCAGCTATACTTGTGTATTTGCCATCATTCTGCTGGTTTTTGATCTCTTGTCTTCATTCTCAGGACATGATCTTTGCAGGAAAGGGCCGCACAACCAAGACAGCTGCTAAAGAATGATGTCACTCATTAGTTTCACACTGGAAAAGTAAATACGCTAGCAAATGTCTTACATGTCTGTTTATTTGTGAGCAGTAACTAGTTTGGAGAATGTCTAACGGCTGTGACTTACGGGTAATAAACCCAAACAAGGGAAACGTCAGCACCTTGGTTGACAAATGCAAAGGGTTTTGTTCTAAATGGAAAGTCCCTTTTTGCACGAGTGCTTGCTGTTCCACTGGCTGCAGAGGAAAGCCAGGAGCACAGTAACTGAGGAGATCTGCAGCCACATCTCACAGTTTGTCCTCCCATCACCAGCCTGGGTGGGATGCAGCTGCCTAGATGTTTGTTTATGAAACTCCCAAGCTTTGCTCATCAGGCTATGCTGCTCAAGCTAACAGCCAAGTCCTCCCCCGTGACCCATCTGAGCGACTCGAGGAGGCTGTGGGGAGCCAGGAGAGGGAAGGCTCTTTCCCTGTGTGCTGAATAACAGCTCCATTTTCAGCACTTCATTAACTATTGCAGCTGCAACAGAATCACTTTAAATGGGGAAAAGAAAAAAAAAAACAAACCAAACACAACCCCCCACCCCCCCCCAAACCCCAGCAGACCCCCAAGCTGAACCATGGGTTCTGCAAGGCCAGGCTCTTCTCTGCTTTCCCGGCTGAGGAGCTCTTGGGGACATGGTGGAGCAGCACTTGCCCGCAGTCACACAGATCGTAGTCCCTGACACTCCTGTCACGCAGGAGAACCTTCCTGGCCGTGCTGTCAGCAGGGACGGATGTACTGGCAGAGAAGTAGAGGCCACTGGATGAGATCCCTTAAGGAGATGCAGGTAGCACCCCTAGCTTTCTTCTGAAGTGCTAAGAGACACCAACACTGCCATATGAGCCCAAACTCATCCCAAACGTGTTTTTTCACAGAGCAGATACCACCAGCACTGCATCAGTCGCTCACCCATCACTAAAGAGAACACAGTTCTTCACACCATTTTCAAACCTCTTAAAAACACCCCTTTCATCCCAATGTTTACAGCTGACAGACATACCAGATCCAGCAAGACACCACCTCCCCTTGCCTCTCCAAGTTTCAGTATCAAATCGGTCACTGTGGTTTGGGTTTCTCAAAAATTGGAATTTCAAAATGGACAAGCACCTTCTGCGCTCTGCCTGCCCCACTGGCAGACGGACCACCGTGAGCGAAACCAGCTCTTCACAGACCTGTCGGCATATCTAGCTTGTATCTCATCTGGGTTTGAGTTTTCCCTAATTGTCTCACCCTCAGGCCCTGGAATAACACTGATCGTGATGGACAAAGGCAGGGCAACAGCCTGTACTTCTCCCCTCCTCTCCCTGGAGGCAGCTCACCTTCGATCCCTGAGCATCACCTTCAGGGGATGCAGAAAATCAGGCTGCAGCTTGCTCTGTGCAGCCATCCTGCCCGGGGCTCCTCCAGCTTAACTGGTAGTTGAATAATAATTCCAGAGTATTTTGTGATTTCCAGGCTATGTACAGCTGAGGTAAACTGAAGCTATGAGTACATAATAGCTTAAAAAAATTTTTACAAATTGAGATCAAGTGGTATCGATGAGGTTATATGGGCAGAACATGAACCATTAGCCAGCAGCCACTTCTTGGGATAAGGAAACTAAGTCGTTTGACTCAGAGCAGACAATAGGTTGATGTGCATGAAAGAAAAACAAGTACAGAGCTGTGAGATTTCAACCATTTAACTATTCAGCAAAGAGCCTGAGTTTTTCTGTGTGTTTGGTTTTCTTCGTTGTTTTGGGATTTTTTTTTTTCTGGGTTTTTTTTTGTTTTTTTGGGGGGGGATTTTTTTTTTAAATAAAAGCTGTTGCCTGGACCGTTCAATCTGCATTAGTAAATTAATTATGCACACTAGCTGAGAATCGCAGTGTGAAGTGATGCTTTGAATAGAACACAGGATGTATTGTATTAGGGAAAATTTAGACAACACAAAATCTCAGTTGTTTCTTTCAGTAAATTTGCTGCAACAGGACTTTTTCCTAATCCTACCAGCTGAGACTTTCTAAGTCTGCATCCTTAAAGCTGTTTTTATTATTCTACCATAAGAATAAAAACCATCGTAAACCTTGATTGAATGCAGAGCCAGGCAATTTGGGGATTTTCTTGTCACTTATGAGGTCACCTTTTTAAACAGTTGTTTGAGCATCCAGCCATGTATGGTGCCAGGAGAGGAACCTGCAGAACCAGTATCTCCCGCACAGCCGGCTACCAGCAGCAGTGGTGGTAAGAAGAAAAGGAAACGAGGGAGATGGTTCTCACTGAGGGTTTTAATTCACTGCTCACCTCTAAGTGGTGCAAGTAGTTAACAGCAGTTGTACATACACACTTGCCAAATTACGGTTGGATATGCACTTCTCTTACAGGGAGCTGCACCATTCCGTGAATCTGCTGATGAAAGATGGGTGGTGACGAAGATGGTGTTGATAATGATGGGAAATAAACAAAGCCAATTGAAATATATACTTAAATTTGAAAAGGACCCAAGTGGAAAGACCCTTGATTACTGTTCTAAGCTGTGGAAGTGCCCCTTTAATGGAAACTAAATACGTTCAAAAAGTCTATTTATCTTTACTCGCTCTCTCACACACCCCCACCCAGATTGAGCTGGTTTTTTGTATCTACTAACTTCTTTCAGAGTTTGACAGTCCAATTTTATTTATTTGCTTTTGATATTTTCTAAGAGCACCCAACTGGCAACTGCAGAAAGGCAAGCATCCTGCTTCCCAAGCAAACGGAGTGCATCGTGTTGGCAATGGCTGTCTTTTCCACACTGACCTAGAAGGAAGACCTCTTGGGGGAAAAGGGTTGAACGTAATGTCACAAGAATGCCGTATTTTTGCAGCTGAACGGCACATCATTCTCTGCACACTGTGTTTTTGCAGCTGGAATACTTAATTTGTCTTATTATCCACACCATATAGAATCTCACGCAGAATATGCTGTTATCGATGTGTATAAACGATTACAGTACATTTTGCCTTCACTTTTTTGTTGTTGTGGGGGAAAACTGCCTCATCCAACCTGATGCAGGGTAGAGAATCACCTATTAAAGATATATGTTTGCTGTAGTGGCATGCATGGTCTAACCATCTGGGTAACTCAAGTACGGGTAGGTAGCTGTACTAGCTACACAAGGATTCGGCACTTGCACTGACTTGGCTTAACAGGGGCCAAAATCTCAACCAGGGGCTCTAAACACGCAGTTCGACTTTCAGCTAAACAGAAACAGGGAAGAGGAGGGTTGGTGGAGAGCAGCCAGCCTCGGTGCTCAGTCCTCAAAGCTTCAGCTTTAACCACATGGTAGCGTGGAGGAACCCGCTGCAGCATCACATGTCAGGGATGGCAACTTCTGCAGACTGGAAGATTCTGCGTTTGGAATTTGTTCGTTCCCCTGACCCTCATTTAAAAAAAAAAAATAATGAGAAATACTTTTCTTAAAGGCCAGGAGATTTCTATGGCGGGTTCAGAGTTTTCCTGTGGCTCAGCAGTGTCCCATCCATCAAGGGCACCAGCCTCAGAAAGGGGAGCACAGCACCAGTATTTTTTGGGAAATTTCTCTAAGGTCAGGTTTGTATTTGTGGTTGATCTTCACAAAAAACACACAGAACATGTGTCTTTTGCTTCTCTGGTGCTCCGTCCACACAAATGGCCAAATATTAATAATGATTTCCCTGTTTCTAAAGGGATATCCATTGATCATGAGCGCTGCACAAGCACGTTATAGACTGCAATTTAAATGTCACATTGCATAAAAGCATCTGCTTACCTACCAAAACGCAGCACTTCTTGCCCACCCCAAATCTCTGGGTGCACACTCCCTAATTAAAAACAACAAAAAAGCCCCCAATTAAAAAACAACAGCTAAAAACGAAGCAGGAAGGTGGCTGTAACTGCTCATCACTGCCTAAACAAAACTCACTTTAAAAGCAGAGCTCAGGGAACTTTGTGAATGAAGATGATTTTGTGCTGGATGTCTTTTCTGTAGTAAAACCAGCGTCTCTTGCTGCGGTGGGCTCATCCCAGTGACAGGGCAGCGGTACCCCTGCGGGATGGAGGGGGTGTGACTGCGTCCCTTCTGCATCGCAGGGAGCCTCATTTGTCACTACCATTTCAGAGAAAGGTACAGATCACAGGTGCGCATCTGTTTAAGCTGTCATGCCATAAGGAAAAAGAGCTGGTGAAGCTACACAGCTGAAAATGAAGAATATTCTTCCCTGGCCATTTACTATTCTAAATTATTAGCAGAGAACACTGAAGAGTACCCAAACATGTTTCACACCAGGATCTAGCTATCCAGTCATTGCCAGAGATCTTTTGAGTCAGGATTACAGTCTGTTCCTCAAAATACACCTTGGGAGAAAAAAACCCAAACCAACAAACCAACCAACCAACCAATCAACCTCCCAATTCATATAAAATATCCACATTGCTAATCTGCTTATCTTCACTCACATCAGCTAGTCTTCACTCAGATTCTCATCTTGTTTAGGTCACTATGGAAACTGCACAGTTTTTAATTTGCAAAGAGAAGACTATAGTCCTACATGGTAATTGAATACTGATAGCCTGTGAGCCTCCCAAATGTCTTTTTACAGACTCATAGAAACATTTACTAGGTGTGGGAAGAGACTGAAATCTGAAATCTGGGGGGGGGGGGGGGGGGGGGGGGGGCGGGATGGGGGGCAGAAATCACCTTCCCTACTCCGGTTTCTATTGGAGAAGATGAAATACATTTTACTTTACAAATAACTAGTTTGAGAAACACAATCAGGTCTAAGTTTGTTCCCCCCCCCCCCCCCCCCCATTTGCAGTGTTTCCCATTTAGAAAACAGAAAAGTCTCATGGACATATGTAAAAAAACCCTTTTCAAACCTGAAAGAAATAGTTCTTTTTCCCCCTTTGCTCCAATCTGACAGCGAATTTCTCGAAGGGCTTCTACATTTAGCCTCACACACTCTTTTCCCCTAGATGCTCGGCTATGCCTCTGATGCGAATTCAGAAGCTGCATTTAATTTTAGGTGCAAGAGGAAGACACTGCCTGAAAAAAGATTGTATGAAAAAAAAGGCAAGGCAGACTCCTTTCGCCTCTGAAAAAGGGATGACAGCTCTTACACTGTGACACGGACGACTGAGGGGTGCAACGCACGGCCAAAGCAGGAGATGTAACAGCAGGCTTTCGCTTTCTGTACTATGACTATTAATCTCTTTAATAGAGGCAAAGCTCTTTCAGGGCTGACATCGATATGAATTTTGCAGGACTCTCTGCTGTTCCTGGCTTAGCACCGCTAATTAATAGATCTTTGGCTAAGTGGCAGGCTGAGCCCCTGTGGTTATTAGCACTGCAGCTCTAGCTGGAGGAGGTGATGCCAAGTCATTAGGTACTGTGATATTACAGGCTCAGCGTCTCCAGTGCACTGGCCTGATGTCCAGGAGCCACAATGCGAGAGCGCTAGCATCAGCAAGTCTGGCTCGTTAGCCTGGTGCCAAAGCCATCGCGCTGTTATTGGCTCAGCACTTCTGCTTGCTGAGATAAGGTCCACACACGCACCTCGCCGAGGTCCCTTGCTCAGCATGCTCATCCTGCCGAGTTAAGGCAAAGTGCTTGCGGTTTCTTGCTGAACACATGTAGTTTACTGTTTTGATGCCAAGAGGTTAACAAACCTCGACAGCTCAGCTGGTCGTTCCTGGAACCTGACAAGTGCACGGACGTGACTGGCACATGCCCTCTTCAGCAGCTGAGGGCAAGACTTACTGACAAAGGATGTGCTCTCAAGCAAGTAACCCTCCTGGCTTCTACGGGATTTAGCTCTTACAGCGCTCTAGGTAGAAAAAGAAACCCTGAGTATGAAGCACGACCTGTAGTGCATGCTCTGCGAGGTGATTACACCACCTGAGAGCCACAAGCCTCTCCTAAAACAGCTTCTCAAACTGCAATTTTGTTCCACCTGAGACTGAGCAGACAGACCTCTACACACCTGAGGTCTGTACAGCCGATGCCGCAGCTGAATGGCCCAGTCCCCACCAGGTCCAGGCACGTGGAGTCCCCTGTCCGCCTTGCCCAGGGTGACTTCCAGAAGAGCCTTTCCAACCCATCCTCCAGGGCAGCTAGCCTTGCCAGCAGATATTTATTCCCACCCCCACCCACCCCCACCCCCCGCCCCCTGTGTATATATGTATGCCTTTACACATGCTGTAAGGTGCAATACTTAAGATGTAATTTATACACTCAAAGCAAAACATAACATTTGTTATGTTCACATGCCACTCTTCCAAAAAAAAGAAACAAATGTCATTTCTCTCTTGAACATTTTAACAAATCAGTCATTCTAAACACTTTTCCTGTGACAGCAGGGGAAAACAAAACCCTGGAGCACCTTTCTCCTTCCTTGCTCCTGATGTTTGATGTAATGACTAATTCTTTGCACTCATTAGTTTAGTTGAAACTGAGAGAAAGGCTTCCTGCTGGCCAGTGGTGGATGGAGCACACCAGGACATGTCCTGCAGGTCTGGAGCTGCCAGGGGCTGAGCACGGAATGCGCCCTCCTGCCGACCACCGCCAGCGCGAGCTCCTGGCTCACCTCAGTAAAGAACTGGTACCAGCTCCAGGCAGTTTTTCATCTATGGGGAACGGCTGGATGGAAAAATGCCTGGCACATTTTAAGGCCAGGATGGACTGTTACGGTTGCCTACTCTAACTCTGTGAATACCGCTTCAGGCCCTGACAACCACACCAGAAAGTCTTGTTTCAAGATGATGATTTCTTATTAGACTGCAGAAAATCTGTTAGGAAATTATCAAGTCTTGCTTTAAATGTGTCAAGTGAAAGTGAATAAACTAAGCATGTATCCAGCATTAAAAATTCACACCAAGTTTCAAGTTCGAACTTGCATTTCCCTAAGCTTCCAGAAGCTGTATCTTGAAATACCGCTGCTGAATTAGACAACTTGTTAGGATCAGAGAGATCCTCTACCAGGATGGTGTTATCTGCCATCTGCTGTGGGAGAGGCAGGTCATTTTGCAAGTGCTTTCCAGGCTCAGGGAATCTTGCCTGAAGCCGCTTGCTCACGCACAGCCAGCTGCCAGCAGGCTCGGGGGTTACTCACACGCAGGAAAGAAAGAAGAACTGTAAAATTTCATGGCGAATTTCAAGACATAAGGAGAGAGAAGGCATGAAAGGTGTTCTAGCAGCCTTTTTTTTTGTTTTGTTTTTTGGTGGTTTTTTTTTTTTTTCTTTTCCCCTAGGGCAGAAAGAAATGCATTAGTTTCATTTTAGCTTACAAAACTTTCCTGGGCAACAATGCGAGACTTTCCATCCTCACTGCTGGTCCACTCTTCATGGCACCTTCCCAAGTATTCTAGATCAAATCTTCCCCACTGAATACCTGGGTAGACCAAGCACAACTCTGGAACAACCCCAAAGCTGGGAAAGGGAGACGGGTCCTCGCTCCCTTTCCTGTTCAGCTGGAAGTGTGGCGCATTTTGGGGGAGAGGGGCAGAGACGAAGAAGGTTGGAAAGTGGAAAGTAAAATATAGTCATGGAAAATATTTAATGAATTCCAGATGATTCACCAACCGCTCGGCTAGAAATGCAGAGGGGAACTGACAGACAGAGAAGGAAATGCAAATTAGATAAGCAATAAAGCGGCAGAGCTGCACGGCCACAAATTCTCTTCAGATTTCTCAGAAGTCAGAGTGTTTAGACTTGACTTTGAATTGACATAATGGGCACATTTTACTTGATGTCTTACTAGCAACCGAGCCAAATCACAGTGCACTTTAGCACTCCAGTGTTCTAATAAGCATTTGCTTCAAAGCAGCGGTTCAGATCTCCCTGTGAATTTTGTCAAGTACACATCATATCAAAGGATAAGCATTTGCCAAAGCCTTTCTTCAGCCACAAAGCAGGGGGAAGGTTTGTTTAAAGAATGTCAAGTTGCACCTGCTGGCTCACACTGGGAGGATGAAAGGAACGACAGGAGTTTCTGTCACTGTTGAATTTTATTTTTCATTTCTTAAAGTATTTTTTCTCAATGTGAAAGGACTTGTTGTATTACAAAAGCAGAATGTTGCTATAAGCCTATTCAGAAGCCCTTCAAATGGGAAGATAATAGATTTGTGGCTAATAAAGTGGTACTTGTCTGCGAAGCAAAAGAGTGGAATTAGGCTGGCGTGTTAACAAGATGTGGGTGCCATGCATGCTAAAGCAGGGTGAAGTATCGCACGGCCTGGGCTATGTCTAAGCTCAGACGTTCAATACATTAGTCCAGAGACTTACAGTGAAGGTGAGATTGTCCTTTTGCCTGCGTGGGCAGAGAGGGCGCGCAGCCCTCACAGGGTAACCCCCCTGCGAGACACTGTGCGGGAGGGGGACCCTTCAGCGTTACCCGCAGCGATTTCAGCAGCAGAGAGGCGGTGGCGGCAGGGGTGGCTGCAGACAGTCCCCGCTCAGGGCGGTGGGCAGGGAAGCAGGGCTCTGGCAGCAGAGCACGGCTCCAACCTGCCCAAAAGCACAAAACACGTTCACAGGCGTGTAGCGTAAGGCAATACACAGCTGCAGATGCCCGCGTTCCCCGAGCTCAGTGTCTGTTTGTGGTACAAACTATGAGCACATGCACAGAAAAAAGCAGTTGTTTCTCTGAAGCAATAGTTTCTAAAGGGAAAAATCAAGGACCTACATATGAATAGATTCATGTGAGCACCAGTGTGCTGCATGGGCTTAGTCATGGAGCCATCACAGAATAGTTTGGGTTGGCAGGGAGCTTAAAGACCATCTCATTCCAGCCCCCTGCCAGGGGCAGGGACACCTCCCACCAGCCCAGGTCGCTCCAAGCCCCGTCCAGCCTGACCCTGAGCACTGCCAGGGATGGGGCAGCCACAGCTGCTCTGGGCAGCCTGTACCAGTGCCTCACCACCCTCATAGTGAAGAATTTCTACCTAATATCTAATCTAAATCTACCCTCTTTCAGTTTAAAACAATTACCACTTGTCCTGTCGGTACAGGCCCTACTATAAAGTCTGTCTCCAGCTTCCTTATACGCCCCCTTTAAGTACTGAAAGGCCGCTATAAGGTGTCCCCAGAGCCTCCTCTTCTCCAGGCTGAACAACCCCTTCTGTGTTCCTTCTGTGCCTCTTCCCATTTTGCTAGCCAGGGAGAACATCACCTCCGTTCCTAGCGTGGGGGTTTGGCAGTGCGAACTCTAAAAAGAATGAGGTGCTGAGATCCTTCTGCAGCTGAGCCCAGCTCCTCAGCAAAGAGCCACATTAAGTAGGATAGTCTACAGCGAGATGCAGACCCCAGACCTATTTAGTAAACGTAAGTTATTATCAGGAGAGCACGTGGAAGGTCAGGGAGTGGAAAACAGGGCTGCCTTTCCTGCGGTCCCCCAACACTTTCCCCTTCACTGTGCAGTGAGGGATTACAAAGAGTGGTAAGTAACGTTAGGCAGCACAACTCCAATCATCTCTTCTGAGAATGAGGGACTGGAAAAACAGATTAGAGAGGGCTTCTCTGGCTTTTGTCATCTACGGTAACAATTGTCTTCAAACTGGGTTCCCAGGTTTTGTCCTTTTGCCGTTACAAAGTCCATTTTCAAGTTATTGCCTCTTTTCATCTGTGCACTACGTTGGGGAAGAACAAGTTGCTCCCGATTTGTAAACAACTACTTAAAAGCTACTGATTACTTCAATGGTCACCTCACTTTCGCTTATTGGGAGACTGTTCATAGCGAGTGTCTCCTAAGCCCCGCTGGTTATAAGGAGATGAAAAAGAGTTACCAAATCAAATAGCATTTTTTTCCTTTGCAGATGTTAAAATTGAGTGCTATAAGGAGCCCTCAGAGACCAGCTGTGCCCTGGAGACAGTCTATTTTTTCTAAAACATCAGCAGAGGAGATAGGTAACACAGAAGTACTGATGGCAACACACCGAGCATTTCTCTGGTAAGTTACTAGCCCTAATTAGAACTTGGCTCAAGCCAAGCCCTTGGATCAAGTACAGCAAAACTCTGCTGCGTTTTGAATCCAGACACAATGTTTAGACATGATCCAATTCCCAGTTCAGCCTAGCATTGCGCTCACTTGGAAGGGGATGGGGCTCATCTCTAATTCAAGCCAGCCTGATCGGAGGCTATCCAAAGTTGCCATCTGTTGCCTGATCTGTGGCCTGATGAAAAGAGTTTGCTGTTCTGTCTTCCTCTTCCAGAAGGAGGATGAAGTACCAGCAATTTCTGGAGCTGGTAAAAAAAAAAAAAAAAGTGAACCCCCCAAACTAAACAGTTATACCTACATTCAGTTTATCCAGCATTGTTTTTTACTGTTTCAGATTTATAAACAGGCTAAAACATATCCCTCACACCTTGGTCTCTTGAACCCATTCCCAACATGTTTTCGTTTCTAACCATACATGGCAAGTATTATAGCATTCACTCAAGAATTACTCATTTCCTTCATCCACATCCCCTTCAGCTTTTAAAAAAGAAATATTATTGCACATGCCTAAATTGAGGACTACTGTCACCACGTTGCCTACCTAACAGCGTTATAGGCTGTCCCATGGTGGACAGCTCTTGCCATCTCTCATAGCCCATTGCCTGAAACTCCACAGTGTCCTGCACCACAGGAATCTGCAAGACATCATCTTCCTTTGGCTTCCTATGGGACAAAAAATGCCTCTCTTTTCACTCCACCTCCCAACCTGTATCACTTTGCTGTTTGCTATGCGCTACACTGTACAGCTTAATTTACACTTCACACATTAATTCGCTATACTTTACCCTATGGGTCTGCCCAAAGGCACAGCTGGTGTCCCAGACAGCAAGCTTCTGCTGATTTTCCAGTCTTGGGTTATGGAGATCCAGAAAACCCTGTGTCCATCATTGTGACCCTGGGAATCTGCACCCAGAGGTACCAGGCTAATTGGAACAGGATGAGGGGCTTCTAAAAAGTACTTGTAGCAGAAAGGATAAAAGAGGTGGAGGGGGGAAGGAATAAATCTCAAATTCAAAGTATACCAGAAACTGGGTGACTCTTCTTGCCCTGCTGTTCCTGGATGTATTGAAAAGCAAGAAGTAGAGAAATAAACTCCCCTTGCAGCTGAAATTTTTCTGGTTTGGGTTTTATTTGAAGTGCAACCATGTAACTTTTTCTGTTTCCAATGAACTCAGACATTTTTAGTAAGTCCCTTTGATGGCAAATGCCATTCATTAAGCTTTTCTGTTTGTAACCTAAATTCCTCTGGTTATAAGGCTTACGTGATTCAGTGTCTCCATATTGCTTTCAGCATCCACCAGACAGCTTTGTCGAGCTGTGCCAAGGATGCAGGGAAACTAAAGGCAATGCCAAAGGTGCATATTACAGTAATGAACTTCATTAAATAGATAGCAAGATAAAAGAGAAGCTTTATTAGCATCCTCATTAAGAGAAAGGATGCAATGTCAGCCCGCAGCTTAAAACATACCATATGGCAGAGGAACCTTAACATGACTCAGTCATGGGATGAGCTTTGGCTGAAGCTCACCATGTGTTTGGTAACCACTTCATTCAGCTGAGGGTCCCAGACAAATTTGAGAGTATTTTAATTAATCTTAATCTGCATTGAGGAAGAGAGGTGGGAGGAGGGAAAATTAATGGGAAAATATAAGCTGTTCCTGGTTTGCTCACACATCTGTCCTATCTTCAAGTTTGTCATCATGGTAACTGAACGTATGACTCGATGCTTCCCCCCTGGCTCCAGACTTTTTTTTTCCTCAGTGACAACAGCTTAAGCAATCGTGTCTCCCATCCCAACTCCACCTCTTAAATGACATATACAATTGTGGAGGGTTGTTCTAAAGAGGGATTTCTTCCAGCATTCTAGCTTGTAGCATCACAGGCAGCACACCTCGAGTCCTGACACAGTTTAAAAGTTGGCAAGCTGCACCATGGGACCTGAAATCCACGAGCCAGCTACTTTAATAAAGAAAATTCCCATGGAAGCACATCCTGTGACAAGTCTACCTTCCCAAGGCATTCCCACCTTGTATGAATTACTTCACCTTTAATTCCTTTTAAAACAACTGTATTTTCTTTCTTATACATTTCTGGTCTTAGAACTTTCAAGGCACAACTAGTTCTACTGATAAGTTAGGGAAGTAGATGTTCTAGCATTTTCTTTTAATGTCTCCAAGCATTTATGGAAAGAATTTCTTCTCATGATAGCCTTTTAATGCTGTTTGTTTTTCTTTACAAGTCTCTAACTAAATAAAAAATATTTAGCTTAGTCATGCCCTCACCCAAGAACCTTCTTCTGAATTATGACAGAGTTAATTCTATTTCAGCTGCAACTTTTTCAAGGACTTTGAGCTACTTTATGCTGGCTCCTAGACAGCCATTTGCACATTTTTGACTCTTGCTTGGGGCAAAATCAACTTACATATTCAGAGAAACCTCTCATCCACCATTTCTGGGTGTCTGGCAAACGAGCCATGGCAAACAAGCAACCACCTCAGCCTACACAAAATTTATATCTGGGGACTTAAGGAAGCCCTGAAAAAAAGATTACCATGTTTACACACTTTTGATGGCCTATACTGGAATGTGCCTACGTATGCAAGAATGCCTGATTGTGCACATAAATCCGATATCTACCCCCCCCCACACACAACTGTATGTCCGATTGGTAGATACACAGAGGGTACTTGTTTGTGTAACCTAAGAGCATGCAAAGTGACAATGCAAATTAAAGGGCCTGTCCCCAAAAATGTGGCTCGTACCGATTACCCTATACAATCCCATTAGACAGAGCGAGACTAAGCAAAATAAAAAGAAAATATATAGTAGACAAGCAAATTAAAAATAAAATCGACAATTTTATCTTTAAGAACATCACTTCTGATAGAGAAACTATTTGTTTTCTTTTGGTCTAGGATAATGGACCCATGTTGGGATTAAAACTGAAAAATCAAGGGATGCTTTTTTTTTTCTTTTTAAAAATATTTTAATTAGAAGAGTTGCCAAGCTCACAATGCAGTAAAAAAGTAATTTGTGGCAAAACAGAGGAAGCATTGCTAAATTAATTTTTATGATATAAAACCCCTAGGGACAAGAGGGGGACCAATGAAGGGACACCAAATTGTTTATTTGTCACTGCTGTACAGATTTTAAAACAAAATTATGTCCCTCAGAGTTACTGAGAAGCTAATGATTCTGTGAAGTTGTCATTGCATCAAATAAGGAACATTTCTCTGTTTCAGTAGTACCCATAGTCTGATTTCAGTTATTTCCAACACGTGTGAAAAGCTCCGTTCAGAGATTTGTTTGTTTTGCTGGCTTTCCAATGCGAAAATAACATAAATTCAAACTTTTTAACTGAAAAGTGAAATTTTCTTCTGTTTTCAATTACAAGAAATCTTCCAGGGAGTTACTAGCAGAGGAGATTATGATCAACTTTTAAAGTCCAAGTGAAAGTAGGGTGCATAAGCGACAACATGGAAATTTCATAGGGCCACTGGTGCCTATAATCTCCAGATACTTCCAGTGTTTGTAGGAATCTTTATGAAAGCAGGATTGGTAAAAATCTCAAACCTCATAATAAGTATTACCATATGTATGAGAAAACATGATAGATGCACTGTGTTTATGATTTCTGAAGCTCGTATTTCCTCTAATTTATTTTGGTGACTTAATGGGGGACAAGTACTTACTGATTATTTATCCTGCTTGAGATTTACTGAAGATGACTGTGCTGCAGCATAGTTTCTGCCAGCGACTGGCTCCATAATCATCAAAATTTATACTAGGCTAAATCACATAAATGAATGTTAATCCTTTCTTTGCAGAGCCTTTCTTGCCTAGTTCTTCAACATCTATACCACAAAAGCATGTGTCTTTTTTTTTTTTTTGTCATATAGAATTAGTTATTTTATACATCCTTCTTCAGGATTTAAAAACTTTAACTGCCAGTTTAGCTTTTAAAGTGAGCTGTAACTTTTGCACCGATGGCATATTTGCAGTGGACAACTTATGGACCGAGTTCTTTCTGTGCTACTCAAAGAGATTTCAACATTTTCAAAGTGCTGGTAGCAGCTGTATCAGTCTTTTAGCTTCTTGGAACTCGATGAGTGCAGACAGATTGGGAGAAGCTTGGTGAGTTTTGATTCAGAAAGCTAGTATTTGCCAGGTTGGGAAAAGACGAAGGAAAAAAACCCAGTGAAAGTTATATTACTTTTACTGCCTTGGCTGGATAATCCTGGAATTAACACTTTCAACCTGTAGTAATTATTTAGCGTTTGATCAAAACACATGCTTGGTGTTCTGTCTTAATGCAAATAGGAATTCTACCCACACGCATATATAGAAACAACCCCCCTCAAACCTACTACTACAGCTTTAAAACTAAAAGTGAAGGCTCTGAATTACAGTTGCCCTTTGCAGTGTTGACTCAGCCCCACTGATAATATTTGCATTATGATACAGTCTATAATTACATACTCCATGGTCTCTCCTAATAGGATACCACTCATATTCATTACACAGGACCGAGGTGTCATTGAGGACCAACTCTCTGACATTTCCCTCTACCTGTGCTGTTTGGAATGTGGCTCTGTGTTGCTATCATTGCACGTGATTTAAATTCTCCTTTCAGTCTATTTATATTTAAAAAAATAATCACGGTACTTCAATAAAACACATTACTAGATAGAGAGTGAAAGATCATAAAGGCTAGTGCACTTACTGATGCTGGCATTTATTTATTTTAGCAGTAATATGTTTGTAATAAGCAGTCTCTGGTTTGGTCTCATTATTTCTACTGGAGTTTATTGCATAATTTCACTGCTCTTCTGCTTTTCAGTCAAAATATAATTATGGGCAGTTTATGTCCATTCCTTTTTTGTGCATTGATCTTTCACACTAAGAGGTTTTTTTCCCTCCTGGATTTAAAGTGAATAAAGTTACAGACAGCAAGAATAGCTCCTGTAAAAACAGCAACTAAGATGAAACCCAAAATTAATCCAGAGAGCTCCATCTTTAATCCATACTGTAATCCACATTTGAACAATACCTGTCATTATATCATCTTTTTATGATTAATTTACATTACAATTGATCTTACGATTCTATTATTGAACATGCATTTTCCATTTTTTCACTAGTTTTCATGACTGAAATTCATGAACGTCAGGCTGACTCGCTACACTAGACAAAGGATATGCAGTATCTGTACAAAGTTTTCAGAGTGATTTATCTGGTTTGGGCTACACTTTAAGCCTGTGCTATAATGAAAGATGTTTTCTGTGTATTTCAACATATTTAATTGTTCCTTCAATATTATTTTTTTAAATCCCTCAGTACTACAGATGCATGTAGATTTTTCTCTCCCAATTTTAAAAATAGATACTATATTTGCTATCTTCCAGATGTACCTGGCTGGCTGTCTCAGCATAGTCCTTGCTACTGGGCTTACGTCTTCCTTTTCTAATTGTTTCACACTCCTGGGACAGAGGTTGTTCAGTTTACCTAGGCTGATTGCCTCCTTTACTTCTGGGGAGTGGGGGAAGTCAAGCCAAAATTTTAACTTTTTTTTTTTTAAAAAAACATATCCCAAGCAACACCTGTGCTGTCACTTTCAGTATGAAAGTAGCTCCATTTAATTTCTTTATTTTTCAGCCTTTTCTTACCTGTTTAATATACACATTTAGCTGAATTAGACTTTAGCAACTCTTAGTTTATCTTTACATATATCACCAACCAGGACTGTGGAGATATCCCCCAGTCTTATGCGGATCACATCACTGGGGTGATTACAGACATTCTGAGTCCACCCAATATTAGAATGCCAAATATTAATTTAAACTTTGGATCATTTAGCCTACTAAAGTTTGCCTTTCTCAAAAGAGTGCTCTGCTATTTATTAGTTTTTCAATTTAAACTAAGTAAAAGCCAACCATGAACCATTTAATCAGTCTGAAGTTATTTAACCATCAATCATTTTATCCAAAGTTATTTTCTATATGCAACTCTTAATGCCCTCATTACTGTATGGAAAAGGACTATGAGGTTTACAGACAGAAGAGCTTTTTCTCAACACCAGTGACACAGAGATTATTCCCGTTTTTAAACTCAAGATACTATTCCTTCCTAAGAGTACTTCATATCCCGTACTTAATACAAGGGAAACCATGCTCCTACACTTTAATTCCACCTACAGACAAGGAATGGAGTGTGAATAGCTAAGTGAATTTTCTTTGAGAGGAAGAATTTTGAAAGTTACAGACAGATTCCTCCAAGGAGTATCACACATCTTTACACACAGGTGATAGCAGAGACTTAGTCTATGTCAAGAATCCAGAGAATATGCAAGAGTTCCAAAGGACCAATATACATTGTATACAACCCATACTATTCCCTCAAAGTACAAAGAAAACCGAAAAGATTATTTATATAATCTTTATGTACAAGTCAAGGCTCATCATTTAAATAAGCATTTTGTTGTGACAAACTTCATGTAAACTTATAGTAAGGCATGACTTCCCGCCCGGTGAGCTTTCACCTCGAAGGAGGTGAAAGACAGAGAGCTGGGGGCTGGGCAGACGTAAGGGCACGAGGAGCAGCACCCAGGCAGCACCCCGGCAGCTCAGCCCAGCGCTTCGGTGCCCTGCTCTACACCCGCAGAACGTGCAAGACGCTGTCAGTGCCACAGCGAGCAGAACGCGTGAAGTACACCTGCTTTCTCACTGAGAAACTGCAGATTTTGCTGCCAGGTAATTTAAGGGTTTTACACGGTGTCAATAGCATTGCTCGCAACCGTTTGTAAAAGCGGTTGACATACGGTGTCTACGCGTTTCTCCCCTCCTCAGTGAAGTTTATTTACTTGAGGGAAAGTTGGGTCAATGAAAGGAAACCATTTTATTTTCCAGCAGAACTGGTGGTATCCCTAATACACTCCAGGAGTAAACACCACTGCTCAAAGCATCTGTGAGAAAGTTCCGTTCCTGCTCCCCGTTCCCATTTTACAGCTGATATTTCTGTTATTCCAGAGCTGTCACGGTCAGGCACGGTCCTGTAGAGGGAAGCAGCTCCTCAGGTATCTCAACACAGTCTCCAAAAGGGTTTGGAACAGGACCCCATTCCTAAATTTAATTTTTTACTCAGATTTTATCTGGTGCTGAATAAGATGCCTGTTGTGATTTTTGCATTCTAAATCTCGTATTATTTGATACACTGCTGTGACTTGACTGTCTCCCTTTTCAGGATAGAGCCACAGGCAGAACCACCTTTTATAAAAAGACTATAGTTTGACTCTCTGGCGGTATTTTTTTCCTGCCTTAAAAATCTGTGTATCATTCACATTCAGTGATTAATGTCATAAAATAAATGTGTGGAGTATTAACTAGCTCAGCAGACGACAACTTGACAGGACAAGGGAATACTGTTTTCCCTCTCCAGGAGGGAATATTACATCCCCTACGCAGAGAGCTGGTATAAGAAAACAAGTCTATCTCTACGTGTATGCATGCGGAGGCAGGGTAGATTTGCTGTCAGAAGAATGTATAATGCCAGAGTACATGGAAAATAATAGTATTCACATGCTAGAGCACAACAGGGGCCAACAGTCATTGGCAGTGTAAAGATAAACAAGAAGTCACATGTGAGAAAGTATGAGACACTCCAATGGATGGATTGTCTTCTGGCCAGGTACCTAGCAGATAAGTCTGGCTCAATCTATATGATCCTTGCTATGTTCACTAGCCCCTGTATGGGACAACAGGAGGGATCTAGAATCACCTTCAGGACTAACATATACAATTTCCATCTATGCTTCAGTTCACAATGAGCATTTTATTATGCAAGGAAGTAAGTAGACCACTAAGCATATGATAAATATTTGCAGAATTGACCACTGCATGTGCTACCTTGTCACGTCTTATCATTATTATAAAACAGATTCATTGGATGGTCAACAAGAGTTAATGATTGCTCCCATTTCAGACTTCTAACTCAAATTTAGTTATAGCTGACAAAATGCAGCGTTTGCACCTGTGAACTACAGCCCACTGTGTATCGTGAGACAGAGCAGGGACTGTCTCACTACTGTCTTATTCAGAAACCAGTGTTTCTGACTGGCAGGTTAAGAATAACTAAGGCTAGCAATAATAAATAAATAAAACAAATAGGGGAAAAAAAATCCCAACCAACAAACCAAGCAATCCCTAAGACATCCCCATAAAATTCATTTTACAAAAAGATGAAAAACTGATCAGAGTTCACCTTCAGAATGAAAACTGAAGGGTTGGTTACTAACAATTGAGAACAAAAAGATTGTCTTCAGTTTATTTCATTTACCTTTCCAGGTAATTTTTTCCTAGTGAGGTCTAAGAAGCAAAAAACCTCAACGATGAGCTCAGTGCTGACTCCAAGAGCAAAATAAACTACTTAGCTTCACGCACACACACGTACACATACATATTTTCATATGTGCATATTTTATGTCATTCTTTTTCTCCACCACCTTTGCTTTTCCTGACATTTAATTAACAGCATGTCTCTGATGTCAAAACAAACATAAAATATAGCTGCGTGTAGGGAATGCAAACCCTAATTAAGATGAAATTTTGGACATAACATAAGACAAGCTTCACATTTTCATTGGGAAAATAGTCCGGTTCATAAAATATTCCCAGCTGTGCTTTTGACTCTCTAAATCTCCCTGTCTTGAATAAAGTACAGCTTAAATTAAAAACTGCAATAGTCATCCTCTGTGAAGGAAGTTTCCTTCTTGGAATTTTAGACAATATTTACCACTGGCCTGATTCCACTGACTTTGGTGAAGCTCAGGGTGAGATGGAGCTCACCATCTTGAAAGCATTACAGTTGTGGGAAATAAATTCAGACAGAATTATTATTTTTTTAAAAAATTTACACTAAGGAGCAATAATGTTAATTTTGGACATCTTGAATCTACCCCAGGAAACTTCAGAGATAAGAAATTTGAAACAATAAAAAAGTCAACATTTATTTATAGTCAGAGTCCAAAACCTGAAATTGAATGTACTTCCTCCCTGTTCAGTAGGACTATTTGTCAAATAAAATGTTATTTAGCAGGAGTACATCAGAAGTTAGTTTTTGTCATTTTACCATACACACACCCCCCCCCCCCCCCCCATATAAATATATATAAAAATATATATATAAAGGTCTATGCAAATATTTCCGGTTACTTGCATATAACTGCTTGCAAAGCAAACCTGATGCCTCTGCCCCCAGTGAAACCATGGAAATGGACTTCCAAACTCTCCTCCTGACTCCAGAATAAATCCCTTCTTTTCCAGAAGTGTGACAAAAGCTTTTATTCAGATTCCTTCTATTTGTTGTCATAATGCTGTAGCAAATCCGAAAGCCTGCAGGGTTCTGCACAAAGATCCCTTATAAGTTATTAAAAAGCACCTGTGCGGGTACTCCTGGTGAAATGCCTTCTAATGCAAAACACTTGTGGTAAGCATGCAGCGCATCCCACAGGAGTATCAATTAAAACCAGTTACTTACCAAAAGTAAATGGAAAATTCTGAGGCAGAGCATCCTGAAGACAGCGTGCGGCCTCTGTTTTCATTTTTTCGCATGGGTATGAAGCAGCAATCTTGTGCCTCCTTTAACATGCCCAGACCACCATCCCAACCCTAAGAAAGTCCTGAGCCCAGAGGAGGCACAAAAAGGCTACCACACCGACTGGTTTTGCTTCCTCCATTTAAACTAAGTGAAATTAAAAAAATTTGCTAAGACAAAGGTAGGAATACCGCCGCATTTCTGTTTAAATTTTTGGGCCGAAATGTCAAGTAGCAAACATACTGATATTTATCAATGAGTTTCTCCCCTTCACTTGCCCTTCGAATGGAAAAGTCACAAACTCTATGGGGACAAGACAGTGCTATCAGCAAACACAGTCTGAGGTCTCCACGTACGCGCTTCAGGACACCCAGGCAATCCAGCAATGCAATTGTCTGAGCAGCCCCAAGGCAGCCTAATAATTTGACTTGTGCCCTATACTTTTCTTGTGAAAATAACTCATGCAAAGCTCTGTTTTTCATCAAACCTAACAGGAGATTTTCCAAGTCTTTGACAAGATCTTGGTTCTGCTGGGAACCTTGTTCTCAACAAGGGTTTAAGAAGGCAGCATGTGATACTAAGCTGTCCTCCCTCTTTCGCCTGATGTTTTATAAATGGAAATGGAAATGTGTTTTCCCCCATTGCTGTATGCTGTGGTATGACAATGGCATAAGGTTAAGAACAGTTCAACTACAGGGACCTTTTGGTCCAAGCTCATACATACAAACTTCACTGAAGCTGGAAAACCACAGACAAATATGCTCGTCCTACTATCCTGAGCTGTTGCTGCTCCTCTTGGTGAAAGTAAAGCACATGTTTGCTTTAGCCTTGTCTTTGCAAATTGTCCACCTTGTCTTTCATGCAAATTGTGGAAAAGCGATTCCCAATATGCTGATAATTTCATAATTTCATGGGATTTTTAAGCATCTGTATATCACATACACCATCTCTGAACAATGATAAAGAGCTTAGAGAAATTAAAATACAAATCTACTGGGCATTTTCAATATTGAACACTTGGCTTTGTGTAATTGATAACTTGGGGGATTCTAGAAATTAATGAAGGAAATATAATTTGCAGTTAGAAAAGATTTAATGTTCATGATCCGAGATAGCCTAAGGATATATTTTAGTTTTGGTACGATTCATAGGCACCAGGTCTGAATGCTATTGTCACAGAGACGGTGGCCCAAAACATGATAATTCTGATGAATCTGGGCCACGCAGACCGAATTTGATGATCATGAACTGAATAAACCAGTTGCAAACCCAGCTTCTATCATAAGGCTTTAAGCACACACAGATGGGGTTTAAGATTCTCAGGCTTTTGCATTCAACAAATGTTATAAACAGAGACAACTCATCTCCACTGCATTAAAAAAAAAAAAAAAAAGTTCTGATCCATCAACAAGGTGACATTAATCAGACTTAGAATAGCTCTTTTTTCAAGATCACCTTTTCAGCCTGCTCTGTCCCTTTTAAAAACACATTTGAAGACTGCAGGAGAAAGATATTTACCAATCCAAATTGACTCTTGACTGTAATATTTTTATATGCCAGCTATACAGAACAGAAATACTAACTCTGTGCTGAGTAACCTACTGTTCAAAACTATTCTCAGTCGAACTGGGAAAATGAACCAGTAGGGAATTTTCCAACAATTGCTCTTCTACAAATCCAAAGATTATAAAGCTTCAAATTGTATTTTCACTCATTCCGCTTTGAATTAATACCAAAGGCACTTGAGAACATCTCCTACAGCTACTTCTGTAATCTTCACATAATTGAACTTCTCAGAGGAACAGTGAAAACTCTGCCCACAAACTAGATATAATTATAAAAGTTGAATTAGGGAGAGTTGCCATCTCCCCCTCTCTGTCCCTCAAAGCACTGTGGATAACTTTTGTGATAGAAAGACAGTCCTAAATAGGAGGCCAACAGGATCCAACCAAATTCAAGTTGTTTAAAGAGCTATTCTTTTAATCAGGTTCCTAAGTGCCTTAGCTCCCCATGTGGAGCATCTAACCCCTCACATCACTGTTACTCTTCATGCTTATCACCTGCCCCATGGCTGGTTTTTGCTGAAAATGCTGAAGCGGCACAAAGAGCAAAATGTGCCTTGAGGTGCAGATCTGGTTCCTTTGCCTCATTCCAAGGCAAGACACCATCACGTGCTGAAATATGGGAGCCACCATTTGTACCAGAAACAACTCAGAAGCTGAACTACAAAATCCATACTCCAGAGGAAGACAGACAGGTAATCCAGAGCTTCTCAGGAGGATTTATTAGCAAAAATTCAGTGTGCCTAGCTGCTTATTGGTTGGAGATATGGCTTATGGGCCAAACGAAGGCAAGTGTCATGAATATTCCTGTCTATTATTTTTAGGATATTTTCAAATTTGGGTGCCTCAAATTTTAAATAATTTCTATGACAGCTACACCAGCTGTCTTTTTAGTCACGAAATTGCAAGAAGACATCTTGTAATACTGCAGGACAATTTCAGTTAGGTGTTGATTTGAGATTTAAATTCATTAAACAACCAATCATTATACACTCGGCCACTGGTTTATTGAGATTTGCCTCTGATAGGCTTCTTTATTTCTTAGAAGTATCAGTATCTTGCTACTGATCTCGGTTATGTGCTGTCCTGCCACACTCCAAGCTCACAAAAATTCTTAAATCTGTATGGATTGTCAATGAACTTAAGGAACAGAGATCCACTTTGTGTGGGCCAAAGGATGAGGGCAGTGACATGAGAAGAGTTAGTCCAACTCCGTGTTTAGTTACCTTATTGTTTGGAAGAGAGATGAAAGATGGGTGACATCACTCACTCAGCTACTTCCTTGCCCCTTGCTTCTGAGTATAAAGAAAGATCTACATCTTCAAGAACAGAACAGATGCCTAGAACAACATATCTAATTAGTCCTAGGACACACAGAATAAACTTTAAAAAGTTATGATTATTTACCCTTAGTGGCTGAAGATCATTCTTTTAAAAATTCTGATCTTTCAACTATGGATTAATTTTAACTTCAAACAAAAACATCCCATCTCTAATTACAGTAAATGGATTTAAACTAAGTCTTTATTAAAATGACAAAATAATCAATGAGACAAAATCTGTGCGAGGAGATAGTATTCTTTACCATATCGGCTAATAGGTAAAAAAAAGTTAAGGCTAGCAAATCTTCACATCTTCTAATTGTATCAGTAGGTCTGGTAAAAAGCATAACTTTCACTTGAAAATTTGTGGGTCTTCAATCTATCTCAGATATAACAACTCAGCTAACAACATGGGAAAGCATTGCCAGAGAAATTACTGACTAGTGATTGTAATTACTGTCTGTGTAAGGGTCAACACATGCAACTTGAATCGATTTACGGGCTCATATGATCTATATTGCAAATTAAAAAAAAAAAAAAGTAAGTTTTCAGTTATAATTTAGCTAATGTGAAATAGATTTAGAACAAAAAAAAGGTCAGTTTTCCAATGGTGAAAACAATTCTTTAATGTATCATATGAATATCCATCATTTGGCTGATGTTAGAGATGTAATTGTCCCAGGTGGAACAAACAAAAGCATATTCTGGCTGTATCTCCAGAAGAAGGACCACATGCCTTTTCTTTTCACTTACAAGGAAAATTAGCAGAAGTTCTTTTCCAATGTGAAATTCATGGTCATCAATAATGCTTCTTAGGGCTTGTCCGCGGCTTTATTTGTCCCAAGATCATATACGGATTTGATCTTTGGCTAGAAAGAGGAAACATATAAAGCAGACTTTCTTATTTATCCCTGGATCGTTAATTCTTTAGGAAATCATCAATTCAAACCAAGGATTATATTTGCTTGTAAGCAAGTCCAGAGCAGTTTTCTTCAGAGACAAAAGTGGGTTGGTATACACGTTACCCCTTTCAGGTATCCTCTGGAGGTATAACGTTATTAGAGCAGTGATCCAGTTTGGGTAACTGGCACTGCTGAGAAAGTAAAAAATAAAATATGCAAATGTTTTAGTAAAATGCTCTGAATAAGAAGAGAAACAAAAAAACCCCTTGTGCTAGACCACGGCTCTTTGTAGTACATCTTTTCTGGCTTCTTTGAGAGTTCTCAATCATTTTACTCCTAGCAGATTATTTCTGAACAATCACATGTGGGATGCCAATAAATTGCTTTTCCACTGGTGAGGAAAACCTACCAGGTTTGACTGTGAAGGCGTCACGGCGGATCAGCTATAGAGTCAGGCCAAGAGATCCAGCACAGAGCCCCATATCTTCTTGTCTCTCGGGATGGCCAACAGTGGACGCTTAAGGGAAACACTGAAGAATCAAAGCCAGTCTCCAGTGTTCCTTATCTTATTATTGAACAGCACACTGGGGACTTCACTCAGTGAACTGTTAAACTGTTGCATTTAATAGTCTCTGACTCCTTTGTGATCCTGCCTAATCCTTTTTTGATCCCGTTTCTGGGTTTTGTCTCTAAAACATCTTGATGAAGCTGATTTGCATTCAGCAACTTACTTTTGTTTAGTGACAGTAAAATTTAGAGGTACGCAGTGCTATCAGAAGTACCCTATTCCGGTAATTTAGTGGATGTCCCTATATTCAACCCAGTCATCTCATCAGAAAAATTGACAATATACTAAAAACATTCATACTTTAAAAAAATATAAGAGCTCTGGAAAGTCTAAAAGCACAGTATACTTCCTTTTTGTCCCGTGACTTGATCATCCTCCACACAGCTATATACATGGCAGTATTAAGATAAAAACCACAAACTGCACAGCTGATCTCACGTCATTGTGAACATGGGGGTTTTACCCAGTTTAGCTGTTACTGGAATGCTGTTCACTGCATCAGCTCAAATTTTACCTGAAACCAAAAATTCATTGCTTCTGCTGCTATTCCCCATTCAGTTGTGATTCTTTGTGATCATGTAACTTCATAGTTTAGGGCAAAGGCTGCAATTAATGCAGAAGAAAATCCATCCCCTGATGCCAAGGAAAGAGTAAATTTATGCGTGAGAGTGGACTGGGACAAGTGAGACTAAGCTTATTCAGTAAAAATCCATAACAGACTCAGCAACAAAGTTCAGGTGACACCAGGAGTGTACCGTATTACTTTGCACATTCTTAAGTGTTTTACTGGATCAAACAAGATTGCTCAACAGCTTGTGGAATTAATTTTTAAGTAGTACTATTGGGAGAACTCGAGTATATGCCTCAGTGCTTTGCTACCCAGATTATAAGATACAGCACGTGTCTAAGTGGTTTGTTGTATCAAAAATAAAAATGATACTTTTGTTTTGTTTTCCATATTGTAGCTTCTCTCTGTAAAGTTAGTTATTAACAGTTGCCTGCTTTCTAAATACATCAGGGACTGGAATAGTTTGTGGAAGTATATCCAGAAATAAAAAGTTTGCCACTTACTGCTCCTCCTTATTTTGACTCAGCATCTGGGTATTTATATAACACAAAATCTGATCTTTTTTTTGCTCACTTTCTTTGGACAGCTTCGTTGGCAGCTTTGGGTTATAACCACCTCATCACGTTGGGAGCAAAATGATCTGGAAGACAGCAACAGAACTGGTTGCCATCTTTCATTATCTATTGCATTTGCCTTTTCTGCTAACTCGCTAAATTATATGCTCAATGATATTTATATCGTATAAAAATCTACATTATTTATTACACAGATTTGTTTTGGTTCTAGAAATGTCATAAACTGATAAAAAAATCTTCTGGTTTGAGACTGCATTGCAAAAGTAAATTGGGAGAAAGTGTTTAAAGTTGCTGTTTGCATTTAAATAAGCTTTGACTCATGGAGACTAGAAGCAAAGGATTCATTCCGCTCCCCCCCATCCACTTGTGGAAGAGGTAGGATATGGGATAAACAGCATCGCGATTTCAGCAAGTAACACTCATAAACAACTAACACGTGTAACAGCTACCTTACAAATAGTTAACTTCTACTCATCACTCTCTTGGAAAACCCTCTGTTTTGAAATCCAGCTAGCAAGTTTGAGAGCAATCAAGGGTGAGTGTGCTGGGACTGTGGGGGTGGTGGCTACTGGCACCGCCAGTGCGCAAGGGGGGAAGCGAGCAGAAACCAGAAAACTCGTTCCTATCTGCATGCCCTTTCCCTCTTCCTTTTCAGTATAATGAAGCTGCTGTTTTGATCTTAATGGTATTTTC
Source organism: Falco naumanni (assembly GCF_017639655.2). Classification (NCBI taxonomy): domain Eukaryota; kingdom Metazoa; phylum Chordata; class Aves; order Falconiformes; family Falconidae; genus Falco; species Falco naumanni. The sequence goes on from NC_054055.1 coordinate 117,543,343, forward strand.
CTTTGAAAATCTTTGAGTGTTTTCAAGAGATGGAGGGGTTGGCTTTCTTCATATCTGATCTCAATTGCCTGATCCCGTTTTATTGGCTGTAAAACACTAATTGTCTAATAAAAGGGATTATAATTTCCTTTTGTATGTTTGAATAAAGGTCTCTCAGCACAGCACGCCATGGTCTTTTTGGTCCCTTATCTAAAGTTCTCCCTTCTCCATAAAACCCTTAGCATTTCAACTTGTTATTCATGGCTGGTTTCTTCATTATTTCCCCTTCCCTTGCCTACTTTACCTACCAGGAAGTGAATGGCACTGTCAGGTGGACTTTATCAAGCAAAAGACATGGATCATGTTCCTTTTGCTTTATGTTTCATAGTCTTTCATGTTTATTGTATAAGGAGAAAATAAACTAGTTGGCTCCCATTGTTAAATAACAGACAGACCTATTCCCCAGAAAAAGACTGTAGTTGCTGAAATCCAGTGTCTTTCACTATTTCACATCAAAGGCAATCAGCTTCTATTGTATATGTTGGCTCTGAAATAAAGACTTTCAAAAACTGTAAAAATAACAAGCAAAAAGCCTCAAACAAACAAACAGAAACCACCTTCTGAGCAAACAAACGTTGTAACATTAAGTTTTTAGGAGAAGCAGTTTCTGAATCTAGTACTCTGGTGCTACAGGGAATTTGAATAACTGCGTTATATATATATATGCTCTTTGGCAGTACTGCTACCCATGAATATGACAACTGTCAGAGCCTGGAAAGTCAGTCACTCACTTGTGTCACAAATCTGCCTAAAAACAAAGCCACCATATGTTTATGCAGAGATGAGTTACTCTCTTGGCTCAAGTGTATAAAGATGAAATATAGAGCATTCATCAAAAAAGTATAATATAATGCTTGGCTCTCTCCCTTCTTCTTCTATTATATTCACTTTTTTTTTTAAAAAAAAGATTAATATTTTCATCCATTTTGCAGCATGTCATAAAATATGGAGTAGTGCATACTTGTAGGGAAATCAAGATCCTGGGTCATGGCATGCAACAATTATTCAAAAGACAAGAAGAAAATCCAGACAGCGCATGATTCAGAGTACTCTGTAGCACCTAGAATTCAATCCTGCAAACACAACACCTGAGCTCCCTTTTACATGGAATTTAGGTGCCCTATTGACTTTTTATTTAAGCAAACATTGGAGCCACTTCAACTCAGCAACTCCGAACTTACCAAAAGGAAGCACAAAAATAATGCAGTTGGAGAAAAACCTCATCTGATTTTTATTATTATTGCTTATGAAAAATTAATTTTTATTACTTTCTTTGCTTTAATGATAATAAACAATGTTCAGGACAGGCCTGTATTGCTTTGTTACAGCTACTTGTTTCCATCAATCCACAGATACTAACACAATAATAATATGTTGTCCAAAATGATTTATGATCTCACTCTGCTTATGCAAATGCCTAACTTTCAAATGTGAATCAAACTACTGTGGTAATGTGTCAAACAACCTATGAAGTATTCAAACAGCTGACTACACCTGTTTCCACTTTGGGAATGCTTTCAAGTTTGGGCTGCTTTGATTCAAAGCGATACGTTTCGTTTAGAGCATTACTACTATTCAATATGAAAATTAAAATTGCCTTCTCCTGGGTATAACAACGTGATGAGGTCTAACAGCACACAGACCTATTAAAATACTGAGGCTCAGCTGTCTCAGACTAACTGGGTGGTTCTCATCAGGGTAGGGAAAGCAGCTCAGTATGCACAGAGCACACAGCTTCCAGGAGCACCCTCCTGCATATGTGCAAAATAAGCACTAGGCTAAGATGTATCTACGGGCACGATTTAGATAGAAATCCTACAGTATTAAAATGGGAGCGAAGACTAAATGCCAATTCATGCTCTACCTGTTGCTGAATTGCACTGCTTTGATAACTGAGGCTAATGCCCAATGTCAGTAGCAATAATTCATTATTACTATCTATGGGAGAGGGAAGGAGGCAGAAGCGGGTGGCAGGCTGTACAGGTCACTGCCATGGCCCTGGCTGCTGCCACATCCCTCCTCAGTAGGTTGGTGTGGACCTCCAAGAGCAAGCAGTCCCATCTGTCTGGGTCACCACTCTCATGACAGCCCCTGGAGTGCTTCTCTCTCATGCGGAGAAGGGACATAACCCACATGGAAAGTGCCGTCCAGGTGAGTCGCTGCTGCCTTAGCTAGCGCTAGAAGTCACCCATGTAGAGGCTAGAGGTGGGAAAATGAGCATGCAAATGTCCACAACTGCGTATGTCTGGAAGAGGAAACTCAAAGTCAATTGCATCACACACGTAACCTTAGGCTCAGATTTAATAGTGAGAAATAAATTGGAGGGATTTAGCGCTGACTGTGACATACTCCTTACATACGCCGCTGCTGCATTCAGCTCTTGTGTACCTCTCCATTTTGCACGCATGTAGGGACAGATTTTCAAAGCTGACTGTTCGGTCATGCTAATTCCTGCAGATGCAAGCTGAGCAGACCAGGCACAAAATAAACATGGAGGTAAAATGCCTGCTAACTGGGCAAGTCATGGCAACTGCTACGTCACCCATCGCCTTGGGTAACCATGATGCTGTGTCCAGTGTTGATCATCCAAAAGCTACCCTTTCTGGAACGTAAAGATAGAAATAAGGCTTTTTGAAAACAGTATGTTCCCAGCTTTCATGCTTAGCAACGTTGCCCAAATACAATCCAGAAGACTCGGATAGTAGAGGCAAGAAAATAAGTATCAACATTTTCAGGGACATCAAATAATCTAGTGTTTAAAATGTCATTTATCATTTTTTGAATACTTTGGAATACAATTGGAATTGGCCAATGCTGGAGTTGGTTGGATCACTTATAAAAGCTCCATCAGCTATTTTCCAGTTAGGCTGGGCTAAATGAATATATTTCTCTTGCAGAACAACCAGAACTGTAACTGAATTCTATACTCTACATAAGCCTTGTTAATGAGGCAATATCTTCCTCAAGGCAGGTTAGGCACAGCGACATCCTTGAAGAAAGTGGAGAGCACCACAAGATCAGATGTGAGAGGAAAAAAAATATATACTGTATAATACACAAAATAGGTAAAGACTCCATTTTGATTCATATTGAATAATTTCAAGTTTTCCTGGATTATTATATCACTGCTTCTTGTTTGGTAACAACGGGGCTATGGTTAGTCTTAAACTGGTACCTTGCCTTTAGTGGAAAACCTGACTGTTACACTAACTAGTAAATAAATAAATAAATAAAAGATTTAACAAATTAAGGCAAGACTCTGTTGGGCCGTTCTACTTCTCCCCAAAGTTTAAAATTATTAATTTCATTTTTGTCCCTGTTGGGCTTGGTCTACAAAGTTATTGAGTATTTAGTCATTAAACTTCAGTATCTTCTCCCCTGTGGGAATCTGGAGACATTATCCATTCCTCTTTTAGCTGCCACTTGGGTTCCAACTCAGTCACTGAACAGCCACTAGACATTTCGAGCCTCCTGTACTTACCCCAAGCAGTTTACAACATTGAACACAACAGCTACACCGTTAGGCCAAAGCATCAGCTCTCCCGCAGAACAGACAGGGCAGGAAACGTGGCTCAGAATAACCAGTCTCCTCGGGCTGGCTAGCAAACCCGCATGAGCAGCTGAGCCCAGACTTTATATAAGAAAGGGGAGTGACAAATAAAAACATCTGACTCAACTAGCTTTAGCAGGCCAAACACACATATTTCTTCCAAACTTATTTCTTGAAGACTGTCTCTGGGGGTCAAGTGGTTCCAAGAGAAACATTCAAGCTAAGGCAAAGGATTTCCACATAAACACAGTCGTTGCAAACATGCGCTTACTTTCCATAATCATTTGGAATTTCGTCTCATGGCCTATTTGTAAGCCCCATGACTCTGAATGACCTCATTCCTCTCTCACTCGCTCTTGGGTGAAATGCTCCCTTGTTACAGAGGGTCTCCAACTACCATTGATTTTTAAGAGCCTGAAGGACTGAAAACGATCCCTCTGTAATCCCCCTCCCTCTGAATACAAGGCATACCATTTCATACAGCAGTTTCTGCTTGCAGTCCATAAACCTACGATTGAATTAGAAGTTGTTCTCCTTCCCCTCTTCTCCCGTGGGACACCCAGATTTGGTCTAGATACTCCAAACAGTGTACATTTCACCACCGCTTATTCGTTACCAGGGTGAATTTTTTACTGCTGTAAGGGGACTCCTTTCAAAGTGTGCCCTTTGTTTCCAGCCCTGCTTCAGACAACTGAGGTAAGCACGGGTGAGGACGCAGCACTGACTGTACGATTGTAATCCAGAAGGGGACCTGCTGGCTGTTACAGTCATGTAAGTACACAGGGCTTCTACCAACCCTACGCGTGCAGAAAAATCTCTCTGCTACCATAACAAAGCAAGTATAGCAGAACTGGTCCTTATTTAATTGACGGAACAGAGAAAAATATGAGCTATAACCTATCTTTTTCCACCTCTGATTTAACAACTATTATAACCATATGTATGATGTACACGTAAAACTTCTTATTTTATCACAATTTAGTCATAAAGCTCAAAGAGTTGAAAAAGGAAAAAGAAGAGGTCAAGGGTTTGATGTAGCATTAAGCTAACAAACATTCCAAGGCAGTCCTCAAGTCCTCTATTAACAAATATTTTCTAAAGAGGAAAAGTTAATGTTTCCCTAAAGCTGGAATTTAAATGGCTTTAGCTTTTAACACAAGACCCTGTAAATTGTGAACTAGGTGAGGTTGGTTTTTTTTTTCATTGCACTACAAATATCTGCCTATCATCCTTCCTTTCTTCTTCACAGTGAGACCTGAGCAGCTGTGATTAGTGGAAGGAATAGCATACTTCAATATAAAATTAATTGCTTCTACCTACATTGTTCTCCCCAAGTTTATAGCTCATTGCTGCTGGGTCCTGCACCACCTGCTCCCTCTCGTACCTAATCTTCCCTCCCGCATGGCCCGGAAGACAAAACAAAAGGGAATCAGAGCCTGGGACTTGGCCTGAGAGCCATTTAGCAGGTTCTAACAGATCTAGGAGGGTATGGAAACATGTTATTGCAGAGGTCTTCTTAAAGATAACAGGAAATATCTTTCATAAAGTGAATGTACTTCAGTGCCTAGCTTCACTCTAAATCAAACTTTAACAATCCTTTCTTATAAATCACCATACTGCTGACAGCTGAAAGAAGCGCAGAGTGGTAAATGAATTCCTTGTTCAATAAAAAAATAAAAAGCTCTTTGAAAATCCCCTCCATCTTAGCAATGCCTATATGTGTGTGTTAGTATTTTAGGTATAAATCATACGTGCACACACAACAAACGCACCCGCTTCATATTGCCTTTCAGAATTCAAAAGATTGGTTTGTCCTTTAAAATTCCCACTTCTGTATTTCTGTGGAAGAGAATGGGCTTATAAACACTTGTCAAAAACAATTTGAACCAAGCAGGAACATTTTAATACTTTGAGTGCTATAGGAACCTCCCTTTACACGCAGGAGTCAATGTTGTACTTGGGGAAGTATATCCGTCCACCTGCAGTCAATGCTTCATCCACCCCATTGCATCCCCATGTTACTATGGGGAACTGACCAAACAGAGAAGCAAGTTACTCACCCATCTCTCACTATTCATTGAATTAAGCTTGTTATTTGTGAAGTTATTAAACTTCCCACATAACCACGAATTTAATTGAAAACTATTAAAGTTACGTTTCAAAACTAAAACATACCCTGGCAATTTCAAATAATAATAACATCCTATTAATTTACCATTTTTGAAGACTTCCCTTTGTGTTGTGTGGCTCTTGTTAAACTCAGAGAACATAAAACTCAGTGACACCTAATTTATTCTCAATATATGCACTATAAGAATACTATATTTGACTCAAGTAGCTGTCAAACTATTCCATCTGGCAGCATGCAGCATCTCTCTTATTTGACAAATCCAGACAAATAAATGATATAAAGGACAAAGAAAAAACAACATTTAAAATGAAAAAATAGAAAGTGTGAAATAAAAATAGTTTTAACTAAAATATGAGCTCGCATACAATACAAGTTCACTGCATTTTCCCTTTAATTCTTTTTTTTTTTTTTTTTTTTTTTTTTTGTCGTTGTTGAAGAGTATTTCTTTGAAACATCAACACAGAAGATGCCTGCAGCATAGGACTCCGCACCCATCTAACACCTGATCAAATGTCAATTAAATACTTGGTAGTGGTCAAATCCATTTCCACTCATTTTGAACAATGGCACAACTATGGTCATTGAAATCAGATATTTTTAGATGTTACTGGGAAATAATCCAACATCCTGATGTGTGAAACAATACCCGCGTTGCCTTCAAAGAGAGAGGAAAACCATCCTCCGAGCAGGGCTAAGCAGGTGCGTTGCTCTCATAGAAAAATATTTCTTGTCATAAACCCAAGACATCGGTCCGTTGTATGGCAGTAACTCCCTTGGGAGGTGGGGTGACACTTCATAGGAGTGACACCAAGGCTGATAATGGCAGTACTACTTTCAGACCCAAAATTTCAGTTATTGGGGAGGGTTACCAAGCATAGCCAAAAGTGGCAGGGAAATGGACTTATTGGAGTGAGGCCAGCAAAGGGCTGTGAAGATAATTAAGGAAGTGGAGCATCCAACATAGAAGGAGAGGCTGAGACAGCTGGAACCATTAAAGCTCTGAAAGACTCCAGAGGATTTTGTTCAGGGTGTACACATGTCTGACAGGAGGGTGCAATTAAAACTGAGCTAGCCCCTTTCCAGTGGTGCCCAGTGAAACGTCCAGAGGCAATGGGCACAAGCTGAAATACAATAAATCATTTAAGTATAAGAAAAACCTGTGAGGTTTTTTGTTGGTTAGTTTTTGGGGGTTTGGATTTTTTGTGGGATTTTTCTGGGGTAGGTGGATGGGGTTTTTGTTTGTGGGTTTTTTTGTTGTTTTTTTTTTTTTGATGTTTTTTTGTGGGTTTGTTTGTTGTGTGGGGTTTTTTTGGTTGGAATTTTTTTTTTTTTTTGAGAGTGACTAGACACTGTCACAGGTTTCCCAGAAAGGCTGTGAAATCTCCATCCTTGGAAATACTTAGAGCTTGACTAAACATGGCCCTGAGCAACCTGTTCCAACTGCCTCTGCTTTGAGCAGGGGGCTGAGCTCAAGCATCTCCAGAGGTCCTTCCCTGCCCCACAATCTGGTGACTCTGTGAACTACCCTCCAACACAAATATGTTTGAGTTTTTCTCCCATTACTAATCCTGCTGTACCTGTTCCGTGTATAAATCCCAGCTTCATGCACTGAATCAACCAACCTAGCATCTTTTCCTTTCTGCTGCGCTCAAAAGTGACCCCAACAAACACTCATTTATGGAGGTATATTTATGCCACCCCAGTGGCTCAGAGGGATGCATGGGAGGATAAAGCTGAGAAACTTCTTAATGCTAATACCATGAAGTAGTAACAAAAAAAAGGGGAAAGCGTGCAAAGAAGCAATTGTTGTAGAAAAAGTCTCTCTAAAAGCTCAAAAGTACCTTTTTTAATAGATATAAATGAAGGCACAATCATTACATTACCTACTTTTTTACCTGCTTCAATAGGAATATGCTCTCACACCTGCTTTTACTGCAGACAGCTTTGTCCTCTTTAAATCAGCCCCACTCCACTGCAGTTATTCCATCTATTTAGACAGGGCCTGGGTCAGCTCCCACGGAACATTAATAACAATACCAAATTAGATGCCCTGACTTCTTACATGGTCCAGTGAAAAAACAAACAAAAAGCCTTACTGAAAAATGCACAAAAGTGTTTCTATAAATGGTATCACTTATGTTTTAAAAAGCAGTGGGCTTTGCATACCTCTGCTTTTTTCTCCTTTTCTTTCTTCCTCCAGACTTTCTCCTTTTTTCCATCCTCTCCCACAGCCAATTTTTCTTTACATTGTTGTATTATAAAAAGTTAAGGGGAAAAGTAAAGATTACCTGGGGAGAAAAAAAACAAACCAGAAAATAATAAACCATATAAAAAATGGGAAAAAAATGTCTCCCAACAATCTCAACAAGTTTTAAATTAAAATTTTATTAGATTTCAAAAATTACTGCTTCCACAGGAAGCAAACACATTGCATTGTGCAATTCTACCCACTCCAGGCACATCCATGCCAAGTTAGGGACTGGCAGATTCCTTCATTAGAAACCACAACCCTGCTTACACTTACTGGAACTCTGTGAAAGCTGCGCTTCAGCTGGAGAACAGCAGCAGGAGAAAAGCAAAGCTATCAAAATTTTTAAAATCCTTGTAGCTACTCAAGCTGACATGTTTTTGCCATTTACTTAATCTTAAAACTCATCCTGTAAAAACTTAGGGTCAGATGAGGAATTCTGAAGTAAAGCTTAATAACCACAAAAACACTTGCAGCTCTTACATCATATTATTTTTCCAAGACAGGCTAAAATTACAAATTATACCTTCACATAGCTTAGCAGCCCTAAGATGTCTAGATTAAGTTTCTCCTTTTTTTTCATAGCGCTCTGCCCACCCACGCTTCCCCTGTGGCTGTCCCAGACCACTAGTTTCCTCCTTCACACCACGTCTCCTCCCAGGTCCTTTTCCTGCACGTAGCATTAGGACCATCTCCTCATTATTGCTGAGCACATTCTCACTTGCACAAAGGGCGCTTCCAGCAGCCCAGTCCCTGGTTCCAACACCCAGTGAAGAAGAGGAGAAGGCTCGGCAATAGAACTGATGCACCCATGACAAAATACCCTTTGGTTTGTGGTAGCTCATCATTTATTCAAGAGGGGAAGGAGGCTTCGCCCATCCAGGCACCAATAAAGTGTAGCATGCTATGCCATGTCGCATCCTTTGGTGGCCCTAGAAAGCTCCCAGATCTTTACGTGGCTTCTGGAAAGAGAAAGGTCATGGGGATGCAAAGGCTGGCCTGAGTTTTCCTACAATTTCTTGTGAACCCTCCCAGAAGAGTGTCACACTCTCCCTTTTAAAAAATATCTTGCAGGGCCTCAAAACTTGGTTTACAGCAAGTAGCACAAACAAAGGTTTCCCATTAAATAAGAACTGAGCTGAGCCTCTTCATTGGTAAAAGGTCCCTCTTGTGCAGGTGACTTGGGTAAGACAGGAGATATCTCTGCGGCAAAGCACTGCTGCAGAAGGGCAGCAACCAGTTGACAGTGGCAAGGGTGGACCGACAGGAGCAGCGGGGGCACTGCCCACCTGCCTCACGCAGCAAGCAGAGCCAGGGCAAGGGACTGGGGGAGTCAGGACCCAGCTCTTCAAAAGTGCAGTGCTGCAGCTAAGCCATGTCTTCGCCCAGAGGGGTTCTGCCTCCACCCACTCCTTGAATTTTTCCTCTTGCCTTTGGCAAAAGCTTTTACTACTTTGCTGCCAGGCACACGTGGCTGTGACACTTCGCGTGATGTTCCTGTTGCACCAGAGGTGATACTTTGGGTTCCCTTTGAAGTCATCTGTGCTTGGCTTTACAGTATTCAACGCCAAATAAACCAGACTGAGTCTTCCTTACTTGGTTATGCTCAAATACCCAAGCACATCTCCTGTTGCTTCTTTTTGTTGTTCCTTTCAAATTCTGTACTTACTGAAATAAAAGATAGAGTCCTGGAAATCCTTTTAAGACAGCAGAATCGATGTACAGCCAGTTTTTCTTCAAGGTAAAACAAACCAAGATTTTCTTAGTATTGTCAAAATTAGGAAAATATTTTTTAGAGATGTTATAACTAACTCATTCTGGCAGAGTGCAAAATTGCTTCCTAAGCATTTATTGGAGCAAAAGTCTGTTTTCAATGGAGCCACAGCTTCGCATTCTAACTCCTGTAGCTTGAGCAATACTGTAGAAGACAGACTTCTTAAAAATTATTATTATTATTCTAATAATAATAGTGCAAAAGCTTTGTTTTGAGACTTGGCCATCAACCAGACTGTATCATGTTCAAAGTCCGCGGAAAAAATCATGAACACACAAAATCCAGACACAAACTATCTTTCATTGATTTAAGCTTTAAATTTTGTCTTGTACATTTAGGAAATGTGGAAAGGAGCTCAGATTAATGAGAAAGAACAACAATTTTCTAAGATTTTAGCCAACAGGTTGAGCCTTTCTTAATTAGGAACATCCCTTCACACATCATTTAGGGACCCCATAAGGAATACAATTAAGTTGAATATGCTGTATGATTTTTTCTGTGAGTTCAGCCTTTCTCACGACTCAGTAAAGCACTCTCTTCAGCTAGAACTGTACTTGTAGCTCTAAAGCTCTTCCACACATTGTTCTTCGTTTCTAGAGGTGTCAACCACCCTGAGCTCCTGACTCCTCCTCTCTGCTTCACAAAGCTGAACTACGAACACATTTATTTTCTTCTGTTGCCAGAACAGCCAGAAGTTTTAAACCCTGAACTAGCAGCTGTACATAAGCAAATGTTTAATTTTAAGCACTTGAGAAGTCACAGTGAGTCGATGAGACTTGTCACATACTTAAGCACCAGTTGCACCTTTGTATGCCCATAGGGCTTTTTGCTTGGGATTTTCTACCTGGCGTACCTAAGCTTTCAGAGGTGCTTAGGTACTAAACAGTATCAGTCCCATGGACTTCAGTAGGCTTTAGTTTATAGAGCTGTGAGCCTCAAGAGCCATGTACCAAATCCTGAGGTTTGAAATATTCCATTCCCTTAAAATATACGTATCCTTTCCTCCAAAGTTGTTCTTTGCTGGGATGGAGATGCAGCTGTAAATAGACAATCTATTCCTGATATAGGTTCTCAGGCAACCACTACCTGCATCTGAACAATGTGTATTTACACATCTTATTATGTTAGAAATAGAGCAAATTTTCACTTAGAAATAATACGTGGATCAAACCCCCCAAAACTTAACCATCACCAAGAAATATATGTCCAACATGATGGACATACATACGTCAGCTAAGCCACTGACAGATGATAATCAAAAATAGTTGCAGTAATGTACAACAGATTTTTGACTCAAAGGTCAACCACACAAACAAACACACAAAAGCCTTTTTAGGGACCATCAGAGGCTTACTGCTGTCCTTCCTGTAAGGAAATATAGCACTTGGTGGCACATTTTGGTTAAAAACTTTGGCAGTTCTCCAAAGAGGCTTTGCTTACTTCTTACCTAAAGGGATACCCCTGCTAAAAACTGATGTACTAAAAGAGCATGCTTTGACAGAGATTTCCTCGCTCATTGACCTACTCATTTGTACTTGCTCACACCAACTCTTCTTCTCTACTATGATTTCTTGCCCTTAAAGCTGCGCATCCTTGTTCTCGACAAACTCTGGGAAGGAATCTCCTCCCTGGTGCGAGGCAGGCCACCAGAAGAAGCAGGTGGCAGTTGTGAGCAGAGGATGAGAGAAACCCAGAAGAGAAAGCTGTTTGGGAAGTAATGAGTACAAGAGCTAATTTATAATTTAATGATTAAAGAGAGATTAAAGCCAACAGCATCATGATTTTAACTCTGCAGCTGGTGGGTTTCTTTGTCTTTGGTCAATGAAGCTGAATTATGAGACTGAGGGAACTTCAAAAGTGTTAAAAGATGTTATAATAATAAAGGGAGGTCTATAATTATAGAGAGATTATTGCATATAATATGTAAGTGGATTGCACTTAAACAGCTTCATCAAACCAATTTCCACTGCAACTCATTGATGCCACAGATGAGGACTTCAGGTGGGAGGATAAGCTAGAGGAATGGATGAACACTTAAGGAACAAAGTCCTCGTTTTCATGCTAATGTCCTTGTGCAGTTCAGAAGAAGGGAAGAGAAACAGTCTTTGTAGAACATTGTGATAGCAATGCAGCATTGCAGGGGAGGAGGAAACTCCTCTGGTGTAGCGATGAGCTGCTCAAATGAACACTTAAAGTTGTTCACGAGACTGCAGCAGCTGTAAACCTTCTGCAATCCCAGCACATTTTATTGTGATTGCAAAATAAATAAATAAAAAAGTCAGTATCTGTCTGATATAGCCAGAATGACAGAGATTCATCAGGGACTGGGATATTTTGATGTTAGTGTCTTTTCATCCTTCTCTTGTTAGACAGCAAGAACAAGCTATAATTCTCACAGGACTGTTCAAGAAGACTTGTCTTTCCTTGTGGGGAATAGCTAGTTGAACTCCCTATAATATTTAAAAGTGTTATTTAAGTTTACAGTTTATGTAAGAACATGAAAGCCACCCTCTCCCAAATGCCCTAGCTCTGCTTTGCATATTCTTCATTGTGACTCCTCTTGGCTTAGCATCTTCCTCTGCATCCCGCCTCAGTGAAACTGCTCTGCCCGACAAAGGCAGAAAGGCAGGCACGGTCTTCACTCTCGATCCAAACGGCTGGACAGACTTAATAGCCATAGTGTAAAAGACTCAGTCACTGCAACAAAACACCATTCCTTTTATCCTCTTATTGTGTCTTGTGCAGAAGGGGAAGGAGAAGAGAGGGCTTAAATACCTTAAAGTCCCCGCTCCGTGCTTCTCAGGGCATTGTAGCTTTGTTTCCTGCTCCTTGATCACAGTAATACACCTGGGGAAAATGCTTCAGCTTTTCTATGGATAGAAGACTGCTGTAGCTCATGAAGCTCCTGTGCCTCAGTGTGGTGGATTGTTCTAAGGACAGAGGTACAGAACCCCAAAGCAAGAGCAGTGCTCATCCACCCCATCGCATGACCCTCATTCATTTGGAGGCTGCATCCAAAGAACAACACTTCTGTTTAAGGCCTAGCTTCCATCAAAGTAAGCAACTTCTGCCTACTTAGGCTAATTTCCAGAAAAAGCAGCTGGTATCTAACTCTCAAGCTCCTATGGAATGCATAGGCGAAGCAGGTACCACAAACTACAATCTAAAGCAACCATATTAGACAAAGAGTTGTCTTTGACTATATTGTAGCCGTTCGTGATGGTACAGTTTACTCTTTCCATAACTTCAGGAATCCAAAAAAATAAAGCTTTTTAGTTCTTCAGAAAAGTAAGAGCTTTTATGATCCTATTGAAACTAAATTCTTGTTATTGCACAGTCTTTAATTATACTAGGGATGAGTGGAATCTTTAATTATGATTAAACTCTGACTTATCAGGCACCATGAAATGTCTGGAGCCGAACAAGCTTTTTACATGTTCAGAAAGTGCTTCTTTCTGAAGTCAAAGGCCTCAGCTCCATTCAGCAATTAAGCTAGACAACGTCCATCACCACCACTTAGGGCTTGCCAGCTCAAGTGGTATTTGACCTGGAGTTACGCACATTCTTGCAAAAAAATTAAACCACAGGGGTAAATTCTGCCATTAGCCTTTGTCAGAAGATTGGTTAAATATGTATTCTGTCATACGTAAAATAAATCATGGGAATGTGACCCTCATACACGAAGCAGCACATGTTCCTTCCCATCACAGCACATCAGTTTACCTTTATGCTTTGTACACAAAAGATTTAGTTCACCTCCCTGTCTAGATTTCAGATTTTTCTTCAGTTTCTTTCTTACACAGAGTAATGGCAATTGTTCTCTTGAGAAAGATTATATAACTTCAATAAGGGGCCAAATTTTCAGCTGCCATAAACGGATGTTACACCAAGGTCGGCAGAACAGCACAGATTTACAGCATCATAATCGTTCAGACTCAATCCCATCCATCAGTGTTTCATATCTTGCATCATCATTTGACACTCACTTCTAAAGACAAAATACAAAGATGAATTGAGCCCTCTGGGTTTTTTAGCTACTAGAAGTTGTGCTACTTAAAGTAATTAATCTTTTCCATGAGTTGTTTTTTTCAAACTAAAAGAGGAGTTTCCATAGCATTGATTTCTGCCAATTTTTTTTCTTCCAGTTCTATTCTCTGTGCATGTTTGCAAGTTTACACTTAGTATTAATTAATCTCATTAATTTCTTTCATGGTTTTGTTATTTTGCTGCCTAAAGTTAAGTTTCAAGTAGATAGCTGTGTTCAGTCAGTCAGTTTTGTGGGGTGAAAGATGCACTTCATAGTTTTTAAGTGAGGAACCGACAATCACACAATAAAGTAACCATATGGTGTCTAGCACGATGGATCTGACTCTTTGGCAAGTTGTTCTTAAAGACCACAAAGATAGCCTGAACACTGAAAAATGCAAATATAATCCATTATTTCAAATGCCTGCAGACCTTGCTTTTCACCAAAGATCACAGGAAATTGCTGGTTATAAAGATTATTTCAGCCACTTGGGGTGTGGGGGGAGGCAGGGAGTGGGGGAAATACAAACAGCTGCTACAGTCCCAAACAATTCTGTCTGCCACTCCATCCAGTGATAACTCAGCAGGCAACACCACAAGTAAAATAAGAAACGAACACAACTGAGACAGTCTGGATTTACTTTTAGGACCTTTTGATCTCTAGGCTGCTTTTGCAACATTATTTGCCCCTTTCCCTTCCAGTTCTTCCTATACAGAGACTGATTTCACATTCCACTTGAAAGGAGAAAACAATCCCAACCCAGCCCCACCACGTAACAGTTCTGAGGGTCACTTTATTTTGTGTATTACCAGGTTTATCCAATTTATGTTGAGGTTCACACATAAACCTTTCAGCAAGGTTTACTCATGCTTTCACTTCTACGTCTGCTAACACATCTATTAAACTCACAATAATGCTGATCACACATACAGAATTAAGCCCATGCTTAAGTATTTTCAGCAGCTGGGCCCTAGAGCCAGATTCTTCCCCCAAGGTATTTAGGCATCTCTGTTCCTTAATCATTTTTGGCAGCATACAAATAGATGCACATTTGCATATATTTACCAAAAGCATACTACAGCCTGCAGCCACTGTAAGTTTACTTATAGAAAAGGTATATGATTTTTTTCAAAATTGCAAAGCATCTCAGCTACTGGGTGCCTTTGTGTATTTAAAAAAAGCTAACCTTGACTGAAGTATAGAGAGAAAGATCTGCAGTGTCTCACTTGACACATGTACTGATATATCTCTAATCAAAGGTATCTGTAATACCAGCTTAATCAGGCTCCAACCTTGGAGAATAACTCATTAAAGAGGAGCACAAAAGAGAAGGCAGCTCAACAGCATTTTCAATGATACATAAATAAAGCTGCCTTGTCATGGTAAATTCTGTGTAACTGGGAAAATGGTATAAAACCTGACATTGATCTAGAAGCTTGGTAGCTCAGGGCATAGGAAAGGGAAAAGTCATTTAATCACTGACACTGACTGTCTCCATGATCTGGCAAGAAGCTCGTGCCAGTACCTGTGACCCATGGGGTGACCCTAAACCCGAGGGAATGAGCTCCATACTCTGAGAGAGCATGGCTGAGTGATAATGACTCTGGTTTGATGGGGCAGGCACAAGAAAACCCAATAAGATTTAATCCTCATTGCAATATAAAAATATTCATTCTCTACCTGTTCTATCCTACCCTGTGGTTCCAAACATTTCAGGGGCAGGGAGGAAAGAGTAATTGAGCTTCTGTTTGGAATAACAGCCTTCCAAGGAAAGATCTTTGCAGACCACCTATGCTGGAAGACGACTTTATGCTAGCAGTAAATTTATTAACATATTTACCGAACATTTGCATGCACAATATCTTCATTTTTCAAATACTATTGATTTCCCAGGCACCTTCAAAACTTGGATGAAAGAGAAGCTTTGAAATATTCCCCATCCTGATCGATTTCTCTTGTATCTTGGAGACTTCCTGACTAGTTGCTAAGGACTTAGTTTCTACCGTTGAAAAGAGGCGATAAATGAAAATTAATTTTTACTATGAAATTTTAAAATCAGGCGAGGGTAATAATGGGGCATTGATTTTTTTCATTTATTTAATTTTGCATTTATGTCTTTCTGACTGTTACCATATTCCTTGGTTAGTATTTTGTTTCCTTTCCCTCGAGTGTAATGTAAAGTGCAAAGCAATAGTGTCATTAAGTTCTCGTGGCTAGTCACAGGAAGGGTAATAACTGGGAAACATGGGGGTAACTGGAAGCGGGTGGGACTTCTTGTTCCAAGACAAAGATTCAATGAAGCAATCATCTATTCAATGTAAAGAACTACCAGTCCTAAAATGACTGTATTGAGCATGACGTTTTTTGGGTGCGTGCGTACGTGGCCTTTTTGTTTGTTTGGGAAAAAAAATCAATCTCCAAAGTAACCCCGTTCACCAAAACTCATGTTGTTCAAACAGAATAGTTATGAGCCTACTTTAAAGGACTTAGACAGGACAAGAAGGGCTAACGCAACCTTTGTATGTCTAGAAAAGCACAGAGAAGGCACCACCTTGCCTCCACACACAGTATCCGCTCTTTACAGAAGCGCTGCATACAGCGTTGCCAGCTGCAGGTCAAGAACAATACAGGTATATAAGAACATCAAAATAAGATCCTGGAAAAATAAGCCTTATAATGTAAGGCTCAAGGAACTCAATCCATGCAGTTTATTGAAGAGGAGGCTGAAAAGGTGACTCAATCAGCACAATATTGCTGCCAATACACAGAAGAGGAACAATAGCAAGGTGGAGGCGTTCAATCTCACAAAGAGCTATATAGCAAGACCAATGACAGAAATTGAAGACAGACAAATCTAATCTCAACGTGAAACACAAAGGTTACTTTTTGCAGGAAAGACAAGTAAACTGCCTTCCCTTTATCAGATTTATTAAACTTTCACCCTTACTTAGAAAGGAAAGAGGTGTACTTCAGTTTTGCTTCCCAGGAAAACTTAGATGATGGGATAAGCAGAGACAAGCACAGCTATCTGCTGCAACCTCAGAGCATAAGCTGTGCCAGTGGGCAGCTGTGGTATCTCAAACCCAGACCTTAAGCCATCAAATAGCTCAGTTGTCCTCAAATTCCAAACCATCAATTCAGGTGAACAGATGTCACGTAGAGATTTACACACAAACACCAATTTTTTTTTCTCATTGCCATGAACAAGGAAAGCTGCTGTACTCCTCTGAGTAAAGACCAGATTGGAAACCACACAAGAAAGTAATGAAGTCAAGGTACTCAATCCAGCAATGGAAACTTTTAGCCCTAGACATTCATTATTGCCTTAGATGTTTATTGTATTGCAGATTATTCCTGCCTGCAGGAAAGTGACGGCTTTAGAAATACCAGTGGCTTCCTCAGCCAAAGAAAAGGAGAATGCTTCCTTCCTCCCACTCCCCAGTAAAAATAAAATAATCACATTCAGACATGGCACCAAAGGCAGGTTTTACCCTCAGATTGCTAACATAGTATGAAATGAGTCACAGGGTGCAGTGGAGGACAGTGATTAAATTAGAATTCCAAGTGTTCTCTGTTGTTAGCTTGTTTCGTTATATGTGATTGGACATCATGTCATGTGCAAGACTAAGCACCCGTTATGGGGGTCCAGGTATTGTAGAAGAAATAAACATAGAAAATCTTCTTATTTATTTTGCTTGCAACAGAGCTGTTTAATCAAATGTAGTCTTGTAAACAGCTAGCTTTATGGGCAGCCATCTATCTGCCTTCGTATTTTAGTTGAACTAGGAGTACACTTAAACTAGATCTCTCAGTCTTCTACACTCCTGAATTTTGAGTCACGTTTTGCAGCACACTCGGAGCACACAAACATCTATTTTGGATCAAGTTAACCAGAAGGTCCATTTCAGTACCACATCTAATACAATCCAACTGCAAAGGGACAATTAGACCACAGGACCAGACTGCCACTAGCCTGAAGTAGCCCTGTGAAATAGGTCCGGGTTGACACCAGGTCCCCAGCACCAAATGTTTTCCTTTCCAGTGCTGCACTACTTACTACAGTACTTATAAGCACGGAGATCTGTGCATTTCTAGGAAGAAAGCACAGTGTAAGTCAGAGTTTAAACAGTGTAAAATCCCTCGTACATGGGCTTTGTGGAGGCAAAAGCTTCACCTAAAGGCTCCAGTCCACCAGACTCTTGCAGTCTCTCTCTGTCCATATGCAAACTACCCCATGCAGCCAGACAGCTGAATTGCATTAGGGTGAACACACATCCTGAAGACTACAGAACTCTGTGCTTCAGGTTTATTTCAAATTGTGAGAAAGTGTGGCCAAGGAGGTGGTCTACCACATTTATTTATTTTTTTCTAAAACCCCAAACTTTATGACAAAATTATCTTAGAACAAAAGACAAATAATGGAACTTCAAAATACTGTCATTAATTGAGAGCTTTAACTGTGCGACTTAAAGTGTCCTGTTCCAAACTGCATCTTGACTTAAAGGGGGGGGGGGGCAGGGGGGAGCTGTTCTTTCCATATTAGTCTTTTGACTATGCTATGAACATTGAACAGAAGTCCCAGATAGCCGCCCTGTCAGAGGATGCATTAAAAAAAAATATTAAAAAATTACCCAACCACCATCATGTAAATTTCTCATTACCTATTCTGAAATTTATAGCAGCTCAGCTTTCCTTTCAAATACATCAAGTTGGCTCTTTCCCTTCAAGAAGAGCACAACAGAATGCCAGATCTTTTTGAAAAGTCATTTTAGCAGATTATTTTCATTATACATCGTGCTGGATTGCTTAAATGTCTAGTTAGATATCAATCTCACCTGAGCCCCACACGGTACTGATTTGCTCTCTGACATTACCTGATCCCCAAGGTTTCTACCAACAAAACACGGGATGCTGTGTATACAGGAGAAAGTGACAGCCTAAGGATTAACCTGCTTTTTGATATTCATGTTCCAGCACATCCCCTGACAAACAGAATACTCCAGGGGTCAGGCTTCATCCTAATCAGAAAAGAGAGAATACAGATTGTTTTGATCAGAACTACATGTGTCTGGAAGGCTAATCCAAAATTAATTAGATCTGGGCTGCATAGTATTCATTTGGATTTGTAAACATGGTGACGGGGGTATGAGGATTATGCAGATAGAGAACAGATAAGGTAACTAATTTGTAGGTTGATGATGCTTTAATAATGTCACAAATGTACTCCTTTGTCTTAATAATTGCTAAAAATAAGGAATATTTCACTGTAAATTAGTGTGTGTAGATAGCATTTCATTCAAAAATGAAGATGTTTTCACAGCGAGAATGAGATACAGACAGAAATGGTTTTAGCAACCATTATTTAAACAATATTCAAACGAATGTTCCCATTCCATATGACAGTAGTCAGAGCAGTACAACATTTTTAAAAAAGACAGCTATCTTTGTTCACTGGAAACAGATACTGAATTATTTTGAAATAATTATTACTCACTACCATTTTTTAAAGCATGAGGCAGGCTTTCACGTCCTGCAAGCTGACATAGTACTAGCGATTTCAGCAGTGATACAACAGCAGTTTCATTTTTAAGCAATTTCTGCCCCGCAAACGAACATCAACCTTCATATGCCAATAAGAACAGTAGTGTTTAATAATGAAAGAAAAACAAACCCAACCCACTACCAAACCCAAGAAAAAAGAAAAAACCCCCACCTAAACACTAAGTTACAAGAACCCCAAGGAAAGCTGCTAATACTGGCCAGAAAAACGGACAGATTATCTGCCTAATTTCACGTGGCCTGGGAGGTGTGCTGGGGGAAAAAGATCCTCTGCAGGAGTCACCTGCAGGGACGGGAACACATACTGCAGATGGATTCACAGCCTGCCTGACACAAAGCATTGATCACTTTGGAGGGGTGGAATAGGAATGAGAAAGCAAGAAAACTGAAACTGTGAGCACTGACAAATTTGTTAACAAAAGCGCCTTTTCACGGACCAAGGTCATCCTTATTCAACTGCTGGGTTAGACATCCTCCCCACCCCCATCCATGCAAGCTGGGTAAGATAACAATCTCCACTTGCGTTATGAGAATGCCAGAAACAGACCATTTCTCATTTTCGTTTTACAAATGGATTAGTGCTGTGCCAATCCATGACCCTGTTTCAATCTTTTCCTGAGAGAAGACTTATTTTATTAGAACTGTACTGCGGTGTTTTCCTGTTACATATATATTAAAGCTCAAACTGTTCTACAAATAGATTTTTCAGATGAAACTGTAATATAAATAGTTCAAAGAGGACTGACTGTACATCACTTCAAACAACGGCACGTTTGACCAACTGTCAGACAATGGGCCCAAAAGTTAAGAAAGAAGATGAGAAATATAAAAATACTCGCTTAATGAATAAACCCTTTGGGACAGATTTTATGCTGTATCTGTACAATCCTAAGTGCCTCTGCAACCTGACTTGTGACCGGTTTTCATCAGTACTATTGCAATAAATGAGAAATTGATTCAGAAGAATAAGCAAGAGAGAAAGTTATATGTGGAGGGTCTCCCTCCCTACCCCTGCCCACAAGAGAGTAAAATTGTAATTTGGTAAGCATTTTCAACACCTGACCACAGTGCCCCAGCAGAATTTGCTTTGGGGAGTATACATTCCTCAGCATTGTTATGTACATCATCAAGAGGTTTCCTTCCTTACATGTTTCCTGGAGCTTACTTCAGACTTACCTTTCTAACCAACCAGTTGATAGCTGACCTCTGAAATGCCTACTTCAGTTCTTGGCAGGCTCCAGGCAGAAACCGTATGAGGCATGCTTAAAGCAGAATACCCACAGAAATAAATAGGGGGGGGGGGGGGGGGGGGGGGGGGAGGTAAAAAAGCTAGAACAACAGTTTTCTTTTTTTTACACCAGCAAAGGCAAGAGAGTATGCTGCTGTGATATTTAATACTGCTGAACACAACCTAAAGGGATTGTATAGCATCTGAACAGGCTGCTAACAACAAAAAGGGTTTTTGCAAAGAACTGTGATGTAGTAAGGCTTACTGTATTATACACCAGCTAAAAAGAACTAAAAAAAGTGCTAGTCATAAGATCTTTCTGAAAAAAAAATCAGCTTCAGAATATTTTTACACTAACATATTTCCCTCTCAAGAAGCCACCAGATGTCAACTCCTAATTTGCTTGCAGCTCGCCATCCATCTACATAAAGTGTTTTTCATCAAAGATGCTTACCTCGGTATAAAAGTGCAAACAGATACCGGCACAAAGCAGTTCTGACAATGACTTATGCTGTTAAGCACAAAAGCCTAGATATGCGCAGTTATTTCCTGTAGCTATGCTAGAGTAAAATTAATCCAGCAAATATCCCCAAATATCCATACAGTTAGGAATAAAACTTAAAGATTCAGACAAGAACCTCAAAGCTCATCAGAAAAATCAAAACCTTGGGGAGCAAAATATGCTCAAAGTAATTAAAAATATTTTGCCTCCTTGCCCTAGAAAAATGCCAAATCAGTGTCGAGCAAGGCAAAAGCAGGAAATAACATGATGGGGATTCGGTATCACGTATCTTCACTTAAACGACTAGCCCCAAACGGAGAGACAGGGTTCTGCTCTGAAAGTGTGAACTTGTTCTGGGAAATATAAAGTTTCTCATTGCAAAGACTTTTACACTAGCCTAATTTGAAAGCTATGACCTTCCTGTGAGAATGACAAGCAGTAGGGAATAAGTTCTTTAAAAGGGCAAGCCCTAACAGCAGGTAGCACAAGCAGCTTAGAAAGTGAAGGAATCAGGATTCAGTTGATTCCTGGTGTTAGAGGAGTTGCACCTTGCTGGGACCTTTACCCTGCCCTTGAAGCAATGAGATTAAAAAAACCCAAAACCCCACCACTGCAGGCTTCGGATCCTGGCAAATACAAAAAAACAAAAACAAAACCCACAAACAAACAAACAAAAAACCCCAAACCCTGGGATGGTACAAACTGCTGGCCCTTTTGGAGAAAGTCACTGTTGGGTGAGCAGCTGTCACACCCACCTGCACCAACCTGGACACCACAAGCCAACCCAAGTGGCACTAGTGCAGGCTGAGCACTGCTGAAGCTTAGCCGAAGTACTTGTTTTAGACGTCTTCACTTCCAAAATACTACATGCCTCAGGCTTGGCAACATCCACAGGTTTACAAAGGATCTACTTTAGGGTATAAAAACAACACTTGCCCGGACCACCCATGAAGTTACTACCTTCTTGGCTGCATGTGACTTCCCAAGCCAGTTGTTCACCTGTATTCTGTGAACCCAACCCCCCTCACACCGAAACACTATTCCTGGGACTGCACTGCGAAATATATAAACAAAAATAGCCTGAAAAATGGAGATAAGACTTTTTTTTTTTCTCCTGTTTTTTAACCAGAATTCAGTTCGGAGCAGTCTTATTGAGAGCTGTGCCAGCAGCGCCTAACACAAGGGAAGAACAAGAGGCGCCAGGGCTGAACACATTTTATCCTGAAAGCATGGTGGTATTCTAATTTATAGAACACCCACATTTTCCTTCAGACTGTCTGGACTGCAGCAGTTATTCCTCTGCGTCTGCTTTTCTCCGGGTGCACACGCACAGAGCCAACTAGCTAGCTGTTACCACACAAACCTTTTTGAGCGAGTTTTAATCTAGCCAGTTGGGAAAAAGCTCAGTGCAGTTATACAGACTGCCTGACTAAGCAGAATAAATCCCTTGTTTTCTGGTTTCATCAATACCTTTTATTTCCTGAGCATCACCGTCCTAACATGCTACGCTTACACCAATCAGCGGGAGCACAGGCATAGTTTAGAGAGACAAATCACTTCCCGTCAACAAAACATGATTTTCAGTAAACACTATTAATAATATGCCAACACCAGTTGTTATTAGAACTCATACAAATGACGCTAAACACCATCGCTTGCCAGAGTATCATAGTGTTCATCCATTTAGGTAGAACATATAAATAACCTGACTGAGAAAATCTCAAGATTTTATTTTAGAAAGTCATGTAAACATAATGAGGGACATATAATGTGACCTATGACAGCATTTTGCCTTATGGCAAAAAACAGGGATTAGACAAAAGAAAAACCATGTGGATTAGAAAGCGATCAAGTAACAGAAACTATCCAGCTGAAAACGTGCAAGTTTAAATAGGATAGCGAGCATCTAGTCCCTAAGGAAGACATGTCAGTGGTTAGAAGTGAAGATTTAACACTGGATATCACTTCACAAGCAACTGTGTGAATACAAAATTTGCATTAAATGTGAAGTAAGAGTCTTAATGTGGATGTTGAGACATTTAGCATGAATTGTTCTTTTACAAGCACAGCCTTTTGCTGTGAGCATATGGGAGCAGACTGTACAGTGCAAGTACCGTGATTCCACACAACTAGGTCTACCAAAAGAGAACATAGTACTTTTAATTTATCATTTTCTAAACCAATATAGTGGTAACAGCTAGAAATACTAATGAAGTATTTTGTATATGTAAATAAGCCCTGAGAGTTGTTTATCTAGTACCTCCTTTTCTCTTCAGCCACAGATTTTGATACAGTAGTTTTAATTTGCCTGTTACAGTACTCATTTTTTCTGAATCTATAGGGAAACTGAACGATATGAAAATAAATTCATTAATGCTTAGGAAGCACTGGGATCCTAGATTAACAAACGCCACTGACCATACAATAGATGCAGAATATCTTTTAAGGCGAATAGCGTGAACGTCAGAGAAAGAAAAGAGAGGTAAACTGCTCAAACACCAAAGATTTTCAAATACTAAAAAAGTTTCTGACTGAGCACTATCCACTGCCAGGAAGGCATTAATATGAAAACGTGCAATAGAACACCCTTATTCTGTATATGCACATTATGCACAACAAGGCATATTATTAACCTTTATCTCTTTTTGTGCAAGCCCCAAAAGTTTTGCATGCAAGAGGCATAGGTGGTGGTGTAAGAGTTGCAAACACATACCACTTTTCCTTTCGCATGCTTTAAGGAAAGCAATGAGGACATACAGCAAAAGCATTTTGAAAAGTTGCATGGTGCTGCACCTTGTAAAACACACAAAACACTTCTTTGCTTTTACTGAAAACAGTAAAGTCAGATCACCATAGAAGAAGGTTGAAGAGGGCATTATATAAAACAGAACATCAAATCTTAGGAGGTTAATACAACTACATTCTAAGCCTGTAACACATTACAGGGTCTTCTGTCATCCTTTTATGAAAAAAAACCCAACCCCTAAAACAATAAAACCCATCCACCAACCAACCAACCAACGAACCAAACAAACAGAAAAACACCACACCAAGAAATAAAAAGACACACTCAACTGTATCCAAGAAACAAAACTGTTCACAAGGCAGATCCAGGTATGGTACTACATTTAAGACCATTTTAGTCACCTTAGAAACTTGCTCCATTTTCCTATGCTATTTGCACAATCTCAGCTGATACAAATAAGACTCAGTCCATCATCTTTTTATAAAGGTTTGCATGTACATATATATGTATGCATATAATTAGATGGGAAGAAAAAATGCAAAAGAACATGAACAGATGAAGTTATTACATAGAGATAATTTTTCCCACCCTAAGAATATTTTTGACATTTCAGAATTTTACTAACTCTATTGCACTGAGACAAGTTTGATACCTTCTGCAGATGATGAACTTGAGACATCCAGCTACTTTGTTGCTACCAAAAAATCCCAGAAGGGAAAAGGTAAGGACATTTCCTAGCTACAAATCTTTTCCCTAGCTACAAATCATCTTTTCCCTACATGATCTGGAGTGCAGATTTTCAGTCATTTCCCCTACAGCTAGGCCAAGTACAGCAAACAAGCCTCACTGAGGAGGAGAAACACAGGAGAGATCACTTACAGCTCTTGCAAGAGCAACAATCACACCAACGCAGGAAAAACCAGGATCTTGGAGAAGCTGCTGCTTGCACAACTTTGAGCTCTGCAGCTTTTGGTGAATTTGCCCTTATTAAGAACTTTCAGAGCATTTGTGGTGGTGCCTCTGAAACCAGCTTGCTCAGGAGCCTAGGTAACTCCTGCAGAGTCCTCCAAGGGGCACAGCTTAAGGCACTCATGTCAGATCCAGAAAACCTGAGTTCAGCTGCCCTCCTGCAGCTAGCACAGGGCAGGTGTAGCTCATTCCCAGCTGTCCGACACTTAGGTGGGTATTCATAGTCACCTTGTGTACCATCGTTGAAAAACATACTGGCTTCTCTCATTTGAACTAGAAACACCCCTGGAAAAATGTTCTTGAGAAAGGATCTCACATTTCTGTGGACACTTCCAGTTTTCAAAAGTCATCTTATTCCTCCCAGCAAAAAAAACCAACAAACAACCAACAAACAAATGTGTTGCTAAAATTGCTTCAGCCCCTGAGTTATTTGCCTAGAGATTCCTCTCAAACTAAGCATCCCTGCAGCAATACCCCACAAAAGGCACAAGGCAGTTGTAGTTCTGAAGGACTTACGGCAGGCAGCATGGGGGCACTTGTGGCCTGGGAAGGTGGTCCTGGGGCGTACACGTTGCTCAGCTGGAAGGAGGCTACCACGAGAAACCCGTCCAGAAGCCACCGTCCATCACGCTGCAGCAGTAAATACAGCATCTCTACCTATAATGGTTGATATGAAAAGGCTAGATGATTCTCAGCAAAAGTTAGATCACAGTTTTCTAATTTCAACAGAGATGAATCAGGCTGTTCGCTTCCTGTAGGCTAACTGACAGATGCTAAACAGCTTGCTTCATTTTGTTTGGTAATTATTAAAGCATAAATTTATAGATGGCATATGATACTATTAACCCAGACAAGTAAGGCCTATGTGTTTATTATTTTACAATACACTAACAAAAACTTCCAACATCACATAAAGCAACTTATTTCACTTCCACTGCTTTTTTTTTTTTTTTTTTTTTCACTTCCACTACAGATATAAAACAGACACCATGAGGAAAGAAGCTCTTTTTGATGAATTTCTATCCTTACCATCATAAATAGACTTGACAGCTACTCTCAACCCATATGGCAAATTAAATGTAGTTCTACATTAGTGAAAACAAAGGTTTGTCTTCCAAGGGCTCATTTGTACTTTCTACCCCTCTGCCATCACCCTGGCTTATCCCCTGGCTTCAGCTGATATAAATCAGTGCTGCTGCTCCTTCGACATCAGCTTATCAGTAATGATTTCTACCAGCTGAAGACCTCTGGGCCCTTATTTGATATTTTAGGAGCTTTATCCTTCCAGAAATATCATGATTCCTTGTGTTGGCTTTCCCCATCTGAGACTGCAACCCCTAAACTGCACAGGGAAATCCACCCAGAAGCAGGTCCTCTGCTTCTCCCAGCCTCTTTCCTCTCCCAGAGCAATGATATTAGAAACCGCTTAATTTCTGTGAGGGAGGCTCAGCTCAGTGACACTTGTGGGAGGATTGCCTGAAGTTTTGAGCTGGAGAGAAGGTGTTGTGCACCTAGGCTCACATCCAAGCAAAGCAGTGCCGCTCTCATGGGGAGCAGGGTCTGTGGCTATTTGCTTCTGCCTCTTGAATGATGCACCAAATCAGGCTTCTCTGCACAGTCTGGTCCAGCCCCCACACCCCAGAGCACATAACGATCTCTTCAGGAGTTTCCCTCAGGGAGGATGCTCTGGTGTGCTGGTGGGTAGAGGAGCTGTGTGTGTCAAGCTGGAAGGCAGCCGGGACCTGCTTCCATACGAGGCAATTGTTTCTGCCACATGAACTGTTCGAATCATACAGCGATCGATCACGGAGAGAACAGAATATAAACTTGGCTTTTAAATGAGCTACATTTAAATAATAAATTCAAATAATAAATTTGAATAAAGGTACAACAGCTTCAGGCTCAATTCCTTTTATAAACTATGATCATGATTAAATTAACTACTGCTCACAAGTTAAAGGATAGTTAACAGAATAAATTAAATTTTTCTAATTAATTATTTGATTTGTTTATGTATTTTATTTATCTGTATACTACACGTAACTGCTCTAAAACATTTCATATTTTCATCACATGATTTCATATAAAACAGAGGAAAAGAAGACAAAACAAAAGGTAGAAAACATGACTAACTCTTTTCATTTTATACAGACAGCAGCTCAGGTTTCATAACTGCTGCTTTGCTACATGATACCTGAGCCACTGTCCATGTCCAACCATTCATCAAAAAGGTTTTATTCTACTTAATAACAACTGAAACAGTATAATATTGTCTAGCAGGATGTATTTCTGAGAAAAGGCTAATCTGATTAAAATCAGAACTTCCTGTGGCAGCTGTTAATTTCAAAATACTTCTTGTTTAGAGAGAAGCAGTTTTTCAACTCTATTGAAATATTTGATATATCTTACATCTCATAATTAAAAATGAAAAGACAAAATGTTTGCTTTGTTTGAATACAGTAATTTGTTACTAAAATTTTTTTTTAAAACATTTTATTTTATGAAACATAGGAGTCTTAGTTTAAATTCAGAATAAAATCCTATGCTGAAATTGTTCATTTCCTGCAAAGTGAAAATTTCTAATTTTGACCTGTCTTCAGTAACCACACTGTGGGCTCTAATAACAAGAAAAAAAAAGCAATGAGGTCATATTAATACAAAATTAAATCCTCTGTGTTAAAAAAACACTGATGCTCTAAACACACTACTGGTCCTCATCTGCAGAACAATTAATTATTTGTATGATGGACTGTTTGCTTCATCTTTGTACTCAACATAAGTACATCCCAAGATCCAGAGCAATATATCTTTTCTCAATCATTTGCCTATATCCATGGCCATTCCTCCCATTGGCCACACAAAGTGATTTCCAGAGTGCTTGAAGCACTCAGTTTTTCTTCAAGGTTCTTCTAACTGCAACACAATAACAAGACATTAATAGTTTCAAAAATGACAGAACTGCCTCTCTTCCCTACTTTTCACATAGGAAACACAAAGAACTTCATCTGATTGACCAGAAGTTCATAGTCAAGGTCAAAGGAGTGGTTGAGGATGTCAAATCCAAGACGTTCAAGTCTTATCTACTTAAAGGACACTGAGAAAACCATCTTGACTTTGGTAATTAGATCCAGCATTCAGTGACGGATGATTCACTAGCAGGTTAAGGATCTTCCACAGTCTATACATATACAGCCTTCTATACATATCTCAGCAGAGTTAGCAAAGGTATTCAGTTTACAAAGTAGAGCAATTATTTTTTTTTTCTGGATAGCTGAAAAAATCCATTCATCTCCGTTATGGCTCTGCCTTTTAAATATTCTCTATAGGGGCCCAGAAATGGAAGTGGTCTCCTGGGTCATTGCAACTAGATCCTGATTATGCAGAGCTGTGTTATTGAATCCCTTTCACAAATCACCACAATCTTAAAAACAATAATGTTTTTTGCTCTCACTAACACTATGCAGAATTTTAATTTAGCACCCAATGAATAAATTCAGCAGGTGATTTAAGCTGCTTCTCCTTTTCCTAGTACTTTGATTCTTATATCTTCTTAATCCTCTGTTAGCAACTTAAAAGATAGCTCTTCTCTCAGTTGTACATGTTCATGCTGTTATATTAATCAACTTAAAATATCTCCAAAATCCTAAATTCTCTAATCCTTACTAATAGATTCCATTAACAAAGCTAAAATAGGTTTCCTCTCTGTTTATTATCATGGCAAGGGAATGAAAAAATGCAGATCCACGCTGTTGACAGGTTTCTATGTCAAATACTCATTTATGGACAATTTTCAGTTGTAACCTTCAAACTGAATTTAACCTTTGTTCAGTCTACCTGTAATCCTTCTACCTGGCAGTGGCTTTACAACAAAGATTACTTCACGTAGATTAACTGTAGATTTGATTTGGCTCCATAGTGGGAACTCAGGCTGCTGGATTACACTTAGAGACCCTGTAATCCTTCACCCTGATGTCACTGCAGAGCAGGAAGGCTTATTCTAGCAGGCAGCTGATCTCTCCTCTACCTCTTCTTGCAACAAGGAGCCGTCAAGCAGCTTCACAAGCACAGCAATGCCAGAGTGCATGCTTGGCTAATGTATGGCTTGGATAATCTTCCCATTTTCTCAGGGTGTGTGGAAATCATCCTGCCAGGGATGTTCAGTCAGCTTCTTAAACAACACCTATGTGAGGTGAAGTAAAACTTGAAAAGCATGCCTGCAGTGCAAAATTAAAAAACAAAACAAAACAAAAACAACTTAAAAACCCAAAACCCCAAACCAACCACCCTAAAACAGAGCTGCTCAACCCAGGCATAAAAAAACCTGAGTTATTCAAAATGAGCAGCCACTTTGGGAAGTATAGTAGCAAACAAACACCATCTGCCAGTTTATTTTCATTCTTCTCTATTGGAGAATGTGGGAAAAATAAAAAGCCTCAAAGTGGTCAGGGGTCACATTCTTTCCAGTTAAAAGGATAAAAAGGCAAGTTAAAGTCCTGGATAGCTTACTGTCTTAAAACTCAGCAAATGAGAGAGAGAAAGTGCACCACATTTTAGTGATTTTGGACATAGCACACTCTCATTCCTTGCAATTATAGGTGGATATCAATAATCCTAAAGCCAGCTCCTAGGTATCGCTCAGAAGAATAATGTGACCAGTTTCTTGGGTCAGAAGCTCCAAGAGAACCTTCCACACAGTTTCTGGGAACTTTCCTTTCCGCTCCCAGACAATCCAACACATAAATTTGAGAATGAAGTGCAAGGCAATATTTATGGCGTGAGACCACACAGTCTTCAGACAGGTGTGCACAAATGCATCACATTCCACGGAGGCAGAGCAAAGAACAAGACACGTATGGATGTTGCATCTTTACATAAACCAGAAGATCTAAGCAAATAATTCACACTATTTTAAGTGTTCAATTAATTTGATCCTTTTTTATACATAAATTCCATTGCTATGATCTTGACAATTTTTCCCTCACTTCGTAACTATGAAGTTCCAGCAATTATTCCCATATTATTCCCTTCAGCTTCCCCAAACCTCCAGGGATTTCTTCTCCCACGCGGTGCAAGAACACTCTTTATATATGCAGGCAGACCCCCCAGTACCTCTAACTGCAATGGGAGTTACAAGTGTAGTTTTTATAGCAGTAATGTTTCCTTAATTTCCCAATTTCTGTTTGGCCTGGGTCACAGCTGACCTGGTAGCTCCTTTTAGAAGACAGAACTTTGCTAAAGAGTTCAGCAATTTAACACCTGAAGCACCATGTCTGCAGCAAGACAAGACTTTTTCTAGATCAGATGATTTATACAAGTAATATACACGGAGACTATTGTGGTTACTTGCATAAGTTATTTCATGCAAACAGAAATTTAATTAAGAAAATGCATGTTCCTGGCAGATAGATTATTAGGTTAGACATTTGGTTTTGTTCTATAGAAATCCAAAATGTTATAAAATTTTTCTTGAGGTAGAATTTTGTTAAAAAACTTTTATCAGATTAAGAATCTTGTGCCTTTTATCAGTTCCTTTCTGCCTACTTATTGTACTTGTCTCTTCTGTAAAAATCAGATAGAATCCTTCACTTCAAAAATTACAAAGCTGACGACTTTGATCAAACAACCTGAGAAAGATTTTGAATATGATTAAATAGTATAATGTGAGTACAGTTTACCTATTTGATAGTGTTCTACATCTGCCTAAAATTTCCCAGCATCAGTAGCTTCAAAATGACTGAAGGTTTATTTGCTTGAGAAATCTCATGTTAACGGTGGCTGCATAGTTTCCCAGTTATTTCAGCCCTCCACCCCAAGATATTTAGGTTGCCTTATTTCAGATTTAAAAGTGCTTTAATGTACCACATATATCAAGTTGAATGAATCAATCTACAGTGTTATTTTGAATAAGAAAAGGAGACGGCTTTCCTGACTTAATATGCAGTTACACCATTGTTTGGTAAAAAAGATGCAAGTAGTGCTCCAAAACCTTATAAAACATCAACTCTTCATCATGGGCTAGCCTCAGGAAAGGAGTTTATACACTATATACATACACAAAGTGGAGCAGGTCTTTGATGCTTCAGGAGCACCTAGCAGAAACTAGGTGTGACACAGGATGAAAGACACCATTTCTCCTTCTAAATTCCATTTCATTTTTTATTTTAACCCTTATTATTTATATATTCAGTATTAAAGTAGTTCCATGGATAAAGACAAAATTGCCCCCAGATTCATGAACTAATATTTAATGGAGTTTCTCCAGAATCCTCTAGTCTTAACTTTAATTGAGGGTGATTTCACTGCCTGCATCTGCTATATCTCTGGGTCTTCAATTAGATACCTCTTCAGAGTGCTGAATCCTGAGACTTCTACCCCTCACCTTCATAGTTCCCCAGGAGCTGGTTTGATAAAGGAGGCTGTTAGAGGCATCAGCATCTAATGCTCAATGTGTTTCCTGTCTCTTAAGTGTCATCTTTTTGAAAATAGTCGCATTTTCTCCTTAAGCGTTTTACTGTTTTATGTGGTTAAATACATGTCCTTTCATAAATGAAACTAATGCTTCAGGCAAAGTAGAACGGATCAGTCCTATTCAGTGTTAATACAGAAAAGGTTTTTTACTTCCTGTGTCTGAAGTTGGGAAGAGATAAAAAGATTTATTCCCTTGGTATTCAAATGGTAAAAGAACTCGTCTTATCTTCTTCTTGTTTAGCCTTAAAGCTGGGTTTCTAACATCACTGAGAACAGGAAAGAAGAAATGAAACCAGGATTACGTCCAGCTCATGGGACTATGGCAATGCTATGTGAGGGTGAAAAAAGTGCTTTTCCATTCTCCCTTTTGTCGCGGTGAATCAAAGGCTCTCTGATTGCTGGCGTCACGTAATACTGATCAGAAAGGAATTAAGTGCCCAGTGAGAATGTGCTTTCTATCAAAGAGCTGGCTAACTGCAAGATGTAAAAGCCCAGAGGTCAGTGTAAATCTCCATATCAGAGGTAGCAGAATGTAAAGGGGGAAAACAGGCATGGGGGGGAATCTATTACAGGCAGCCCAATCCCTCACATCCAGATTTCTGTGAAAACAGACATCCATGATCCCCTCTCACTTTTCAGTCATGCTGTGTTCTCCATTTACTTTTTCTTATAAAGACTTCACTTGGATTTTTTGTTTTTTTTTCTAATACAGTGTTTTATCTCAGAATGATACACGGTCTAGCCTGAAGATGAACCAAATCCAGTAGAATATCTACCTTAGCTGCTGCCAACTCTCATAAAGAGATCATTTACAAAACCCTCCTAACACGAGATGTCTGTCACCCCCCGGATTCACCAGCAATCCACTCTGCTTCAGATCAAAGATTTGCTGGGTGGGGTAGGGAAAGAGTGGGTGAGGATACAACCATGAGAGGGCTGGATCTAGGAAACTGTTAGTCCTGTGTTGCTCTTTCAGAGTATGAAAACAGTTGAACTCAGAAGAGCTGCAAAGCTATGTGACAGCCAAAGGCACATACATATCTGACTACCTCCATCCTTTTTCCGCATGCAAGAGTATAGAAAATTGTTTTTTGGTTCACTTGGGACTTTGCCTTTTTCAACCAAGAAGTCCCACACACTGTCTAGAAATCCCAGGTATTTGAAGTACTTGCAATTCAGGGGAAGAACCAGCTAAGTGTAGCTCAGGTCCTAGAGTTTTGTGCAGTGGAACTAACTGCTAATACCAGATGAAAAATGAGCATTCCCCTGCTAAATGCCTTCTCAGTTACAGACAGCAACACAATTCTTATTAGAAAGCATAAAAGAACTCCTTATGAGTCAAACATTTGGATGTTGGTTTGTGTCCTGGGTAACCAGGCCTGTTTGGCTCAATGAACCTTCCTTTTCCAAAGAAGGATTAATTTTCTTATTCTTCATTAAACTGAAGTCCAAAGATCCCTTATGCTGAAATTTGCATAGCAGTGTGCTGTCAATGGCAAAAGGATTGGGCTTTGAATATGGACATCTAAAATTACATACTGTCTGCCCAGATTGCCTAGGGGAAAAAGATGTGAAGTCTTCTGCCAAAACAGCAACAAAAAAAAAAAAAAACAAACCAAAAAAAAAAAAAAAAAAAAAAAAGAAGAAAATAAAAAAAAATAAAAAAACAAGCATTGGCTAAGTGTGGCTGATCAATATGTTGAATTTGGCAAATGTACGTATCAATGCCCCTCTCAATATAAGACAACAGTTCTGTCCTGGAACGGTTGTTGCCCCTAGTTTTCTGTTTGGTCAGTGAGGGTGGAAGGGGCACCGTAAACATTTCCAATTCCTCTGACAAAGCCTGCCAAAGTATCTTTAGATTCTGCATGTTGGTATCTATTTCGCACGTGTTACTAACAAATACAGGCAGCCAAGCTAGATCATACCCGTGCATATGGAGCTTTGTTAAATGCAGATGGTGTAGTTTAAGTTGTTCATAATTAGGACCCATGTCACTGTAACTTGCATGCCTTTCATAATGGGATATAAAGCGCTCCATCTGCTTTGAAGCACACTAATGTAAATAACTTACTGGAGCATCCATTTTGTTTGTTCTGCTTTTGGTAATAGGAAGAAATTAGCATGGCTGCTTTCAAAAGGTCTCTTCATACATTCACTGCACTGCACTTCCCTAATGACATGGTCATCATTATCGAGCTACAGCTTTGCAATTGTCTCTTGCCTAGTCCTGGCTCCAGCCTCTGTTCTACTTCAGTTGCTCTGTGAGGACAGAGCTCATTCTCAGGAGGAAAACCTCATTTATAATAGGGAGCACACCGTAATAACAACCCACCGGCAGCAGCGTCGATCCAATGTAAGCTGTAGACATTTTTCAGAACTGCAGCAAGCACTAAAACAATAAGGTTCCCACTGTAAATTAGAGAAGCATCTGATACCCTCTTTGGAGACCCCATCATTCCCTCTAGGAGGGCGACTGCTTGACTGGATTGTGTTCCTGCATTATGTTTATACTCACATCATTCCATTAACTTCATTGGAGGCAATTATTATACTCATTGAATTGCATTTAACATCCTGTTGTAGAATCAGCCACTTGTGAAATGACTAAAATGTTCAGATTTCTTTTACACTGTTTAGTTGTTTCACTTCATTTCTCTGTGACTTCCCAAGAGTTTCAGCCTTCTGCCAAACAGCTGGCATTAATGCTATGGCCACAACGTGGAAACTGAGAGTTCAGGCACTTTACTGTGTTAAGTCTTGTGAACAGTGCAGTGGGGGGTGGGGAGCAGAGAAGAGCGGAGGGTTAGGAGGAAGTACCTTATCAATTAATATAGTCTATGTCTTTACATTTCCAGGATCAGCTGTTTGTGAAGACAGTTACCTTCTTTCTGGACTTCAGAGTTTCAACCAGTGAATCAAGAAGGCAAGCAAAGCTTGCACAGCTCACAGCTCAAGCTTTCTCTCCTGGTCTTTTTTTTTATTTTAAATAAAGATGGCCCTTTATTTTAAATAAAGATGGACCCAATATTAAAAGGTCCTAGGAGAAATCCAGATTTTTTTAAGCTTTGTTGGGTTTTTTTGTCAGTTAATGTATCCTTGTGGAGCAGACCATACATTCTGCACGACCCTGAAATTAGCTCCTACCTCAGCAAAACAATCACCTTGCCAATGTTCTTCACAAACCGTTATGCCTTCAGAGCCAAGGCACTATTTTAAACACTGCATGTCAAAACCACCCTGTATTCTTGCTTACACAAGACAAAGCTATTTGGATGGTTTCCTCATCTTCTAGTATCACTAGCTGAATGATCAATAGTCCCAGGCGCCTCATTAGAGGACCTGATCAGACCTTAACCTGCCAGGAGAATCTGATATGGGACCAAGGCTACAGAGCATCATCTGTAATTAAGGTGGACTCTGTAGATGCTTAAGCATCCTCTATCACAAATCTGAAAAATGCCTTGATTTTGGGCATCTGTAACCATATAAACTTGTTTCCAACTATCACATCACCACAGAGGTGTTGAGGTGTGATGCTGTATTAGATAATACTACAGTTTTGATTTTCTGGTGGTTCTTCAAACTGTATTCTTCACATCCACCAGCTCCCATTTCTTTCTTCCACTTTGACATCTGTGCATGAGAATGTGTTTCTGCATCTGAAAGAAAAATGGAGTGCACAGAGTCCTGTACAGAACTTCTGCATGGAGCAATAAGTGGAAGTGGATAAGTACATTCCTGTGGGAACACCAAAGAGAAAAAGTCTCAAAAACCTAGTTATTGCAATAGTAATTTCACACTGTATGAGCATGCAAATTTACCATAGATGTCTATAAAGAAGAGACTATTACTGAAGACTGCTATTTCTGTGTGGCTGCAGTTAAAACCAGAAAATAGACTATTGCATACATTTTTCAAAACCAGGAATATGAAAATTTAATTTAATGTCAACTTATTATTCCTGGGTTTGTTAGTCATTTCACAAATGTTTGGCTTCACAGGATGAAAAAAACCTTGCACATCCTCGCAAGTGAAGATTTGACCTTAAGGATAAATGCTTTACTTTATATGAGAACATATTCTGCAATTTTTCCTCAAAATTTACTCTTTTTCTATTGACCCAAAGCAAGAACCTTCGTTATGTAGATATATATTCAGAGAGTTAAGATCTGCTCCTTAAACTGTTTTTTTCTGCTTCTCGTTATAAATAAATATTGCTTTACCAGTAGAGAAAAATAAAATAATTATATCATGTTCCCTATTCTAACTCAACCTTATAAGAATATGATAATTATTCATCCATCAAAGTAACCTAAAACTTAAATTATCAAAATGACTAAAATTATTTGAAGTCAATACCAGAAAGCACCTACATATGTAATATTAGGTCATTTCAAGCACTGGTCCATTTATATTTATGGCACTTTCATTAGTTTTGATTGATGTAGTGTTTCCCTATCCTTCTGGACTGTGACTGTTTTTAAAACTTAATTACATTAATCTGCTACACCAATTTTGAATATCCAGTCATGTTAACAAGTGGTTGGCTTGTTCTAACAGCAAAGTAACTGCATGTTGATCTACTTGTGAGAAACTGAGTAGGCAGTAGGGAGACACCATTCAAGAAACTAAGGAGTTTTTTTTAAAAAAAACACCTCCTCCAAACCCGAAAAATGAACCTAGAAGGCAATGAAAGTTTGCCTACATGTGTAGAAAGCCTGTTAGATGAGTCACTCTATTTGTAGCCAGTAGTCTCTGACGAAGAGCTCCCGCAGAACAGAAAGAACAAGTTACATTCATTAGGAAAAAGGTTAGATGCTTTTTCCACGCTGAAAATAAATGAGCAAACAGCAGCCGAGAGCAAATGGCAGTCATGACATCGTTTGTTTTCGGATTGTTGTTTTTTAGGGGGTTTTTTTGTTTGTTTGTTTGGTTGGTTTTTTAATATATATATAAAGATGACTGTAGTGAAGATTAGCAAGTTCCTATCCTTTATTGGCAATATCAAGTGCTGGGCAGAAGCACTCCCAGACCAAAACAAATTATGCCCTTAGTTGTAAAAGTTTAAAAACACTGGAAGAATATAAAACCTTTTCCAGGCAAACACCAAGCCTGGTGTCAGATATGGGGTTTGCACTCAGAAGCAGCACTATAGAGAACTCTAAAGTTCAGAGCCTGATCTGGAGGGACTCTCCTAGGGGATGATATTCAGCCATGGCTTTCATACCACCTCGGGTTTCGTCCGAAATAAAATCTACCCTTTTGGCAGGGAGCCAAACTTTCAGCCTCTTATCTACATCCAAACGCAGGCTGCAAATGGTGGCTAGCCCAATACTCAACCGCAAACTCTTTTATTTCTGATGTTTTCAACACAAATGCACTGTTGTGAGAAATAACTAAATTGCACCACAGATAAAAAAAGGAACCCCAAGATTTCACTGAGTTCAGCCTTCCCGAGGAAAAGAAAATCCTGTGTGAGCTCAGAACAAGCCAGCAGAGACAGCCCCGGGGAGAGCACACCTGCCCAGCCGTGCCGGTGGGGACGCCACCGGGGAGCTGGTGGGCCAGCTGTGTGGCTACTAGAAACACATTTATGAGAGAACTGAAGAAAATCCCACTGCTCCTTCATAGCCTAAGGTGTGTTTCCCCAGCCTGGCCCTGGCTGACAGCCCTGTGCCAGGAGCAGGCAGCCCCGGGCACCCGGGCCTGCGGTGGGCCCGGCTCAGCGGGGCCCTGGGCCACTGGAGGCCGGCCCTGCTCTGCCAGCACTGGGGCAGGGGCTGCCGGCCCGGGGGGCTGGGGAAGGGGGACAGGGCTGGAGAGTGCCCTCGTACATTTGCCTGGTATAGCGATTTAAGAAGGGTAAGGGGGTCAGGGCCTGCTAGTGCCCTCGTGGTTTTGCTTGGTACAGCGATTTAAGAAGGGAAATAACAGCTGACAGGAGGCAATCTTAAACCATCGGCTGTGCTGACAGGGTGCCCCTAGCTGGTATAATATTTGTGAGGAAAAAACAAAGCTCAGATTGCACTGGAGTGCTCGGCAGCCCTGCTACAGGGCAGCAAGACTCCTTTTGGCTTGTATAGGTGTAAGGGCAGAATAGAAAAGTACACAAAACCCCTTCATTGCCTCCTCTCAGGCCTCACTACTAGAAACTCCTGACACAGTCACTAAGGTGTGGGGTCTATTGCAGTTAACACATCGTATGAGAACCAATTTGGAATATATTCTCTCTGCATTATCAGATATAGGCAAATATATCAAGGTGATGTTAATTTTTTATTTTCTTTAGTGTATCAAACCACTTTTAGATGAAGTTAAAAATTATGGCCTACCTCTACATTTTTAAAGCAATACATGGCTTTAAAAGAAGATGGTCTGAACACATAGTACCTATTCTGAGCCTCAGGGAAATCTTTTACAACTTCATTTCACACTGAGTAATGCTGTTGTAGGAATTAATTTCTGGAGGGCCTAGTCTGTCGCTTCCAAAGTGATAAGCACACTCCAAAAGACGCTGGGGTTTTAGGTTTGGCCAATAACAAGACAAGCCTCTGGGAAGATGGCTCTTTAGGAATCATTAAAATAATTTGGTCAAGACACTACACTGACTCTGTCATGCTTCTTCTTTTCCAGTTTACCTCCTTACGTGATAGAGTCTTACTGCTGATTTACTGGTCTCTGTCTTACCAGCCTCCTAGCCCCGCCTAGGGAGGCACTTGTTTCTAAACATAAACCATCTCTATAAACTGAATTAACTTGATACTGAAATGAGTTGCAGTCTAATAATGCGTGCTAAACATGTGTCCCGGTGTTTTCTTCCTTCTTACTGCACCTCTGCTCTTCTCTCCAACTTCTGTTTACAAACTGATCACACCATTTAGAGACACAGCACGACTACTGTGATGTGAAATAAAATGTACTTCCATTGCCTGAAAACTGGTTTTCAAGAATGAAAATCCTATTTCTCTTTTTCAAAACAAAGATTGAGGCAAATTAAACCTCTGCGATAGCATTCCCAAAATAAATCACCGAGAACTGCAGTCCAGTATCATCGGTGATTAAGAAATCACTTATACTGGCCAGACCAGAATATCTACCTCCCAAAGAATTCCTAATTCACGGGGCAGGAAGATAGTGCATGATCTCCCCAGAAACTGATAATACAATAGTCCAAGCTGTCTCGATGCATCTCTTTTACAAGGTGATGAAACTCAATGCTTTAAGGCATCCAGTTCACACTGGAGTTCATGATTTCCATAAAGGTGGAAACACAAACTCACATCTCCTGCTGTGATGATCCCTGCCAGTAGCCCTGTCTTGATAATGAGATTACAGTGACACTGCTTATGATGATTTTAGTGAAAATCAAACATGCTTTCTCAAAAGAAATGAGTCTTATTACTATAGAACATTTTTGTTATCCTCAAGAAAGGAACTTCAATGCAAAGTTTTCCATTTGACTCTTAGTTCTCCTTTCTTTTAGAGTTTTCCTATCAGTGGTGTAGAATGTTGCTCACTGCCCGGCGCTTGTGATGCCAAACCTGCTTTTATTCGTATAATCATAGCAGTACACACCTTTATAACAGTTGTCCATCAGTCATCACTGAGAATCTGTTTAATTTCTGTTATCCCTACTAAGCCATATCCTGCCCTACTAATTAAAGTTTCTCCACTCTGTTGCCTGTGCTTTTTCCATTAACCTATAGATATGTTTCTGGTGTAGCTTTCCTGCTTATCTGTATTGAAGCTCATTACTTTGAAGACAGTTGTCTTTTCTACACACAATGTCTTTGTTTTACAAATGGATATACAGCTTTGAGACAGAAACTTCTCTCAGCCTGGAAGAAAATATTTCATTTGAATATAGTGGAATAAATTATGAAGGTATGATTTAATCACACTCTAGATGCAGAAAATAATAAACTGATACCTGAGACAGATACAGTCACTAACTTTACCTAGTGTTCTCAGTAAAATTATTTTCAAAAAATATTAATTCAAAATATAGTATTTCCCACATGTAGAAGCTAAATAACTTGTTTTGCCTTTGCAATCTCAAAATGTACAGTGAAGAAAAATCCCATGCCTGAGTATTGTTGCTGGCTATAACTCTCAGACATGGATTCTGCTACTAAAAATCACATCCCCACAGTACTTTTCATTCATTCCAATGAATGCCCAAAGCAGTATTAAGTCCACTTTGGGATAAGCACTGTAAAAAGCCTGCATCAGAAACTATTTCTCTGGAGGATTTTGCCTTGGCTACTGGTCATCAGGCATCTCTAATCCCTGATTCTTTCCCTTCTGCTTTATGGATCTTCTTTACCTGTATTGTTACGTTACATAAAAGCTCTCTGTTCTCTAAGTTTTTCTACATTTCTCCTGGCCTTCTGCCTACCGTGGCTGTTTTAGCTGGAAGTTAGGTATATGAAGTCTGATTCAAAACCTGTTTATCTCTTCCAGAAGGGAGTGATTTCTCTAAGTAGTTGGAAAGCACGATTGGTTCTGACAGTGTTGTTTTGGCAGAACTGGAACAAAACCCAAGCAACACAGTAAATGTTTCTCAAACAATTTTAAAAAAAACCCAAACACAACAGCCCAAATCAATCATATATTCAAATGAAAGATTCACTATAAAAGAATAACAATTTTCTGCATACCGAAAGGCTTGAATGCGTGCCTTTGAGGTTCATCAGCCCATTGATTTTCAGAACATTAAAACAGAAGGACTTGACATTATGACTCAGCTTTTCAACTTTTAATATCACCTTCTAGAGATGGAAAAACCAGGAAGAGCTGAAAACGTCTCAAACATCAAAATTTTAATATACAAAAGGAATTCTTTGTGAAGTGTCAGCTTGCTCTTACTTCATACTTCACTGCTCTTGCTTTCACCTGTTTGTGATACTGTTTAGCATATACAGGGTATATTGTTCTTATAAAAGTACTGAGCTGAGGAATTGCTCAGGAAGAAGTATTCTAACAGGGTAGGCACCAGTCATTATGACAGGAAGAAAATTTAAGTCGCAATGTCCTGGAAAGAACCTATATAAAGATGGAAAAGAAATGCATGCAGCAGTGTTGAGCTGTAAGCTGTTATTGTACACATGGGGGAAAACTTACATTGAGAGCATCCACAAGCTTCTGGAAAATATTCCCCAGGATCAACACAACCACGGCTGTAAAGAAGGATGTGCACCTGCAGAAACAGGATATTGTGGTTAATCGTACAACAGGAAAAATGCAGGAGGCAAGGAAAGCTTAAACTAATCTTACCTGATATGGGGAGCAGGGAAGGGAGATAGGTGGCAATAAGGAAGTTGCTTGGAGCACTGGATCATTTAGTTGTGTTTAACTGACATGTCAGGCAGGAAATCTGTTATGCTATGGCAACTGTCTCGTATAATCTGTAGCATAAGACAATGCTGTGCCTTTACCCTTTCACCATACTCTACCGTTACGCTGGCACAAGGGATTTTGTAACCATACAGACAATCTAATCAGGGAACTGATGATCCAAGATAAATTGAACCTTTTTAATTACCTGAGAGGATGGATAAAGAGAGAAGAAAGGAGGATAAGATGGCAAAAGGAAAAACATTACTATTCTTTTGACAATATAACCACAATTTCGGTTTAGACGAGCTTATCGTGTGCAAGGAATTGATCCTTGAACACTGAAGGAGAGAGTGATGCCCAGTAATCCTAATTGCTGATAGATGAAGATGGGGTTTTTTTCTGTCCCTTGAGAAGGTAACGGAGTACTGGCAGTTGTAGTTTTTCAGTTGGTCTGGGCCCACCAGTGCAGGGATGAAACTGGTAGGCTGAGGACTCTTTTTGTCACATTTACTTTTACTGGAGTACCAGCTCGTCTTTATTTCCTTAGCTTTGCTATAAGCTGTGATATGATTTAAAATTTTTCATTAAATGACACTCTTTCCTTTATGTCCTAGAAG
The DNA here is from genome assembly GCF_017639655.2 of Falco naumanni. Taxonomy (NCBI): domain Eukaryota; kingdom Metazoa; phylum Chordata; class Aves; order Falconiformes; family Falconidae; genus Falco; species Falco naumanni. The sequence goes on from NC_054055.1 coordinate 117,584,543, forward strand.
AAAATGGATTTGTTATTACTGGTTGAGGAAAATCCACCTTGTCCGTTATGTATTTCTCCTTGTTGTCTTCCAGGTACCTAGAATTATAATTTTCTTAATTTTTCCAGGATGTGAAATAAAGCTGGTCAGCTTATGATTACTAGACTTCTTCATTGTTTTCTGTTTTCGTAGGTGATCCCAATGCATTGCAGAGCTTCCTTTACATTTCACAAAGATTACTACTAATGTTTCTGTGATTGCTTCAGTCCAAGGATTGTTTTATCTAGGCCTAAAAAACTTGAAAGCATACAGATTTCCTGAGTATTGTCTAACCATTTACTTTCCCTGGTGGTTTCAATTCCTATCTCCTCGTCACTGTGTTACCACCTTAACTATCTGACCCTGTTCAGTCCTTTCATGAGGACTGAGGTACTTCACATAGTTAGTTATATAACACTGTAATTATTCCTTTTCTTGGTAATAGAGCCTAATGTCACACTTAACAAAAAATGAGACAGTCTAAAGAGAAATACTGTTTCTAAAGCCCTTGTTTTGACAGTATTATTAAAAGACTTAGGTTAAAGGTACCTAACCTACAGCTACACTGTCAGGGCATGGTGAGGCACAGCTGCTCAGCCAGAGAAGGGATCAGAGCAGTGCCCTTACTGGCCATGGCCCTGTCCCACAGCAGCCCAGTGAGGCGAGCAGGGCAGCTTTGGTGGCAGCACCCAGAGCTGGCCAGCAATGATCACCATGCTTGGGTCAAGCCAGGATATCAAGTCAGCAAGGCTAGGTCCAGCTCAGCCAGAGATGTGACTGCAGGGAGGCTTATACCAACTCAGCCAGAGCTGTCCTCAAGCGCAGGTAGCCTAGCTCCTAGGGGAGCAGAAGAAGGGGTGGAAGAGCCTCCTGGTGCTTTTGGGGCTCTGGCTGGAACCAAGAAGGACCTAGGCTCCAACAGGAGTTTGTCAGATTTAGCAGTGTTAGAAATGCAAACCGTACATGTCAGTACAGCAGCAGGAGCTGCTTTGCAATCATAAAGTGATTAGAGGACTTTGCCACTGTCATATTTTCAAGTATAAGCTCCTGTGAGGTTGGTCGAATCTAAGTTAATTTCTAACACGACTGTTTCTATTTATTTACTCATTTAATTTCCTTTAATTACTGGAAGACAAAATTCTGTCCCAATCTTTACTTCAGGCCACAATATGCATCTGTAATGACCTTTCCCCCTCTCTCTCGCCAGAAGACATCTGTTTGGACCTGACAAAAATAGTATTTCTCCTCTTGCACTTAGGAAGAAAGATCAGCCTTGGCTGATGTAGTCCATTCCCTGGGACAAACAGCTGCAAATGGAGCAGAGAAAGCCAACAGAGTTCCGGCTTGCATGTCCTGTATGAGTAATTCAAGCTGAAAGACCTTTGTATGGAAATTCAAGTACCGCCTGGACTATATCACCATTTTCACCCTGGCTGCTGGAGAACAACATGTGTCAATACTTGAGAAAACAGTTAGGCCCTGCAGGAGAAGAGGGGCTCTTGCATTAGAAAGCACACACGCTCCTTGGGTAATATGCCAAAGACAACTGTCTCTGAGTACACTGTATTGCAGCAAACTTTCTGTTAGGCTGTTCTATTGTCAGTGTAACTTACTTTCTTGAAAGAGTCCCATTTCCTTCCCTTTTATAGGCACCTCAGGTGACATCCCTTATCTGTAACACATTCTTCTCTAATGGCAAGTAATATTAAGCCTAACTAGGTCGTACAGAGGGTACTGGTCCTGGATATTATTTTGACAGCAGTTCCATATTCATTAACATTATCTTATATGCCAGAGACCAAGTTATTCCATAGGGCAAATAAACTTGGCTCGAGTTAATCAAAATTTATCTAATGGCTAGCAAGGACGGAGCATTTGAAATAATTTGCTGGGACACAGGCTCTGTTCTTAGATACACTTGAAGAAAGTTCAACTTTTGCAGTTCACAAAACATGAAAGCTATCTGGCTGTTCATCGGAGAGAGCTCGCAGTCTCTGGTGGAAAGCTTCCAAGGAGGGGCTGCCAAGGAGGCTATAGAAGCAGCTGTCATCAAAGAATAGTCAGTCAGCTATCACCTTTGCTGAGTTTTTAGAGTCTAGAGACCTGGAGTTTGCTATCCTCCCACTGGGCTTCATCTACAGTAAGGAAACTCTTAGAAAGAAATGTCATGAAACACTCAGATATCAAACACACTTTCCCTATTCCTCCCCACTTCAACCCTGCTCCTTTTTCTCCAGAGTCATTCACCCTTAAAATAAAGAAACCCTCTCTTCCTTCCTGTGTTTTTGTTCTACCACTTTGGATTGGAAAAATGCTAAGTTTGTAAGTATTTTTCTTAGGCTGAAAATGAGTTCCCATTCTTGCAGCTGCCACAGATGTTATAAGCAGCATTTTATTATAAGCAAAATCAATTCAGGAGTATTACAACATTTCTATCAGTGAAACAGAATTAGGATAAACGACAATCTCATTACTGCTATAGAAGCTTCAATAAATGGGAACCTTTCTTGCTAAGATATAAACCAGCCAAAATAAGACAAAATAAAAAATCCCAAATTGCCCAATTAAGAACACTGCGTCCATAACACAACTGAAAGATCAATACTCTTTCAAATGTACAGAGAGGCAATTATTTCCATCTACCTACATAAAGAATTCATTCATCAAAATGCTATCTCATAGCAGGATTTTCAGGTATGATTACCCTATTGTGGTACTTCAATGTTAAAACTACACTCAGTGCTGGGCCTGCTATGAAAAGCACTCTGTGGACCTAAAGGAAATAATTTTTTTCTTTATGCACGAATATGGCCCATCCTATTCTCACTCTACAAAAAAGAATCTTCAAAAGTTATGAATTAAAACCCACAGTAACACTACTTCTATGTTAAGTTACTGTTTGAAATTCAATGTGATGTTGCGAAACAACACAATATTAACAACGGTCGGTATCATAACAGCTATTTAGTTTTCCTCTCACTTCTTCAATAGCTTTCTATTATGCTGAGGATTTTTATTATATTAAATGTTCATTCATGTTTTTTTCTTATTAGAGGATGTTCATGATCAACACCACTGAGGGCCGAATCCAAGAATTAAAAAGTAAGGAGATGTAGATTTTCTGAAGGTAGATACTAAACCTCTGGAGCTGTCATGGATTGTGCTTAGCTTTACAAGTCACCCTGGAAAATATTAAAGACCTTTAATGCCTACAGGGATCTAGTCCAGGGAAAAAGACTTCAGGACTCTCTATATACTGCCTGTAGCCAACATACACAGAGAAAAAAAGAAGAGTTCAATATTCATAACAGTATAAGCCTCTCCACCATAAGTATCACAGAAAGTATTATGAACTGTGATACACTCTGTCAAGATGACATCTCCAGATAATTTCAGAAATCACACGGACATAAAATTTGAGACTAAACCTGAGCTCAAACATCCCGTTTCCCTCCTAATTCCTTAAGAATTTCTTTAACCACTTGAAGTAACGCATCTCTCATTTTTTTGTATTAGCTGTTCCCAGGTGGAAACACCTATTTCTTATGAGGGGACACAGATCAAAGTTGGATTTTTTTTTTTTTTTAACAGATTGGAGAATTCAGTGGAAAACTGAACTGTGCCAAAGCCAAAATAGTTGAGAAACTGAATGTGGATTCAGCAAATAGTATTGGTTGAAAAAAATGGGTGGGAAGCACTTTGAAAATGCTAAAATGTTTCCTTTTAGCTTTTGGGGGAGAGGGGCAGTATTACAAGCATTTTGGAGTGTCCTTTCTCATTTAGAAGCTAAACTTAATAGGAAAACCAGAATGAAAAAGCAAACTTATTTTGATTTAATGGAATAGTTTTAGGCTAAACCAAAATAAAATTATGGATTTTGGTTCATAAAACTTTCTCTTTCCCTCATTACCCTGAATAATTTCTCTTTAGGATCTACAAGAAATAAACCATTTTCCCTTATTTTTTTGTTTTGACAAACCAACACCCCTCACCCCACCCCAACCTGTCCAGCTATGCTTGTTTTACATATACATATCTATATCTACACATACAGGACTGAAGATTTTATTTTGTGTGATCAAGGGGACTGACCCACCATTTATTTTTAAAGCCCAGCCCAGTAACTTCTCTGGGTAAGTCAAGTACTCTTGTGACTCACTATCAGCATCCAGAAGGGAAGTGGAGCTGGAAAACATGCACCCCTTCAGTTTTCCAAACCAGTTGTCTCCATGAATGTAATGACTCTTAAACTGATTAATATATTTTTGCTGGCAATATGTCATATTCATCTGTTGCCATTATTAAAATACTTTTAAAGGTTCAGCATCCACAGAAATACAAGAATCTTGCCTAAATTGGCAAGCTGTAGCGGGGTGTGTAGGGAGGAAATATATGGAAAGCCCACCTTTGCACAAGACAAGAGCGTGGCTATAGTTCAGAAAATCACAGCCTGTTCAGCTCTTTCTCCTACGGGAAGAAAATCGTCTAGCTGAGCTAGGGAGAGTGGCTCTCCCTCTCTCGATGCAGTGGTCATCAGGGCAGGCCTGGCAGACCAAACCATGACCCTACTTGTTTTCACAGGGAGTCCCAAGTGGCAGCCCCTTTCCCGAGGGCTGTTTTCCTAGGTGCATGGCCCACTGCTCACTGAGAGAGCTGAGCAGTCTCTACACGATATGGATCAGACACACAGCATCAGCACGCACCTTCTCCAGCTTAACTGTGAATGTAATTTCCGTTTGTATCATGCCTGGTAAAACTTAGAGCGTTGTGTTTCTCTTGCAACAGTTAATAACACTGTGAGCACCTGCAACTCAGTGAGCAAAGCCTTTCCCAGCTCTGCTTTTAGTGTTAGTGCTGGTGTGGTCAAATTTTTCCAGAGAAACTCAAAACTCTTGGCTGAAGTTATGGCCCCTAAAATCCTCTTTGTTCACCAGCTAGTATGACCATTGCTGGGTGTCAGTCTTGTGAAGTGAAACAAACACACAAATATATTTCCAGGTTTTGTTTCTTAAAAGGTGGGGTAGATGTACTATTGACTTTGCAGTCCTACTGTGATAGAAACACACTTTGCTTTGAATATGTATTTTTTCCACCAGAAAAGGATGTGGCATAAATAAGGCACTTGTGATCTGCTCATCATGAATCCTCAACCAGGGCTGTGTAAGCCTTCAGTCTTTTCCCTGAAGGAAGAAAAAGGATGGATGGGGCTTCTTTTCATTTTTTAAGAAGGATCTTCTTCCACTGATAGTTTTCTGGTGCTGTCTGGCTATTTTAATCATTAGCTGTAAAGATGAAAATAGTCATCATCTTGTTACACAGCAATTTAACTGACACCATACGAAAAAAAAATACAAGGAACAGGCAGCGAAAAAAAAAAAAAAAAAAAGAATTGCTGGGCAATTTGGTTTCCTTCTGGAATGTCTGTCCTGGTACAAAAATGGATTAATGTTTGACTAAACTTTTGGGGGGGTTGTTTATTTTTTTAACTGGTATTGCATATGTTTAAACTGAATCTCATGGGCATTGGTTATTATCAGGTATGATACAGAAATTAAACACACAGAAGGTAACTGCCTCTTAGAAACAGGAAGACATTCCCATTCTCTATGTCCTAAACTCCAACATAATCTCTGCATGTGATCTATATTCCCCCAAACTGAATTTTTCTTGCTAAGTTCTGAAGGCTAATGTTAGATACCACACATATTTACACCGTGTATGTAAAGACAAGGTCCTGAATTGTAAAATGGGCTGTTCCTTCAGCCACACTTCCATCCACCTTCTTCACTTTCTTATTTTTACTTTATTTTGTTTTAAAAGCAAGAGCCTACATTCAGAACCCTGCACCCCTTTCAAACTGAAAACATGGCCTATGTGTAAAAATATAGCACCAAGGGTAAAACCAGAGTGTCAGGCTTTCAGAGGTGTAAACTCTGAATAGTCAAAACTATTCTCCATTCTCCAAAACATGAAATATTGACTGAAGAAATTGATTTCTGAACCTATAAAGGGAAAAGAAAAATAAAGGAACAAGAATAAAGAAATCTCAGTTATTTCTTGTTTCTAGAAACAAAGGAATGAGGAAATGTGCTTACTATCTTAGTCTTTACAGTCAGGCCAGGAGATCTGGCATACAAGAGTTCTCATAGTAGGACAACCCTTTGATTCCACACATAACAGACTATTTGTCTCTACCACCAAATTCCTACCTACATACACCCTGGGCGTTCAGGGAAGGTTTATGTTGTTGTTGGAATCACAGCACTCTCAGAATCCGTTTCTATGTGGAAAGTCATTCTCAAAATTTTTCATTCTGCTTAATAATACTCCGTTGTGTTCATGGACTGATGGACTTGCAACTTTACACATGTGATCTTAGAGGTACTTACAGTTCACAAACACAAATACAATCAAATGGAAACTAAATTTGGTTTTATATTTGCCTTGTTCCTTGCATCGACACCTGGCATGAACCCAAAGCTACGTTTCCTCGCATAAATGTATCTGTTTCATTAAGTCCAACACTATCATTGATAACAATGACATTTCTGAATCCTGATATGACACGAGTATTTATGTTGGTTCTTGTCTTGCAGTGTTCACTTCAGTTAAACTACAACGCTCTCATGCATATCTTAAGAATATATGTATAAAACAGATCAGATCTGTTTGTAGAGGTCTGTGGAAATACGTTCCTGGAAAGAATGCCCTTGAAATAAATCTTTTTTTTGTATTGTATACAAAATTGTTCATAAAAAGCCTCAGTGCAAGGGTGTGTTTAACTTGCTTCAGAGCAAACAAGTCAAGAAAATTTCACTTACAGAGAAAAAATGTTATGCCATTAATACAGGATCTAATGGTCTAAGGCCACCAGGAAAGCACATAGCCCGTACCGAATCATTCATTAATGGCTATAAAGCTAATGAAAAGCAATACTATTCTATTAATATGGATTAGAGATGAAGTCTGAACTGTGAATCCTTGCCAATTTAAACCGTTACTGGAGTGGCATAAATAGAGGAATCCACGGACATCTTCCTGACACAGAGGTACTAAATCATCCTAAAATCAATATAAGTGCTTTGGTTTAGTCATCTCTACCAAGAGTTGAAGAAGGTTGGCATTTGTCTGCCAAGTCTGTGGCAGACTAAGAGGCATAGCTTAAATAAAGTGGAACGGAAACTACTCCAGCTGCCCCCACACACATTTTTTAAATCCTGACAAGAGTCAGTCTGGGAATGTGGGGATTATGCCAGGCTGAACGAATGAAAAAGAGCACTGGTTCTGGAGCATATGTTTCCTCTCAGTCTAGAGGTGGTCTCCTGGTGGGCCTGAATTTCTTTACACTACATATTTGGCACCAGTATGCAGAATACAAAGGTATTTTTAACATAGAAAAAGAAAGTGCCTGGGGGAAATGCCTCCCACAAAAGATGACACTCATACTGGGTGCTCTGCTAGTGAATTTCCAGACTTGCTTTATATTTATAATACAGATGATTTCACAAACAGTGTTTTTCATTTTAAATTTCTACAGGCAGTAAAATAATTTCAGACATTTCAGAAGAAACAAAGAACAATGGAAACACAATATCATTAGTGGGAGTAATTGTTTTTTCTTTAAGTCCTACTTCTTTAAGAAAACATAGCTTAATTTCTGTACCTTATATTTTGCAGGAAAAAAAGAAAAAATCCTGGACATACACATTCCCAGAAGCCTAAATAACAAGAGGGAAAAAAAAAAAAAAAAAAAGAAAAAGATCAGGGAGGGAGAATGTATAGGTTTTATGAATAAGTATGCAAAAGGAAAACATTATCAGTATGCACACATATTTCTGTTCAGCTGAAATGCAAAAATTTCCATTTTCATAAATAACATGAGGTATCTCCAATGAAAAAAAAAACCACCATACTACCTTCATAATACCAGTTCCAGTATCTGACACTATTTGGCATTGCCTTTTTATTTTACATTAACCAATGTATTTCATGCCAATTAGCAAAAAAAAAAAAAAATACATTTCTACAGATTTACTTTAAACAGATCAACCACTGAAAACGAATCAAGAAATTGTGACTTAAGATATTATGCAAGTAAACTCAATTTACTGTAGGGCAGCTCACCAATACAGAGATATCCTGTGCCCCACACCGATGGATTGGGGCCACCTGATGATACTGAAGCTGGTAGACCTAGAATATAGAGTTGTTGGTATCCAACACACTCCATTTTTAGAGCAAATAGCTTTCCACAGCCAAGACCTCTGAAACAGGCATCTAGAAGCCAAAGTCTTTTGCTTTGGGTTACTCAGCTCAGTGAAGCCACTGAGAACCAAATAAAGTATGGACTAACATTCTCATCTAAGAGTTCAGTAGGCAAACAAAATCACATCTGAATATTCCCAGCTAACTATGCTTAAAAGTTCAAAAAGTTTACTTCTCCCCCAACCCCACCTCCCAAAACTACAAGTTTTCCTCATGTGGTCTTGCTGTACATCTTTCCTGAAAGATTTCAAGTAATACCTAATATTACCTAATCAAATAATACCTAAGTTTCCAAGCTTAGGGATATGATATAGGGAGTTAAAATAAAAGAATTTTAGTGTGTGTAATAAAGACTGATAATCCTTTGTACACATAAAGGCGCAAAGAGCTGTGCAAGCCTCTCTCCAGATAGCATCCTTAGGTCAAGCACACCAAAGGATTCCTGAAAGATTCATGAATGATTGGAGTTCAGTCCCAGCCCCTTGAAGGAAAAGAAGACTCAAAGCTCAACGAGAGCTATGTAATTTAGAGCCATTTTCTAAGTTCTACTAGAGGCAGAACTATTGAAGTCAACAGGTTTAAACTGATATAAAAATCAATATGATATATGGTGAGGTGTACTATCCCCAAGATTTTTTCCTGATGTACATAATTTTCAGGCTTATTTTTAGCTGATGACACTCAACGTGGAGTTGGTTGGGAAACGCTTGTACAATTGTCTCTGGGAACTGGATGGAAAAAGTACTGATGTGAATGAAAACAATGGTTTATAAGGGTTACAATAAGACTTATTGTTACAAATAAAAATGCAAATCTAGACCCAATAAAAGCTGTGGATTGATAATGTCAGGCTGCCAGCAAAGGCTGTGCCTACAGTGCTCATGAAGAGCCTTGAGAAAACTGTGGTGGGCAGAAATTTGTCAAGTTTTCCCACTACTGACTGAATCTTTTAGTAATCATCCTTCTTCACACTAGTTGTGATTTTACACCTCCTTTAAAAACACCACCAAACTTGGATTAAAGGTTTGGACAGAGGGAGAATTTGCCACAGCCTTTGAAAAAATTACTTTGTGCGTAATTACTCTCTCGTTACTTTTTCTTTTCTCCCTAAAGTCTCTAACTTCACATCTAAAATTGCCATGTGCATATTGTTTTGCCTTTCTATACAATTTTATTATGCTACACATGGTAAAAAGCATTACCAGTTCAAAACCTTAGTCAAATAAAAAAGCATCACATTTACATTCCATGCAGCATGCTGGGTTTTAGAACAATCTCTCAGTTTTGAAAACACAGTAAAATACATCTTTAACAGTAGTTTGGCTACCAAATCTATTTTTCTGTCAGTGATTGGACTTGCTCTGTATTCCAGCCACATAGCTACAGTGCACTCAAGAATAGTGCGTATGAACACAGCTATAACAAACACTTCATCTTCCACGGGTCTCATAGTTCAGCTGTGGCGCTTTTTAATGTTGTCCATATTCAGGTTAATGGGCACAGCAAAAGGGTTGTTTGCCCTTATGAGTAACGATATTTCAAACAGTAATCTGAGTTAAGGGTTTTCCATCATTTGCACTCATAGTTACAGATGGGCCTTTGAGCAATTTCCATGGTTTTTTAGTTTCTTTTGCTGGTAGATTATTGATTCCTAAAGATAACATGACTTGAAAGATCAGTAAAGGTTAGCTAGTAAAAGAAACATGCATCATTTAAAATGCCTCTGTGCATCCGGGAGCTCAACAATACCTTTTAGTGTTACTTAGGAGTTACAAGAAGCAAGCACTTTTAGGATGGTTTTTAATCCAGGCTTTTTGCTTGCAAGCCAATTTTTGAGTATCAGCTATCTTTTCACATGAGGACTTGGAAGGCAACTTGGACATGAAGTAACAGCACAGATATCTGTTCAAAGTTAAGTGAAATACCAAGACTGGAACCACAAACCTCCCCTTGTCCCAGGAACATTTCCTGCCCTACACCAGGCATGTTTCTTGCTCATGCAGGCCACGACGGCGGGGCCAGTGCTATGGTAGCCAGCTGCCCTCCAGCTCCTTGGAGCAGCCAGCGGCCTGAGCAGCTCACGCTGGGAAGGGGGCTGTGGGATTTCAGCAGTGCAGAAAAGGAGGTTAGGCAGTGCCCAAGAACCCCAAGTGTGCATGGCCAGGCCAGAGGTCCTGCAGACCTGAACCCTCAGATACAAATGCAACACCCCCAGAAGAACTTCTTAGAAAAAATGCAAGGGAAACTCTGCCGAAGCTGCTAGTCAAGACTAATCTTGTATCTTTGAAACTGTGGAAGGACCCTAGCTTTTCTTTCCATAACCCAACCACAAGGTGTTTCAAAGTTTCCCCCCTTCACTGAGTTTTGATTTTATTTATTCATTCCATTGGTGATAGTGGAAAGAATAATTCACATTACAGAGTTGTTAATTGTAAACACAGCAATTAGGTCTAAAGAAAACCTCATGGGTCAACTATCTTACATCAAAGAGCAGCACTTCTCTTTCTCGTGGTTCTTGACTGAGCTTTTAGGAAAATAATTTACAGATAGAGCATGGACAAAAGAATTCAGTTTCTCAGAAAACTTTTTTTTTTTGTTTAAAAAAGCCCAATTGATTGCTTTCAGAAATCCCTATTAATACTCTGGCCTTCTGTGAGCTGAGGGGTTTAATATTTTCCTTCCTACTAGGAAGATAAATCCATTAAACTAATTAAAGAGAGCACAGAAGGAGAAATTGAAAAGATGTTTCACTTGTACAGTCTTTGCTCAATGCTGAGTCACATCTGTGTGTTTGGAAAAGCAGTACTTTTAAATCACAGGTATAACAAGGAAGATTTTGAATTTTATTCCCGTTGTGTCTGAAGTCACACTGAATCAGACTCATGTATTTCATGTGCAGCCCTTCCCTTTCCTTCTCTTCACCACATTTTCTGCAAGCCCCTGCTTTCCAGTGGGAAAGTCGAACAGCTTACATCTGTCTCCGATAAGCTTCCCCAGCTAGGGTGTAGCCATTTTCTACCAGAAATGATGCTTTTATAAATTCAGCTTACAAACATATCGAAGATGATAGTTTAGAAAATTGTCCAATGCATGCAATACCTAGACTAAAGGTAAAAAAATGCTCTCTTCACAAACATTAAAACATTCAGTGCTTAACTAATGAGCTCACTTCTATTATCTGTCAACCTATAGCCGCCTTTCCAGCGCTATAATACCAGAGATAATTAGTGCAGGCTTGTCAATTCGATTTTGGTTAGCCTCTTTATTTTATGATCCCTATGGGGTCTTGTAGCTTGCTTGTTGGCCAAGCAAAAAAATGCATTTATTCTAGGCTAAACAATAGCACTGTTTAATTAAGAGGTGTCATGCTATTTATTGTACATCACGTGCTGTACCTTTGATGAGGGGCTATAAACACAGAAGGTTCGTCAGATTCAATTTCTCTGCTGTAATTTCCTACCGGAGAAAATGTGACACAAGGCAGAGATCCAATTTCCCATTTCTATTTAGCATTTATATTGACAGAATTAATGATTTTATCATCATCTTTGGCCTGCTGCTAAATGGAAGACATATATTGCCTGCTGAGATAGTAATTATTCCTCTAAATTATGTATATATGTGTGTGAGTGTGTGTGTGTACACACACTTATATACATTTACACACATATATATATTTCCTTGTTTATTTTTCCATGCAGAAATGACACCTTTTTATTAAACCTGTATTCAGAGAGGAAGAGTAGGTGAATGGAAAGGTAATTAGGAAGAGTAATAAGAATGATCTTAGACAATATTTCTAAGCAGGGATAAAGATGAAAGAGTCCTTTGCATATTTGCCATGACAAAGGGTTCAGGAAGGCCCAAACTGATGAACTCACGGCATGTTGACGGGACTAATTTTTATTTCTGAATTTCTCCCATGAGAACGCTATACAATATATATGCTGCACATTTGTCAAAGTTGCCACATAAGAAGTTTCAATTTCCTTCTCTAAAAATAATAGACCAAAGGATCATGAAGTTCAAAAGACTAGGGGGAAATGAATAAATATTATATGGAGTTATAAGGTATTGTAATCATACTGTATATGCTATTTTAATAGAAATCTAGACATCCCTGTTACATTTCTTGAACCTCTTAATGGAGCCATAGAGAACTATTTTGTAGCTTCCGCATGCTGAAATAGGGCTGAATTCCTTCCCTGGTAATCTGACCATCTTTATAATTTTGTTAGAGGTCACTAGCTTTAATTTACTGCTAAAATAATACGAAGTGGATGATATTTTAAATCCCTTTTCATGAATATTTTATACCCTGATTAGTTTCTGTTAGAATCTTTGATAAGTAAGAGTCAAGAGGAGCCTGACTTTGATTTTAGGAAATATCTACTCACTTCTCCGACACAGAGCAAGGCTCAGACAGACAGACTTCGAGGGCATTTTACACTTCACCCTCTTTTTCATGGCTTGACTTAACGGTGCTAAGTAACATACCCGATCAGTACAGATGTGTTTACATTTTTTATACATATAAATTTATATACACACAAAACACCAATATATCGGAACCTCTGTGCTTCAGCTACGAACTCCTTTATGGCTTGATACATGATGTAACACACAGCTGCCATCCCCTAAAAGGAGTGGAAGTAGGTTTGGGGTTTAGGGTTTTGTTTGTTAGTTTGTTTCAAAGTAAGAAAACTACTCGGAAGGAACCTTCACCCATACATGCAGATTTTCCACACTGAAGATTTGGGAATTTCTCAAGTTAGCACTCCCTAGAGCCCCAGGCAGGCTGCGCTCAGACAGGTATGGGTTTTGCAGTTGTCTGGCTACAATATCCGAAAAAGTAAAGTTTCAGCTTGTGTCTTTCCTGTTATTAAGGCTTGCTCTTTACTATGGGCTTGAGGTGCCACTTTCCCATAATTAGGGCATTGAGGTGCTCTTTCTCCTCTACCCAGCTCCATAACGTGGGTGAAAGATCCGGTACCAGAACTATCTTAGTGCCTCAGGGCCCTTCTGTCTTTATCCCAGGCATCTCAACATGCACAGGCGGTGCAGAAATGAGAGAGAAATGGCTAATTGCAATTGCCAGCCATCTACCTGTGGAGGTGAATACGGACGCCCATCTCCAGAGCCTGTGAGCAAACAAGTGTGATGATTTCACATTCTTTTTTTTTTTCTTTTTTTTTTTTTTTTTGCCTGTAGAGAGGTGGCACTACAGGAACATAAGAAAACTGGAGTTAACAGCAATATGACCTGAAATTAAAATATTTTGTTCAAAATGTTTGCCTGCAGTAACTCCATGGGCCAAATGAATTAGGGCTCACCACAGATACTACAGAGGTGAATGTCCAATCTGATGAATACCAGTCAATTTCTGGGTTAACATCTATGGAGGAAAATGTTTTCCTCAGCACTAGAACACTATGCTGATGCTTCTTCCAATTAACCTGTTGTAGGAGAGTATTTCATAATCTCCTGTATATAAATTCAGTGGAAATAAACATTACAGAAAAGCATTTCTGACCTTTTGGTTTCATTTTTTAAAGTTGTTTTTTCAAGCTCCAAGTCTGTTTGGGAAAGCCACCAAGAGTAAATCCCTTTCAGTATGGGCCAGCGCCCCAGTTTGCAGAGTAGGATGCAGATGGGGTCTGAGTAAAAGCACTTAATTGGTGGTAACCATTGTAACTTAGATATTTGGCATGAACAAATTAGCCTAGGTTAAACATATTCTTATGGGAAGTTGTTACAGGGAAATACTTATTTAAACAAGACTATATTTTACAAAGTTTGATTAAAAATAATATTGCACATCATTCATCTGGCAACCACATATCAACAACAGGTTAACAGGCATCAGAGAGCTATCACCGGTCAGACCACACACATTGCTCTGCAGAAGACCTCATTCACTAGTGCCTAGAGTTTACAGGATTTGGGTTGGTTTGCTTCTTTTTTTTCTCCTCTCTCTTTTGCTTTGTCTATTTGTTTAATTTTTTTTTCTTTCTTTTTTTGTCACCCCCTCCAAATCAGAGAAAGCAAAAGTGGCTTGAATTCCCCTGAAACATGAGTCTACTTTTCTTTGGTTTTAAAAACTACCTGTGCTCAGCTCTCCAGTATTATGTTATTATTTGTACATTCTGACACTACCCAGCTGGCACAAAAAATGTGGCATCCCATTAAGTTGATTTTTCTCCCTTCTTTTTAAAATAAAAAAAAAGATATTTTATTAATCTGAGCATTCATAACAAAGAAGCAAAACCTAAATATGACCTCCATGACACTTCTAATAAACCTACTACCTTTTACCCACAAGTGGTAGAAAATGATCACACAAATATCGTGTGCACATCTCAACAACCAGCATCACTTTCTGAACACAACAAAATACATGAAGCCTGTGTAGCTGCTGCCAGTATGTGAGTGCTTCGGCACTTTTAGTCACAATTTGCAAATTACTCTGACTGGCAAGGCAGGTATGAAAGCTAGGGTAAGTGTAAAGTTATGACCTTTTGTGGTACACAAATGGGCTACTGGTACTGCAGAAACTTTTCTGGTTATAAAATCGCTATGTGTGTTTTCTACCCATGTACTACACCTAGTTGAAATCAGAGAAAAAGAGATAACTTGCCTTAAAGATGGGGATATAATGTTCACTTAAAAATCTGAGTGAGAGCCTTCTCGGAAACTGTTACACTGACTTCTGTAATGGTGGGCTAGGGTTAAGCTTCTCCCAGATATCAGTTTCTGGCAGATTTTGAAAAACGACTGCAAAATAAAAAACAGAAAATTGGTATCTGCATCTAATTTTTTCTTTTTAATCTTTTAGTCACTTTTATCAGTGAAACAAACAGCATACTTAAAATACAATTGAAGGGAATTAACATCAATAAACTTAGTGCTATAATGGGAGTTTTATACAGAAATAATACATTTTATATGATGAATGAAATAAAAATATGCAAAACTGAGGCAACAGAAATTGCATTATTTTTATAAACTACTAAGATTTCATATTGTACAAATTATAGAGGAATCTTATTTCTGCATAAACTGTGTTTAATTTATTACTGTCAGAACAACATTAAAAACCTTGGGGGACGTGTAATATTGATGAGAAAGCAATAGCACAGCACTACTGGATTCTGTTGCCTGTAAAGTCATCTACAAAAGTAAGACAAGGATGCAGTGATTTCTGCCTATCCAATAAGGCCTGTAACAGTAATGTGATCACTCTGGTCATTTACTATTGAAATTTACCATATGAAATAAACTTTCAGAGATGTTGTAATTATGCATATTGTGGAGATCTGGATATATTCTTCTGCTGGAAAAGATCTCAGCTGTATTGTAAGCAGGAAGATGTAGATATGTTCATGACGCCACCTTCCCTTTTTTTTTAGCATCACCTCCAAAAAGTTCTGGGGGGGGGGGGGGCGGGGGGGGGGGGAAGAAAAGTGGAACCTGTGTCTAGGTTACAGGCTGAGGATAGAAAATGCCTGCCTCTGTAGAGATGGTCTGGTTAATTTATAGAGTTTCCAGTGCTCTAATTTGAAATGCAGAACTCAGGATAGCTCACAGACCTGCAGCTTCTCCAGCCATGGAAGAAGCTCTTACAAGCCCAGAGCCCATGGGAGCATCCCCAGCACCAGCTCTTACTGGGGGTCTCCAGCTTTGCTGTTGTTTCAGAAAAACTCAAAAAAGTTAATGTAAATTACTCCAATCCAGATAACAAGTAAAATCAAACTCCCATTTAAAATCCATTGCCTGTTACAATTGATTTTTAAGTGTTGTAGGCTTATAATTAGCAACACTCTATGTAATGCAACCAGCATGTACTTTTCCAGTCACTTCTCCTGGGACAGCTTCCACCTTAACAAGTGATAAGAAGCTCCTGAATGGGAACCAGGGAAACCAGAGATTCCTTCAGGGATCCACATGCCAGTGAATGAGAACAGTTTACAATGATCCCTGCAAAGAGAAAACTCTTGTGCCGTGTGATTACATGGTGTCAAGGGGAAAGTCTCCTGTCTCCCAGAGGAAGATTCTGGAAGGCTTTGCCATGTAAAAAGCGTGAGATGCATTGTTTCTGTGAACTGAAAAATAGATTGCATCAATTTGTCTTCAACCAACAATGCGTAGTGCAATCAAACACCATCAATCTTAGCAAACTGAACAAGCCCCATGCAAAATCAAACCTATTACATGAAACTATCCAGCTGATTTTTCCAAGGCATCAAAGTGCATGGGTGTGTTGATGCCTTTAGCTATTTCTTTTAAAACATGGTAGGAACTAGTTAGAAATTTGGTAAATCATTCAACAAGTAGGTCTGAATAACAATACAAATGCTACATTCAGCACTTTACAAATACCTCCATCTTCTTTTGAGAACTAAAGAAAAAGAAGAGGCCCTATAAAAATGGAGAAAAGAGTAGAGCTGGTGATGATTTCTAAGGAGAGGGAACTTTTGCAAGGGTAAGAGGGGAGGCTGCAGCCGTGCGCTTCCATGCTGGCAGTCTTTCCCAAGGAATTATTTTGCCTTTGTTCTTGGTGCCACAAGATTCAGTTGTGCCTCCCCTGATAGAAAGTCTTGAGAAAACTCTTATAGCAGCTATGACGCTTTGCATGGACTTGTCTCTTTCCACAGTGCTTAACAGAGATTAGAAAAGTGAAGGCAGGAGGAGATAAATGAAAGGACAAGAACAATGGGACTGTTCCTATACATAAATCAAATCCCCAGAAATCTGGAGTTCAGTTTGGAAAATAGTACATTCATAGCATTAAAAGCAAAGCATTTGACAAATTAAATAAGGAATTTTAACTATAGGCAATTGATTCATACACTCCAAACACCTCTCAACAGCAAAAGGGTATTATATAGGTGCTATACGTGAGACTTAATGAAAATTCTATTATACGCTACGTATATCTGACCCCTTGCAACAGAATTTATTGCAACAAAGGAATTAATTCACAAAGGAAAAAGTAACCAGTGCATTTTGCTTCGTTTCCTGCTCCATAATCAGACTGCAATTTCCTATAATGTTTTCATTATCAAAAATCGCTCAATTCCTTCAACTTTGCAGACAAAGCGTGAATTACTTTCTTCAAATATTCACTCTTGGAGGTGTATTGATTAGTTCACATTAGCTAGATAAGTAAATAGTAGTGTTTCTGCTCTCCATCAGGCTGATACTTAAGGACTTTTGGCTCAAATACTTGTTTATGAATCCAGAAATGCGGATCATGAATACTCCGGCATACAAATTTGACATTTGCTTTGTACAAACATACATCATGTTCCCAATCACTTTGATTTTCAAAATGGCATGATTTCGTTGGACCTCTGGCAAGAATCAAAGTCTGTGTAGTGAGCTTACAACATTTGACATTTTACCTCCTGGAATCAAAATGAAGAAGGGACATTTTGACTTTTATTCTACAATTTTTATTTTTTTTTCCTGTTTCAAGATGGAACTGGAGAGTCGCTGAAAACTTCTATGATATTTAAAGCCTCAGGAGAAAGCACATTTTAGTATTTTTATAGACTCAACAATGTAGTCATCCCAGTGGTGGGATGTCTGCGAGCAACCCCAGTGCCTGGGGAACGTGGTGCACTCTGAGCAGTGTGCCAATGGGCCCTCACAACGTCATTCGGTAAGGAAAGCCTGAAAAATTAAATTCCATTCATAACACCATGTTTTTCTTTTATTGTCCACAACCAGAAACTTTTACTTCTCTGAAATGCAGGAAAAGGAGGAGATACAGATATTTATGAAATCATGGAAGAAATTGCTTAAAAATAATTCGAACAAAATTGATTTTCAAAAGTTATAGTTCTGGCTCATCATTTTCACTTGTGCTTAAGTCTTCAGTAGCCACGTTTTCAAGCTCAACTTGAGCATAAACTATGGACTAGCATTTTGCCAACCTCCACTCAAAAAAAAAAAATAGCAACCACCAAAACCAGATTATGAAGTAATAACACAGCTCCAGAGCCCAGAGGAGTGCCTGTCTTCAAACCCAATGGCTGCAAACCAGATCTATTTAAGGTCTGGAAAGGATTTAAGGATGAGAGAACAATAATGTTTACCAAGAAGCAAATGTAGGAAATACAAGATGATGGAGCAAATGACACTTTCACGTGCACTTTAGTTAAATCCAGAACTGTTCCTGAAGAAAAGTACTGTCCTCCCCTCCCCATCACTTAGTTTTGACAACTAGCTCAGCCTCCTCTTTGGTGACATGTTTGCAGGATCTGGCAGAATGGACTGATTATCTGATGCAGCTTAAAAATCTTAAATTTTTTTGCCAGGTCAGTTTTAATCCTAATCCTGTTCCCTAGCCTGGTCTAGGCTGGTCTTTTCCTCTTAGCCTCGTGAGAGCTGCAAGCTACATCTGTAAAGATGAGACTTAACTCTTATCTGGGATGTGAATGAGTTTCTCTCTTAAGCTCTACGTAAGCCAGACCTAATAAAGCAGAGAGCACTGTCAGGCAGCTGCATCCTTATGAGAGGAGATAAAGTACCAGCCCTGAATGCCAAAACCCTCTGGCATGCACCAGGCGGGGTGGTGGTGGCAGCAGGAGCCACTCCGACACTGAACTTGCCAAAGGTACTCTGTTGTGATGGGAGTGGGAACAGGCAATTCTCTCTTCAGGTTGCCAAAACTGCATAAATTATTATCCTACACACACAGAGTACAGGAAAATTGCCCCCTTGCACTGAACAAGACCTCACAAAGCAGCCAAACCAGCTATAAAAACTGCATGCAATTACTCCCGGTGAGTGCAAACAAATTTTTACACTGTGAGATGAAGGAGAGACGTGAGCCCACCTCCCACATGCGTTCTTTGCCACTAGCTTCTGGGTGACTGTGGGCAAGTCGTTTCACCTCCCCTTTGCACATCCTCCACTTGTGTAGGAAGACGGCAGGACATGAGTCCCTGCTGAAATGCCTTGAGATTTTTAGAAGCAAAACATGGTGTGAGTCAGACAACAGTGCTGCTGTGTGAGCTCAGATCTGAGGATTTGGCACCTTGCCTCTGTACGTTGAATAAACGGCCATTAACATCATCAAGGGAGCAGACTGAATTATGCTGTCCTTATCTGTAAATTGGAAAATCTTATCCTGAAACCCTTACAAGTGGGAATTGCCAACTCCTAACAACTCTGACAGGTGCTGAAGTGCAGCCGCATCTCAGAGAGCAAAACCCAGTTATTCTCCATAGGACTTGGACACACGAGTAAGTGTATTGATAAACTGAGACTTGTCTTATCAGTGGAACAGGAAATGTCAAAATGCCCTAAAATTATTTCACCACAGGATTATTTTTCAACCAGAAACAAAGTATAGGACTTTCCTGTAGCAAAGACTTCACAGCACAAACATTGTGCTTCGTTTTATAGGGTGATGGTCTTTCACACATACACCGAGGTGCCTCTCAAACGGCTTGTAGCGTTGTACAGTATTTACTAACAAAGTCAGGTACATTCAAAATGTGAAGCAAATACACAGATTTACAAACTAAGGACGTTCTCCTCTGTGCCATGTGATTCTTTACCGCCATACTAGCCCTTTGCAGAAATCCTTTGAATTAACTGAAAAAAACTATCTAAGAGTTCCCAGACTCTGTTGTTGTTTCTATCTACCTTTCCAAACCTCTAAGCACCACACTGTGGAGGCTTTTTCATAGTACAGAAAGAACTTGAAAGGAAGTTTTTCTTTTTCTTTTTCTTTTGGTGGGGGGTGGTATTTTTACACAGGACACAGTAGCATATACCCACCAGAGCTCAGTTGTTCTCAGAAGCACATATAAGGTAACATGGTGCAGCACACTGTCCCAGACCCCTACTCCTTTCTCATGGACAAAACATGGTCGAGCAATCCAGCAGTTAAACATGTTAAAATTAAGGAAGTTACATCAACATAATTTATTTTAAAAGATCTACTCTCCCAGATTCATCATCTAGGCAAGCTGGTAACCTATTCCTTGCTATTTTGAGATATGGGGAACCCAAAAATAATTTTAGAGACATTAATATAGAAAACACTTTTTATCAAAGGAACTCGAGACCAAGGTAGATTCCTTCCCCCCGCCCCAAACACAAGTTGTTCTCTGAGTTACTGCCAGGTGCACACAAGGAAGCGGCACGCCAAAAGGGAACTGAAAAGCCAACATGCTCATTTCTTATGCCAATACTTCAGGTGCCATTTGACAAATAAAGTGTTGAGAACACAACCTTAAACAACAGACAGGCAAATGCTAGTTGTTTTCCAACAGTGACAGGTGCGAGAGTCTTGAGGAAAGTATTCATTATGGGCAAGGCTCAAATTGGGTACTTAAAAACTGTGGCTTAATTTAGGTCATTTATCATTCTCCTCAAAGGCCCTTTTGTACAATTGAATTCTGAAGTGCTTCGTTTGCTATTAGATCATCACAGCTGCTGTAGTATCACTCAAAGCAGATGTTTCACAGACAGAAAGCGCCCAGCTCATTTTCAGAAACACAGTAACTGCGAGTCCCTCCCTGGCTCTTCTGCCCATTCGGATTCGGCCATGCAGGTGCCACTGTGCTCAGCCACTCGTGGGGGGGGCTGCACAGATCAAGTGCCAGCGGTGGCAGACCCCAAACTGATTCCATTCCAGGGGCACTTTAATAAAAACAGAGCTACACCCCCTAAATTTTCAACTGCCATTTTCCTTGTGAAACAAGTGGGTATATAAATCAGCTTAGATAATTATTGAATAATCACAGCTCTCTGCTGTAGACTAAAAAGAAGCAGCAAATGGGTCTCTTTGACTTTGCAATGTTAGAATTATTCCCTGCCTGGTACTTGTGTAAAGTGCAGACTCATCTCACAAGCTAACAAATCACTCCTCTGAGACCAAAACACGGCTCATCTGCATACGGCTCCGCCACCTACACGGCAGCGTGCTATTGCACAGCCTGCGGGCTGGGACCCAGTGATAAGGGAATGCAGAGAAGTCAGTAAAGAAGTTATTTCACTCATCCAATGACCAAACAAACCTTCTAAGAATTGGACTCTTCTGCACAATGCTTTAGCAGCAGTGATACTTTGGCAAAAGTCCCTGTCTCAAAAGACTGTGTCTGCAGTTTTGTGGTGGGGGAAATGGTTGGTTTGCTTATAAGATGTAGAAGGTAACGGGGGAAATACACGCTTAAAATAAGCAAATGCAACACAGGTCAAATGGCTCTTGTAAAACCACTCATTAATGCGAATCCTAGACTGTGAGGCACCTAAAATTAGTAAAGTGCAGAATTAGCTCAAAACTGGCAGATCAACTCCATCTCGCACGACATCTATTTAGTTCAAATAAGTACTAGGGGAAGAGACATTTAACAGATATTACAGTTCTCTATTTAGAAGGAACTAGGATGACATAATCATATCCTTTGAAGGCAGTGAAGTACTTTCCAGTCCATTAGTAACTGAGAACGATGTCATTAGACAATATCCACTGGGGAATTAGGCATTAAAAGAAGTTTGACTCCAGAAGCGATGATAACTCTCACTCAAAATCCTAGAAGGTTTGTCTGAAGAGATCTCTGGCTTGCTATTATTTCTAAAAATTGCAAAAACAGGGATATTTCAAAGGAAAGGAGAGTAAGTGCTTATAAGCTGCTCATAAGAAAGGCTTACAAGATAATACAGATAATGGTAAGACAGATAAATCAATTTGAGAAAAAAACAATGAAAAATTTAGTAGGGATTTGAACTGAGGAACAAGTCATGCTTTGAAGGAACATAATCCTGTGAAAGGATCCTAAGGACGTGGGTTTGTTGGAGTGAGTCCAGAGGAGGCCACAAGCATGATCTGGGGGCTGGAGTCCCTCTCCCGTGCAGACAGGCTGGGAGAGCTGGGGTGGCTCAGCCTGGAGAGGAGAAGGCTGCGGGGAGACCTGAGAGCCCCTGCCAGTGCCTGGCGGGGCCCTGCAGGAACGCGGGAGAGGGGCTTGTTACAAGGGCGTGGAGTGTAGGACAGGGCGGTGGCTTTAAACTGAAAGAGGGTGGGTTTAGATCAGATATTAGGAAGATTATTTTTTTTTTTTTTCCTGTGAGCATGGTGAGACACTGGCACAGGCTGCCCAGAGCAGCTGTGGCTGCCCCATCCCTGGCAGTGCTCAGCGTCAGGCTGGACGGGGCTTGGAGCGACCTGGGCTGTTGGAAGGTGTCCCTGCCCCTGGCAGGGGTTGGAATCAGATGATCTTTAAGGTCCCTTCCAACCGAAACCATTTTGTGATTCTATAAAAGACAAGTGGTATCTAATAATCACAATGTCATCTTTCAAAAGGTGGCAACTTTGAGTCAATAAAAGGAACTTTTAATGTAATTTTATGAAAGATCTGTTAAAATTAGACTTATGTGAGATTTTTGACCTTGCTTTGCAGACCTCCCGATTAATAATGCATAACAACAAAGCAAAAGTTAAATGGATTCAGACCTGTCTACTTTTAAAGTCCTAAAAAGGAGGTCAGCAATGAACCACTCCTGAACACCTTGTTTTATTGGGAATTTTTAGGGATTACTCCTAGGCAACTATGTATTCAACTTTTTTATCAATGGACTGTTTTAAATGTGACCACCACTGATAACATTGTTGTAGTTGATACAACAAGTGATGATCTGGATTCTTGATAAAATCCCTTGCAGAAAAACAAAGGGTTTATAATATGTTGAAATCTTAGAATAAAAACTGACATCTATTAAATTACTTGAGAGCTGTTGGCCATGCCATACAGCAAGGCACTTAAAGATACCAGCTTGGTTACCACTGCAAAAACTGAAAAGGACATTATTAAAGAAACTTAACATTAAGGATTGTTTAATCCAGTTAACAAAGGCGCAACAGACACAATAGCTGGCAATTAAACCAATTTCAATTCAAACAAATAAGAAGATCAACATATTCACAAGTATGTTAGGTCAAAGACTAGAATACTCCACTGAGTAACATGATGCAATAGCCTCAAGTCACAAGTTGATACCTTTCTAGAAATTATGTGTTATGCCAACACAAGTTGCTAGGCTCAACACACAGTTAACTGTGTTAAGTGTAATGGCCTGTGGAAAACAGGAGTTCAATCAAATTGATGTAATAGTCCCTGTTGGAATAAAACTCTGGGAATTTAAATCTGGGCCTGAAAAATGTTACGAAGAAAAAAACACCCTCCACAATGACTTAAAATAAACCCACCTAATATCCTCACCACCATTGCATACTATAATCTGCCACTTGAAATTATTAACATCTCTGGAGTCCAGTTTGTTAAATAAGGGGGAAGAAACACTGGCTTTGTGCCTAGAAACCCTCAGCTCTTCACAACAGCATCTCAGGCAATAATGCTTTTAGTTACCATAGACTTTAACCACAGCCTGTCCTTTAACCCCACTTTCCAGAGTTAAGTAGGGATAACATTGATATCCAGCAGAAAATTTGAATTTCCTGTCGGCATGGTCTCTTGCACTAGCTGTCAGTTGTGGGTGAGGCAAAGAATTTATCCCCATCCTTATGAAGTCCTTAAACAATCATGAAAATCATTTCCTCTGCTTTCTAAACCCTCAAGGAACAGTTTCTTGAAAAGCACTTCCATATGGTGGTAGGTACAGGAGAAGACTCATTTGGCCAGAGCCTCCCTCTCTCACAGACAGCATAAAGGTCCAAGTTGATTATTATTAGGTCTTGAAAATTAAGGTATACCAAGGTCCTGCTTTTCTCCTTTCTGCCTGGATACTCCCACTTCAGGAAGTTCCTCAACACTAACCAGAACAATATACATGATTCATTAAAGCTGAAGCTTTTCACCTCATTTTGCTGATCACTAATTAAAAAAAAAAAAAAAAAAAAAAGGAAAAGAAGATACTAAACAGAGGAAATTTTCATTCTTCAGAAAAGTACATACGGATTCCTCATTCATCTGCAGCGGCAGAGGAGGAATGCAACAAAGTATTGCAGTTAGCTCAGTGCTGTGAGGTAGGGGTACAGAGATTTTGACCTGTCCGATGTAGGTAGGAGTTACTGGTCACCCTTTAAAGTTATAATATTTCACCTGCTCTGCACAGAAACTAAGTTCGCTAATATGTGAAGACCCAAAGGCATATTGTTTGCCATCCTGAAACACATTTTTAAACTGTATACACAGTATATGAATTGCATTTCTCTAAATCATACAACACAGTGATTTTATAAAGATTTTATGAAATAGAAATCACAGTAAAATGTGGATTTTTTAAAATTTTATTTTATTTTTGTTTTTTAGATAAAGACACATGGCCTACTTTGCCAAAGTCTACGTATCTCACCTTGAAAAATAGCCTTTGAACACTTGTATGAATCTGATAATTTCAAACTGAAAATTGATGAAGAGCCATTTCTTTCAAATCCTTACATGTGGTGTGAATCCATTTATGAGTAATGGAGAAAACTACAAGATTTCCCTTTCTCATTTACCTGATCTCCAAATCCCATTCATTTCACAGCAGGGACAAAACCTCAGCCCCGCATAAGTTATTTGGCATTCCAACATCAATCAAGTCAGGGTCAGTATGCTGTTCAGCACTTCATCAGGTGCTTTGCAGTACCGAAACTGAGGATACCCAGGCAGGTGAGGAAAAAAAGACGGATTTTTTTAACAGGCAAATGGATGACTTTGGCTCAGCTGGACTTCAGCACAGCAACAGGAAGAAGCCTGAGGGCAGCTCTGGAGGGCTCAGCATGGGCTAGTGGGATTAACTACATTTTAAGGGGCTCCAAATAGAACAACAGGTCTTGAAAATGGCATTGGGACTTTCTGCAGGCAAAAATCATTCACTGCCACAGCACTCTTTAATAGCCTCTGACTGAGCTTTTGCGTGGCTGGGAGAAGAAAGAAAAAAAAAAAAAAAGTAAAGAAAAAAAGAACAAAATACTAGGATCAGCTTGTGCATCCTACAGGGAGGGGAAAGAAAAGGGGAATGGGATGTGGGTCTGGAAGCAGTACTGGAGGACAGCCCCAGAAGGCAGCTTCCTATCTTTTAAATTGAATAAATGGGTTTGCGCTCAGTTTCTAACATTTGTAAATTTGGTTGGTTTCAGGGTCATGGAGCTAAATTGGAAAAGGGACTAAAAGTCTCCATCTTTCCTCTGAAAGTTGAATGATGAATAATCTCAAAGAATAAAATACAAAGTGATCATGTCATTAAGGCTGAAAATGTAATGTATATAACACAAACCAACAAAATAGTATATTGTTTGAACAGCTTCCCATTTTTAAATACTACTCTGCAGCTGTTTTAAACTTCACTTTCAGTGATTGCAAAATAATTTTCTTATTTTCTTCTGACCCTGCTAACTGGGAATATGTTGGGGTTTTTTTTTAATATAACTTAGAAGGCAGACCTACTACATAGACCTTGTGTCAAGTTATACACAGATGCAAGAAAAGGCATAGGCGGCACCTCCAATGACAAGATATCTTCAGAATAAGGATTCTGTATGACATGTGGAAAAAAATTATATTAAATGGGGACAGGCTGCATTTGAGTTTTTTGGCATTTACAAGGCTGGGGAATTAATTCTTCCTTCAGTATATCTAAGCTTATTGCAGTTTATTGCAGAATTTGTGACTCTGCAATTAATCAGAGTTAGCAACTTTGACTTCCTCTGTAAAGCAGAATGCATTTAAATGGAATCACTGGGCAGAAGCAGGAAAAAGATCATAATAGGATGATAATTTTTGCCTGAAAGGTTCTTCCAGCAAGTTGCATGATCCTGATCAGCAAGGGGTGACTCATGCAATTTGGGTAGTGGAGTTGAAAATAAAATCACAACAACATCTGGCTGATATTTAAATGTCAGCAGTGCATGCAGCACAACTGTGATACCAGAGAACTAAAAACAAACAATCTCAGGTACCTAATGCGATACCAAGGATTTGATGTTCATGCACTGTTGAAAGGAGCAAGGGGAAGAATTAGGTTTATGGTCTAAGAGTACTGATGCGCTAAATTCTGCCTCAAATTGGTGATTATATCAACAAAAAATTATCTACTACAGCAAATTGGTTTTGGATGGAATAGGAACAATATAATACAGAATTTTTGTATTCAAGGAAGCTCATACAGGCACTGCAGTTATCGCTAAACACTTTTTTCCCCGTTAATGCCCATGTTCCTTTCTAATCTATGGATTAGAGTAGACCATCCATTTACTCTATGGGACAGGCAGCAAACTTGGATATTTAGTGTGATAAAAGTATGTCAAGAGCTTAATTTTCTCGGTCCTGAGAAGTTAGGAGAGTTTCTTTCCTATGGTTACTATCTACCTTGCTGAGGCTAAACCAATAATCGATTACTCCTGTAACATTTAAGGCGTGACAATTTATTTTCAGACAAGACTAACCGGCTTCTCAAGTTCACTTGACTAAAGTTCAGCAATATCTATTCACTGGTACCAACTGCTGACCTTCCTCCTCTTGCTTTTTTACTTCTGGAAGAGTAAACTGTGCTATGGTCAGGAGAACAGGGAATTGAAACCATTTACAGAATGTCAGAAAGTAGAGACATATGGTCTTTGTTATGAAATCTGGGGACACCGAAGCAGCGTGCAGCATTCTAACATCCAGCTATTGAGCAAACTGTCATGACACAACCTGGGAAATCCAAGAGCTGAATGAAGCAAAAGGGGCAGTAGATACCGCAAAATGTTATAAAACCAGCACAGGTACTGGTCTTACTGAAATATTTAACAGACGGAAAATATATGTTGAAGAATCATCACAGACCAGAAATTTAGGCTCACGCTTCAGAAAACACCTTTGCACAATCAGCTCGCTAGAGCAGGGTAAAGCTGTGTGACCAGTCGAATATTCTCAGACTAATTCCCTAGTTTCAGTCCATTGTTTTCTGTCTTTCCAGGAACTGAAAATTTATTTAGGGAGAAATAACAGGAGATCACCTAAGGGATGATGAGATCACTGAAGCAATTGTGAGGCAATCAAATAAACATACCAAATGAAAAAAATAATAAATAGATGGCATATGCATCAAATATCCTTGAGTGACCCATAGTAAAGATCACTCCTTACTATTAATTAAGGGAAGGAGGATAAAACCATCTAAGTACATCACTGAAAGAACGCAACACAGGTTTTCCCTACCTTGCTATAAAGTTTAAAGTAATTGCTGATTTCAGCAGAATGATTGCACTTCATGCAACAAGGGTGAAATTGATAAAAAATGAACTAAAGTGTCTCTTTTTCTTCCAATGTGTATTATACTGAAAGAAAAAGCAGATTTTAATATCTCAGATTAAGGTTGCCTAGTATGTTGGAAGTAGCACCAGTTCACCATCGAGTCTGAAGATACATAAGTAAGAGTTGTTTTAACATTTAGCATCTGCGTAGCTCCACAAAAAGAGATCCTCCTAAATGAAATCCTAGTTTGTTCATTTTCTACTTCTATCTCCTCGGCTTGAGCACCTCTGGGGCTCTATGTGAAATTTCACTTTAAAGATACATGAGTGTTCTTACACATCTAACACAATTTTAAGTTTAAAGACCTGAAAATATTTCAAAATCAGTATGTTTACTACTTTCCCTCCCCGCCCCCGCCCCAAGACTGTATTTAAGAAAAAATGCCAAACAATTATGGGATGGAGTGAAGGGAAAGATGTCCTAAAAGTCAATAATGTCTGCACACATTATGGATTTTACCTTCATTACTCCTACTTGAGCAAGTTTCTGAAGTTCCATTAACTGTCGGGATGTAAAGGAGAAAAGAAAAAGATGATGACATATCTGACTAAAGCCATATTCTTAATGCATAGTCTGCTCATTTTGTCAAGTTTTCACAATAAAATATGGATGTGTTTTTATACCTACTAAGCCTTCAGAGCATCTTAGTGAGACTAGGTACTCCAGTTCTTTTGTTAGATCACCTGCTAGAATATCCTCCACCTTTAAGTTACTTCCATGAAATTTGGTTGGTGAGGCTGAGGTGAGTTCAGGTAAGATTTTCTGATGTCAGAAGTGTACTTCTTTTACAATAATTATAAATTCCATCAGCAGTCCCAGTATCTATACACAGGTAGCTCAGATATATTAGTATAGAGACAGTACAAAATATGTAGAAGTTAAAAATATAGTTTAAAAATGCTATATGCTTCAACTATCATTCTTAGCTTTCTGGACATTTGGAATGATAAACTGGGTCAGACAGATTGTCTGGTAGATATTACAAACCCCAAAAATTGCTAAATGTTCATTCCAAAAAGCAAGGTTAGTAATCAAGATTTTACATTTCATTGTTGGTGTTTTTTTTTTAACGACAGCAGTTTTACCTTATGTTCAGATGCATATTTATTTATTTAGTCATTAAAAATAAGACATTAAAAAAAAAAACAACTTGGTTTAGTAAGATAAACAAGAAACATAAAGACTGAAACATCTAGTAACACTATGTAAATAAACCTACAGAAATTAAACAAAAATCACTTGATTAAGACTCAAATGCTCTTCTCATTCTCAAGCCCAAATTAGGGATGCAACACGACAGACATATTCTTATCCTGAACATTTTTGTGCTTTCAGGAATATTCATAGGGCAGATTTTTTCAGGTTTTCATAATAAATTTGAGCTTACGCATACTAGGATAGCTAATACCATACTGCTTTCCTGTTCTGTTATTCTCCCACAGCTTCAGTCAGCATTTATTCTGGGATAATGCAAGATATTTTGGGATTGATCTCTGGGGTTTCTCTAATTTTGACCAAAAGAATACTTTTCCAATAGTAGTTTGTCCATACTGACAGGTTCCATTAAAAGCATGAGCTTTAAAATGATCCTGTCAAAAAACTCTCAACCGACCATATTCCTGAATCATATTTATTTTCCCCTTGGTACACCCTTCCATCATGTGTTTTGGTGTTTTCCCATTTTTTCATCCTCTAGCGGTGATGGTTCCCATATTTTTTGTTAGTCCCCCTGCTGTTTACTTGACTTCAGGTGATTGAATCTTACTGCCCAGGCTTTTTTCGTGGTCTCTAGGTGATGACTCTCAGCACAGCTTCTCCACTGCTTCTTTCCTGTTCCCAACATCTTCTCCTGTCTTCCTTTTAAAAGGGCCAAAAGTTATCCACTCTGCCGCCTCTGTTCCACCAGGACTCATCACTCTCTGCCACTAAACACACAGTATGAAGGCTTTCCTTCTCTTTCCTCTCAGATTCATCCAGTTCCCAGTTATTTTCACTTCACCATTCCTAATAAAGTTAAATATCCTCTTTCCGTGCAGGCAACAAAATCTTTCATTCCTGTTCCTCCATTCTTTGGATTTGGAGTTTATCTTGGAAATTTTTTTGAATTAATGGCCCTAAAGCTTCTGCTTGAAAAGAAGTGACACAAACATTGATATTTTTTTTTCCTGGTCTCTGTACTCTGTTTCCTATTTTTTAGGAACTGGGATGCATTATTTTCAAGGCTATCAAGTACTGTAGAATTTGAAAAGCATTTCCTTTGCAAAAAAAAAGTTGTTGAAATATCACAGAGAAAGATTGCTTCATCTCTCAAGAAAAAGTTGCTGATGTCTCATGGGTAGTTTTGGCAAAACCATGTACTTAGATTAATATCAACTGCTTACTTCCTCCTTTCCTTCCCCCTTCCCCAACTGACTACTTAGTACTAGGGAAAGAGGCATAAGAAAATTTTTGTTTTCTTGAGGGTTTGTCTGTTTCTGAAATTACATCTTGCCGCTGGGGACCAATAAAACTGTAAAATTTTGTGTAAATTGCTCTTGGATTTGAAAATGACTGATTTTGCAAGGAAAGGATGTGACTTTATGTGGTAAACAAGCATTCATCCTGGTCTAATCTGAAATAATACAAGCCTTCAGAGAAGAAAGAGAAAAAAATCCCCAAGAAAAGAAATCCAGGTGTCCAGCAATAGTTTTTTTTAAAAAAAAAGAAAAAAAAAAAAGAAAAAAAAAAAAAGAAAAGAAAAGAGAGAGGAAAAAAAACCCTGATCGTCAACTAAATGTTACATAAAATAATTTCATACTAATTACCCTTGCTGATGACACTTACTGACCTGTAGGCAGCCATTGGTTGCAGAGTTAAAGCTACGCATAGTTATACACACATTTTTGCTTGCTAAAAGCAAGTGGCTCAGGTGCCACCCTGACAGGCACCTTACAGCTGTGCCCACATCCAGCTGTGACTGCAGCAAATCCCATAACCCAGACTTCAAAAGCATCACTGAAATCATATCTTTAAGCATCATACTCCCAAATGCATGGCAGCTCTAATTTTGTCTTTATTCTTCCCCTGCAGTTCCTCACTTAGTTTTGAGCAAGGATGATAAACAATTTATTATCTGTTCATGTTCATTGATGAATAAATTCCAGACAAATTATTGAAATTTTCTTCTGTCTACTGTGCTGATCATCATTTAATTTAATAAACAATAAAATTTTCTGTGTATTTTTTTTTTCGTGTAGCAACAGCAATCAGTGTAGTTTTTGTGATTTAGAATCACCATTAGCTTGGGCTATGACTTGTACAGAGATCACAGCAATAAACCAAGTCATTCTTTATCTCTCACAGTGAGAATAAAATTTCTTGACTTCTTTCTAAAGTGTTAATCTTTGAAAATGAAACAGAGTCACTAATGAAAACGTCCTTTACTTGCCAAAGGAATACATTTTCATGTAGCATTTAGAGGTTTGTAGTTTTTGACTTAGTTGCAAAAAAGAAATCACATTCTTCAAACCACCCCAGTTACTGTAGATTGGTAATGAAACTGGTTAATAATGATTTTTGTTGCTAGAAACTCTTATAGCTCTAGTCTAGTACATCTATTATCTTTCTGTGAGTGATGCCTTTTAATTTTTTTTAATTTTGATTTTTTGGGATATTTTGGATTTTCTGTTGTAAGACACTTTGCTTATTGGTCAACCCAGATATGAATTCCCAGGCATGAGCTAAGCGTTGTGAGAAAACAGAAAAACATGTACCTTCACGGGTATCAGCTGTATTGCCAAATTCACCACTGGGCAAATTAACATCCAAACAGCCCTGCTGAGTGGAATAATCAATTCCTTCCCCAGAAATTCTTTGGTTTACAGTCTCAGCAGCTGCACTGGATTTTGCATTTGCCTTCTTACCGGTTGGAACAAAATCTGTTACTGTTGTAGTTTAAAACTTGTAGCTTTTTCTGTAGTTTTTCGCTAAGGTCCGTTTGCTTCTCCATCTCTGTTCTGTTCCTCCACTTCCATTCATCCCTTTGGAATTAACTAGTCTAATATCTGCTGAGGCACCAGATTAAAAGGTTAATGCACTAGACACACAAAAAGGTCTATTATGAGTAAGCTAGCTCTATAAAGCAAATATACAAACACCACCAAGTTTTCACCATGTGAAAAACTGGTTGGATGGGACGCAGCAATAAAGACAAAAAGAGTAGTTTCATTACAGGCAGAGAAGATCTTAATATTTAATGCGACACAAGAAACTGAAAGATCTTCTCTTTAGAAACTTGCCATCTATTTTCTTTAACTCACCGAGCTAGTATTTATTTTGGTGAGCACAAATGATTTCTCACATGGAGGTAGAGGAAGAAAATTCTTCAACTGGGGCAGAAAAGAGATGGGAGAAAAAGCCTCAGGACGTATGGCAACCTGTCAGCACATAGAATGAGCAGCGATACCAACCAGACACATGGTCCAAACCTCTCCCGGCACAGGTGCTGCATTAGCAAGGTGAAGTTTGAATGGCTTTTCATGTCAGCAAGGTCACAAAAGTGTAATGGGACAAAAGCCCCGTTGATAAGAGCACCCACGCCAGTTAGATTTCAGTTTTGCACCTGCTGTTTCCAACCTCTGCTCCTAAGCTGCTGGCAGTCCTTTCCTGGGAACAGGAAACCTCTCAAACCTTTCCCCTTGCTGTTCAAGGCCTTTCGTCTTTCTTCCATCCTTGCTTTTGTTTCTCAGAAAATCTGTTTTGCTGCCTGTTCACTCCTCACACTCAAAATGCTCTGCTTTGAACTTCTGCTGCCTTCACCCATTCCTGACTGTCTACTGGACACGTCACGTAACCTGTACTGATTTCTCCCTTAAAGTGACCAAGATCCCCATTCTGTACCAGCAAAACCCACAATTCTACTTTTTTTTCCCACCTTTTTTTTTTTTTAAAAAAACGTATCTGTTTTGCTTACCTGAACTAATGGATGTAAATTCTATTTACCAAAATTTTAACATGCTGCTTGAAACAATCAATTTGGGTTGCTGATCTTGAAGAATTTTTATTTTTTGAAAGCACTGGCTCTCCACCTGAGAGAATAGGAGAATATAGGAGTTCCCTTTAATTTCTCTCAGATAAGACACTCAAAACATTCATACAAATAAAAACAATTAAAAAACACCTCATGATCTCTGTAGTTTCCAAAAGAAAAGATGGATGAAATTAAAAATACCTTTTAATCTTAAATCTAATAAAATTATTTTCCAAACCTCCATTTCAGTTTTTGTAGTGTTACATTTTCTTTCACTGACAGCCTGCAACGCTATGAACTAACGAGTCTTTCATATTTGGCATACGTAACAATTTTCTAACCAAGCCCTCTGTGTTCTTTACATACAGCTATAGGGTTTTGTTACTGTGAATCAGAAAATAATCCTCATTTTACAGATGAGCGAATAAGGAGAGATGAACAGTCACAGTATTCTGAAGGTGGTCTCCAGTTTGGACTTCTGAATCCTCTCAGCTCAACAAACTCAACAAACAAGTACAAAAGTTAACGTCTCCCATAACATACAAGGAACTTCCAATGCATTAGTTATGAAAATGTTATTAAAAAAAAAAAAAGGAATGAGATAAGCAAATAATAAGCCTGAGAAGGCTGATAAAGAAGATCAACCAGAAAGCCCAGCTCCCAGTTTTGTGACTTTAAAACATTTTTGCCACTGACCACCCTTTGCCATCTCCATGATTTTTTAGAAGTGCCTATCAGGTGAAATGAACCAAATCACCAAACCATACTTTCTTTTATTGGCTTGCTCAGGAAGAAGATTATCGTGTGATCAAAACTTATCAAAGGAAACTTCTAGTGCAATTAGCTCCACTAATTTACAAAGCAAATGCTGGGAAAAGCCACCCCTATTCAGATCCCATTTAAAAGGGAAATAGTGACACATGTCAAAATAATTAAAAAAAACCCCACCTAAATTAAAGAAACTTTAACACCCAAGATGAAGTTCTCATAAAAGTCAGTCAAGGAAATAGTAAATCATTAAAATGATCAAATAAAATGAGATGGAATTATTTGGCTGAGATTCTTATTGCTTAATGATTTCCCCCCACCCCTGGTCAGACGGGTTCCTGACAGCGTATTTTCCGGAATTTTATTCAATTTATTCTGAAATGACATAATCAGCAGGAGTCACAGAGAACAGTTCAGTGTCCCTGGCAGTAATACTTACGAGTGGCACCCTGTGGGCATCACCATACTTAGCTTTTCCTGCAAACCTGAACTAAATCAGTAGCACATCCTGACACAAGTCGCAATATGAGGACCACTGGTCCAGCACACCTTACTGCTCAGGACGTTTATCCCGCTAGCCAGCGCACCTTTCCTCTTCAAATGCAGAATTCCTTACTTTGACAATCTGTGACATGGATTGTGCTAGCAGAGTCAGAGTCCTTCACTTCATCATCTCTCACTTCCGCTATTTCATAGTGCGTATTTCAGCCTCTATACAGAGCCACAACACAAGCAACTGAAAGAGCACCAAAGTGAGAGCAACCACTACAACTGCAATCCACAGATGGAGAGAAACCCAGAATGTTTTTCCATCCTCAAGCACCAGATTCTTCCCTCTTCCGTAAACATATTTCTACCATGAAGCAGAAATATCCCCAGGAATATTGCATCTTAGACCTCCTAGAACTTGGAGAACTTTTACAGGCACTTGCAAAGAAACGCACAAAGAATAGCTTTTGCAGCAGGGTCTTCTACAACACTTTTGTAAAGTGAAGAAATAATTTGTGAAGTGTTGAGTTTCCACATTCCCCTGGGGTCAAAGAGCTGCCTGACCACACACACCTATACCGCAGGGTGGTGGCTGATAACAAGCTCATGTGATCCACAGACTAAGAAAAAAGGATTGTCTTTTTAATAGCACCAAAGTCACATCAGTTCAAAATGCTCGTTGAGATCTAGATGTCGTTTAATTTTCAAATAAAGATCCCTGTTTGGTTTGGTTTTGTGCGGGGGTTTTGTTGGGGGTTTTTTTTGGGGGGGGAGGTGGTTGGTTTTTTTTTTCACTCTAAACATAACCATTTTAAAATCGCTAGTAGTTTATTTTTGCTGCTGGACAAATCCAGTGACACAGCCCCCCTTCCACAGTCCCCCCTGGCCTTTGTAAGTCTGTGGAAACTGAAGATCATGCACACTGCTTCGCTATACCCTTCTGAAGAACAAGTTCAGCATTCAGAACCTAAAGCAATGATTTTTCTCATTTGTGGATGCGTCAGATGTGAATTAAGGAGATGCAAGCCCACAGTGGGTTTCTCTACTGAGCCCCACTGACATCCTTAAAACAAACCTGCCCGTACCAGTCCGTTATAGCCTCTACAGAGCCGTCAGACACAAGGTGCCTTCGGTGCTAGCAGGTTTCATAGGCCAAGTTAAAAACTCAGTAGAACACATGTGGACAGCCATGGAAAGCACCCTCCATGAGGTGGGCAGTTGTTTTGCCTGATGGCAAGGCTGGACACATGCCCCGGTGGTACTGTTGCTGTTGTTCTCCATCTTTTCCTTCCCCATCTTTCCCCATGAAAAGGAGAGAGAAGATGGAGTCTGCTGCTCGTGGCCAGCTGAGTGCCTACGGACTCCAGCAGAGGAGGAAAAAGCCCAGCGCTTCTGACTAGCAGAGGTAGCTGCCCCTTAATTTCCAGAGGACCTCTTCCCTAGATGCCTAAATCTCCCACGTTACACCATGACGTGGGGGCTGTGGAGCTGAAATGTGGGAGAAGATAAGCCGATTATTCAGAAGGACTTAGGACCTGGGCCTCAGCCCAGACGCTTCTGCAAACGCTTCATGAGTTACGCTGGGTTCACTAGGAATTCGCTGAAGCTGGTTATAAGGTGAAAGAGGAAATTTCATTTTAAACTTCTTTAGGAGTCAAACATTGATGTTTTTAAACAAAGATCTAAGATGGGACTTGCTCCCCCTTTATGTCTTTGAAGGAAGGCCTGTCAGATAATCGCTTACGATGTATATTCCTCACAGGCTACTGATAAACCCCAAATTATTTAGGCAAATAAAGCAGGTCATCAGTGTTTGCTCAAAAATAAAATAACATTTTAAATTAGTATCCTGCATGAAATAGATGTGCTATATATGTATTCATATACCAAATCTAAGAGACGCTTTGCACATCTCTTCTGAAGGTACTTAAAACTGCTGTATAAGGAATATAAAGAAAAATATGTTCGAAATAATAAGGTGTAATTAAACCACTTACAGGCAGATAAGCCATTTCAAAGGAAATAATGTAGCCAATTCACAGAACAAAGTACACAAAGAACCTGAACTGAATCTCTCTACAGTTAAAATTTTGACTTGCAATTTGGATGTTTTCACGCCCCGTTAGTGCAGCAAGCTAATTGCTGGAAATACCCTAAGAAAGGCTTTTTTTTGGTGTGGTTTTTTTTGTATGTGTTTTTGTTTTGTTTTGTTTTGTTTTTTTTTTTTTTTAAAACATGTTTCTACTTACTTAGAGCAGAGAAATTTGGACGAGGCTCACCATATCCAGAAGCAGTCACTGAACAGAGCCATTGAACGTTACGTGCTTCTTTTACGACTGCTGCTGGCGCTGGCATTGATGGGACCCCAGATATATGAGGTCCTTAACAGACTCCTGCCCCCACCCCCCACCCTCCGTATTTGCCTTAAACTGAGGGACAAATACATTGTAAAAGGCAGCTTATACCTTCTTCTAAAACAAAATGTCTTCACAGACTCCTTTGTCCGCCCCATAATTATGGGAATGCATTTCTATTTTGACAGGTTATCTGAGAAGTTTCATGCATGGGAGATGCCCGTGAATGCCGTAAACAGGAGGGCAGGTGGGCAAGGCCAGCACAGCTGTAACCGCAGTGTAAGGTCTGGAATGCTGCCGTTCAGCAGTAAATAGTAAACCATTCCCTTTCAAATGGGATACGATGGAGCAACTCGTAATTCTGCGGAGGATTTAGCCTATAGCTGTGATCAGCTCTTGGTCTGTTGTTAGTTTTGGCAGTGGCACACACCCCACCAGGTGGCTGTCACAATCACTTGGGATTTTTGAATAACTTCCCTCGATAAATGGGTACCACTGTGCTGTGGAGCTATGCCATCCTGGATGAAGCCCTACACAAGTATATTCATCGCCTTCTGTTCTGTCAAATACGGATCCATGTCTGGAGCTGGGGTATTGCTTTACATTCTTTTGATCAATTTAAATTCTGAAATAAACCCAAGAAGTGTCCTCAGAGTTACCTTGACAATGGCACGGATTGGGAGCCTGCTCCTGAGGACACTGGAGAACAGGGGATCCAAGGGCATTCTGTTCTCCTGTGACCCCAGGAATCCATCATTGGTGGTGTCACATATCTTAGAGCTTCAGGGAATGAAAAGACGCCCTTCCTGAAGGACGTTATCAACTGTTGTTCTTAATTTAACACATGCTGACTGAAGGACAGAGGTGTCCTCATAATATTTGGCTATAGTTTTCCTGACTGCAAGTCTATGCATGTTTTGGATTCTCTGCCCCCTGCCTTTCAACTACATGGCTCCAAAACCTAGGGAATTATAAATCCAGTGGTCCTTAAAGTGCTTCTCTTTTTGGCTATTATTTACTATGGTTGAACAACTATTATATTTTTTTTTCTTCTTTTTTTTTTTTTTTTTTTTTTTCCCCATGAGCAGCAAATTACAAAATTGTACACCTAACTGCACAAACCAGAATTTTAGCAGGTTGAAAAAGCATCATACTGAGAAATGTTTGCAACTGTCAGCTTGGACAACCTTGCGAAGAACTGTGTGAACACCACAAAGAGCAGTGATAAAAGTGTAATTCTTGTACTCGGATTATGTTTTTCTGAGGGAAAGTATTCTCGCCCAGTGAACAAAAGTATTACGCTTTCTAAAGGCAGTATTTGCAACAGAAGTGTTTCAGAATAGGAACTACTAACCGTAATTATAAATAATAATATTAACATCATGTAGGTGTACATCTGAAGAGAATAGGCTTTGTTGTTATTTCTCAGATTTGAAACATGACTATGTCGTAACCAGGTGAGAGGAAAAGGGAAAAAAAAATAATCAGAAATGCTGAACTTTCAGAAGATCTTATGTTGTCCTAGGTTATGGATCTGTTTACCACTTCATTATACGCTTGGCATTTATAACTGTCTTTATTGAATTTACTTTTCACTGTAGCTATACATACAGACAATTATTTCCTCCATGACTTTCCATAAAAATCTGTTATCCTGATGTTACAATTTCTTTAGCAACCTTAGCAAACCTATCCTGTGGCTGTTTTACCTGTTAAGGATATCTGTTGCCTGGTTTGCAGACACACACTTCTCTTACCCAGAGGTGATCCCTGGGGCAGACAGGAGGAAGGGGAAAAAGAGCTGGAGCGGAGAGGAACGTCCAAAGGCTGGTACTGTGTAATGGCTGTAATACAACGTACTCCACAAACACATGTAACTTTTTTCTACCATATACTCTAGGTGCACCACACATGAACTAAACAGCAGACCCAAGGACAATTTTTCACGGTGTTCTTGCATATGGCACTGCCCCGACACTGGCTGAAAGATCCCATCTTTGCTTTTGATGTTTGAATAACAAACCTGGAGAACTGTTGTCGGTGCAAAAGGAGAAGAAACATCAATACTGTCCTTTAGTAAGAGAGGAATTTGTAACACGGTCATTTGGAAAGGATGTGTGCATTCTGTCTCTTTGCAAGAAACTGATGAAAACATTAAAAGAAAAAGGGAACTGCCAATAAACCCTAGGCCCCAGTGAGGAGCATACTCTGTGAAACACCTGGTAGCACAGTGCTCACCCCAGTGTCCTCTACTTTAATTTAGGTAGGCTGCCACTTGGATGCAGAAAGGTTAAAAGTTTTCATCCCAGCACAGAGACCTAGAACGCAAGCCCTAGTTGCTTTCACTGTGGTACTATTTTCTTATTAGTTTCCTGAGGCTGTAGGAAAGTAGCAAAGTTATTTCCAAAACACCACCATCACAACAGAAGGACAGGAGAAGACCTGGGGCTCACCAAAACTCACTCTTCTTTCACGGAAGTTTGCACTTGTCTCAGCGCAAGCTGAAGAGCTCTAGGACACCAGAGCTTTCTCTTTTCCCTTGGAAGGAAAGCAAAACCTTTCCCCAACCCAAGGGCTCTGCTGTAAACTCTGCGGTGGGAATTTCATCTTTTCCCTTCCCCTTTGACTACTCCCTTGGGAGGGTGGTTAGCCCCCAGGAAGCTCTGTGATGGAAAGCAAACCCCAAGGCAAACTAGGTCAGACCGGGAGCATCTATTTACATCTGTTTTTAATGGGAACTAGCTACCTTTAAGGTATGAATTAAGACCAGCTTAATGAGCTTGAGCGGGTTCATTCTCCATTAAAATTCTTGTCTTGCTGACACGAGTCTGATTGCTCCTCCTGCCAAGCTGCCAGATGACAGGACTCGGAAGTGGCCCTCTTACCTGTTCCACCCTGGGCTAAGCACCTTCTGTCAGCTGCAGCCGGGTAGAGTACCACTCCGAACAGCAGGCACCCGGCCGTGCCGGCGAGAAGCCATTCTCGCATCCGCCTTCATTAGCGGCGCTTCCAAACACCAGTGTGAGAAAAGCCAAAGACAAGGGAATTGCCAGGGGGGACAAGGACAGGGAT
Source organism: Falco naumanni (assembly GCF_017639655.2). NCBI lineage: Eukaryota > Metazoa > Chordata > Aves > Falconiformes > Falconidae > Falco > Falco naumanni. The sequence goes on from NC_054055.1 coordinate 117,623,779, forward strand.
GTAAGCATTGTAGATATTTATGAGGCAGGTGTGGAAGCAAGTGGGCAGCACCAGCACCTCACAAGCAGCACTTAGTGGGTTGCTGACAAATGACAATCAATTTGTTGGTTTGGGTTTTTTTGGTTTTTTTGTTGCCAGACATCTTGGTTGCCAGTAACTGACCCGTAATGTATGTTGGCTGCCATCCTAACAAACTGCAGGTGGACCAGGAGTTGAGGTGATGCCATTACAAATTAGCATCTGCTAGATCAAAGTGCATGGGGAAGAACTGCAGGTGTGCTATGTTAATACCTACATCTATCTTTCAAGTCATTTAATAATCAAATCTAATGTGGCTTCCATATCAGTATGCTTTCTTGGACCTCAAACACTTTGATGAAGCTTAATGCATCACATATTGGCATAATTCACAAGCTAGATATACAATGCTCATTTTTCCTTCTTAATACTCATGTCATCTCTGAGTGGGGAATACAGAAGATGATATTGTGTGTGGAGGCACAGGGAACAACTTCCAGGCTCAGTGGTCTTGTGAAAGCTGTGGTTTGGTTTTGTCCTTTTTTTGCCCCTAAAATGCAAAACAATATATCTAAATGGGGGTTCATGTTCATTATCGAAGGCTTGACTAGGCTTATGTTGTTTTTTTTTTAAGTTACCTGGCTTTGGCAGCTTATTTTTACTGTTTATAGTCATCTAGGCATTTCCAGCCCTCAGTGCGTTTATCCCCCAAACACTCCAAGTGAAATACAAAACTATCATTTATCATCCTCGCTTTTATATGACGTGAAACGGAGACAAAGAAAACCAGTGATATGCCCTCTGCCACAGAAGAGTCTATAGCAAAGGAGGGGACTAAACCTATCAGCCCTGAAACACTCTTGTGCGTTCAGGCTGTCTTCCTCTCTTTGTGGATTTCATTTCATTAGCTCCGAAGTAGCAGGCAAATGGTACCCTGCATGTGTGTGGCTGAGGTTCTCAATTAAGTTTCATTCATTCGTAGCTTAACAAATTACCACAAGTCAGCCGAACCCCCGGTGTCCATGTGCACATGCTTAGCAAACATAAGCTGAAGCTGGTTAGTCTAATCCTTTTTTCTTTTGGGTTTAAAAGAGAATGCATTACTTTGCCCCAGCCATGAGCTGAAAGCATGCATGTGGACAATTGCTGGGACCACCAAAACACAGTCATTTGTGGAGCTGCCCTGATTTGTTTGGGAGGCAGAGCTGAGAGAGAGAGAAAGCACAAATGTTTGGCTGTTTAGGATTCAGCATAATCTGAATACAGTAACGCAGTTATTTGCTTTTTGGAAAATTAGATTTCTCATATATTCCCATAAGCCTTAAAAATACTATTATGGCCTTTTAGTTTACTCAGCAGGCTACTTCATGTTTATTTTTGCAAGGAAAAAAAAAAAGGGGGGGTGGAGGGGAAGGATAATTGAATAAGACTGAAGTCAGAATAAATTCACAATATCTTCCAAAGGACGAGGGGACCTTAGAGCCCAAGGTCACAGTGCCTGCGTGCTTTAAGCCTCCCGCTGCACCCAGCCATCCTGCTCCGGCCGGGACTGGAGCTCAGGGCAGCCAGGGACAACACGGAGCTCCCTGCAAGGCGCTCCCCGTGGCCTGCCCGCACCTGCTGAGCCCTCGCAGGGACCAGCACCCTCGGGTCCATCGGCCAGGACGGGCTGTCTCGCCAGCCCTGCTGGGAGGGAACGTGCTAAATGGCATGAGAACGGCGGGTCGGCAGCCACGGCTTTCTCCCCAGCATCACCTGAAACAACTGCAGCTCCTTCCTGGGGGGAGCGCGCAGCCCATCGCTCCCAGTCACCCTCCTTGCCAAGCAGCTGTATTTACTGGATGCAGGAATGGATATATTTTCTTTGTTCTTTTAAAAACCTCTGAGAGCAGTTCAGGACTAGCACTTCTCTGCTGTCAGAGCACTTCGTGCTCCCCTGGCCAGCACACGCTGGGTACCCCTGCTCTGCTCATCCCCTCTCCCAGCTGCTGGTACCCCAGGGGGGCTTCTCCCCTTGCCACCGAATGCCATGCAGGCTGGTGGCCACCTCACAGCCACTCTCTGCAATGAGCTGCAGCTTCCCTGGCCAGCCCACTGCTGGCAGCTGCAGCAGATGTTTCTGCTTTTTGTGCGCCAAAGGAAACTTCATGAGGTTTTTCCTCTCTTTTGGGAAGGGATGCCAAAACAGTCAAGGAATGGGAAATATATAACTATTCACATTTCCAAACCAGGAGGGAAATACTGCAATTGGATTGCTTAAAAGCATGTACAGGCCCAAACTCTGCCATTGGAAAAAAAAAAAGAAAAAAAAAAAAAAAGAAAAAAAGAATGGGAATTGCACCTGCGTAACTCAAACATCCCTATCTGCATAAAGGGGGAAAGCCATCTCTCCATTTTGAAAGATAGCATATAATTATTCAAAAACTTCTTCAGACAAGGATAAAATATAATTTATCTTTTTTTAAAAAAAAATAATTCCAAGATGGAACAAGGAACATTTTCCTACACACATCTGGTGCTTTATCTTATCACTCTGGGATAACGGTGTCTTAGTTGCCTTCAAAACACATGCAGCCTAAGCTTCTCAGTCAGCCAATTCTTTGTGTAAATTGGACTTTAAAATGAACAATTGCAAGCTTGTTATCAGACCAAAATTTCACTTAGATTTTGGAAATCTAGTTACTGTAAAGTAAATAAATAAAACACTGGAAGAGAAGGGAAAATATAGTATCTGTTGAATTTTCTGTTTGCAATTTTTCCTGCCTTGCTAATGCACAAAGAGGTTTTCTTGTGGGAATGATCTCAATTTTAAAATATCAAACAAGTAAGGATTATGAACAGCCTTCAAATTTACGTTTCTGCAGGCACCCTGCTTGTAAGACCTCTGCACTGCTAACTTAGTAGAGAGAGATTCATCTGAGTGATTATTTCAGTAAGCAACTGAGCTGTTCAATTTGAGATTACTATAAGCATTCAGAGAACAACCTTTGAAAGCAAAAGACTGAGCACATCTGCTACACCCTTGATCTACAGGAAAGATTTTTTTTCTTTTTTGGCACTATACACAGATGCATCAATAAGCAACTAGGCTCCCGTTCACACTAACCTTAAATATGAACAAGGTGGCTATAAATCATTTCAGTTTTTTTTCATGCGCCTGTTAAACTTGCATCATGAAAGACTTCTTTTTCCTTTATGTCCCTTCAGTCTTATTCACCTATTTCCTCATTTGCCCAGAGCTGTCTATTAACCAGCACATATTTTGTACCCGCTTTTATTATGTATTCTCACTTTTCTACATCTGTCACTTACGTGCTGACAATTTTTTTTGTTCCTCAGGAACTGCCCCACTCCTTGCCCCACTAATTCTCTATCTTCCCAGTGAATTCCTTCGTGTTCACCTCTTCTATTCTCCCTTGCCCCTCTTCATTAGCATAATACATACTATAGTAATTTATAGCTGTCCCAGGAGCGGCACCCTGCCGAACAGCTAATGAACACAGGAACGGCGCTGTCTGTGATGAAGGGAAAGTCCTGCCCCCTTAGAAAGCAGCGCAAAAAGAGAGACTGTCTGTAGCATGTCTGTAGCCTTATAGTATCCTGCAAGTACACATGGAAAGCACTGCTCTCTTCAGCAAACACGGCTTTATCTTCAGCCACAGCAGGTTGCAAGCACACCCTACACACCAGCGTTTTGCTCTGAAGAACCACCAGTACTGCAAGCACCATAAATTAGTGTACATGGGTAACTGTACAGAAGGAAACTGCGCTTGCCCATGCAGATGTAAGCAAGCCAGTTATATTTAAGTTATATTTTGCTGGAGAATCACAGCCAGTTTCAATTGAGAGAACAGCAGTTTCCTGTGAGCGTGAACCTTTTCAGACTCCTGGTCTTTTAAATCTCTGAGAACTGGAACGCACTCAGGAGTGAAACCCTGGTGATGTGAGCTTGGAGTGCTTCGCATCACTCTGGCAGCATGGTGGTTATTACAGTACATATGGAAACAGTCACAAACTCACAGAAATAAGATTCTAAGGACAGATAGACAAAGCTTTTGTTAAAATAAGAAATAAACACTTAACACGGTGTCTTAGGTTTAAAACTGAATTAAAAAGAAGAAAATCCCAATTTGGCAAACTTACACAGCCATGCACTTAGGGTACAAATTTCAGCAGTGAAAGCAATCAAGCTGAGCAACAAAAAGTGCGTGATACCAAACTGGTATTGCTTATCAGCTGAAGAGGCTGAAATACAAACTGCATCCTGACAGACTCCTCTATATTTTCCCTCCCTGCCCTGATATGAAGCTGGGACCTCTTCCGTTTGCACTTTTGTTTTTGAAGGAACCTGGAGCAGTACAGCAATCACGTTGAGGGTTGGGAGAGCAGCACGGAGATGCTGCAGCAAGCGCAGGCTACAGGGGGCTGGATCTGAAAAGATGGAAGATAATGTGAAATACAGCCAGGGGCAATCTGCTTTGCCTTGGAAGAGGTGGTGCCCCGACAATCTTTCTGTCTCGTTCTAATGTTGAATAAGCTCAGAGGACATGATTCAGAGAACGAAACTCAACTTTCTTTTTCCAAATGTGAGCACTGGCAGTATTACCCCATGTCCAGATCAGCACGATTATCTCTCTCTTGTACACTTAACTTCTGTGCCTTTTAATTTCAGCGAGGTGCTGCTAGGTTAGGATACGACTCTGCTACACTTACTGCAGTTTGGCACTTGGCTCTCAAGAACCTGACATGTCTCCAATTCCAGTAAGTGCCTAATCCCACCAAAGGAGAAGATGTGCAGCCAACTAACCATCCAAAAAAAGCACATAAATCACATACAGTTTCTTCAACACATGCTGTGTGGGATGAGAAGTGAAGCTGAGAGCGCCAAGGCACAATTGCAGTCAGCCATCTATTTCAAGAACCTGTCTTTTCCCCACATTGTTCTTAAATGTGTGCAAAAGCCAGGAGAGGTAGCTAGCCACGTCGATGGAGTCAGAAGTAGCCCCAGTGAAGCCAAATTATTTTATTTTACAAACCAGTCTCTTTACCTGTAGTTAATTATGAATTAACTGAGGCTTTGTTTGTGCCAAGTTTGCTTTTCAAGTAAATGTGGATACTCTGGGTGCAAACATATCAAACATATCCTGCCTGTTGTTCTTGAATTATTTGTTACCTTCTTGACTTCATACTCTGCAGGCCAGCCAGTTAAGAATGAGAATCTGTCCAAATTGCGTGCTTTGTTTCTGATCCAAGACTGAAATGTCATTTGTTAACAAGGGGGAAATCGAAGTTTTTGACACCTAATGAAACACACTGCTTCCAGGAGTTTCTGTAGATACACACATTTGCATGGTCCGAGACCTTCTCATTCTCACTAACAACCACCAATACACTTCTCAGTAACAGCATCAAAATACTCATGTTTAAGGGTTATGGATTCATTTACAGGCTTTATTTGAATAAACACAAACAATAACTTACACAAATATTTGCTGAGAAGCTATGAACGTGCACATTCAGGTCAGGAGTTCTGTAAGAACTGCAGCTCTGATCCCTTGGGAGCAGCCCTAAGGTGGCCGAATCCTTTCCGACAGACCGTACCAGTCCCTCACAAGGCTTGCTGCTCCTCAGGAAACCATCCTCTAGAAACTATTGCTACAGTCAGCTGAGGAAGCCATTTCTTTTCCATTGCATCCATGATGCAAGGAAAAGCAGAGCACGGTTTCAGAAGTGTCTGTCTGAAAGGGGAGAACAAAGGTCTGGGATAATGGAAACTGGTGTATTTCAATTCACAAGAGCAGATTTTGTGTTCAGAGCAACAAAACAGGATTCCTGTTAATGGATCATCCCAGCCTCAACCAAAACACCTGGTCACCCTTCTCCATCTGAACTGTTTTTCTCTTCACTTTTTTATTTGGCATTGCTCATCTTGGGGCTGGTGAAGGTTAAGCAAATGCTGGCAATGAAAACCAGTGAAAAGGGTTTGCTGGTTTGGGCCACAGCCAAGATGACATTGTGCAAGCTGCTCCACACTGACCCCCAAGTGCCTGAAGTCTCCATCCAGAGAGAAGAGCCTCCCAGAAGACAAGAAGTAATTCAATCTTTTTCTGGCTGGCTGAAGTCTTCTAACCAAAGGCCAAAAGTTCATCATGACCTTAAATGAATGAACCGAAACTATCAAATTCATAACCCTTGGAACATCACCTGCAGCTTTAGCTCTCACTTGGGAAACCTGAAGTAGCTGCCTCTAGTTATTTCCATTTTCAAAAAATCCTCTGTACATAAAAAAGTAATGCCAAAGCATTACTTCGCTCGAAATGCATTGCTGTTATCAGTTTGGAAGGATTAGCACTTCATCTCTTCATAAACAAACCTCAACCGCTTTGTGTTCGCACCATAAAGGCCCCCTTAAACCCTGATTCTGCACCAAAATGGACCAGACAGCTCAGGCAATGATGCTGAGCCAGCCATTTTTATGGGGTCACGGCTGCCTAATACTCAGTATGACAGCAGTGGGTATGATTTTGGTGGCCTAGTTTTTTTTCCTCAAGAATAAATTTTCCTCAAAAACACCAAAGCTGGAAGCAGTTACTCTATTATAGGACTTCTTTCTAGCAATGTTTTTCACAGCAGAACTGATACATGTATTTAAAAAAAAATTAGGGCTTAATCTACCAGTTCATGTACTTTGATAGAATAGATCTTTTTCAGTTCTACACTATTAAAAACTTTTCCTAACTCCTATGTTCAGAATTTTCTTGAGTTTTTACTTTCAGTCTTATTTTTTTCTTCTTTCTTTAACTTGATCCAGCCTGTCTGGAGCTGTGCTGCAAATGCTCCGTGATGCTCTGGATGCTCTGTGGTGCTGGGAGTAATTAGTGAAAGTTAACAAAAACCCTCAGACAGTTTTAATCTGTTGTGAGTGGAAACGTACCTAAGAAGAGGTGACATTCAAAGAAATGCTGAGGAGTCTATGCCACCCCCTAGGCACACTGCAGCTTGGAAGGAAAGGTGTGAAATGTTAAAGGGCCAACAGCACCTTGAGCTGTTTGAACAAAAACACAGGCAGGAGGGTCAAGGGTTCTCCTTTACTTGGCACTCATGAGGTTGAGTCTAGGATACTGCATCCAATCCCCCCCCTAGCCCCCATCCCAAGACAGAGAAGACTTTGCTGAATGAGAACAAGTTCAGAAGAGGGGCACCAGGATGATTCGGGCCTGGAGCACATGTCCTGGGGAGAAAAGGTGAGGGACTGGGGCTTGTTGAGACTGGAGAAGGGACCCAACAGCTGCCCCCACTGCCTGTGCAGAGGTCGGCGAGAGACAGAGCCAGGCTCTTCACAGCGGTGCACAGTGAAGACAGCACATGATGGGCAGAAGATGAAACAAGAGCAGTTCAGACTGGATGCAAGGAAAAACTTTTGCCCATGAGGACAGTGATGCAGTTGCTTCAGAGCAGTCTTCAGCCCTGAAGGGGTTTTGGACCTGGCTGGAGTAAGCCCCGAGCAACCTGATCTGACCCTGCTCTGAGCAGGAGGTTGGACTAGAGGCTTCTTGAGCTCCCTTGCAGACTCAGTTGCCCTATGATCCTATGAAAATTCATGTCTGCCCTACAGGTGTTTCTCCCATGATTTTTCCAGGCTTCACAGAGCTTTTAAAAGAGCATTATAAATATTACACTAGACTCTTGCTGGTTCTCCTATGATCCTGAAGTCCTGCTGTCACCACTTAGCAATGCAAAAGAGATCATCAGATAACTTGTGAGAGGTTCACATACACCTTGCAGTGATAAAGTAGCAAGGTACAAATTCTACGGTAACATGCCTGCAGGGATAATCAAAGAGAGGAACAAGTGAGCACTTAAAAAGAGATAAGGAAAAGGTGAGTCTTCATATAATAATGTTCAGTCATGCTTAATAAACACACAGCAAGTACAGCAGCCACAGCACCGTGAATAGCTAAGATAAAAAGAATGAATATTGCAGAAGGAGGTGCACAAGATTTTCTTTCTCTGCGATGTAAGGTTTGGGGCCTCTGGGACACCTGCGAGCTTTAATTTACCTGACTGAGCTGTACCAGGGCCCCTGCCCAGGTACCCCCACCCTAAACCCCTTTCCACTGAGGCTGGACCCACACTGCAGCCTTGTCTCCACCCTCCAGAGGACCCTTGGTCCTGGTTCATCCCCTCTGTGCTGGGAGCTGTTGCTGGACACCAGCACCAGCACCCTGCTCTGCCCACCCAGCACTCATCCTGGCTGGGGAGGGCACAGGTTGTGTTGGGTCACTCCAGCTTCTGGCTTACACCTTCTCATGGGGCAACCCCATTCCTGCTGCACCCTGGCACAGAATCCAGGATGCAGGTTTCCTCAATCTTTTATGGTTTTCTGAAGCCAAAGTGTCCGACCACCTGTGCTTTCCATCACGCTTTTCCAGCCACTCAATATAAATGAAGGTGGCAAGCACTACCTCCCTCCCAGTGCCAGGACTGACAGCCTGAAAGCATCCAGCACGGCGTGCATAGGGCTGGTGCTCGAAGGTCTTTGGTGGTCCTGCAGAAATTGTTGAGGAGCTGAGGATAATGTTTGGAAATCTCTCAACACCATCGCACAGTAAGCAGAAAAGACTACATCATCAGCGTAGATCAGTGAACATTTACCTATCTTTCTGTTATAGGTACTGATCCCCTCTTTCTGTTTAGAAATGGGTTAGTATAGAAGTGCAATCTGAGCATAAGCCCCCAGCGTATTTGTATAAATTTGTATAAATTGAGAAACGTGTATTTTCCACCCTGAGCAATATATAAAGTTCCTTCACGAGACCTTCACAAGATCATTTCAAACAGCTCAAAGGGAGAACAATAAGGAAAATAACATGGCATCTTTGGCAGAACATTCATATGTGAACTCCTCTGAACCTTAACGTTCACCTATCAGAAGCTGAAACGACCACCACACTTATGGCCACTCAATTCAATGAAGGCAGAATTTTAAAAAAAGAGATACGCATTGTTGTCCAAGCACTGTGCCAACCTCACCGACAAGACAAAGCGTCCTCTGTCAAACAGGGAAGTTCAAGCACTACTAAAGAAAGACATTTTCTGAGGTGCTACTATTCCCTTGGAAGACCCTGTTTATGTATTTCCATGTAGCAATCCTTTAGCAATTCCAGCAATTGTCATCATCAGAAAAACAAATTAGGAAGGTAATTAATTTGCACAGTCTTTTAGAGCATTTTAACAGATGCTGTTGCAGGAGGTTGGCAAGACTACCAGACCAGCTAGCTCACCTTCTACTGACAGTACTGAGAAGATAGATGTTCCCCAGATCCCAGCTAGAGGAGCAAAGTAGTAAAGCTCAGCTCTCAGCAAGCAACCAATCAAGTACTGATATTGTGGTTTAAAGTTTATGGGGTTTTGGTCTTTCTTAGCTGAGTGCAAGCCCTCCATTATCGGATCTGTAATCCTAGGCCATTTCACAGACCCCTGTAGACTGGCAGGAAAGATAAAGGTCTCTGACAAGTAGTAATTCTTTTCCACCTTTATTTTTGATTTCTATCTCCAGCCATCACCCTTCCAAAGGCACCTATAATAAAAGCTCCCAGGCAAATGAAACTTAGGTCCTCTCCAGAAGTCAGAGGTAATACATCACCATAAAAATACTTCTGAGGATTTATAGTCTGAAAAAAATACATACTGACTGCACAGGGAGCATCTTATGAGAATACCCCTGGGATAAAGAAGTGGGAAAACTCTATCCTTGTTGAAGAGTTTTTTTCAGTTCAGAGTTTCTGAAATCAAGAGAAGCTCGTTGGAAATTCAACAAAGCAGTGACTTAAGAGGAGTAAAGATTACGTTTTGCAGAATGTGACATCAGAAGCATTCTGGGCTACTGAGTAGAGCTGTCAAATGTACAAAACCCATGTTAAAGCAATCCTAATTAGCACAACACTTCATAACAGCACTTCCATGGTGTAAATGTAGAGGTAGAAAGCAGCAGAAATCATTCCTGATACCTCCATAACAGATCGACAGTGCCTTGGTCCCAACATTAAAATAAAACCACCTGCAGACAATTGCTTTTTGGCGGTTAGAAGTCTACAAATTGCACCTTGATACTCAGCTACCTCTTATATTTTACTTCTTTCTTGGTGACCAGACAAGCAGCCACAAGCAAGCTCCAAAGGAAGAGGACTCTCGGGACGGCCATCAGCGTAAGACTTAGCAAGACAACTTTCCAAATCTTGGGACAAGAAGAGGTTGAAGATGAGGAGACACTCCCCCCACCCTTGCAGGGCAGAAGCTGCCTCTGGAATTCTGAGGCATGGGCTGCCTGGAGTCTGGGAGGCAAACTGCTTTCTGCACCCTGTAAACTCATGAAGAGGCTTCTCCTGTCATGTTTCTGGTTGCATCTTCCATTCTAGGTTTGGGGGATTTTTTGAAGTATTTGAGGAAATTTTTTTTCTTAGGGGAAAAAAAAAAAAGAAAGAAAAGACTACAGACAATATTTTAGGTAAGCCTCTGCTATGCTCAGCAACTTTATTATTTTAGCTAAGGACTACATCAAAGAAGAATTAGGTAAAATACATTGTATCCCACTTTTGATTTGAGTATCTCTATAGATTTTTAGGAATGGGGATTTGTAGTGCTCCTCTGCCCAGCCTCTTTGCATTTCCTTATTTCCAATTAGGAAACCAGTGAAGGCATGAATATTATGTGCTGTGGAACACAATAAATTTAGTAGTTATACAGGTTCACTGCTTCTGAATGCTGCACAGCTCTTAAAACAATAACTTGTTAGTTGGAGGAGTAAAGCTTTATTTGCCCAAGAACACTGGGAAAGTCTCAAACAAAATTTATTCAAGCACATTTGCAGAGGCATCACTGAGAATAATCATAAAATGTCCCTTTAACTGCATTTAAGAGGCTTTACTTGATTAATCAAGAAATATGTTAGCTGCTGGTGGTGATTAGTAGGTGCCAAAATGTTTTCATTTACAAGAATTTAACTAAGGAAGCATTTGAGGAAAATCAGGCTTTAAGGAAGACTTTAAAAAAAAAAAAAACCCAAACAAATCAAACTAAACAGATTCCTTTTGCACATCATCTGAATGCAGCACGTTGAAGCTAGCAGCAGGAAGACCACGTTGCCAGCTTCTGGCTAGATGCACCCTTATTAGCAGCTATTAGTATTTATTAGCATTGCTTTGTTCAACATCCCAATGGATGTAGAGGCATAGAAGCTGAAGTGAAATAGCACTCGGTGTTAAGTCCTGTTTCTATCTGTGTCCATGGGGATCGATTTGAGCCCCATCTCAGACACTTCTTGGTGGGATGCAGCAAGGCAGAAATGCAGCAGAGAGAGCCCAGCGATGCACCAGGCAGCTCGGGGGTCTGGAACAGCCCCAGCTCACCTGCTGGTCGGTAAGGAGGAGGTGGCACTGGGAATATTGGCTTGAGAGCAAATACCTGCCGACTGCCCGGACGCTTAGCATACAAAATCAGGGGCTGGGGTCCTACTGCTTGTTAGAGAAAGATTGATGCTTTCTCTTTAAAATTATAGCAGTAAGCATGTGGATTCATAGGCTTAGGAGATATCTAAAGCCCTAATGGAGAACCCTACCTTCCTACCTGCTCAGGTCTGCGGTTGAAATATCAATGTCCTGTGAAAGTCGGCACACCTTGTTGCAATTCAGAGCAGCCAACAGCCCAAGAGGCACTGGCTGCCTATGTAGATTTAACTTAACTGACACTAACCTTTAGACTGATAGTCCTGAAGAGTGGTTTATTTCTTTTTATCTCTAAACAATCTGCATTACCTTAAGCTGGTTAGAAAAATCAAGCCCATCTTAGAAAGGCAAAAAAGTGTTCACGTAAAATAAGTAAATTGTTTTGACATGATTGCTGCAGGCAAGCACAGCACTTGTCTATAGCTAAGCCCTCCGCCCCTCCACATCTATTCTGTTGATGGGCAAAACCTTCTTTGCTATCCCGTTTGGAGGCTGCGACTGCAAAGGAGCTGGCTGCACACCAGCATGGGCCCTGGGGCTGGGGACACAGGCTGGGACGGCGCTGGTGGCACCACCCACCAGTGAGTCCTAGCCCTTCACACAGCTGAGGCACACTCCTGCAGCGCTGGAGCCAGAAAACCCTGGGGTGCCACGCTGTCCCCTGGCCTCCTGCACATCCATACTGCCAACACAAAAACTTCTCCAAAATCAATGCCATAAGTCGCTCCAACACGATGAAAATCATCACTTCTGGATACAAATGTGTTAACTAAATGGAGATGTACCAATTCCTACATTGATCCACAACCTAAAAGTGATTTTTATTATTTATTTTCCCCTCAGCCTTTCTCAGTACTCATTTATGTGAGATTTACCGGATCATCAACTGAGATCTACCTCATCAAATTTTCTCTGCAGAGAGCCAAAATGCTGCAGTTCGGAGGTTCTGTGAACTCCAAAGGCAAGTACTCAGCCTGTGCTGATATAGATGCAAATGAGGCAACTTTTAATACAATGGATGAAAACAATTTATGAAACCCAAGGCAATTCTTCAGTATATGGAGAAGGTAAATCCAAAATGATTATTTTATACTGGTACACCAATAGGATAATTTATCCCAGTCCTATTGATTTCAAGTGCTACAGAAGAAAAAAAAACACAAGACCCTTGCCCAAAGCAAATGTCACATCAGTTTCTGTTGTATGCCAAGTCCAATCTCTAAGATTTCCAGCATGTTTCTAGAGCTTTAGTTTGAACAGCTTTAGCGCTCTGAGCAAAATAGCACCATCTTTCCCCAAACCTATGTCTTTAAATATAAAGTTGAAAGTAGCTATACACAGGGGAACAAGATGATCCCAAATATGAAACACTGGGGATTAATTGAGGGAAAATGCTGGTTGTATAGTACATAAATTCAATTACATCTTCCTAAAAGAGGAAATCCTCACAGTAGCTTGCTTCTAATTGCCATTGATAAAACATCGTCAGCGCTACGAGAATCATACACACTACATTAAGTAAAACTACATCCAGGAACCTGGATTTCTTTTTAGAAAACTTGACATCTGCTGACAGTGCAGCAATTCCAAGAAATTTCTTGTGCCTTATAAGGGAAACAATCTCTACTGTCAAAACTTGCTAGAAAAATTGCTGTCAGGAAGGAAATTTGCAGAACTCTGTAAGATACAGAAAGCATTCTTGGTAAGAGAGCAAGACTGGTTGGTTGTACTTCAGAAAGGACATTATAGAGGTGCAATGTAGCCCATAACATGAAGAGCAAACAACACTGCAGCAGACGATGCGACATTCTCACAGGAAAAGATCTGGTTGCAGAACTGTCAGCAGAATAAACCCATACGCTGCTTTAGAGAAAACAAGGCGAGTTTTCCCTATTTGATTGATCTACAGTTTGGCAGACAAACAACATTTATCTCTTACACAAGAAGCAAACTGCAGAATTAAGACCCCATCAGATGCTCATCCAAAGAACATTTTCAAATATACCTCTGTGATAAGTTTCTCGAGAGTTTTTTATCACTTTACATCCACACTTTGGCTTGTAGGGTCTCAGTTGCCTTGTACAAGGAGAATTTAGATGCTAAATCTGCTCTGATTCCGATGAAAAATGACCCATACAAGTCCTAAACAAAAACAGCTGATTTTGCAATATTTTTTAACACACCGTATTAGACCAGTCTAGTACTTGGGAAAGAATTCATAGAAGTTCTTAGATAAAACAGAAGAAACCCAAAACCTTTAGCACTGGCTGATGTTGGGCTGCAAAGCTTTTAAAAGCAGGCCTATGCAGTCTAGATAAACTGGTCAAATTTGTAACCCGCGTAATAACTACAGTTTTACTTGTGCAAATCAGCAAGGTGTTACCCTTTTTTAAAGCACTGCTCCGCTTTACTGCCTGCAATTTAAAAACCTACAGAACCCGCTATGTTTTATTGGTGGAGAGCAGCTGGGGAGAGGATAATTCCCACACAGCACCTTGTCATGTAGAAACACAAGGCATTATTTTTATTAATTGTTAAGCAATTTGTCTGCTCCACCACCAAACAACTTTCCCTCATGTGTAATTCACAGCCCTGCCAAGAGACCCTTGCCAAACCACCACTCCCTCCACCTGAAAGTCATTTTCGTAAGTTCTTGTTTAAAGTAGAAACCAAATGGTTATTGTATTTTTTGTTAATGTAATGCAGTTATATTATAACAACCTGTGGCAGATACACAGGACGTGGACATTCATGCTAACAGATGTTAGAGAAGGGAAAAATTCTTTGTTTGGTTTGTTTATACGCCAGCAGATCTTGTGCTGAATCTATATAAAAACCATCTTCCTTCCTCCTGAAAAATATATATTAGAGAAAGGGCTACATTAATCCCTAGTGTAAATCCACCGTAGTCAGCAGCGTTACATCAGTGATGAATTTGACCTTTGTGGTTAGTTCACATTTATTTAAAAGCATAGCCATGAATCCATCTTCCCTTTGCCTGCTTACCTTAAGAGAGGATGAGCTGCACCAGATAATGAAGTGGATTAGTTGTGGTGGCTTTCTGAGTAAGTACTGAACTTCCCCAGTTATCTAAGGATATGGTTTCATATGTTTAACTTTTACATTTGGATAAAGGGATTACACCATGAGTAATGTCTAACCACCACTGCATATGGTTTATTTGTTCTCCAACATCTGCTGAAGATCAAATCCAAACAATAAAAAAAAAAAAAAAAAAAAAGGGGGGGGGGGGGGGGGGGGCAGGGGGGAGGGGATTTAAAAAGTAGCTAAAGCCTCAACAATATACCAGATTAGGGAGCCTGCCCTTTCACTTGAAGACAAATGTTCCCATATCCATAAGTATCCAAAATGTTCCTGCTCCAAACATATCCACTTACTTGCATCACTGGTGCCAGTAGAAAATATAATAGTGAGAAGAAAAAGAAACAGTGGAAGAACAACAAGGGGTAGAAAAATAGGTGCAGGACGGAGCAGAAATGGAATTTCCATAAAGATGCCAAGTAATATTGGGAGAGGATGAGAATGGAAACAGCAGAGGAAAAGTTTTGCTGATGAAGTAATAACACAATTGGGAGAAACTGAAAAGTACTGTTGTGCATGGGACTGTTGTCTTGGACCTGCTCGAGATTTCTTCAAACAAATCTTCTATTTGCAAAGGACCTGGGTGGCCTGGCAGGCTCCTTCCTTATTTTCCCTGTGAACACTGACATGTGGAACATGTCTTTGAGGGTCCACGAGGAAAGTGACTACATAACAGATGGATTTCCTTGTTTATTGGCAGGTACAAGTTAATGACAAACAGCACTGTGGCTATTACCTTTTGCTTAAATTATTTCCTTGACGAAAGAACCAGTGCATTTAATGACTCCAAGGAAACAGAGATCAATAACACCTTCCTAAATTTACTTCCCTTGAAGAAAAAGGCGTCTACCATCTGTTTTTCAGCCTTGCTACTCTTCTGTTTCACCTTCTCTCCCCATTTTTTGAGGGGTTATTCTTTTTTATTTTTGTTAATTTTGTTTCATTATTATTATTTTTATTAAAGTGTTCAATAGCATCCTTAATCCTTGAATCCCAAAATGGAAATTCTTGGCCATCAAGCATCCCATTACTATTACAGTAGAACAAAAATCTTAGTCAAATTTCCTCCCATTTATTCCTAACACAAAAAAGGAATGTGGAATTTAGTCTTATTGAAAAGGGATACTTTCAGTGCTATCAAGCGTTTTTATACTTATTCCTCTTTAGTCTAAGTAGGAAAAGAAACAAATGGGAAAGAAAGATGGTTTATTGATGTTCAGTGGTTGGTGTGGGACCATTCAAGGTCTGTGGAACATGGGACAGAAAGCTGGACACTGAGACTGAGCGATCACTTTTGTATCCCAAATGGGCAATAAGCGAGGCTCTTCATCTGAAGGTTACAGAGCAGCACAGTGATTTATTATGGGTGGGATTCCACTTTAACATATTGAAAAAAAACTGCTGGGAAAGACTGGGGAAAAGAATGAAGAGATATAAAAAAATAAAATAAAATAAAAAAAAAAAAGAGGGAGAAGCTCAAATAAACTGAAAAAAAAGTTGAGACTGTTTCAAGTCTTCGACATTCTCACATCACTTAGGGAGAAATCATCTGAGAAATGCTTCCTAGTTTTCTTCCATTTTCCCTTGTACGAGGACCCTGAAGTCATGCAGACTCAAAAGCAGCATGCTGAGACCGTGGGCAACACCTGGGTTTGTTATCCTAGCAGAGTAGTTTTATCTGTGTCATCAGTTTGAAAGTTGTCAGTCCTGTCAGCGTTTCTCTGAGGTGTGAAATGAAGACCCTACTTCACTGATCAACAATCCTTATTTATAGTCCTCACTTTTCAGCTGAACCTGGGAAGCGTAAGTGAAATTTAGATTACTTTCATCTTCTGAAATATTGAACACAAAGATATAAACCAAACAAACCACAGCTATCTTGATTCTGCGGCAAATCCCAAGTTAACAGAAAAAAAATCTGGACTGTTTGAAAAGATTCCATCAAAGTGAAATTTATTGTAACAGCCACAGAAGGGTTTGCTGTTCCATCCCAGAGCAACCATCAACTCAATTAAGTAAATGAGAGAATCGAGTTATTTGGGGAATGTTCACCTCTAATTAGCTGGAATTATTTGTGCAGTTAATTCATTTATGGATAGTTTTCTCAGCAAGCCCAGCGCTTCCACTGCTTTTGCGCTGCTGTACCAGCCTTAATTGCCATTCTGTTTCTCTTAAAAACCTTGACGGATAATTGAGTGCTGTAGGGGAATGCAGGTGGGGAGAGTTAAATCTGGAAAGGACAAGCTGTCCTCAGTCACCGAGCTGGAAAAGACAGTCCACAAGCCCCTTTTTCTTCCTCGTCAGTGGCTCTGACAACACTTCAGACACTTAACTGCCTAACCAGTACTTCTGCTTGTGGGTGCAAATATTCTTTTAGTTATACACCAGCGTAGTAATTGGGTGTAGTAATTGCACCTTGCCAGAGCGGAAACATACACCTCACACTTCACCTGGAACACGTCTGCTCCTGGCAAATCCTCCTCGCCGCTTTAAAGCGACCTGCCTTCTCCTAAAAGCTATGAAGCAATGACTCCTAGCGAGTGATGGAAGGATGTCGGAGTAGAGTTGTCATTACAACCCCCACCACTGCAAATACCTGCACCACAGGCCTGTGTTAGCACTGAAAACCCTTGGAACACATCTGTTTGCTTGCTAAATTAACTTCCAGTGACTGTCACCAGTTTGGGGGAGAGCACAACCACGGCCGATTTTAGGAAAATGTATATAAATTGAAAAAAAGCAAACAAACCAAAACCCAAAACACCCAAATGCTGGACCAGAGGATTCTGCTGCCCAGCTCCATGAGGGAGGGGAAGAATCTTACGTTTTTGAATTTATTTTTACTGCAAAGCTTTCAAGACAGATTTAATTAATTATTTTTTCTTTTATGACATTGTAATTTGGAAGCTGAATGAACAAAGTTCTGTTTATTTAAATTAGCAGCTAGGCAACCGACCAAGTCACTCATGACTAGAGCCATCCAAAAAAATATGCCTGCTGAGAGGACTGTTATTTTCATCTAGTCAGAACATGGAGATCTTTTATCAAACTGAAGCAGCTGAGGTTTAAAAATTACACGAACAGAGTTGTGACCACCAAGCAGAGATCTGGTTTCAGTATATATGTTACTGTCTTGTGACAGTTAAAAAAGAAAACCAAAAAAGCTGCTAGAAATACTGAGATAGAAACTCCCATTTTTTTTTTTTTTTTCACCTTACAAGCAACGTTAATTGACTGTTACGTAGCTGAACTGTTGCTGCATTTCTACTAAGGCACCATTTTTGGCTTAGCTCAAGAAAATAGATATGAGCATTCAAAGAAAACAATATCCCCTAACGTGCTGTGTTTACTGGAATATAATGCCATATTTCAGAGGTGTATGAAATGCATTTATAAACAGAATAAACACCCTCTGGCCAGCAGCACGTGCTGCGTTTGACCCATGGTCTCCTCTGCTTCCACCAGCCTCCTGCTCGTGGGCTGCAGGTTCACCCTGCGGTAATTATTAGATATTTTCATGACGCCAAAGCAGAAATCGGGGTCCAGGGGCTGAAATGCAAGAACTTCCCGGTAAAGATACTCACTTCCCTAAGGTCTGGTCTTATATATGTCACTTCAACACTTTCCTATCTTCTTTTGGCTCCTGGCTACACGGGTTTCGTTTGCAAGACGCACAAATCAGGGGATGGTCACTGGTGGCTGCTGCAGCCCTGACCCCAGCAGAAGTTGCTAAGTGCTATTGCAACACAAATAAGGACACGGGACTTGGCAGCTGTCTGAAATTAACGGAGTATATGAGAACCCAGGGACTCTGCTTCGGTTTCAAGGGTTTTGGAGAAACCTTAGACCAGCCACTTCCCCATTCTGGATCCTAGCTTTTCCAGCTGCAAAAACTGAGATCAAGATACTGATTTCATCTGAAAGTGCTTGGGAGCCTCTATGAAAGCCAAACACAAAAAACATTGCCCTTTGTCAGAATCTATTACCCGGACGTTTTAGCAATATTGGACAATGTGAATTATTGTGAATATATAAGTGAAAAATGTGGAAAAAAACACCTCAAATGATTTCTTTAGCTATATGACTTTCACATGCTGCTACCTTTGCTGATGATGCAAGACCAAAATATTTGGGGAGGGTGGAGCTCACATGTGCTCTTTGTATTCCTACCTAGAAAAGATGCGTAATGCCTTGCTATTAATTTTATCAGAGGAAAGATTATTTAAGCTCTGAAGATAAAACTTGGGTATTTTGGAAGGAAATAGATGCAGGTATGAGCTGTTTGGCTGAGTTTTAATTAGACATTTTAAGATGTTATTTTAACTGGCTTCAGGGGCAGATCATTATTTATTGCCACATCAGGTTATACTGGAAACTGGAGGCACAAAATTCATTTGCCAAACTCACTGCAGACAGCAAGAGGGAATTTCAGCCAGCAGCTGGGGGAATTTCAAAGGAAAGCTTTTGATGGCAAAGCAATCCCAAAGAGCAAACTTAGGGGAACCACAACTTCAACTGCAAAAGTAACTTAAGCAACATGATAACATGGAGCCTCTATGGATGGAAGCAGAAGACACAGCAGCCTTGGGGAAGACAGGCACAGAGCAGTGGTTCTTGCCTACAGCCTGCAAACTCTTGCAATCATCACGCAACCTCCCCTGCCCAAAAGGGCTTCCCAGACTATAGCTCCATGATCTCAGAAGTTTCTGTTCCCTTTCAACCCTCTTATACCATCCTTCACAGCCTAACATCTTCTGGAAACCCCCTTGCCTTAGGGCCCTGCCCTCTGTGGCAGCAGCACCACACGTAAAGGGGCTGCGAGCCAGTGTCCCCACTGCAAATGTGGGATTAAGCTCCCTGGCCCTCTTCCTGGGAAAAATCAGTCCAGGGATAAACCGTGAGTAGGAAGGCTTTGAATCACAGTGCAGCCTCCTCCTCTGCCAATGCCAGCCTGATTTGCTTAGCCCAGAGAGGTGCAGAGTAGAAGTAGAGAAGAGAAGGCTGCTACATAAGTACAGGAGAGATCAGCTATCACAGAAAAAATAAAATAAAAAATTACTTCTTTTGTCTGGCAGACTTTCCAGAGTCTAAGCACAAAATATGAGAACTAAAAATCCCCTTGGACCTGACTTTGTGGTCACAAAGGGCATGCTTGGGAAAACAACCTTTTACCTCCTTCCCTTCACTAGTCCCCAGGCACCAAATAGCATTCCTAGGTAAGGAGTACTTTCCAAGCAGTGTCCCTCGCGATTCACCACCTATTACACCGAAGTCCACCCTCCCAGCAATAAATCTCAGCTTCAAATGGTGCAGAAACACCATGGCCACAAGGGACAGACCGTGCCGGACTGCAGCGGGGTGCCTGCGAGCCAGGGGCACCAGGACGCGGCTGGCAGGGAAGCAGATGGGACAGCAGACATCTGCTCCTGCTGCTCATCCCTTTCCTTTTCCCCAAAAAATAATAATAAAAAAAATCTTTGGAGATTTTCATGGAGGTAAAAAGCATGCCTTGGGTCAGGTAGGAAATGAAGGGGCTCCAGACAATTTGATAAGGACCACAAGAATCCTTGGAAAAAATCAGAGGTGGAGGAATCCAGCCATTTATACTTCTCCCCAGAAGCCAGTAGGTTAAATGCCCTATAGCATAAAAGAAACTAGCTAATTATCTAATCAAGTCCATACATCTGAGAAGTTGTGAATTAATTTAGCCATTATGATTGTCATCGTTTACAAGGCACTTTGAAGATCTATATCCAACGAAAGCTACTTTAGTGTTCTGCACTGACAAGTTACCGGCATGTTTTGTTACCCATGCACTTGCATTTCATTCCTGTCTTAGGAAGGGAAAGGTTGAAATTTATAATCACCACAGGTGCTCCTAAGTAGTATAATCTTTCAGTAATACACAAAAAAAACCCCCAGATAGCCAGAAAATAAAAACACAAACAAACAAAAAAAAAACCTACCAAAACTCCACCACCCAAGAAAAGCAAGAGAAATGCTTACTACAGCTAGTCCAGAATTCCCTTTAGCTGAGGGGATGCTCTCATGCCTGCATAAAGAGGCACAGCTGGCTTTGGGTGAAATGAATAGATGAAGAACCCACAACACCACAGCAAATTAGAGCAATTAGACAGTCCAGTGTTTACAGAAGAGCAATCAGCAGCCTGACTCTCTCCTCTTTGTGTGACCAAGTGCCCTCGGGTCTGCACCGAGAACTCAGGCACAGGGTGTGCACGTGGGGGAATTGCTGCTGATCCCATTCCCCCCACTAAAAAAATATTAAATTCTTACTCTACTGATCATGGAGATGCACACAGGGCTTGGAAACAATCCAATTTCTTTGCAGACTAACCCAATGTTTTCAAAGTTATTGCAGAAGAGTCTATGATAGACAGTAAATATAACATTTATATGAATGAATAAACAAAAAGTATTGTAGGTCAGCAAGTCAAAAGCTTACCACAGTTACTGCCACCACACTAATTATGTTTTTGCTAGCCTGTCCTTTCTCACTGTTTAGAGTCACACATTTTCATCAGACTTTTAGTGTAAAACAGGCAGCCGTGTGGTGTTCAGAGGAAAGCATCAGCACCAGCGTGTTTAAGAAACAGTTGCCCAAACAGGACACTAGGCTTTTAACTGGCAGTGCCTGAAGTAATCAGGGAGGGGGAAACAAAAAGGAGAGCTGTTCTCCAGCTAAAAGTGCTGTCTGCAGCCTTCCTCATCTTCATTACATAGGAAGTTTTAAATTCAAAACCAATTAATTCCCTACCAAGGATCTCACTCAGAAGCCACTTAATGTTTTAACAACCAAGCCTGCTCCACTGTAAGGAACTCTCCTCCCCTACAGCACCAAACCAGGTATAGGTAACGACAAAATTATTAGAAATAACTCCTGTAAGTCCCCCTGTATGAAACCATACCATGATTATTTTAAGCTGTTGTTTTCCAGAGCTCTCCTTGCCTGTCCAGTTCTGCTAGAGCTCCCTCCACCACCCGCAGCACCACCCAGGCTAACGTGCCTCCTTTCCACTGTGCATCTTCTTCCTGGAGGAATCTGGAAGGCATCAGATATTCTTGGGATGCTGGCTCATTTTCAAGGGCCAGTCACACTGCTGTCTGGGCTAGGGTTTGAAATTTCCCAGGAAAAACCTGGGAAACCTGAGCTACCACAGACGTGTCTTTGCTAGTCTCCATCAGTGTCTTTCATTTCCTGATGCTCGATGATTTTCTTTCACTTCTGGTTGTTTTGGTGTTTCATTTTGGGTTGGGTGTTTTTTTCTCTCCGAGTTAGTCATTAGAGGACTTATTTTGCCATTTAGCAAAACAAAGGCAATAAGTGTTTACTAAAATAATTCGCAGTGTTCCCTTCAAGTCCCAACTTTTGCCTTGAGGATTTCTAAATCTAACGTTTCTACCTCTCAAACACAGCAGCAGTCACAGTCTGGCAAGATCATCGTCCAAAGCGATGTAACATGTGGGACCAAGCTGGAGCAACAATGTTCCCCTTGCAGGTGAAAACACAGTAATGCATTTGTGGGTCCATCTAATCCTTTCTTTGCTTTTTACAGGCCCAAAGTCCTCTGGGGATCATCACAAAATCACAGTGTTCCCAAGTGCTGCACTTCACGTTCAGGGGTTGGCTTTACTGACAGATGTGAAAACACCTAGCCAGACATTCTCCAGCAAATGCACAGGAGGATGCCGAGAGCATAAGTAGTCCCAGCTAAATTTAAATCTTAAATGGATATTATTCTTGGACTATGTTATTATAAGTTGACTTTTTTTTTGTAAGGATTTATTGTTTACTGGTCTTATTAGTGATTAAAATAGACACTTGCTATTTTCGTACTGCAGAAAGCACCAGATAAGATGAAATTCAAAATACAGCAAGTGTCCGTTATACGTGTGAAATCTAATTAACATCAGACTCAGGAAACAAGATAGCCTGGGTCTCACTGGTATCATTTGAGGTCCTAAATATTTTCATTTAACATTAACTTATAATTGCCTCTAACCATTTTGCCTTATCCAGTGCCCCTCCTCTCATGCCTTCCCAGCTTTGTTTGTTGCATGTAGACACCACAGCTGACAGTATTTCCAAAAGTTAGTCACTATTTTATTCTTTCTAGCTCTCATTGCTTCCCTATCACATATCTTCATGTCCTATAGTCATGTGTCCCAGCGCTTGTTTTTAACATGTTCCTCCAAGCCTGAAACGTACCACAGAATGTCACTGTGCATAAACCTTAACCCAAATCAGCATGACTGCTGCTGAATAATTTAGAAAGCTGGTCACATACTGATGGCATTTCTTCATTGTGGTAAGAAGCTTTTAGTGTAGCTCAGAAAAACATCCACATTGTACACAGGAATACCAATGCATGTGCTAGGCACATATTTTAAAAGCATAATTTAACTGCATAGCAAGTAAGTTCCGGTCTCTGACAATTTTTTCTCCTCTAAAATACAATAATAATAATTTTCACTAAGGACCATGGCCTTCTGTGCCCGTTAGCCTTACAGAAGTACTCTTTTCTCTGGGTGCAAAGTCATTCATTGTTCACGTCTGAGTTAAGAAAGGCAGTAACTTAGCAAATATCCCAAAGGTCCTGCCTGAAAGTGCAAATACATAACAAGACACCAGAGCATCAAAATTCTGTTAATCCCTCTTAAAAGTGCTTGACTCCAGTATAAAGTAGACTTTCTCCTTAATAATGATGGGTTTAGCTTTTCTTTTCTGCTGATGGTTCCCACAAACAATAATACCGAGTCCGCTGAGCCTTCCCGTGTTCTCCTCAACCTTGTTAATATTTGGTTTTGCTCTGCATAATGCATACACAGCCCCTTGTCGGGTGGAGACCCCCGCACCCTTAATAGATTAACAAACAGCACATATTCATCATTTTATTATATTTATTGAACTACTTGCATAGACTTGCACAGTCAGGGCTGCAGGGGAAGGAAGCTGGAAGAGACATGCAGAAGCCATTGCTGTGTTACTTTTCTCTTGCTAAGAGACATTGTTTAAGTAAAACTGCCCTTCAGAGCCGCCATAGGGAGCATACTAAAGAACAGCATGAAAGAGCATTTAAGCTAAGAGACCTGGTAATTCTTTAGTGGGGTCAAAGCAGCCTTTTTTTTTTAAGATTAAACTCATCACAGCAGAAAATGTTTATGAACTTTAAGTCTGACTTCTGGATGCTTTATTCTCTTAGCCTCCTCAGCTGGCTTGACAATAAATAACCCAAAGCTCTTTAAAAATCTTTCGAGATACCTGTTCCATTTTGTCATGTTTCATTTCGATCTCATTTTCTGAAGATGATTTATATTTTGAGTCCTTGGAAATAACAGGCTGTCGTACGGTTCACTGCCCTACCTCACCACTTTTGTTTTCGGTTACTTTAGAAGCAGTGTGGGCTGAAAAGCCGGTGAGGGAAGGGGAGCGCTACCCCTTCGGCCAGCGAGGCACATCCCTGGGGCGGTGGTGCTCAGGGCATCACTCCTCGCTAATCACGCACAGCTTGCTCGCCCAGGGCACCTCTTCCTTCAGCCACGTGAAGCCCAGTTCGGTGGCAAATGAGCTTGTGCCCCGTAAGCCACCCCCTCAGCTAGCCACGGCCACCCAGCAGCTCTCAACCACCAGCCCTTCAGTCAGCATCCGATCAGCAGCACAAAGGCAGAGCAAGGTCCAGCCACCGTTCCCACCTTCCCAAATATTCCCGTAGCTTCCAGCTGTTTGCAGCGCAGACTTTCCGAGCCCGATCCGATAACGCTGCATTTAACATCAGTACTCCCAGATGCTTTTTAACAAATGCAAGCCTTTAGCTTCCACAGCACCTGGAAGTAACATGAATGCTGCATGTCACCAGCATCACAGCAGCACCGAGAGGTGACATTACCGTGATCTTCAGAGCTACCCAGATGACAATGTGCATTAGTATTACTAGGGGAATAAGGTTAACTGGTTTTGAAAGACATGCACAGCCCTTCAATAATATTCAGCTCCGATCTTTATCTGGATTTTTATTTGTTTGGTTTTTAAAATCACATCTATTGAACCTAGAGGCCACAAATCAAAGAACAGAATCGCTACCGCTGAGATGCTCCATCATTTCTTTACTGTTATTTATTGCCTTGGCCCTATAAGCTTACATGTGTCTAATTCTTAACGTCTTTAATTGTCCTCAGTCTCTCATTGAAAGGTCTGTAAAGAAAAATCTATTTGCCAATGGCAGTCAGCAGCAGAGCACAACTTTACTTGCTATTACGGAAAGGCAAAAAAATCTATTTTTTCTTTTGTTGCCACTGTTTTGAAAGCTTTGGTACATTACAATATGAAAAAAAAAATCAGTTCTATTTGCTGTTATTTATTCAAGTGATTAAGTTGACAAAGCTGTCAAAACAAATGCAGACTTCAGGAAACACTGAGCTGTGGAAAAGAATTTATTTAAAAGCTCTCTCTAAAAAAACATTCTTAGCATATATTGCACATTTCTTCTTAGCATAGCATTACTGAATGAGGTAAGAAGTGAAAAGACTGACCATATGCTATTAGTCTTTTTATAAGTCCCCACTCACAGCCAGCTAGCCTTCTGTAGTAAGCAAGCTCACACTGGGCTTTCTCAATACAAAACCCAAAACACAAATGGGGCAAAACCACAAACAAGTTTCCAACCCACATATATGGGTATATGAGCTCACATTCGCTTCCCCGTACAAAAATTCCCAGTGATATCAAAGGGCTAGAACAGCACTTAAAATGCAACATCTGCCCATCAGTTTTTGATCACAGCACTAGAGACAAGTGTGTGAGGACGGAAAAAAAATGTAGTTGCTCTTTGAAATAAATTAGAACAGCACACCTGCATAAGGAACTGGGTATATTTATTCACCCCTCAACTGCCAAGGTGCCAAATCACTTTTCCAAGCTGGAGTTTGTGAGTCGGTCGCTCTTTGCCCCACGGTGTGGCTACCCCCATCGCCAAGCCACAGCGTAGCACGGTCAACACTGGTGATGGAGCTTCAGGTCCGGTGGAAACTGTGAGAAAAGCAGGTGCAGTGACTGCCTCCACCACCTCGTAGGGACACTGGACCTCGCAGCTCTACCGTGGAGAGGGGGGGGTAGGATCCCACTACGTGATCAGGAGTTCTGCCAGCAGTCCTGCAAGGAGCAGGGAGCTGGACTCTAGGATCCTTATGGGTCCCTTCCTATTTGAGATATTCTATGAGCTCCCTAAACAAAGCCACGTCTCTGCTTCGCACATCACCACAAAACAAGCTTCCAGCGGCACCAGGCTGTGTCAGTTACTTGCTCCTAAACGATGTGTACCACAGCAAAGAGCAGTAAAATTCTTTCTCGTTAATGGGAAAAGTGGAAGAGGTGGAAAAATCAGGTAGATAAAAAGTTTGTTTGATTTTAATTGAAGGATTGAAAACTCAAATTTCAGTGCATGAAAATTTCCATGGCAGAAAATGGAAGAGGTATTTGGAAAACCAATCTAATACAAATATTTTGACCTCTTTGGAGCTCTCAGATGAAGATGCTGATTTCAAACAGCATTGACTATTTCTAAGCAGATCAGATGGCTCATTGAGTGCCTTTGGATTCCACCTCCAGTTTTCTAAAAAAACACGCTACTTCAACACCTCACTGCAGTTACCTTGGTTTTCCTGCTCAAAAGTATGACGGACCCAGCCACCCCTTTGGGGAAGGGGTTTTTAATTAATGTGTCCTTGTCTTCCCACTTCTTTCCTGAACCTCAAGGTGATTTTGATTTTTTTTCAGCTACAGTGATTTTTGATATTTTTTTAAGAAGAATTTTCTTCTTTTTTGGTTATTTCTGTTGAGACTATGCAAGGTGGAGATGAATATTTTGCTCCTCTCATGTTCTGCATGGTGTAAAGTGAATTGATTATCACAAGCACTGTCAAACACCCAACAGTCATCTGAAGACAGCACAGCGAGCAAAGAGAATGAGTAATGGTTGTAATGTGGCTAAAAACTAGAGTGAAAGTGGTACAAAAAGGATGACAGAGTAAAGCTGGAAAATCCCGCACCAATAGTTTATATCTGCTAAAGGAGAGAGCCTTAAAAGCTGGGAAGCATGGTAAAAAAACAAGAGTACAGAAACAGGTAGTATACATGAGAAAACCAAAAGTAAATTGCTACGCAAGGTACTGCTGGGAGATGATCCAGGTGGGAGATTGCAAAGGACTGTAGATTTCAGTTCAGAAAATATTCACAGAAGAGAAAAAATTTTTCACTTACTTCCATCAGAAAAAACACCCAAAAACCTTACTCCCTACAGCAATCTCCTCTATACGCAAAAATTTTCATGCTTGTTCTACATTTCAGCTGCGGTTTTATCACAAGTAAAATAGGGAGAAAAAGAGGGGGAAAGGGGTTAAATAAAGAGATTAACATCACACCAGGTTTTTTATTTTTTCTATACCTATTCTATTAATCTGATGGCAAAGATGAGGTGGGAGGTGAACAAAAAATATTATTGACTTTAGTTTTAGGGGTTCTTGAAGTTCCTGGTGTGTATAGGTGCAGCTACAATTTAGAGAGGAGGGGAAACCAAACAAACCAAAAAACAAACAAGTAAAAAAACCCCAAACAACATAAAGCATACAAACAAAAAACCTCATCAAAAACCTAAAAAGCCCTACAGTCCAGTTTCTGAAACACTAGTATTTAAAAATCTGTGATGCAAGCTACATAAAACTATTCCATCTGAGGTACAATAGCAGAAGAAATACTTCAAGATGAATTAATGAATAATAATATTTTGACCCCTTTTCACTCTTTTTTTTGTCCCTAAGGGTATTTTGTTTTGTGAAGTGAATGACAGGTTTAAGATGGGCAGAAAGACACTGTGTTAAAATTCAAAGCATGACAGCGTACTCAAGGAACTGGTGTGTTTTGGATTTTTTTTTCTTCCCTGAACTGCCAGGTTTGTAAACCTGGTTTTGGTTATGGTCACCACTCTGTCCCTTCAAAACAGCACATAGAGGCAGAAACCCAATGGATCTAATTACAGTAGAAAGCAACACCTGTGGAAGTGGAAACCTCACCAAGATGAAGACTAAAAACCCAATTACAGCTTCAGTTATGAAGGGGAAAACCTCCCATACAAGTTTTGCAGTGGTCTTCTCAGGTCATGATTTTTGCTTTGTCTTCCTCATATAACAGAGATCAAGCAAGTGCCAGAACAGACACAGTGTAACGCAGGACCAACATGGAGAAATACTACACAAGTTTCTGGAAGTTTCATAATTCACCACCTCAACAGGTTTGCAGAAGGATGTATTAATTTCCTGACACTCTGGCAGCAACCACTATGATAAAAAGGTAACAGCAAAAAGAAAAATAGGTGTCGCTTCTCTGCATTAATTCGTAACACCGTTTCACATTCTTTCAATCCCTTCCTCTCCCGTGAAGTCACTGGTGCAGGGGAACGGAGCGATAATGAAATTCTGCTCTAGTGAAGGAGGAACAAAGAGGCCTTTCAGCCCGTGCACTGCGATGTGAAAATGGCAATTTTTATCTAAGCTGCTCCCTGAAAAGCGCTCCTTCTGCAAAAGGTTTGCAGGGTACCTGCCTGACGAACGGCGGCTGCTGCATTTCCCAATCATTCCCTCAAGAGGGGGCATCACGTTGTCCCCAGCCAACTCGCATCCCTCTGAAATCCACGTTTTGGGGAACGGGGGATGGGAGGGTTGCAATCATCAAGACTGGAGATCAATGATTATGCATAGCTATAGTGTAGCAACAATTCATTAACCTTAAATTTATTTCCTGGTACAGAAAATTAAGTGCCTTAATACATACGAGGCACAGATTCCCTTACAAAGCCAATACAGAGTGAAAAGCTGTACAAGGAAGGTACCAGCACAAGACAGATACATACTAAACAAATGTTATTATGGAAAAATGGCAATTAAGATTCTCTTAATTAGCCTGTCATTTTGTATTTATCATCATAATGTTTGTTTTACAATGCTTTATTAAATCTGGCTTTATGACAAACAGTCTGCTGGCAATGCATCCTGCTGTGCAACATATGGTGTTACACCTAATGAATATTAATGCTGTGAAGTACAAATGGTCTTCTGGGACAAGGGCTGATGGCTGGGAAACTCCTGCAGATGGCATTATTATTCAAAGAGGTTAACCTCACGTGTTTCTCATCAGGTCTGTTCCAGAGCTACCTGGGATTCTGCCCATAGGCTTTCAAGAGAAGGGTGTAATACACTAAAAAAAACTTGCGGTCTCATTCCCAGTTATCAGGGATTTGTTGTTTTGTTTGGGGTTTGGGGTTTGTTTTTTTTTTCTGTTATGTTTTTTGGGGGGCTTTTTTGGTGTGTTTTTGTAAAAAATAAGTTATAGTTTAGCTTCATATTGTACGTTCTTCTAGTCTTTGATAAAACAACGCAGCCACCTTCCCAAGCTGAAGCCACTTCTCCTTTGGGATTTCTTACTGGGCTGGACTGAGTGGTGTTCAGTTGTTCTGCTCGCACTGGTGTTACGTGCTCCTTAAACCAGATCTGCTGAAGGGAGACACCACCACCCCCCACCAAGGCAGAGATGCAGGGAGAGGAGTCTTTCCCCTGGTCACTTAGCGGGACCTTTGGGGCCACCAGAGTCACAGATGGACACAGAGGAACTATGTTAAGCAGCAGTGACCAGGTAGCTAAACCACAGAGGCCACAGGAAAAACTCCCTGGGGTGCAGCATTTTCTGCAACTCAAAGTCATTGAGCACCTGCAATTGAACCTGGAAGAGAGGATCCATCTGCAAGAACACCACAGCACCATGGTGCACAACCCCTTTACTTCTGTTCTGGCTCAATTCTTCACTTCTGAGTTTTCGGCAAAGTCTTAAGCCTTATCTTTTTCTTTTCATTTTTAAAAACCTTTCACTTCCCTTCCAGAGCTTGTGGTAGGAGAGCATCCAGGCACATCCATTTCACTGACCTCAAGTCCCACCACACTTACACAAAAAGTGAACCTGTGTAACTGGGAGACCCTTGAAGAGGCTACAGAACCAAGGTGACACTTCAAGATGAGCTACTTCCACCCAGTGCTGGTTCCTCCCCTGCTTGCCTGGCAGCCTCCCTTCCAGAGACCCCTTGTCCTTCTATCTGTCACCTTCATCTTCCTCTCCAGCCCTGTCTTCTCCAATATGATCCAATCACTTAGCAAACCAGCAAAGTACTATCCCCACATTCCATTGCCCAGATGTTTTAGTGGTATGTGACTTGGTATTTTCTTCATTGAGGACAGAAGGTCCCTCCATACCAACAACGGAACAGACAGGGTTCCCTTCCCTTCCCCCTATTCCTTGGTGTGGAAGAGGTCTATCTACCAAAATGCTCTCTCCTTTTTCTTTGGCTGGAAAACCACCACACCAGGAGCAACAGCCCTTTATGAGCTCTAGAGCACATCTGGTGAGGGAACTATTGCAGTTGGAGAGACTTCTACTCTGAACAAGTTCCTTGCTGTTTCACAGCTGCAGGAAAACAGCTCAGACCTGGCAATGGCATCAGTCAAGTTATTTACCGGTCTTTTCAACACATTCAGGTTTTAAGATTTGATTACTGAATATGATCTATTTTTAAGCAAAAGCTACCCACTTGTTTTAAAAATCATCCTCCATCCATATTTTAAAAACAAAAAAGTCCACAAAAAATACAACAGAAACCAACCCACATTCAAAAGCTCAAAGCGAACTCAGTTGGATTTACCTCCCTCTGCACACACAGATCTAACAGATTGTTAGAAATTAAATTTGGACACTAAAAATAAAAGTCTGATGGAAATAGTGCTGTCTCTCAATGAAAAAAGCGATTAGGCTTCTCTTTGCGCAAAAGACAAGTGCATCATGTTTGTTTGAGAAATCTTCTAGATCCTTCTGGGAGCTTACAAATTGAAAATGGCAAACCAGACCCACCAGATTTCCACAACAAGTTACTCCCAGACTCTCCGTCAAGTCTGACTATAAAAATGACAGCTGTGCTCGCCAATAGTCGCTCTGTTTATGCTACACCAATTATGCAGTATATTCTCCTAAACAGCTGGGCAAAACATGCTTATTTGAATGCCATAAACGCTTCAGCCCTTCACAGAGCCACCCCGATATATACTTTTGGCTTCCTCCTGCTGAGAGAAGAAAAATGTCACAGTTTGAGTCAAAGAAAAGAAAAATAAATACAACGCTAGCTGCCAAAATGCTGAAGATATGCTGTTGGTTTCCCCTAGATTTATTTTGAGAACGTTACATTTATTTTAGCCTGTCAATTGCCTGTTGCTGCAACAAATATAAAATACTCACAGCTCATTTATATCCAAATATTTCTGGATAAGCACCACAGAGCCAGCACAAGCTGGAACAGAAGAAGCAAATCAGCAGCTTATTGTAGGCACCGTGTAGCTTTATGGTTTTTGCAACACTTCCCTGCTAAAAAGCTTCGAGTTTCACACTGAGATGACCCTGGAGGATCCAAGCACAGAGCACAGAGCTGAGCCAACCCCACACCTTCACAGCAAACAAGCTCCTTAGGAAGACACCGACCCAGAGATTAACCCTCACAAGGGTCAAGCATTAGCTTCCCAGATGCCATCAGACTAACCTCAATTTTTTTTTTTTACTCTATTTTGGGTTTTGTGGTCTTTGGGCAGAGCAGCAGCCAGGTCCTCTCTTGCTGTAAAAGGGCCATGCCCAAGCTTGGACAGTCTCTTTAAGATACTGTTAACAAGAGTTTCAGTTTTAGGCTTAAACCATGTAACAACCTAAAAACAGAGGCCACCATGAGGTCTGAAGTTTAAGGCAGAGTTACTGTCACCGTCGCCCTAAGTCTCTACCCAAAGCACAGTACCTGGAATGAGACTATACTTTTTTTGCATCATCTCTCTCCAAGACTTACATACATAGATTTTATTTTGAGTATATAATCAAGGTTCAAGATTGTGAAATGTTTTCCAGGAACAGCAATCACCATGCCTGCTGCTCTCAAAGCCGAAACAGCTTGGTTGAAATGAACCAAGTCCCCTGTATACAGCTTCGGGTGTTTGATGATGCCACGTGGACAGACAAAGCTTGTTTTCTGCTGGTGGGAAGAGCTCTCAGCATGCCTGGCTCCCAGATTGCCTCCCAGCCCCATCCCTTCCTCCCAAACAATGTTAATCTCCAGCAGACATCTGGAGAACTAATTAGATTGACAAATTAGCACAATATACTATTGCAGAAGAGCCAGAAAAGATAGTTATGTTCTCTTAAGTCCCGAGGACCAGAAGGGTACGCAACCGAGTGTTGTGGTGAATAGATGGGCACCGAGATTTCCCCGTCTGCGGACAGGTCTCCTTCAGCGCTTGAGAGATACCACCTGCAAGCTGCCATCGCTCTGGTGGGGTAATCGCAAGGGGAATGAACGGGAATGTCAGCGTATTTAAAAGTTCTTTCCATTAATCAACAAAACCCCATGATGTTTTGGCAGTCCTCGGACCCATGGTCAGAAGCTGCCCTGCCAAAGTCCTCCTCCATCGCTCTGCTTCGACCCATACCTGCTCTGCCTGGCCAAGCTTCTCCCTCCCGCGCATGGAGATCAAAGTGACGGCTAGCCTGCTGCCCCTTCCTTGTCCTTCTGTTGGTTAAAGGCACCCTCAATAAACGCAGGCAGATCGCCGGAAACAAGGTTTGTTACTTGTGACATTTTTTTTGCAACTGGATCCAAAAATTTTAAATCATCATAGAAGATTCTGTGCAAGTGAATAAACAGTAGCTACTGCTTTATGGATATGTTGGCTTGGGACTCCAGCAGTTGCTAAAAAGGCAAATTGTTCATTTTCCTTATGGAAGCTAGGGAATACATCACAGCAGATTTGACTGAATTTTAAGGTAAGCAGAGACATAACAGGCCAAACTTTACAGTCTTGATGTAATAGATCAGGGGGGAAAAAAAAAAGGTGTGTTAGTGGGCTACACTACTACATTGCTCAACACAACAGATGGTGCTGGCTCTCTTAAAAGCTTCTTCTTCCTTTGCTTTCTTTTAACCGAAAAGGAAAAAGGTTTGGGAGACATGAAAGATGACAAAAAGCTACATTTTAACTTGATGAAACTAACAGGTTATTGGACAATTTTAAGGAAGGGGGTGCCATCTCAAGTTATTTGTAGTTTAAGGACATAGACATTGGCTCTTTGTGCCCTTCAGCTATCGCACAAGCCAGGTACCCACCCACTCAGCTGCAGTGTAAAGCAGCACAGACACCATCCCCCTGCCAGGCTCAGAAAAAGCCTTCTGGTATCTGGTTCTGCAGCCAGCCTGTCTCCCAGGACCGTAGAATCACAGACCGGGTTGGGTTGGAAGGGACCTTAAAGATCATCTCGTTCCAGCCTCCTGCCATGAGCAGGGACACCTTCCACTAGACCAGGCTGCTCCAAGCCCCTTCCAGCCTGGCCTTGAACACTTCCAGGGAGGGGGCAGCCACAGCTTCCCCCCCTTGCAGATGGGACAGGGAGGAAGAAGATGATGTGGAGAAACACTGCAGAAATCACTGGTTCTTCTCCCTTTTCCTTGCTGGGGATGACTCACTACCCGCACACTGCCCCGGGGCAGGCCAGCCCGCAGCTGGCAAGACGCGCTGGATGGCGGGTCCCAGGTCCCCCCCCGCCTGCTGGGGAGGAGGATGCTCGAGAGACACGCTCTTCCACCCCCGCCAAACCCAAAGCTACAACAGCTGCTGAGAATTCCAGAAGGTCTTTCTCTGTCTGGCTTCAGGCTGCAATTTTGTTCCCCGAGGCAACTACCTTTTTTTGCCTATTTACCCGGGAGATGCAATTAGCAGTTTCCCTAATCCAGCAACTATTTGAATACAATTTTCTGATCATTATTTCTGCTTGGTGGCTTAGCATACACTTTATTAACCTTTATCTAGTTTTCAAATTAACAGGGTTTTTATTCTGGTTGGCTTCAACAAGGCAATTTCCATGGCAGTTTGTGCTCTTGTTATCCAAATCCAAATTACTCCGATCTGAGTGTTAAGGTCACTGACCCTAAAAACCTCATCCTAAAGGTTAATAAAGGACATGAATTCTTTATAATAGGTCTCATTCTCGATAAGGATCCTGCAAAGGAAATGGAACTAAAATATGGGACTGAAAACTTCCTTACCCCTCCGAGGTCAGTTTGTTGGATGCTGCCCCAGATCCCCCTCCAACGGTTTCATACCTTTCCAGGGAAGTTCAGTTAAAAGGAACAGCAGACAAAGAGAGAACCTACAACAGTTTTCCTAGATGAAGCCTGCAGCTGCAAGACTCTCTGTGGGAGCACAGAGGTAACTTTCCAGAGGCTGCTGATACAGGCATTTTTCAAAGCCAGAACAAAGTTCACCTTTGGAAGACCATCTTCAGTCCAATAAGCTCACCGATAAATACAGGCATTAAAATAACCACCTCCTCTTATCTGTGGTACATCAAAGCTGTTTTCTCTCTTGCATGATATACGGTATTCAAGGTACAACTTCTTGGCTGCTTGGTACCTTATGCAGCTGCTTCTCCTCTCTGAGGGGACATAATTCAACGGTGAAAGCTTCTCTGTTGCACATGCACACATAGACAGGAGTGGGAACAGCGGCAGAATCCTAGAGTTTTTAGCAAAACTGGAGGAAAAGTGATTTAAAGAAGCCTAGAAGACGGCTAGGCTAGCAAACCTGGGCTATGCTAGCTCAGCTGAGGGGTGTTGTTATACTTCCAAGGATGTTCTTTAAGCGATGGAGTAATTCTCTTAAGTAGTTGATACTAACACCCAGCTGCCACTTTTAGCCCAGCTCCAGCGTTCCCATCACCACCAATGCCACAGTCTTGCCTGATTTTTCCAAGCAAGTTACAAGACCAGAATGCCTAGGTCATAACCTGTACCCTAAGCACACTTTTCCCATTACTACACCAATAAGCAGGATAATTTAACTGGCTGAAATGAACATTTTTTCCAGAAGATGTAAGCATCTCCTCAAATGTTACATCCTTAAGCAAACCAGCAAAGGTTAAAACAGCATTAACATTCATGACCTCCTTACAAATTGTTTCTCACACAGAGAAGGCGAGTGATTCACAATACTGCACTAATTCAATAACTATAATAGCCAGGAATCTTGTACTAGGTTGTATTTTTAAATTAATTGGTACTATATCAATCTTAAATGTCAAGTGCTGAGTTTCTAAGAGCTATGCACCATCTATGAAAATGGCAGGTACAATGCATCATATCTTATATACTAATAAAAATACTGACTGCTATGCTTTATAAAGTCATGGCTTACTGCTGTCTCTCAACAAAAAGCTTAATGAAACACTGGTCTAAGCATGATCTTCATAGTCAGGCTTAATGAGGAGGTATCACAATTAATGGCTTTCTGCAAACCAATGGATCACAAGTGACAGGAGTTT
Source organism: Falco naumanni (assembly GCF_017639655.2). NCBI lineage: Eukaryota > Metazoa > Chordata > Aves > Falconiformes > Falconidae > Falco > Falco naumanni. The sequence continues at coordinate 117,658,858 of NC_054055.1, forward strand.
ATTCACTATTTATGAAGACCTGGTTTTTTTCCTCTTGGTGGGAAAACGGCAAGAAAATTGCAAAGTGATAATGAAAAACAACTATAGCACAGAATTTGGTAATGCAGGTTTGTAATCAGAACCCACAGACTTTGCCCATTGTGGGAAACTAACAACCCTGCGGCTCCAACTGGGTAAGATTTAAGGCACACTGACAGAAAAGTACTTGCAAATACCATTTGCGAGTAAATCACCACTGTATAGAGTGACCTATAGAGGGCATCTTCCGATATGATTTGTGGTTTGAAACAGGAGTCAGAAGAGACAGGGAGAAAAGGTACACGATGGAGGAGAGCTGAGCAGGGGGAGAGACTTTCCGCTGCTCACTTATCGGTCTAGCGACAAATTGGTCACAATATTCCAAGCCCCTGCAGCCCTTGGTGCTTAGGTTTCAAAAAAAGCCTTGCTCCAAATACTCACAACTCAAATCTAACTTGTGGGTCTAAAAGCTCACGGCCAAAACTGTGGCCCAAACTGCAAGAGTTCCAGCTCCCTGGCCTTTTCTAGTTTTAGCTTTAGGGTAGAAAATCCTACAAAGGGTTATGTTTGTACCCTTGGGCACGACAGACTTGTCCCAGTCTTGACACAGGTTGGTCCCTTGCTCCTTTTTGACAAAAGGGGATCAGGATATAGAAATGAGATATTTTTCTATTTAGGCTCCTGGAGGCAAAAAGGGCAGGCAGTTTAGTAGGCAGTCTTTGAAAAACTCTGATGCACATTTACAAGCTAGCTCCATACAACGTATGCTGCGAGTTCTTATTTCTGTTTAAGACACGAAATGCCTCCACTGGGCAGGACTCGGCAAGGCTCAAATACCAGGTGCCTTTCCTATGATATGGGTTTATAGTTTAAGGAGGTTCTGGAAGAAGACTTCTCATATTTACTTTCTCTGGTCTAATTACTCTTTGGTTCTCTGCCTCAAGTTCAATGAGAAGCACAAAGAGGCTCCAGCCCAAGCAAGCCAGGAGAGCCATCTTCAAAGCAGCCTTCAGAGAGGCTGGCATGAGGCATTTGAATCAGCTGAAAGAAAGTGGACAAGAAATACTAGCTCCTAGACCAGGACCTAAAAATCAGTAGTATTGAAGCATTAAGTTCCACCTCTTCTCCTCAGCCCTTCCACAGTATTACCCATCTTAAGATAACGGTCACTTTAGACTCTTCCTAAACTGCACATGGCCCTTCAGGTCCTCAGGAGACACCACTGCCACCCGCAATAGGTTACACAGCCACCCTAGAGCTCGGACCAGGAGGGTGCAGTGCCAAGCTGCTCAGTGGCTCAGACCCTTGGCTTCTTGGGCTCGTTAAGATCTCCTGTGCACCAGAAAAGCAAGATGACCTCCTTTATCAACTTCAGCTTGAAGGAGGAAAACACCAACCGAAGCGTACTGTTAAAATGTTAATAACCATGTAGGACAAGCAGAGGGGTTCACGGAGATAGAGTAGTTCCACTACCCACACCAGCTATCACAATCAGAGAATTAAATGCACTAATTTAGTAGTTACGCCTCACATAAAGGCACGTATCCAAGTGAACTGCAAGATCTACAGGCTCTTCCCACCACCACGTACAGAGAAAACACACTGGCGCTACAAAGGCAACTGGACAGCCCTCAGCCAAGCGTGGCAGCAGCTGGGGCACCCGTGCCCTGGTGCAACCATCCATGGAGGAGTCGAGCCTTGCAGCAGGGTGCTGTGAGGGTTTGAACCAAGGCACTCAATAAGGCAGTGACAAGAAAAAAAAATAAAATTAGTGGCAGAAAGAAAAAAATACCAGAATGAGCTCAGAAGGGCTTTGCTTGTGGTACACCAATATAAAAACACTGGTGTCACAGCGAGCATCATTGCTTCAAAGCTTACATGCCCACTCCCCTCCTCATCCTCTCCCCGCCCCCGAAAAACTTTTAACACCTAAAGCTAAATGTGTTTTCCATCTTCACATTTTGGTTAAGCAAACCCACTGATTGTTTTCCCTGTCGCAGCCAGTTACCAGGGAGATACAAATGAAGGCAGAACGATGAGACCTGGCACAATAATTCCAGCTACGGCATAGACTGTGCACTCTTAGATTAATTATTGAATTGGAGTGATTAGTTACAAAGAGAACTCCTGTTTTCCTTCTGCATCGATACATGCAAATGGGAGAAGGCAGCTGGTGACATCAAAAGGCCTGGCCGGCACATCTGATTTTCTCCTTGCATCTTGCATAAGTCCACCGATTCAGATTTATATTGGTGTGGAACAGGGAATAATCAAAGCCAGCGCGCGCTATTTGAGTTAGGGCAGAAAATGTCAGCAACCTTAATCTTTGTAAGAAATCAATCAAGCAGGGCTTTAATGTAGTCTTGACGCTGTACCCAAATCCGCTATTGCATAATGATAGATGCATGGCAGGTAACGCAGCTTGAAAGCGGGGAAGAGATAATTGAAATACACGTGTAAACGATTACACTATTACTCCCTGGGGGGCGGGCAGGGGGAGCAGCAGCAGGATGGCTTCCAGGTGGAGCTCCTGGAACCTGAACTGCCCAACTGCACCGGTCCCTGGGGAAGGCATGGAGCCAGGGAGGGCAAGACCCCTCATTTTTGGGCTTGAAAAGCCAAAATAAAGCTAAGGATGCACACAGCATAACTACAAGAGCGAGCGGTGAGGCGGCAGGGCAGCCCCCGGTTAGGACCCGGTTAGCTAGCAGGCTGCTTTCCTTCGGATGGGCTGGTCGCGCCGGAGGCAGGGAGGAGGAAGAGGAGGGGGGTGGAAGGAGCAGGGGAAGTGAGAGGGGCCAGCAAAGACAGCAGCACCCGTGCCCTGCCCTCGGCTACCTCCAGCTTGCACACTTTTAGCAGCAAAAGCGAGCGTAAGCTTGATGTGGTGCCAACACAGCCAGCGCTGCACGCGTCCCCCCCAGCCACCCCCCCCCCTTTGCAGCACAAACACTGGTCTGCTGGGCAGAGCCTTCAGGGTGACAGTGCACAGAAACAAAACAATCAGAAAAATTTATGCAGGGGCCTAATGGCTTCTCAATGGCTGTAAGAGCAGAAAAACACCTTTAAAATCCTCAGTGTAGCTTCTGCTATAATACGTCTGGGGGTTCAGCCCTCATACTTCATTTTTACCCGCAGTTGTTGTAGTCTCTGATGTCTGAGGACAGGAACTTCAGAAGCCATACCATGCAATTCTGAAGAAACAACTGGAAAGAAGATCAGCTTATGGGGACCTATTTGGCACGAATTAGCTATTGTGTCTAGTTATTAGAAAAGAGAGAAAATGGGACTGCACCTCTTTACATAGAGATAAGCATCAGAGCTGTCCTTAGCTGCGAAAGAATAATTAGTAAGAGAAATAAAGCCGGAATATTTTGTATAACACAGATGAACAAATGGTAGGCTTCTAAAGGTGCGTGCTCATTGTAATGCTATAGAAAGTAATAAAGCAGACGTAATTAATCTTGGTTATAAGTGCACAGAAAGCCCGCGTATTTACCTGCCAGCCACGGCATACCGTCTGCTCACAGTTGTGATTTCCTCCCCCATGCTCCTGGTCCAAGAGGATTTTGTTCCATCCTCCCCCCCCATCCCCAGCCAGTTCCCATAAAACGGGGATAGATGGTTGAACTCTTTCAAACCATCATTCCAGTCTGACAGCAAGTTTGTTTCTGCTTTACACTCTGGATGGGAAAATAAAGCTGAGTGACATCGCGAGTGATGACATCAGCATTAATACAGCCTCGAATTTAGATTATGTATAAAACATTTCTTTAGCAATTCCCTAAACCATCCGTATCTTTCCTGGCCTCCAATTGCCATGTGTTAGCCAAAAAAGATATGGTTCACATAACACATTTGAGAAAGCGGGTTCTGGAGATCTTCACTCCGGTGATAGCTTGGAGCTGGATGTAACACAAAGCCCCTGCACCAGGGGACTGAAACGCTCCCAGCCGAGCTTCCACCTGCTCCTGCCTCCCAGCACAGGACAAAGGTGACCTCCAAAGCCCCATTTCTGTCCCACACCTCCACTTCATCCCACCCTTCAGAGAGCAGCTGGGTGTAAGGCTGCAGGGGACTCCCCAGCCTCGCCACACGCGGGGATGCTGACTGGTGGTCCTGCAGGAGCTGGCTGCCTCCGTCGCGAGCTGGCAGCACACAGCAGCCACAGCAGGATGGCTGAGGATCCAGCCCACAGCAGGCTGGGTCGATCAAGCCAGTCCCTTTGGGGCTCCGCTGGCCTATTTAACCTGAAGATGTTCTGTACTTGTAGCATCAAAGTATTTCCATCAAGACCTGCGCTATTTGATGTGCACATGGTTCTCGTTAGTGAGGAATGGTTTGGGCTCTGTGCACAGATTAACTTCGGTGAACTTGTTCATTGGGTAAAAAAAAACCCCAACTTTCAGATGCAGAACTTCTGTGATCCTTACTCACCCAGGATGATTTTATGATATGAAATAAACCAGTTGCAAAACCAGCCTTGCTTCTTGCAAACTCGGGGAGTGAACAGCAATAAAGGGCATATTCATCAAAGGTTAGTGCTCGGAGTGAAGGAGTCCATATGGCTTTAGGCTGGGGGGGAGCGGGGGAAAAGGGAAAGATTTCACCCATGCCAAAAGCCATGAGAGCTGCCGAACATTTGAACAAAGCATTGCATCGGGAGGCCTGAATGCTATTTCCAGAGATAAGTCCAACAGACAGCGACTTTGTCAGATGTTAAAGGGAGAGAGGAGGACACTTCACACATCTGGTACTGCATTTACTGCGCTCACTAGAGTGGCTAAAAAAGTCAGATGAGCAATAAACTGGAACAATAAAAAAAAATCCTAAAAGTAAAAACTGGGAATATTCCATTTCAAAATATTTTATTCTTGTTATTTGTGTATTTCACATAGATATTCTTCAAGAGCTACTAAATACTGCATTGCTGCAAAACCCAGAACTAAATACTATAAGTAAATTTATTCTGAGCAAGAAGAGCTTTATAGCCTGAAAGGTTTCCCCTGTTGTTCCAAAGTCACGTCCATACTTTGAACAAGTGTTGAGAGCCTACTGCTATAGAAAAGGGAATTCTAAAATTTTGGATGTTTAAGGTGGGTATTTAAAGTTAATGTTCAAAAGGAGTATTTTTATTACATAAAAATGAAGTGCACCAACAAAACAAGAGAGAAATTTGTGTTGATTCAACTTGAATATTAAAAAGAATTTTATATATATGTGCACATATATATATATATAGGTAGTAGGCAAAAAGACTTCAGGAAGAAATGAATGTTCTTTGTCAGCCAAGGATAAGGAAAAATAGAAGACAGACAAAGGGACTTCAGACTCTCTTGCTGTGGACTCCATCACCCATTTCTGTGGGAGCTGCTCAGCGCTCATAGCTGGTACATCCAACCAGCACCATGGGTCACCTCCCGTGTGCCAGCAGCCTGATGGCAGCCGGGCTGCTTGCCAGGAGCTGGGGATTAAGCAAGCAAACGGGCCAGTGCCCCAGGCGTGTGACCTGAAGTATCACACTGCAGTTCAGCTGGCATCTGCTCCAGACCTGCCCCTACCTCATATATCACAGAGAGGAAAAAAAAAAACAAAACACCAAACCCAACATAAAGTGTCAGTATCATCAAGAGATTTATAAGTGGTGAGGTTTAGTTACAGCAGATTGAATTCATGTCTGCATCTTATCAAACTGGGGCCGAATTATGCCACAGATCTCAAGTCTAAGGCAAGGCACATGGAACAGGCATGCTATTCATCTGCATCCAGGGCTCAAAGGAAGGGGCCAGATGTGGGAGGTAAAGGTGAAGTATCATTTAATCATAGATGTTAAATCCAGATCTTAAAGTGTGCCAAGGGGGGGGTGGGGGGGTGGAACCAACCACACCAAACAAAAAAACAAGTGAACAAACCCATCTATTGTTGATGGTGAACTTGACTGTAGCCCCACCTCAACATGGAAGAAATTCCAGTGTGCTGCATAGATTTCCACCACGATGGAGCCAACTGCATCCTGAGCTTCCATGGGAGGTAAGAGGGAATACTTTATGCAACTAAAAACTATGAGATCACATTTTTTCCTTGCCATCACATGCTGTGAAACTGAGACAGAGTTTAAGCTGGCAGAACTGGTATCCAGGAAAGCTTGCGACGCTATCAGACTTCCCATGGCTTCTTCACACTTCCTCATGCTGAAGCAGAACCAAAGTTATTCCAAAAACTGAGAAAAATGTCAGTTTAAAATATTCCTGTGAGAATCTGGCACCAGTTATCTTGCTTAGTTGTTTTCACTGTAAATTAATTAGCTCTTCTACCGACACATTTTCTATTTATAACACTTTCCCCTGCAATATCGATGCCGACTCCTTCCTGCCTAAATATTAGATGCCATCTGTGGGTTCTCTGCTGTTTCACCCACAAGTCAAACAAACAAACCATAACAGAAAGTACTGCTATCGTACATTCAGAAACAGAGCTGACTGGATATTTTAAATTTGACAATATATAATGGACAACACGTATAAAAAAAAAAAAAGAATTACACAAGTAGTTGCGCTGGCCTTCTGTGAAAAAAGGATGCTGGGCTGGCCCACCTTCCCCCAACGCTGATGGTTTCTCGTGCTCTAACCATAGGGATGCAAACATTCCTTCAATCTTTATCGTTCATTAAAGTAGCCATCAAGAAACTGAACCTAAACACCACCTGCGACACTACCAGAGAGATGCCCCATGCCAGCTTGCAGCACTCTGAAGCCAACTGCAGAGCAAAGCATCACGGAGGAACCTCGTGATAGAAAAGAACAATAAAATTCCATTTCTCACTGAATCCTGTGGAGAGACAGAATTTCCTACCTTTTCCACCCAAGTCTTTGCTTCCTGTCCTCCCATCTCGTATCAGCTGCAGACCCCGGCCACCCCTGAGCAAGGAGGCTGTGCAGGTTCATGGTAACCAGCCCTTCCCCCAGCCCTCCCCTCCTGCTGACCATTGCCAGCCCCCTCCCCAGCCCCAATGGCCATCACCAGCCTGCCCCAGCCCCCCCTCCTCCTGCTGGCCATCACCAGCCTGCCCCAGCCCACCCATCGGACCCAGGCCAGCATCCCATGGGAAACAGCAAGACGAAGGGAAGCAGCTCTACCAGGCTTTCGATCAAAGGTATCAGGCTCCATAATGGTTATTCCAAACTCACGATTTCTAATAGCGTGTTTTCAAGAAGGTGCTAGCAGAAGACACAGATATTTTAAGGTCTTTTTCAGCTTTGTCATTCCCTCCCTTTCTCTTTCAATAATACACGGATCTTTCATAGCACTTTCAGAAAGAAAACTTAAAGGACTGTGAAATGGCAATAATATGCACAGGGAAGCAAAATAAGTTGTGAAGAGCCACACAACAGACTATAGCCAAGCCAGTAAACATCATATACCCGAGACTTAACTCCACTGCTTTTTTGCGCTGGGCTGTTCTATCTTTTCATAAGGGTTTCAACCTATTAATAAAATGCTGAATAAATATAGATTATGGGAAGCAAAATGATAGATAGAAATTACTTTAAATCTTTGCTTTAATCCCAAGACGCAAAGCTGCCATCTCATAATAAATTTCTTGTAATCCCCTACAGACAAATGACATTTAAATTTGCAAAAAAAAAAAAAAAAAAAAGGCACTTCAACTGGGAATAGGTAGCTGGTATGCTCCAGCTGGAAGCCTGAAATGGCTATACAAAACTCCTGCTCCCCCCTGCCCCGAGAATCTAATTTAGTACTACCATTAGAAATGTATTGAATAAGAATTTTGTTCCTTCTAAATAAAATATTAAAAAAAAAATAAAAATCAAGCTTAACTATTGGAATGTATATAGCTCATGAGAAGATAGGGGATGGCCCTCAGGAAAAAAAAAGTTCAGAAAGTCTTTGGAGGCAGGAAAAATTGGTGTGAAAGGGATGCACCTGAAGAACATTTATTTCTCTGCAGCGACTTGCAGACTTCAGAGAGTGGAGAACCCTGTGTGATGCATCCAAGAGATTGTTGCTCAAGCAACGGCAGAGGTAAGCGTTACGCACTCAAAAAAGAGTATGCAGAAGCTATATAGGAAAAGCTGTTGTCAGTCTAATGCTATTTTTCTTTCTCTAGATACAGTATGATAGAGAATGAAAACTTATTGCCTTCAGGAATTGTTATCAGCATTTATAGCATCCTTATATACCGTGCATTAATATTTCACACATTCGAGATGTGTGAAAGTGTTCCTATGCCACAAACATTTTCCCTTCAGCATGCAGCAGAGATTCTTGGAGATGTGATTATCACAGACCACTTAGTGAATATTTCCCTACAATAGCTTTTTCTAAAGCTTCATACAGGAACCAAAGATCTGTTTTATTGGGTGCTATAACTAAGACTAAAACCCACTGCCCAGTCTTAGCGCTTTGAGCTCAATCCCATTACTATTGATCAATTTTCTCCTTGACATTCCTATCACCATTTCTGATTTACCTTCAGACAAAAAGAAAATACGTACATCTTGACCAAACATCTTTGTCCACCTTGGAAAACAATCAATGTGTTTTATACCTCCCCGTGGCTCACGATACAATTTTGCAGTTATAATCAGTTTTTCACCATGGCCAGCATGCCATGATCACTAGATGGCTAATGGTTCCGTTTCTCTCCTTATAAAACTGGGGAGTTGTTAACAAACTTAGTTCTAGCGTTGGCTAATTCCTCAGCCCCCCCTTTCAGAGATTACTGCCTTCGCACTAGCTAGGAAAAAAAACAAAACACCAAGAAAAAAAAATAATCTTCTTCCACTGCAACTTTGAAGTTATTCAGTAATATTTTACAAACAGATTTTTTTCAAAAATTAAGCCAATAAGTACCCCTGAAAAAAGCCCTCAACCACAAAAGACTGCAAAACGACTAATTAAATGGTTATTAAGACTCTAAATATATTCCAGAGGTATCATAAGAAAAAGATACAATTTCTGAAAGGTTTTGAAGCTATAGCAGCCTGTGTCTGTAGCAAGTGCATGGATTCAGCAGCTTTGCTTTGATTATACACTTCCTAATACATTTAAAGTCCTGCAAGGTCAGCATAAGATATTCTTGACCAAATACCTTCTCACCCTTACACATGCAAACTAACAGTAGAAGAAAGTGAAAGCACAATAAAGTCCCATGATTTGTTTTCCATTAACATTACAGGTCATCTCCTCACACAGGTTTTAGCTGGATGTAACTTAATGATTAAATAAGACTCAAGTTAAAAGCAATGAGGACTTCAGAAGACAGGAAAGGTGGAGGAGGAAGAAGGAAATGTGACACAAATAGAAAAATAAGTGTTTGACAGAAGAAAAAGAGGGGAGAAGTAGAAAAGAGCCAAAACCAGCTGCATAAGAAGGACAAGACAGATGCACATGCAAGAAGAAACTGAAAAATTACAAAGCAAACATGCAAAAAACCCCAATTTCAACTCGATACAAGAACGTTTAATGTACTCTACTATCCTAAGTGTTCTATTTATGCAATTAAGAGTAGGAACCAAGGGAAAATTAAATGCTAAATTCCTCCCCAATTGCATATACTGGAATAAAGTTTGTAACTTGACTCTCATAATAGAATGGACATACCAGAGTAATTTACTCTGGTAGTAAACTTGTTTTATCTTCTTAAGGACTCATTCCGGGCAAAACAGTTTCATCATGAGAACAGACCCAGTAATTACATACCAGCCCTTCCCAGTGATGAAGTTCCAGCCATACCGAGACCCAGTTTGGGGTCTGTCTCGCACAACCCCAGGAAGGGCTGAGCATCCACCAGTTTCTCCTGGAAACCCTCGGTTACTAAATTGGGAAAGCACTAAGGATGAATAAGAGGGAAATGATGGATCTGAGCAACTATTCTTTTGACATTTATGCTAAAGGTACTTCCAGAAACTGTTTATATCCAGGCAACTAGTCTTACCAGCGCCCATAGCTTCCTAATCAAATTAGAAAGATGGAGTCATTAGGGTCAAGTGACCAGCCACAAAATGATTAAAGACAGTAATCAAGAAATCGAAACTAATTAGTACCTAAGCCTATTAAAATGGCTTAGAAATAAATTACTTCTACATGAATTTATGTCCAGAGGTCCAATTTTGAAAAGTAATAGAAGTTTCAGAAATTCGTAGGTACAAGTCACAGTATTCCCGAGCAGAATAAAGTGCACTGGATTCCACTGGGACACAGCAGAGCACAGGAGAGAGTTGTTGTTTTTTTTTTAAAAAAAAAAAAAGCAAAAGCGCGTGACTCCAAACCAGCATTTTCAGGTGAATAAGCAGATTTTGAAAGGTTTCACAGGGCTTGAGTAGTCTTGCCTAAACTTTATGGTTAACTCATCTGCGTGGGAGCAAGGCCACACCTTTAAATACAGAAGTTCAGGAAGTTTTACTTCTAAATCTAGGAGCAATAAAAATAATTGTTTTCAGAAGTTCTGAGAGGCTAAGGGAAGAAAGCTAGAGAACAAGAAATCTCTCTCAATTTGTAGTTCTTTGAAAACCTCAAAGTCTGAGATTTTGGTTTCTACAAAATATATATTTGGGCTTGTTTAGTACACAGAGCTGGATGAGATGCCATGAAACGTCTGGCCTTTAGTAATGGAAATACTGCTAACACAACCCTTCATCACAGCATTCTGGCATGTTTCTACTCATTCTCCATTAAAACCAAGAAATGGAGATGAGCATAGAAATTAGAAGTTATGGCAAAGAGAGAAACATCATCCAACTCTTTTATACGTCAAGTTCAATTCTGATCTCACTTAAGACAAGGATTTTGACTTGTTTGTATTAGGAACATGAATCCAAGGAGATTTACATATTCACTATATATATGTTATGCATGTGCATAAAGCACTTTTGGAGAAAACACTTTTAAGAACTATGAAATTAAGCACATTATTCTTTCCACAGCTGAGGTTTTCTTGCTAAGTCAGTCTCTATTGAAAGCTGTCAATATATTTTAAGGAGCAGCACATTTGTTTGCATCTCAGAATATCTTACTTCAAAGTACATTTCCAGATTTTTCTCATGGGAACAAGTAATATCACCATATGCATAACTAACTGGCTACATTATTACCCTTGATTATCAAGTTTATTGGTGGGTTTTGGGTTTTTTTAAAGTGCAAAATTAATGGTTTGATGATTATAGTCAAAACAAAAACTAAGATATCCCCCCCACCCACCCCCCATAGCAATACTACTCCAGCCCTTTGCATTTTGATGCATTTCTTTGGCTGCAGCATCATCTCAATTTGTAGAAAAAGGAGTTTGCTCTCGTATTGCAAAGTGCATAATGCATCAGGTAGGTAGTACTGATACCTACCTATCTCCTACAGGAAAGCAAACATCACCCTCTTTTGATGCAGCAAAAGGCAAACTCCTAAGATTAATTATATTGCTTTGCTTCCCCTTCGGAAAGCTTACTGGGGAAAAAAAAAAAAAAAAAAGTGAAAGCAGCATCCTTACTGGGAGAGTGAGGGAGAAAGGTGCCCCTAGTCATCATGCAAGCCCCAGTGAAGCTGTGCCAAAAGCATTTGTTATATTTAGTTATGTGAATTCCACCTGTGCTCAGGCCACCTTTTCATTTTGTAAACAACACTAAAGCGGATAATTGTCGGAGCAGGGGGGTGGTTTTTGTTGGTTGGGTTTGGTTTGTTTTTAAATAAGGAAGGCTGTTGCAGTCAGCCTTGAACTATAGTTTTATAACTGTCAGCTCAAATACACCTGAGGACATATGGGGTACTGGAACTACACCTGTCTGTCATTTCAACTGAACAAGCTTATGTTTAAAAATCAACCTTTTTTCCTCCATAGAAGTATTATTTCATTTAATTTTTAATGCATACATTTAAACTCTAATGCAGAAAAATATTATTCAAAAAGATACCCTGGCAACTTTATCCCCCATCACCACACTCCCCTTTAGGCAGTTAAGAAACAGCCACATATTTTAGCTTTTAGAGTAAACAAAAAGTTATATTCCTTTTCAAAATTTTCTCCTTTCTTTCTTACTTCCACCAGTCCTTATTATTTTTCATCTGCTCCCTCAGTTCTTGCCTCAGCTTGTTCACTTGTTCTCTATGCCTTCTTTATCTGTTCTTCCCCCTACAAAATCACATCAGTTCTTTCAGAGTTATCTTGTATCCCCCTGTGATGACCCTTCTCCAGTCATTCACTTGCTCTGGAGCAAATGCTGAGGCTCAGCACAAAAACAACCGTCTGCTGCACGGTACATGATACCAAGAGCACAAATTTTAACTATATGGGGCTGTTCTAGCCAAACAACTGTAAAGCAAAAATGCAAAATACAAGGCAGAAGCATCTGCATCGCTGTCTGAGGCAGGCACGCTGCAGACGTTCGGTTCCATTGCCCTGTGGCAGGGCTGCTCTGCTTGGTGGGAGAAGGCAGCTCCAGCTTTGCTCAGGGTAAGGGTAGGAGCACATCTGGATGGATGGGCAGGGATGCACCGCTGGACCCTGCCGGCTCCTTTAGTAGAGCAGGGGGCCCAAGCTCACCTTTGTAGGTGCCTGTGCACGCCAGCATGGGCTACACTCAGGTCAGTGGTATGAACCACCCAGATTATTGAAATTTGTCCCAGTAAAAGGATTTCTGCAAGTGCAACACGAGCCACACAGGACAGCCCACAACTCTGCCTGCTGTCTTACAGAAAAGAGTTAACAAGGAAAATGACATGCATAGCACATTTCTCAGTGTTACCCAAGATAAGCAGCGTGTCTGGCAGTAATTCAGTTTGAGCTTGTTACATTTCTAAGTGTGTGTTTCTTGAGGTTTGGCTACCAAATGTGCTCTAATTATCATCGCTTCCTTGCATTCTCTAGCCTCTGCGAGATGCTTTTGCTGGGTGCCTTGTGCTCTTTGCAGTCATAGCAGCTGCTGAGAGTCACCTGGACGCATGCAGAGATTCTTAACACTGGTTCAATCACTTATGTGGAAAAAACAGTACCAAGCAACCCCAAATCTCTCTACCTCTTCTTGCTTACATTAAGCCTTCAGTCATTCTGGTTACTGTGCTGCAAAGATATGCAAGTCAATTGCTTGTTAGCATTGAAAATGTTGATTTGGCTCTGCTCTAAAACGAACGCAATCCTAACAAAAACAAAAAATAATAATTCAAAAATCACATTAAAGTACTTACAGTCAATTTCTCAGATAATGAAGAAGGTATGGTCCTTCATTTCCACCTCTATCATTAGTTACACATGTTGAGATTTAAAATATTTTTTCCATGATCATGGACTATATGCTCTGGGAAAACAAATATCTGGGGGAGGGAGAGGAATTTGCTGAGGAACATTTCTCTAACAGTAGTTTTTTCATCCATTGATTTACAAGCCACTGATTTACAAGCTGTGAATGAATAGTAGCCTTCAACAACAGGAAGCCATGCCATTGAGAAACCCTATATAGCATCAGGTGGAGCCTGGAGACAAGCCTGTCTGCTAGCAGGGAAATTCGCTCCAGGAGCCCCCTGTAATCAGAGCTGTTAACCAGAAGGAAATGTCTTCAGGACTCTTACATGGCCCTTAATCAGACACTGACAGGGTCCCTTTGATCAATGCATTTTCAAAACGAGGGTAACTGCAGTTTACAGTTATGTCTACACGGATGTCACAGCCAGCTCCCAATGTGCGCAGTCAGAGGAACTGCTCCGACTTCACCCTCTGCTCTCCTTTTCCTTTGACTCCGTCTCCTGAGACGGCAGAGGGACCCAGAAATTAGCATCAGAGATGCTGAGCAGCTGGGTGGGTGCCCTGCCCGTGGCAGGGAGGCAGCCTTCCCTTGTGTGTCCCATAGCGCTCCACAGCCTCAGGGGTGGTGCGGCAGGAGAGACAAACCACTTGGGCAGCTATTTTTGAAAGGTTCAGGTTGATGGGGAGCCCAGGCTGGAAAATCAATATAAAACGGTCTCCCTTAGATTTACTGGGGTCTAAATAATATCGTAAAGGAAGTATTAGTGAAGATTAAGAGCCTATATCCTGGAAAGCTACCTCAGAGTGAATTACTTGAACCACCTACTAAGCATTAGATGTGAAATAACTTGCCAAGGAGTATTGCAAGAAAACAACCAGCTTCACCCAGAAGCATTAATACAGAATGCTGTAGCATTTGGTGTGAGAAACAAAGGGAAGCAGCTATCGACATTCCCTGTTCATCACTGCAGTGGCATCCCACAACATGAAAGCTGGCACACCCCAGGACTAATTTCTTGAGTTATAAGATTACTTTGGGAAACCTGACAGGCTTGCACGTTTTTACTGCTTGAGGAAAGGGCCTCTGTTTGATAAGCAGAAGACCACAAGAAGGGGTTCAACACATTATGGAAGGAAAAAAGCAAAAGAATGGAGTGAGGGAAGATGGTTTTAGGTCCCATTCCGCTAAAAGAATGTGCTGCAAGTGGAGATTATCAAGGAAAACAGGCATACATTAATCAGGCAGTCATTCCCCATCCTCTTACATCACCTGGTTGTACCCTGGAACAGCAGGGGTCCAAAGCAGTGGGTGATCGTACGTAGCACATGCAGTGAACTGTGTAGCACATATGGAATATACATTGCAGAAACATAAGATAAAAGCTCACCTACTGTTCTGTGGCTTTCTTAATAGAGTGCTTATGCACCACCGGGTGAATTAAGAGTAGAGTAGCAGCTTTAACTCTAGATTCCCTCACCTCTGTGTTAGAACGCTTTTCTTGTTTAATTTAAGTACTTATTAAGTCACTGAGGAAATGAAGGAAATGAAGAATGCCATGTAAGACAGAGTGTAATTTAAATGGAGCAAAGAAGCCTTCTCAGTTTTATAGTCTTATAACATAGTAAAAGTTACCCCACAAAACAAAACAGATATAGGAGATCTACTCCACAGCAGATGTACTCTGTAGTAGTAGTAATAGTCATAATTATTTGCATTAAAAATTCAAAAATGGCTCAAAAAGTCAAAGAGTACTAGCACGGTTGTTCACTAACACATCAAGGTACCTGGTGAGACCAAAACCAGCATTTAAATGCCCTAGAGGGATGCACACATTGGACAATGGAGAAAAGAATAGAATATCTGAAAAAGAAATGCTGTTCCCTTTTGAGTGTGATACTGCACCTGTGTGCAATGCAGACTTATTTCACTTGGCATATTGTTAGTTTGATTAATGGCAGCACCCCAAAACCACAGCATTTGGCCTTGCTACCTACCCCCTTCTTCTGCAGCTACAGAGGGAGACAAGATAAGAGTATTACACTCCAGATTCAACCCACCTAATTTTTGCTGCCCCAGCTAAGGAAAGGGTTTATCAAAAATAAACAACAGCTCCATATCTTGATCTGGACCACATATGAAACTTGAGATTTTATTGGTTCTTATTTTTGATATTTTTTTTTATATTTACCTGAAAGAAAATAATCCTCCTGGACTTTCCCCACCACCACCCATACAAGGCACATCATATGATCTTGGTTATTTTCAGTTTTCCTTCACACATGAGGTTGACTTACAGATCCACTTAATGTTGCTTCTAGCAAGAATGACTTTGTAAGTAATTGTTTTTCTCTTTACAGCTAATTCTGCCATCCATCCACTGCAACCTTTTAATACAGAAATTCTCAGAAACAGTTTTCTACTCTTTCATGTATTATTCCATGATACCTGAAGAACAGGACGTAAGAACAGCTATCTCTATGTTTTCTTTTCCTTAGTAAAGAATTTTTATCCTCGTTCTCAAGCACCATGGCCAAAAAAAAAGTTTATGAGCTATCATAAGACAAAAAATAATCCTGCTCTTAAATCTGTATGGATTTTACATGCTTTCATTCATCCACACATTCCCTCTGTTTAAGAAAAAAACCCACCAAAGATAGGGTAGGGTGGGATAAAGAGAGTCAGCACACACCTAAGGCAGCTGGTGTCAGTGACAAGTGATTAAACAAGTGCAATACATGGCCATGAAGTGGCAACTTACAACTCTACACTGAATTTTAGGAGTGCCTGTCTCTTGTGTTTTAAGAGACGAGACCAACTTTTGGAAACAGAGCTCTTGCCTTTGCTTCAGTCTCCCCTCCCTGTTGAATTCCCAAGCCCCCTCAGGACTCGTGCTCCTTGGCCACCAGGATCGGAACCGGCCGGCCAGGCATCCCCCACCGAGCCCCACGCTGACCTGCCACAGGCAAACATTCCAAATTAAGTTGTGTTCAGCAGGACCGAGAGGCTACTGGGCTCTGGGTGGGAGTGGTAAAATCCAGAACTCTGACCCATCATCAGACTCTATTGCTTCGGTATTTTAGCTCTTATGTTAAAGCTTTTGATCAGATAAAAAGATGAAGGAAATTAAAGGCTTTTCCTTCTCCCTCCCCCAAGCTTTTACTTAGCCCTTGCACAGTGAAACGTGCTTCTTTTCTTATCATGATGCCTTTTGTCTCATCTGCAGTGTGGAGAGAGGAACTTCAAGAGTGCATGGCCATTGCAAGAAGAGCTGAGACCAATGCATCACATCAGAAAGTTCACACTAGCAGATGGGGAACTTTCCTCCCTATGCCCATTTTATGATATCACAAATACATATATTTATATTCACGTATCATCTTCACTATATAATTATATAGATAATATCATATTGTCATCTTATCTCTTATCTCTATATAATTTCTTTTTCATTTATCTTCTATGATCTTATAACATCTATTTCAGCAATACCTTTTTGAGCATGGAGGGGACCAACCCAAAAGGAGGAGAGGAAAACTTTCATTCCACTCTTAACAGTTGGGTTCTTCCTTGTTAACCAAGGACAGCTGATACAAATGGAAACAAAAGGACAGTGACATTAACGAGGCCCCAGACAGCTTGGGTGAGTGTGGTTAGCCTGCAGCTTTGTGCCCATCCTGCCAGAGCTCGAGCGTCTGGAGGAGACAGCAAGTCATGGAAGTGGAAATCCTCCCGAGCTGCAGTATGACAGATGTCAGACGTTAGGATGTTGTTGTTCTTGGGGATGTTTATACATACACATTTTTAAAGCAAAACATAAACAAACAAGTGAAACCACTGTGGAAGCCTAAATACAAGAGCAACCTTGTGTGCTAGCCCATAGATTGAAAGCAGATGTAGGACTTCGTAATTAGGCCTGATTCAAGCTGCCTGAAGTGCATAAAAGCAGTTGTTTTGGAAATGAAGGGAGGGACTAGGGTAATGTAAACACAATTTGTCTTTTTGCTGCACATGGCAACAGATTAAAGCAAATGCAAGCAAATTAATCATGGGGCAAAAAAAAAATATATCTGCAGGGAGGGCACTTACAAGTTTTGAAACAGCCACATTTAAACATTTCATTTTTGAAGGATGATAGTGTGCATTCTGATTATTCAGATGTGCAACCTGATCGAAAAGCTGAACTATTTTAGGAAGTTCTGTATTTACGAAACACATGCCTCTAAAACTGGATAATTAAAGTGACTGGAAATTCATCAGGAAGAGTTTAGTGATAGCTGCCTGATCTGGTCAGCGGGATGCTGCTTCGTGGCGTTTGGACAACCACCCTGTGCTTGGGAACCACTGAATGCTAGCAAAGGCTTTTCCAGAGGTATGGCATGAATACAAAATGATGCTCAGAAGAATTCACTGTAGATGTCTCATATAATTTCATAAAAGTTTCTGTTGGCTTTTGCTTTATACAGAATTGAAACGCTTCCCACTCTACGCAAAGAGTTGAAGCGTGACTGCATATCAGCAGTACACGGGATTCAGAGGTTGCTCCAATATCCTTTCAAGGTGAATTGGACCCTCTGAATGTTGGATCTAATTATTAAGACTCCTCTGATGTATCCCTGCCTGAATGCGAAATTCCTTTGTTTATCTCACCGCAGCCTACTAGAAGTTGTCAATCACACACAGTACACAAACACATTTTATTAAGCTTAATGAAAATGTTAGCTTAAACACCAAAGTCATGTAGGATAACAATCCATTACTTAGAGTATTATCACACCGAGGGGAAAAAAATATACCCTTTTAATTTTTTTTCTTTGATAAATAAGATCTGATGTTTAATAACTGCCTGTAGCTATACTGGGGACGTCAGTATTATAAGCATTCACTACTCCTCATCTTTGCTTACCATTCTCATCACATAACTCACTGTTGTCGCTAGTGGAAGCGGGATTTTAGAGCAGTAATTCCAAAAGCCAAAGTATCAGAAAAGACCTGCACTCCTCTAGGATTAAACACGTGCATTCCCACCATACCTGCCTCTAAGAGCAGTACTAAGCCCCCCTGTCTCCAGTTTTGCATCTACTCAGTATATGAAAAGCAGACCAGAATAGTCCTGGTCTATTGTTTGGTATGAGTTGGGTCACATTATGCAGCCACTGTGTATCAAAACCACGATGTTCCAGGTCTCTACACCAAATGCTGGTTAAGAAGGAAGGAGGGTCTCAAAGCCCCCTCAGTACAGCAGCATCGTACCACCAGGGCTCAGCTCCAGAGTTCACCAGCAATGTTTTGGGTAGCCTCTGCCAAATCACCGAGGTACACTTATTTTAAGGGCATTGCCCTAATAAGCCTTGCAAGAAGTTTAAATACCTGTCTTTTTTTAAAAAGTAGGTGTAAGAGCATAAATGTTTCTAGTAGTAAATAAAGATCAGACTCCCTGCGCTCAAAGTACATATATATGTATATAAATGCATATAGAATTGCTCTTTCTCCCCCCTGCACGCTGAGTTTGGTCGTTTTTGTCTGGGATCTAGCTACTTCAGAGCACGGACCACATATCCTTATCCGTAGACACAGTGCTTTTCAGGAGAGGGCTTCTTGTGTGGAACCTCCAGAAAGAGCCAGCCCAGACACTCCTGCTCTGTGCCACGCAGGATGCTCGCCACCTCCCACACCACGCCACTGCGCGGGGGCTCTTGCTGTGCCCACAGATGCAGAGGCTGGTCAGAGTAGAAAAAGGCTGAGGAGCCCCATATCTAAAGCTAGCCCTCCTGTAACATCACTAGTAATTATATTTACCGAGTTTATTTTTGGGTGGGGTTTTTTTGGCTGAATATCACAGGGTTTAGTAGTATCAGCCTGAAAGGAAGCACATCAAAGCACTTGCACCGCTGCAGAGCACAGAATGTTGGGGTTTTTTTCCCCCCGTTTGGTTGCTCCATTTAAGACCTGTTAACATCAGATTGTTTCCTGCAAAGGCAGATGTGATGTTACATTTTTAACATCTTGGAAATTTACATGTTCCATATTAACAACAACAACAACAAAAAAATCACCACATCTTCAGTGCCATTCCATTAGAATTTTAAAACAGGATAACGAGCTAAATATCTCCTTTGTTTCAGATAATTAGAGGCTTGAATGCACGTTAAAATATTAGTGATCGGTGTAGCTTTAGCCTGAATGATACAGTGTAGTGTGTGCCATAAAAATCAATCTCACAGAAGGCTGAAGAACAGAGGAGGGGGTTTGGGGGTGGGGTGGGGGTTCCTTGGGGTGAGGGTGGCGTGAGCAAGCAGCACGTGGCTGCCCAACTTACACAGGGTTCTTCCATCATCAACCCTCAACCAACTCTGGCTTCTGAACTACTTACGGATTAATTTGCAGAGAGCCTATGTATAGCCCTACTCGCAGAAGAAGAGAGGTTTGCTTTGGGCTTGCTTTTTAGTGTTGTGGGAGATTGTTTTGGGGGTTAGGGCTGGGTTGTTGGGGTTTTTTTTTAATTGGATTTTCCTATTTGATCATCAAGTTCAAGGCAGCAGAAGTGGGGAACTCTAACCCACCACAGCACTAAGGGCTTTGTGTTCCCCACAGTGAAAAAGATTACTGCAGCCTCAGAGGCAGTGGGGGCAAAAGCACAACAACTCAAGCTGATACAAAGAAACATATAGGAAAACTAACTCTGAGGTTGATAAAAAAAATTGAAAAATTAAAAAATATATATATAAAGGAGTTTTTTTTGAATGCAGTGACGTTACATTCCAGCTTAAAGGCAATTCAGGAGTCACTGCAACCGTTTCAAAGCAGCCAGCCTAGTGGTTTATGAAAACAAGATGAACCTACCCTCAAAGCAGGGACACCCCCGCCCCCCCCACATGCACACGCAGGACCATGCCACTCTAGGATGAGTCTTTAAGGGGAATTCAGTACCTTGTGTCACCTTTGAGAGGCTCTGCTCACAGGCTGGAGAAGCCCCTGTACCTGCGTGGGGGCGATGCCTTCCCTGCGAGGGGCAGCAAGCCTTTTCTTCAGGCTGTCACCAACATCCTCACCGCCTCCCGCGAGCAACCCGGCCACGCTTACCGGGAAAACCAGCAGAGCTCAGGACACTGACTCACTATGACAATACTGGGACCACAACAGTAGACAGTCATTTGCTTTTTTCTCCTCAAAGTAGCAAAGGGGAAAAACCCCCCAAAACCTCAGTGTCTCACATTTTGTTTTACTAATTTGTTTCCATTTCATTTTCTCCAAAACAAGCAGCCTTCGACTGAAAGCTTTTGATTTTTTTCTATTTTGCAGCGCACAACTACTTCTTAACAGAGAGTAATGTGGATTTAAGGTGCCTTACTTATGCTGAACCAGTTTCTAAGCTACGTTGAGCTTTCTCCTGTATTCAAATACAAATGACTGTTTTCCCGATCCATATTTCTAGCGTGCTGCCTGGAGGAATGGCTGCAGGCTGGGGAGCCATGGGTGCTCCAGGAGATGCCACTATCCCGCAGAACCCCCACAGCGGGCTGGGGAGCTCAGCAAGCCGGTACCAGCGCAGTTCAAATGAATCAAAGGGGTTTAGATACAAATCTCCAATAAATTCAGCTACTCTGTGTTTGCTTTTGGCGAGTATAGTTCTACCATCTAGGTAGGCTTTTTCTCTAATACATAGCTGATTAATAATTTAATACGTAACATTCATTTCTGTCTCTGATGGTTTCACATCTGCTGCAACGTAAAGGAAGTTATCCTTGAGCTCCCCTTTCCCTCTTGGGATGCAAGCTGTTCTCCTAACGTTTCAGTAAGGACTGTGGAAGCAGTGTGGAGGAGAAATGGTTTCCAGGCAAGGCAAGTGGCGGGTGCCCTCTCTGCTCCTTCGACCTCAAACTACTGGCAAGGGGAGAGATCAGCCGTAAGGTTTAGACTTCTTTCTAAATCTTTACTGTCCTCAGACATTCCCTCACCCCCTCCCAGATGAATTCTCATCATAATCAGCCAATGGCCAGATTTAAAATGCCTGTTAGATCAGCCAGATCAGCTCTCAAAAGAACAAGGTGCACTAGAAAAAGAAAAGGTTTTTTTCTTCACAAAGCAAAACTGTAAGCTGAATGTCGCACACATCACAAGGTGACTGCTTTATTTTGAGGGTTTGGGGATTTTCTTTAGATCAAGCCCATTTTTCTGGTTCTCATAAAATAAACTTGGAGGGGGTGGGGGAAAGAAGTCTTTTATCTGGACATTGGACTGCACAACTGTTCCTGTAGAAGTATTTCTGAGATTTTATTCCCTTTCTACTTTACCCAATTCCTGCCCTACGCGCCAAGGACATTGCTCACAGCAAAAATGCTGCCAACATCCCTTGCCTTGAGGGTTTATTTGCTCTACTAGAAAAGCTACGCAGTCACCTGAAGACCAGATCAATTGTTCTTCCCTTAGCTGATTTTTATCTCAATATTATATTAAAAATATAAAATATTCAAATCTTTCAGGACTTGATCATTTGTGAAAATTGTTTTGATCCCACCTAGTTTACCTTGCCAGGTCTCCCAGTCCCCCTAAGCGTAACGCACTAGGAGGTTTCCTTGTCCAGTGACCTGAGATCTTTTTAAGACGTGTGCCTACTTACTGCCTTCTGCCCTCAAATATATAACTATACAGTATTTCCTCATTATGTCCACTTAACTGCCAGTGTAATGAACTCTTCATAAGTTTCATCGTGGCACATTAAAATAGCCCATACCTTAGACAGCTCAAATAGAATCAACACATTCTTTGCAATTGTTTCTGCTCAATAAAGAATTATTCTTTTGGTTGGTGTGGTTGCTCACATAGCCTAAGGACACATAGCAGTGCAGGAAAAGGTAACCCAGCTGGACTGCCATCTTTCAGCCCCTGTTAAATACGGGCATCCAAGGTTTTGGGCAGACAACCCCCCACCTGTAGACCCCATCAGCTATTACTATATAGGATTAACTGAGCTTTATTATACAACATAAAAAAAACCCCAAACAATACCAAACACCTGGGATTACCAAGTTGATACCACTGTTTAAGATCTCCCTTTATTGAAATCTTTTTTTCCCCACCACCCCAATTTTATTAATTCAGCTAATCAAAGTTATCGCTACAAGCATAGAGACAAAGGAGTGAAAGTGGTTTCATAATACGAGTAGTTGTAGCAGACACTTCAGGCTGCTTCCATCACCATATTCTCACCAGTGACCAGTTCCCTGGGCACTCAACGCACTGCTACTGCCCCACTTCTACTCCAAAGGAAAAAAAAAAAAAAAAAAAAAAAAAAAAGAGAGAGAGAAAAAAAGAGAGAGAAGAAAACAAGCCCCCAGCCACATCCTCAGACCCAACACAATGAGGCATTCCCTTTTGCTGGGGACTTTTCAAGGCACATAGTAGTAGAGATGGTTTTCCATTTCTCCTTCATTCAGAGTTAATAAAAACCTGAGCAGCCATGGATGAAGATGTGTTAATGAAACCCTTAGAAATGTAAAAGGTTTTAAAATTGAAACTGTTGGCCTTTAAGTGGCTGCAGATAATAGCTGAGCTGCAGCCATGCTGCTTTTGATCTACCAGCACTGAGTGACAAATGAGAGCATGAGGTGGGGAGGAATGGCCCCCCTGCAGATTTTTACTCTTTACTAAGTTTTTAGTGTGCTTACTAATCAAATATGAAAATAAGCATCTCATCAGCAGCACCTTTTAGTTTATGAATGGATTTGAAATAAAACCTCACATACGTCTCATGCAGTTGAGTTAGAAATTAATGGAAGGTTTTTCATCTGGAAATTATCATTTTCTGTAAACTTATTTCTTTCTCCTTTCTGTTTATCTGAAGGCCAAACATCAGAGTGTAAACAAGGGATTTTGGAAGTCTTTAACAAGCTACAGCACAGTCAAAGCCAAAAATGCTATGTAAACTACAGGCGTAAAGAAGTTCCCCAACACCATCGAGGTAGCTTTCTCTAGCCCTAGTGCTTTTTGCAAGATTTGTTTTCCTCTGTGCTTCCCTTACTGTCCATCAAATCCCATAAGACTTGTCCTCAGCCTCCTACTCTCTTTCTGCCATTTGAGTAGAGCCCATTTACTCCTGTGGCTTAGCACCACATTCTGGGGACCATAACATCGCCCTCCTCCTCCTGATCCAGTTCCAAACCGGAGCTCAAGCACAAGCTCTCAGCCTCTGTGCTTGGCCGTCTGATGATTTTTGACTTTGAATCAACCACCCAGCTCCTCACATTGCCCTACAACCGAAATGTTGTGCAAGCTCCATTTCCAAGCACGAGTAGTATCTGATAACCGTAACTACAAAACAAGATATTAAATAAAGATCATGCAGCCAAGCAAAGGACAGCTCGCAGGGGATAGCAACTTTTGCCCCACTCCTCTCAGGAGGAGGCTTACTCAGGAATTGAAAGATTGTTTCAATCAGCATTGAAACTTGCTCATAGCAGAGCAACTTTGGGGTACCCCAGAAACGTGACCCTATATCAGATTATGCTGATGTAGTCAATGTGATGTTTTATCGATGGGTCAAGAGATTCAAGCAAATTTGTTCCTGCGAGGAAGGAATGCTTCTCCGTGGGAGAGCTGAGCTCTGTGGTCTGGTGTGAAGGGACAGTGTGGGTCCTGGGCCAGAAGAAACATGAAGAGGCTCAGGTGCAAGAAGCAATTCTCACTGCTGCCAGAGCAGGACCCTCAAGCACCCCCACCTCAAGCAGATGCTACACCAGCCCCATCACATCCAGGAGGAGGAACACAATGCAGGGTGATCCTCAGTACATGCGGGTGCCACAGTAAGACAGAAGGAGAAGTATTCATCACCCTGCCCCACTAAGCATTGCCTCTGGCCACACACACGATCCCAACGTATGATAAATTGTACTCTCTCAGAGGATGACATGCAGCTCTTCGTCTCAGAGTACAATTTCCCAGTATTTTCCTGTTATGCAAAGGGTAAGTCAAAGCTCTGATTTATGTGAGGCAACAGCCACTACTTTTCTCCGTCAGGGAGTTTTTGGTGTGTGGTTCAGACTTCATGCTCGTGTCCTGTGCACAGGACAAGCACAGAGGTGGTGACACTCAGGAGCATAAAGGGCTTGCACTCATCTGTCATCCAGTGACAACAGAGCTTGGACACTCGGCTTCTGCAGAACTCCAAGTCTCTGTAAGTTAATAAGTAGGTAGGCAGGCTATTTGGAACCCCATACACCTAGTTTAAGTACATAGCAATAACAAAGAAAAGCTTGGGACACAGCTAGAAAAAAAGTCTTTGTCAGCTCAACTGACAAAGTCAAGAAGCTACTGGTATTTTGTATTTTGATTTATTCAGGGGAAGAAAAAAACCACACATAGATTGAAATAACTGAATTTGCATGATTTGCACTAAAGGAAACCTCAGCTCTTCAGCGGTGAGGGCTCAGCAGTGTTTGCCCAGAGTCACAGGTACGCGAAGGTGACATGGACACAGACCAGACCTGGCATGCTCCGGGACATATCTCTGGCCATATTTTAATCACTGGAGCCAAGCCTTATCCTACCAATGCTATTGAATAAAAGCTTTCATTGGAAGTCACGTTTTACTTACTCCAAAAAAATAAAAATTGGCCTTGATGGAGTCCACCTTTAGGTAATCAACACACGCTCTTAAACGGTTTAGTTTCCAGAGCCCCCGTTTAAATTCCATTAATGGAAATTTGACATGCAGAACCTGAAACACCCAAAGCCACTGGTCTTATTAATTAAGAGCCTCCCGCCTTCAGATTTCTTCCAAAAGTCAATTTTTCCTTTAGCTCCTCCAGACCTCCCTTGTATTACTCTTTCAGTTGCTTCAACTTCAGCTCTGCAATGCACTTACCAGAACGGGGGAAGAGTACCTCCATACAGCAAGAGTAAAAAGAAAAAAAAAAAAAAAAAAAGAAAGCCTGTATCTTTCCCTAAAGCTCACAATGTTCAATGAGATGAGAAACAGGCAGCAAAACTCTGATCAGGAGAATCCTATTAGCATAGATGTGGCCCTCCGTCCCTCCCTGGAGTAATTGGAGTAAAATGTGCAAAAGCAAGAGGAAAAAAGGATGGGCTAAAGACAGAGGTGATCATAAACAACCGTCTAATCATTCATAATCTTGATTCACATATATAGTAAATACATCCTCTTTTCATCAGCGAGAGTTGACACCTACGGTAATTACTCCCAGAAAGTTAACTCTACGAGGCAGTATTTCTATCCTGCTTAATTGCACAAGTACCAACCTGCAGTCTATCAGTACTGATGAGCAGTGACATCCCCCCGTCAGCCAAGTAATTTGTTGGCAGAAAATGCCACAGACATTTTCTTCTCTATCTTTCAAAGCCTCTCATGCAAACGAGGCAGAGTAATTAGCACTGACCTTTGGCTAATGCTGGTTGCCAATCAGTGGTGCTTCCCTACTTGGCCGCTGCATTTATACATCCCCATTTAACAACCAGGAGTACAAAATACACACACAGTGCTCGCAGCAGGCAAACAGCAGCTCTCACAATCTGGTCACCATCAGGGTTTAGGATGTTCCCCTAGTACTGCTAGGGACTGCTGTTGCAAGTGCCCAGAAGGAACAAGATTTCATGACATGCCTCATAGGATTAAGGGCAAATTTTAGACTTAAAAAAAAAAAAGAAAAGCCACAAACCAACCAAAATAAACTTGACAGCCAGTTCTTGCTCAGAAAACATTCAGTGAAAAAAAGCATAGGCAACTGAGGCATCACAAAAAGTGTGGGCAAACTGAAATATTAGTCTAGTCTGGCAACGGGGTTTTGCTAGTCTGAGACAGCCTCGCGGAAAAAGTTATTTGAAGCTTCAAAACGCCAAGGTTCAACAGTTAAAAGCGACCACAAAGTTCTCCATTACTATTTTCAGAAGCGGCTTCCCTAGGTCGTGGAAGGATGCGGGGGGCTGTCCAGATGAGGTGGCCTGTCCACCCTGCTTGCAAGCAATCTCCTTCACCCTCCGGGGCTTATTCCAAGCTCCCCTGCTCCAGGCAAATTGGTTACAGTCTCATTCACTGTCAAGCAAATCCAAGGGAAGATAAATCACCCTCTGTTAATCTTTTGCAGTCTACGTACAATACAAAAGAGCAGTAACTTGACACTTTAATCATGGTTCTGTTACAAGCTGCTGTTCCCCACCAAGCTGCTGTTCCCCACCAAGCTGCAAGCACCTCCTGCGCTTGGACCCATCATTGAGAGCCACCCCGCAGCTGTCAAGGGTGAAAAATACCGTCTCTGACTGTTTGCAAGCATCAAGATTAATACAGAAGTCAATGGAAGTTGCTGGTGCCTGCTGGGAGAGAGGAGGAAGCAAATGGTCCTGGAGCTCAGGTACCCAAGCATCCCCCACTAGAGGGTTCCAGCTTTTGCTGGAGATGCAGAAGTGCTGGCAGAGGGATCACCACGATGGCAATCAGGAGCTAAAGGCTGTCTTCTCCATGCATCCCAAGTACATACCCAAAACAAGCTCAGTGACGCCACATTAAAATAAAATCTGACCCTAGGAAAAGCCGTTTGTCGACAGGATGCCTTTCTACCTTCCACATCCAGGGCGTTAAGCAACTGCCTAAACTCTCTCCGGTGTTTTCAGCATCTCCGATTAGTCAAGTGTAGCCAAAGGATTTGCCCAGTAACATACACTGTCTTTCATGCGTAGGGATAGACAAAAGAGCGATTTTGGAAAACCATAACTAATCAACTAAGTCACAAGAGAATATATGCCTAATTATCTATCAGTCACCTACACTTTAAAGGAGCTACCTTTGCCTCCACCATCGCAGATATGTGCTTGGAAATCAAGGGATGGCAAGCAAGCTGCAGCACATTCATGGCTAAGCTTTATTTGAGAAGGAGGGAAAAGAAGTTTTGCATTATCTCTATTACTTAATGGCAAGCGGGGTCATGTTCCTGAAGAAGAAAAGTCCTGCCCAAAGCACTTCCATTAGCCAGCAAGGCAGATGTACAGGCTATATTGAGAAGTAAAATTGCGACAAATTCTTTAACTCATGCACATTTCTTTCTGAATTGCTCCATGGAACAAGTCGTTCCCTTTGGACCAGACTAAATATTCTTGGACAACTTTTCTCTAGGAGGTCCTGAGCCAACAGCTTCGTCTGAAGCCAGGGAAAACTGCAATTTCTCAACACCTTCAACTACCAGGCGAGGCTGTAGATATACACATATGCGTGGATCATATACACATCACACACACAGAGCTGCAGGAAGATATTTGAAACAGACTACCCTTTTGTATTTACTTTACAATCACCATGGGACACAACAAATTAACTGAGCTAATCAGCTAATAGAGAGCATTAACTCTTCCCAAATCTAGATGCTGTGGTTCCTGGATATGGGAATTGATACCAGACAGCCTTTAGTCGCTGGCTGCATTACTGATTATGTCCAATTATGGCAAAGAAAAAGGAGTCTGAAACGTTTGAGCTGGAGCAGAGAGAGAAGCATAATTTGTGCCTTATGTTAGGCAGATCCTCTTCACTATTATAGCATTATTCAATTATTCACAATCTATTTACCGTCAAGGAGACGATCTGGCCATGTGCTCTGTAATATTTACCATTTTGCCAAGCTGTCTGATGTTAACACGTTCTATTAATAGGGTACCAAGGGGTGACGCTGAGTGAAACTGTGCTGGAGTGGTTCAAATCATGTTCAGCTCACAGACAATTTGTCAAGGTGGGAGGTTGAGTTTCAAGCCTGGAATATAATTCAATTCAGTGTCCTGACAAGAGGCGGCATTAGTGCCTTCCGCGCACAGGGTAAGCGATACTCCAAAAACCTGCAACAGCCCAGCAACGCGATTATCCCACACATCCTCCACAAAGAATGCCTTCTGTGTTTTAGCACAACAAAACTGCTCTTTCTTTTTGCCAAGATAATTAACTGTGTGATCTTCTTATCGCTGTGTCTGGCATCCGTGGGTCTGACACATACGCAGAATTCAGCATAAAAGAGCAAACACTCCTTGCTTACAGGGGGAATTTGGGCAAAGGGTTGCTTTAAAGGAACAACTTGCATCACTTTCCACTACTACACTCACCTCCTTCCCCCAACCCTAAGTTAAAAAAAAAAAAAGGCAATCAACCTATACCAACTCACAAAAGACAGCTTCTCATTCAACAAGAGATTTGCAGCTACCAGAAAGCTGCAAAGTAGGCTGAGGCTGTCACTCCCCATGCTGAGGACAGTATCTGAGATGCCTCTAACTCCTCACCCGTCTCTAAGCATAAAATTCTTTCCCTCCCTCCCATCATATACATCTTTGATTTAGGCATCATCTTTATATTATATTAGGTTATCCCAGTACCTACCCATCTGGGAAAGGGTGGTAAAAGAAAGCCTGGAAGGGAAGAGGGGAAGGCAGTTTTATTTCCATCATGCAAATAATATAAGTTACAGGGAATTTTATCTTTTTTTTTTTTAAAATGATTCACACCTTAAAGTGATATAGCCATCAGAGCTGTAAACCTTATGGGTTATAATGTATGTCATAAAAGCAGAAACCATCAGGTCTAGCTAACACTAAGGAGAGTCAAGCATCCATCCTAAGGCATATCTAGTTCAGGGCTTACAGAGGCTCAGCAGGTCTAACAGAAACAAACTTAAATCCTCCTACCCCCAACAGATCAGGAAGCAAAATATTACAAGGACAGAGACACAAAGAGAGGGTCAGGGAGATGCAGGAAAGCGCTGATTTCTTGGCCACCCTTCTGGAGATGCAAGGATGGGGAATAGGTCCCCAGCTTGGTGCCCCGATGCCCATACCAGCTCTGGGCAACTGGGGAGACCATTTCCCAGAGCCACCACTCCCCCTCATGGTACAAGTTGGGGGTCTGCACCAACATGTGGCCCCCCACCACCTCCCAGGGTGACAGCAGGACACGGCTTGGGGATAGGTGCCAGGGGGAGCAGAGCAGCAAAGCAGAGACCATAAAGCATCTGGGGACAGAGGGGTAACAAGGGCAGAGGAAGCCCACATTCAGCAAGAGAGAACCAAAAAAAAAAAAAAAAAAAAAAAAAAGAGGCATGAAACCTTGCTTTTTTGTAGTGCTTCATATTTAAATCTAACACAGAGTCACCTTCACAAATGCAGAACATGGTTTTATAAGCATTCCCATAGTGTGGCACAAGGCTTATGCCAGAAGCAGGAGGGACCCTTCAAATGCCTCCACCAGAGGTTAGGAAAAGCTACATGCAAAAATTGCTCAGTATTTTTGAAATCCCCATCAAAGCTCCAACTCCTAGGAGCCACAATATTTACTGGGCATTAAGCCACATGGTGAGGATCGGTCCACCCAAACGTTGACATCCATCTGTCCACTGTTTCCTTCGAGCAAGCATGCCAAACACAGCAACGAGCCTTTCACTCTCCGGCACTAGATGCTACCAGAACATAAGCTACAATAACTTTTCTATTTCTTCATTTTAAACTCGAGCAGAGAGCAGGACAGATCAGGGATCCACGGGCCACCTATCCAGGGACTTGCAAGAACGGAGGCACAAAGAGGCAGGCTGCCACCACTCCTGCTTTCAGCCCAGCAGCTTTTGCTTCTCAAGGTACAAAGAAATCTCTGCCTCGCCCCAAAACAAAGGCAGGCACAGCAGAGCTCCCAGCCCACGCAGGATCCCAAGGGCACAGAGTCAAGAACCCACACCCAGGGGCTCCCCATGGAGATAGGTTCTCCCCAAGATTTCAGAAGCTTCCAGTTCATCTGCAGCACAGCAACCACATCCAGCCCACCCCTTCTCAGCCACCACATCACAGCCTCCCAAGCCAGGTTTTAACCTGCAATAGCCAACAAACTAGCCCATACCATAGCCAAACTGCTACCAGATCACTCTACATTCACCTCACACTGGAAAGCCCCAGTTAGGACAATATCAGAGGTTATTTTACCTTTTTCCAGCCAGCAGAGAGCAGCCCTTGGGAAGTCATGGTGTGCTTGGGTATCAGTGAGAGCCAGGCACACTTGGCCCACGTTGCTTTAAGTACACACAGCTGTGACGGGGGAACCTCCATTTACACCCATGCAAAGAAGCTGCCTTCAGATTGCATAGTATTTTTAACAGGTGCTGAGGACTAGGCATGACAAAAGGTCATAAAAAATGGGTCCATTACCCCAGGGGTGCTTTCTCCCTCTCTTCATAACTGTTTTTAATTGATTCTGCAGGATAGAGAGCCAGAGTCACCTATTAATCCCAATATAAGTTTTTCCTTAAGTAAAAGTTTGGACTGGATTTACTTTTATCCAGATCTGTCCCCTGTGTAATTCTGTGGAAGACAATCAAGTTACAGTATGGGAAAATACAGACTTTTATATCTAAATTCAAGCTCTCCTCCTTATTCACTGCAGATGGGCGCAGGTGTAGGTAGTGGCTACTGATACCATTTAAAAGCTCAGCTACACGGTTTCCCCTAAAGACATGTGGATGCTAAAAGGAAAAAAGTTGAAACTGCACGGGTCAAATGTTAAACTCACAACAACAGAAGCAGAGGTTCCTGTGACAGCAGGGCAAATCGGTCGCTTGGGTCTCCAGCGTTGCTCCCTGATGACCACAGGGTCCATAACGAGGGACCGCTGAGCACTTCATGCACCAAGGAACAGCCACCCAGGTGACTGGGAGATGTGTTTTTGGTCCCTGGGTATATGATATACTTCTCTCTCCCATGTCAGTACATGAAACTACTCCTACTGTATCAGATGATCATTTCCTAAGCATTTTCTGGAAGGAGGTAAAACCCCTTAACCGCCTTGGAATAAATCTGCAAGTCATTAGGCATCTCGAGGGGATGTGGGGCTCCAGCTGTGCCAGGCTGGGAGGCAGCGCTCCTTCCAGGCTTGGAATAGCAAGAAAGGGGACAAGCATCTTTCTACTTAAGCCTCGAAAAACCCCAAGATACAAGCACAATACAATTTGATCATCTTTCATTTCTGTTTTTGTTTGGCTGCAGCCCAGTTAGTTTTGATTTGATTTGTTGGGCTTTTTCCACTCTCATCAGTTAACAGGAATTAAACCGAAGACAAGGCCCCATGCGTTTGATCAACCCACCCACGCGGATTTGTAAACATCCAGTGAATCTACACATGGTATCACTCAGTTAATAAATAGAAGCTCATGCTCTCACCATCCTCATCACTGTGCAGTGTCTTGGAAGGTGGTGTAGTGCACCAGCTCCTCGCGGGGCAGAAACAAGGTGATGTTTTTTGCTGAGAAACTGGAATTAAGGTAGAACTGGTGTTCAAGACAGCAGAGATCCAGAAGAAGGATTTCACGCCGCCTCCAGAGGTGCATCTGCAACGTGAGCATGCTACGGGCGATGCAGCAGTGTTTCTGGTGGGCTTCCACCCGCCTCTGCATTTCAGAGGCCACTTAACACCCCAGAGCCATCACGTCGTCAAGGAGTCATGTCCTCTTTGTCAGCAAAATCCTGTAAAGCAAAGGAGCTCAAGGCTATATGGGAAATGTTTTGCCTCTGGATAGGTTTCCTACTCCTTGTAGCTCATGACATTGCTCGTATAGATGAAAAGGGTTGGGGCACGAGGTCGAAGTTTGCACAGAGGACACAAACCTCTGTGTGCCCTTCTGTCCAGCTAGAGGGTTTAACAACACCAATCGGCTGTATGCTGTAGCCAGGAGAGAACAACATTCCCAGCTTTCTGGCTGTGCCTCCCTATGATGCCCAGCTAAAAGCCCTGACCACTTTTGTTGTGTTTGTTAGCTGATCTGTTATTTTTTTT
Source organism: Falco naumanni (assembly GCF_017639655.2). Taxonomy (NCBI): domain Eukaryota; kingdom Metazoa; phylum Chordata; class Aves; order Falconiformes; family Falconidae; genus Falco; species Falco naumanni. Next base: position 117,690,916 of record NC_054055.1, read on the forward strand.
ATTATTCTATATGTGTATATATATATTTAATATATATATATAAATAAATAAATACTTTAAAAAAAAATATTGGTCCTCCCCTGGCTTCACCTGCACTGCTCAGTACCTCGAGCCCTGGGACTGCTCAGTGATGCCAGCTGCACATTGCCTTGCCCTGGGGTTCGATGGCAAAATCATTATTTTATATATGTGGTTACTTTTTTGTTGTTCTTGTTGTTCAGGGTGTGGGAGGGAAGGGGAGGGCTGTGCTGAAGTCTGTCAGGAGGGTGATTTCATACCATGAAGTGAAGGGTACAGGTGACATGCAGATGTGCGGGAGTGCTCAGCTGGCTTTGATACCTGCAGAAGGCTCTGGGGCATCAGCAGGTGGATTTGGTGAGACCTCATCCTGCCAAAGACCCTAAGATTAGCTCTTTAGAAACGTGCTCAAAACCTGTTCTGTATGAATGAGCTGATCTGCTCCAAAAATGAGTCCCTGAGTCAAGAAGAAAATGGTGGAACTCACTATCAATCTAGTACACATCTACTCATCTTCTTTGATTTCCCAGCACCCAAAATGCAGAGCATAAATATTCACATGGGTACAAGTGAGGATTAAACCGTGTGTTGTACTAGATAGACCTAAGAGAGCTTTTGTCCTCTGTGTATTCCCGTCCCACCACCTTGCAGGCGCATGGGTTTCAGCAGGACTGCTTGCAATGCCCTTGAGAAAACACCTCCTCAATAGAAAATACACATTTGTGGAAATCCCAATATTTTTGAAAATTCTAAAATTGTTTTTCCCCAAAGCAAACAGTAAGTATCTAGTAAGTTTACAGATGTCCCCACCTCAGTTTCTCTGCTATGAGGACTGCCTCAGAGTGGAAAGCCAGGGATTTGAGGGAGCACAGGAAACCATATAAACTCCAGCTACACATCTGGCTGGAGCCTGGGCTCCTGCAGATTTCCAGTTTCTTGGCAGGTGGGCATGGATATCCGCACTCTCTTCCTTTGGGCATCTGGGAGCCCTGCACGGCGGCAGGCATCCTAGCAGGGTTTTTCAAGTCTCCAGCAGGGCTGGAAATCCCAGGTTTTCTGGCTTCCTTAGAGCTTTAGGGTCCAGGGACCAGAAACCCCCTGAGGCCTTGAGGATCAGGATTGTCCAAAAAATCCTCCAAAGGTAGTGCTGTGGAATCCACAACCAGATGTGCACTTTTCTTTAAAAAAAACAACAAACAAACAAAAAAAATAGAGGTTGGGTGCTGCCCAGCTCTTTGGCTTTGGCAGCAGCTTTGGTGGAGTGACGCACCCTCCAGATGCACGGCCCTGTGGCGCTTGGCTCTACCCAAACAACTGCTCTCTGCCCATGGCCATGAGACACGTGGCCTCCTTCCAACGTAACAACCACTTCAGCTTAGCCAGGTGGCAACCTTTGGGCTTCAGAGATGCTTTCGCCCCTAATTTTCATGTTTTGAAATGCTGCTTTAACATAAGCTATCTAAAACGGTGGTTAACGATCATACACTAAAAAAATTAATATGTATCTGAAGGGTGAGTGATGTATATTGATGGCACTTAATGCATCAGATTTTCTCCTCTGCTAACTGCTACCGAGAGTATCACATACTTTGTAAGGCTGTATCCACTGAAGAGGTCCTGCTGCTAACTGTGGGGAAAAAAAAAAACAACACAACACATGGTGTGTTTTTAACTCCCTAGGTTGCTGTTATGATGTCTAAATTATCATTAAAATCTGCTCTGAGTTCCCAGATGCAGGCACAGGCATTTCCTTCAAAACAGGGCAACAGATTGACTCAAACAGCTTCTGTTTTACTTTTTTTTGGGGGGGAGGTTTTTTTAACTAACCATTTTTTTCTCTCTGAAAATGTCAGAAGTTCACAGAAATTGGTAATATGTCCAGTGCAGGTTGGAGGAGTTAGTCCTGCAAACAGATGTGGATGAATCCAAACTAGGGGGCTGAGCTGAATTCTAGGGGAACACAGCAAGGTTCAGAGCTCAGCATTGCAGCACTATCATGAGATTACCACGGCTGTTGTAACTACCTGATTTTAAAGGATGATGTATTTCAGCCCAGCGAGGGGCTAAGAGTAGATACAAACTGACTACTCCTCCAAAGAGAGGCCATCAATTACCTGCCATGGCCCTTCCAAGGAGTTAACACCAAAGTATATAGTTTTATATAACTTATATAGTTTCATTCAACAGTATACTCCCAATAATATCAAGCAGGAACTACCCTGAGCCATACTAATATGCATCTTTGCACAGGATCAAAATATATACCAAAAAAGCAAAATATACCAAAACGTACCAAAATAGCAAAAGCGTAGAGAAGCTGGTGGTGCAGCAGCCCTGGAAGCCCACCACCGTGCTCCTGGCCCCAGACCCTCCAGACACATGGGATCTGAAAAGTGCTGGTAGCATAGAACCCATCACTGCCTCTTTTAAAAAATGTTGGGGTTTTGCTGCCACTGCTGTGAATCATTGTCTTATATTAAAAATAAGCTATATTACGGCTACATGGAGCCAGTGACGTGAAGCTTTCATTGCTATCATCATCTCCTTTAGCTAATTCAAGAAGAAAGGTAACAGTGAGTGGAGAGGTGAAAAGTCTTTTTGAAGCCACAGGGCTCTTCCTTCAAGCTTTTGGCCATCATTGATAAACGCTGTAGTGACACAGGTCCTCGGAAGGCTACCTTAATGATCTTGAACAGGATGTTCTTTGAACACAAATTCAGCAAAAAGCACTGCACTCAGCCAACAGTATAAAAAGCGTTTTGCCGGTACCTGAAGAAATGTGTGCAAAATTATTAGAGCTGAAAAGAATTGGGGCTTTTTTTCTTATGGAGCCAAAACTTGCCAATGAAATCAGGTTGGCTGATTGATTTTAGTTTTTATTAAGTCGTCCAGGTATGCTACAGCCACAGCCTTCATGTTAAAAATCTACTGCATTTTCATTTATTAAACATTAAAAAAAAAAATAATCATACAAGCAGATGCCATACTCTTAAATTTCTTGAAGCCACCACTGACTTGTAATAAAATCCCCCCGTGCACTACAAAACAGGGCTGTCAAGTCATAACAGCTCTATCACAGCTTCTGCTTCAGTCTCTGCTAGCCTTTGTGCAGGCTGCCAAAATTTTCACCTACCCAAGGGAAGTTATATTCAACAGCAGAGAAGAGGAAATTGGGCTCAGATGAGCTGCTCTCTCGCTGAGCAGATCGCACAGGTTGTTCTCTCATTACCAAAACGGCGAGGGTGGAGGGCTGAGGGAAAGGGGAGAGCCACGGGCTGCTGAGCAGCAGAACGATGAGCAGTTTTGGGTTCCCCCCCAGGTTTGTGACTCTCACAGTATGTTGTAGCAGTAGCCCGGCAGCACAGGGACCGCGCTGGGTGGCAGTCAGCCCTGGTTCAGGCACCAGCGATATCCCTGCCCGCCTGAGGCACTTCCAGCAAGTCTTGTCATCTGGCTGTGCCCGGTAGGCGAGGGAAATGGGAGCAGGGATATCTGCCTCATAGTCTGAAGGCTTCTTAAGAGCAGGAGTGGGAAGAGCTGTGTGACCGTGGGTCAGCTGTGCAGTCTGAAGCCAAAAAGGTCGAGAGGGTTTCTGCCTCGGGCTGTGCCTCAGCTATGCCAAACCATTTCTATGAGATCCTGCTCCATCACTTTCTTAAAATACCCTGCAGCGCCGAAGGTTTCATACCACTCCTGCTGCTGATTTTGCAGCATAGCTGGTGTCCAAGTGAAAACTTCTAAGTTATTCAACTGCTACACCCATCATTACATTTGTTTTTCTATGTGCTGTGGTTTAATCATTGCCACCCTCTGTATAAAGCTGACTCAAGGCACGGCAACTTTTGGGTTGAACAGAAGGAAGAAAATTTCCACCTGTTAAGTTACAAAGTAGGCCTGAGATCTTCCAAAACGCAATAAAACCAACAAGAACCAAAGCAAAGGAGGTGTTTCACAAGGTCCGTGCTGCCACCTTGCCCCTCTGTTGCCAAGGCATGACAACCAATACATGCAGAGAACAAAAATTAATGAGATTCAAACGATAAGCATTTTCCTTAATCAAGGATTTCTAAATCACCGTTCACTCCTTTGCCTTGCCAAAGCTGCTCGTGCCCCATCAAGGACTGGGAGCTGCTGCATCAGGTGCTGGTAACCCCCAGGGAAGCTTGGTGCTGAGCTCCCAAGTTTGCAGCCAGAATGAAGCCCCTTCCCTCACCACAATCCCCTGTAACTGCTGCTTGGGGCCCTTTTGCAGCTGGGAAGCAGGCCTGGAAATCCCAGCCCCGGCAGAGAAATCGTGGCCTTCAGGGAGATGCGTGGGGGCTGGGGCACTATGGATGTGTGTGACATCACGGACGGGGGGGCTGGCACTCACCACCAGCTAACAGGGCACCTTGCCTTCGGCTGAGCCCACCTCTTTGCACACATTGGCCTGTCTGACCCAGGAAGATTAAAACAAAGGAACAAACCGCTCAAAATTTAACAGTACTATTTTTTTCTTTTTCTTTTTCTTTCTTTCTTTTTTTTTTTTTTTACTTCTGAGGGTTGGATAAAGTGTGCGTGGTCTAAAAAGAAAAATATGTGCACATTAAGCTTATAATGGTAGCAATAAGTCTCAGGGGTGTTTCTCCAAGTCACGGCTGGACTTTTACAATATGCAGAACCCCCTTTTAAGACATCTTATTCTACTTTCTCACAAATGCAAAGTGCTAGGCAATTATTGCAAGGTTGGAAATACCGCAACCCTTAAATGACACGAGTTGATACATTTTTCTTGCAAGAATCTTACACTTTTGTACTCTGCAAAGAGATTTATAATGGACCATTCCCAATCCACATGCAAGACCCTGCAGAGCATCTCTGGAGAGAGCGGTAACTTTAGCCCTGTGTCCATACTCAGCTAAGGCTAAATGAAGGAAACAGGAATGCTTCCCCCGAGTCCTCTGCTTCTGCCTCTGATTTTACTGAGCTTGGTATTTCAGGTAGTCAACCAGACCTTTTTTCTTCTCACCCTCCCACTGGAAAATTAATCAGCCCTTCACAAACTGTAGGTGAAACTTCTGACAACTCTCCTGCGCTTTTTCAGATTCTTTCATTCTGGAAGATGTAATTTTTCTCAGCGTCGTAGTGGCAATTGCTCCCTCAAGATACAGGGCTAATATTTAGCCTAAAACATCAAATGCATTTTGGGTGTCTGGTGATTCAAGCCCACGTCATTTAAATTGGTTAAATATCTAAAAAATTATAATTTCAGTATCACGGTAACTCAGACCATTTGCAGCCAGCCAGCCCTATCGTAGCCGCCTCAGTGTGTTTTGCAGTGTGACAAGAACTGCTGCTTGGAGAAAGAAGTCATATCTGTTGATAAAATGATAGAATAGCAGTAATCGGGTTTGGAAGTTTCCTTTCCAGCAAGCTGCAAAGACATTTTTTGACCATGGATTCACTGGGCTCTGTGCCTGTTGAGGCAGGATACTGTAGGGATACTGAGGACGCTGACTACGAAAGTGTCTGATATGGATTTCAGGTTGTTACAGTAAGTCCAGGACGAGGAGGAGAAAATTTCCCAAGTGGATTGTTTCACTAGTTTCTCACAAGGTGGAAAACTTTTGTTCTGTTTTTTTAATTTTTTTTTTTTTTTTTTTTTGAAACAACATCCCTTCTTGTGGAGCAGTATCTACTACAACCCACAAGACCTCTCTTTTGAGAGTAACAAAATATTTAAACCGTAATTTCAGCACTCCCCTAGCAAGCACTTGGCAACTCAAGACTATAGCCAAGATCATTATACGGTCTCATTAGGAGGCTGTAGAACAGCTAGTGATTGCATATAATAAACATAAAGATTTGGGCCAAGGAAGCAATCCTGGCAGAGAGGTTCCTCTGAAAAGGCACCTAACAGATACCAGTGAAAACTGGTGTGCTGTTGAAACAGGTAGACTGGGGGAAAAGGGTGGTGGTTTGTTTTTTTTGGTGGTCTTGCCATAGTTAAAAGCAGATGAGATACATCCCATCAGACACGTTTCACAGCTTTGCCCCAAAAAAAGCACTCTCACCTCAGACTGAGAGTGCTTAAAAAGTAAACAGCAGGAGGTACTGTGCCAGCCGAAGAGACTAAGCTAAAGAGCTACTTGATTTCATAGTGTTTCTGTACTCTACATCCAAACCCACAGCTGAGATCACAGACCCTGGTCTATGCAGTTAAACCTACATCACCATCCAGCGATGGGCAACCATCCGCTTGAGCACTAGCAGCATGGAGGACCTGGTTAGCATGTGGGTGCTCATAAATACCTTTTTTTTCCAGTCCAAACGCGTAGCTTAGCCAGCTATGGTACTCATTCGGCAAAGCCTATATTGAATAGAAACCGCAGGAGGAGGGAGAAGGAAGACTTTCTAGTTTGGGATGTGAAGACTATCAAAGGTCTCGAGTTTTCCAGCCCTGTGTATTCCTCCTGCCTGGGGATGGGGCCGCTTACCTGCCCCGCTGGCAGCATAAGCATCTATAAACATCTATAAAGCTGTTATAATGGTTGGCTGCTGCCACGGACAGAGGTTTACCTCAATGTGACCTCACTGTTTGGTTTTATATTATTTTATTTTTGTTTGAAGGAATCTAATTATCTCTCTGACTTAGTTACAGTTCTTTATATAGTCCATTTTTCGGTGTCTTTGATATGCTTTTTATTTTCAAAAAAATAAAACTGTGGAACCTGGTATGAAGGGGATAGTTTATATATGAGGAAGAGATAAAAAGAATCTTACTGTGGGTCGACACCTCCTCTCCCCAAAACCCCACATGCACAATGACAGAATGAAATTTGGGAACAGAGAGAAAGAAAAACGAATCAAGTAATGACAGAAATTTTTAAAACCGACCAAAAAAACCCCAGGAAAATATCTATACCTAAACCTCAGAAAGAGATTTTATTTGTCCGTATTGTTTCCTATTTCCTTTTGACTTCCCTGGCAGGTAGCCCAGCGCCCCATCAGTTGGAGGAAAGGAAGTTACAGTATCCCATTGTTGCAGGGATTGAATTTTATTGCTTTGCTATTACAATTAGGCAAGTATTAACTCAGCTAATGAGGCATAACTTTTTTTTTTTTTAAGTATATACAACTGGGAATTGTGGATTAGTCCTCCACTAAAGCCCCCCCCCCCCCCCCCCCCCCCCCAAAACAAACCAAACCAAACCAAACCCAAACTTTATGAAAGTGAAGGAAAGAGATTCAAAATAGTGAAATCATAAAAGGTGATGCAACTTTAAAGGGCCACACTAAAAGCAGGGAATCATTATGGCTGATTAGCTGACAACTAGTCTGAGGAAAAGCTGCATGGTTTAGCAGTTACCAAACCTGCTAGCAAACGTCGAGCTAGCTGTGCAAAAAGCACCCAGATACTGCAGAAAAGGTGGGGAGAACACCCAGGACCCTGACTTTGCCTGTTTGTGTGTGGGATGCATGTTCACGGTGCAAATTACGAGCTAGAGAGGCACTACCGCTTCAGCAACCTGGATTTTTGGTGGATTTTGTTAAGGGTTGGTTGGTTGGTTGGTTGGGGTTTTTTTTGGTTTTTTTGTTTTGTTTTGTTTTGTTTTGTGTGTGGTTGGGTTTTTTTTTATTTTTTTCCTTTTGGTTTTCTTTTAAGCATCATCTGTTTCTATTAAAATGATATCATTCTCTAGCTAAAATTATTATTCTACCACTCTAAATCCTAAGTGGAAGGAAATGGCTACAGTGAACGTGATTTATAAGGAAAAAAATCACAGGCAAATCTGAACGTCTGGTGGGACCCCACATAGTCAAACGTCTGTGGCGAGAGATCAGAAGTGGAGAGTGCAGCAAGAGGAGCAGTTGACAGTGCAACTATGGAAGAAATACTGCTCTGACCCCAAATATTGCTGTAGTCACCTCCCATTCTGAATTTGGGGTTCTCCAGGAGGTTGGGCCACCAGCCCCCATGGATGGGGACCCACTCTCACCAGCACAGGAGGGCAGCTCATGGCGATGCTCGGTGGGCGCAGCAGCGGCTGGCAGGTACCAGGGGAGCCTGCAGGAGCGAGGGGGGGCTGTGACACACCAAACTTTTGTAGTTTGAGCCTAATTTGGGGGCCTGTTGAACTGCATGAGGAAAGATGGGAGCTCTCAGAGCAATGAAAGGGAAAAGAGTGAACAACCCTGCGAGAATAAATCGTTTTAAGCAATTTGACTATACCCAAGGACTGGTTTCTGCTGGGTGGGGAGAGGGATGGCAGGAAAATCAGCCTCAGGGATGCTTATTGGAATCCCCTGGTCAGACTCTAGCACAAAGCTACCAGAGCTCCATTTTGGTTTTCATTCCCACAAATAGTCGTTAGCATATGTATGTTTTTTCTGGCTCCAGTTCAGTTCAGCTCTTTAAGACTAAATGTTACACCCTGTGCTCACACGAACTCAGCGAGACTAAACGCGTGGGTTTTGGGTTTTGTCCTCGTGGGCCTTGTGCCAGGAGGAGAGATCCCGGCCCGTGGGGAGGGCTGGGGTGGGACCTGTGCCCTCTTCTGGGGCAAGGAGCAGAGCCCCCCCCAAGGCAGGCATTGCCTCGGTGAGACACGGAAGGGGAGCGCCGTCGTGGCACGCATGCTTTGCCCATGGCGAAGCAGCCTCACTGTACAGCTACAGCACAGTTTCCTCTAGGAAGGATCTATAATATTTGTTATATATATATTATATCTATATATTATCTCTACGGATGTCTGAGACCTCACGTCTGATGTTTGATGCTCAGATGCGTTTTACTGTTGCTGCTACATGTCATGGCTTAGCGATGATTCGGTTCAGACACAAGCTCAGCATCTGCTTCCCTAAATCCCCACATATTAAGAACATAAAGCTCTGGTTATTTCACACTCTCTTGCAAACATAAACTTTCGAGAGGTCTGGAAACTAAACTCAGTATTAATTACAAATCCACGGTGAGTACATTCAAGTGGCTCGCTTTACTGAAGAGATTTAAAAATTGAGCTTTCTAATAATATTAGGATAAACTGGATAGAAAAGGAGCATAGATAAAGGATATTTCCCCCTTTATGTAGATAGCAGCAGGGAGAATTAAAAGATTTCTAACAATCCCAGACAGTGGACCTCGACTACCTTTGTAGGATGCTTGACCTTATCATCAACTTCAAAGTCACACAGCAGTGCTGAACCTCAGTTGTTCAATCTAATTAAAAACAAATAATGAAATTTGCTAACCAGACAGATATTACTCCATGCTTCTTTAACACTGACTTTTAGTAGCTGCTTGCTCGCAAAAGTTCAAGACATAAGCTGAAAACCTGGACATGCAGTAAAAACATTTGTCCATGTGTATTTTATTTTTATTTTACAATTAGGGATCCCAGGAGTCAGAACAAGTGATTGATGCACTCAGGTTTGCAGAGTTTGTGAGATTTACCACAGCCACGTAAGAGACTAGCCCAAGGGTAGCCACTGGCTATTCTCTTGGAGAAGTCATGGAGTCCAGGCAACTAGGAAAGAGCAAAGATCATCCTGAGCTTTCCAACGGGGAAAAAAGCAGAGCCAGGCAATTACGGACTAGGTATGCTAATCTCAAATACCCAGAAAGATATTTTTTTTTATATATATGTGTGTGTGTGTATATATCACACAATACATTTCTAAGCAGCTGGAGGATTACAAGGTCTTTAGAAACCAACTAAGATTCGTCAAGAATAAACAAATCATGTCAAACTCGTCTAATTTATTTCAGTGACAGGATAATCTAAAAAGTAGTAGATGTGATTTATCTTGTCTTTAGTAAGACTTCTGGTGCTGTCCCACCTGACATTCTGATGAGCTAACTGGGGAAATATGGGTTATTATGGAATCACTGTAATGTGAAAGCAGAGCAAGGCGAACAAATCTTGTGTGCCTAGTGCTCTTCATTTATCAGAGGTTCTCCGGCCATCTGAAAAGCATAACAAGGAAGCTGAGAGAAGCCTGTCCTTCATTTTTCATGCTGTTCACCGTTTGCATTAGTAACCGGGATGCTGAGCATGTGCACATTTATATGTCTGAATGAATCAAGGCTGGCAGAAATATTTCCAGGAGAAACATTTTTAAATTAGGAAAGTAAAATTCAGTAAGAAAGACACAGATTTGGACTGAGGACTGAAAAAGGAAATGAGTTCACACATAGAAACAGGAAATAACTGACCAGGCTGTGTATGTGTCCAAGTGATAGTTTGGAAAGGATCTCTGGAGTTATAGTGGCTCAGAAAATGAAGGGAAGTCAATAATATGGATATTTGTCTGAATTAACAGGAGCAGCATGTCTGAGACAGCAGAACTACCTGTCTGCTTCCACTTGGCACTGCTAAGGCTTTTACCGGTATAGATATCTGGGTCTGGGTATCGTCCTTAAGAAGGAATGCAAGGTAGGAAAAAGTCACTTGGACATTACTACAAGAAAAAAGAAAAAATCCAAACAAACCAAACAAACCCCCAAACATATCCGAATTTGTGGAACTGATTATCCTCAATTTATCCCTCCAGATTTGAGCTGAGACATGGTGGTGGCCTGCAAGGCATTTGCTTGCTCTGCTGCTCTTCAGGTGAATGCATCCTACTGCCGTCCCAAAACTGGCTGTGAGTATTAATACCTTTTTACAATAGATGTAAGTTATAAAAGCATTAATATCCACTGTGCCCTTCGGGATATAAAGCCAATACAAGGTACCAATAAGGCTAAAGGGACAGGTAGGAGTCAGTGTACCAGAACTGCCGAAGTGAAACCGATTGCCAGTGTAGTTTGCATACTGCATAGATCAGACCAGCATAGCTGCTTCCCTGTCCTTCCAGTTACAGCACCGAAACCCACTCATCAGAAGTTAGAACGGCACCATACATCCCCACTGCAGCACAGCGGGATGTTACAAAGAACAAGTGGATTTCAGTCCAGCTGTTGGCATTTAATGTTAAGTCCTGTTCTGGGTAGCTCTTTCTGGCGATTCCCCTTTTTATGGACGATACCAAGACAAAAAAATTAAATAATAATAATTAAAAAAAGTATGCTACAACCACGTCCATAAAATTTATCAACCTGCAGACTCCAGGACAGGTATATCATTCATTGTTTTGTACCAGTAAGCACAGTAATATACAAAAGCATGCAAAATTCTTTTTGGTACAGACAGATCCTGTAACTTCACTCCTCAAGTAGCTGGCGAACATTCAAACCTCTCCTGTTTTTCTAGGCAGGTAATTCCTGAGATGCAAAGTTGTGTTGTATATTGGTATTTTCAGAGACACTGCATTTCAGCGAAGCATACAGAAACAACTCGGTAGGGACATAACAAAACAGGAGCGAAATATTATCTAACAGAGATACTCAGAGGCAAGAAATAATCATGGGGTTAAATTACAGTAAGCGGTGGGCTTTTTTATTTTGTTGAAAAGTACATCTTTTACTGGATTCAACATAGTAATAAGATGAAAAGAGGTCCACTGGCAAGGGAGGAAAAAAAGCAAAAGTTTGGAAATACTTGACACAACTAAATAAATGACAGCTTTTTCGATGTCCCATAGGCAGGCCGTAGGAGACGATGTTTTCCTGTATCCACAGAGAAAGTAAAAGTCTTTGACTGGTGTCAGTCAGTTTAGCACAAACGTTGGTCTGCCTAAAACCTGTAGTACTTGTTTCTTTGAATAGATAATATAGGTAATATCTAGCTTTCACTCCGAACCCATGCTTTAACACTCAGAATTTATCCATATTTAATTACAATTTTATCACACTTCTCTAATCAAATAAATTTACTTTGTCCTCCAAGCAATCACCTCAGTATTCCAGTATGTAAAAAATACTTTCATTATGTTTATTATAAAAATATAAATGTTTCCACTACAAATCATTTTACATTAGTAAGAGGCCATCTACAATTGCACAATATATAATCTAAATGAGTAAGTAATGCTTTGAAATACAAGTTAAAGTAAATACATATTGCCAATCAAATCACATCTATACATTGCTTATTGAATGCTAAGTAACAGCACAAAACTAGATACGTTAACAGAAATAAATAAAATGGAAACTATATTTAAAGATACAAACCCAATAATACGGCATGTCATTTGATGAGTAGTTGCATTTTGCTGGATGTCAATAACCGATGCAAGTCCTGTACAGGAAGATGGCCACACGAATTCTAGTATCTCTACTCCACAATGAAGAATTGTACACTGCTATGTATACATATGTACACGGGGACAGGGAGTATAGGATGCTTGCAACAGAGGCCACTTACAGTACAAATCAACTTTTGACAGCGAGAGAAAACTAAACGTATTTTTAAATTCCTATATTCCTAATAGCAAAGAAAAGCAAAATCAATAGCAAAGAAAAGCAAAATCGAGTTTCTTTTTTTTTTTCTTTTTTTTTTTTTTTTTCCCCAAGCATCAGTGAGATTTAATCTGTTAGGCCGAGCATGCTCAAACAGTGGGCAAGGAACATGACAGGATACTAAGAGAAAATTGAGGGTGGTTGGTGCAAAGTTTTCAGTCGTCATCTAAAACTCTACGAACTGGTTCTGTGTTTTCAGAAGCATTTCACCAATGTCTTCCCCCCACCCCAGCCCCTCGCCCCTACGCTCCAGCAGCAGGATGAAGCTGAAGAGAAATGTCACGAGGAATATGTTATAAAAAGCCGTCCCCACACAGCTAATGTCTGCAGATGGATTTTGGTGACTTACGTTCACTAACAACGTCTGATTTAGAGCAATCTCAAACTGAAGAAAAGATTCCGAACGAACCAAGAGCAACGGAAAACACAGCTTTTCTATTCAGCATGCTGCTTTTCACGAGAGATTGTGGCAGATAAAGAGAAGTGTTCTTTACATCTTAAGTGCTTTGTTCTCGCTTTGTTCTCATTTTCTTCCATTTTTACTTTTTTATTTCAACTTACTTTAAAACGCATTCATTTTTCTTTCAGAAAATATTACTAATTACTACCCTGTGAGTGTGTTTCAAATCCAGTCCTTTACAGCATGCTCACTGCCAGCACTCATGAAAGACTCTAATTCTGCTTCTATTTAGCAATGCGTGATAAATATAATTCCTGGACCCATAAAGAACAATTTAAAAGCCGATTCAGCCACACAAATCTTAGGACCTGATTCTTCCCTTACGTGCCCTACGCTACAAGGAGCTTCATAAATCCAAATACAAGAAAGAAAGCACAAGTAGTTCTACCTGCTTTTGCACACCCAGGGAAAGGCAGGGTGCCATAAAGTCACCTGCCTCCCGCGCAGTCTGGGACTTTGAGGGATTCCCTTTTATCCATCGGAATCAGGGTTCGATGCCAGCATGGCAGGTTGGGAGTCAGAGTGGTTTCCACTAGCACCCAAAGCCTGATGTCTGCGTGCCTGGCATCACCTCTAGAGCCTTCAGAAGCTCACCGGTACACAGCGCAAGCAAACCACTTGTTTTCAGAGCAAGTTGTGTCTGCTCAGAACCGGGGCTGACGTGCTCCAGAGCAACGGCTTAAGAGTTGGTTATTGGAAAGATGCTGAAGATGAGGGGGCTCCCAAATTCTACCTTCCAGGCTCCTGTTTCCCCTGGGAAATGTGACCACTCTCCTAAAGATCAGCTCCTCTCTGCTTTCTTTCAAGGAACAGGTGCCATAAGGAACCTGTGCCAAAAGCTCGAGTCCCCTGCAGGAGGTCACCACCTGGACAGAGCTCTTCTATCTCAGACTTAGGTAAAATTACATACTAAAGCCCCATTTCACAGCTTAAAAAATCATCCTTTTAAACTACTTATCCTTGGCTGCAAGTGACCATATCTCAGCGCAAGGACCCGCAGCTGCCCACAGGGTCCTGCACCTCCCAGCTCCCACCAGTGGGAGCAGAGCTGGCCAGACCGCAGCCAGGCATGGACCGCTCCCCAGTGAACCCAAAGAGCATCCTCAGTCAATGCAGGATGCAACCCTGACTCTTTTTTTTTTTTTTTTTTAAATGTTTGCTAGGCAAATCTCCCACCTGAACGCCACCTGAGACCAGTGATCCTGATTTTGACAGCAAAGCAGGCCTTCGGGAAGTACATGAGACTGATGTGCTGGCCCAGGGCAGATACTGGTCTAGATACCCACGCACCTCTGCCAAAACTCAGGGCCAGCTTAAAATACCACTCACAGCAAATGGAAGGAATCTCAACGAGTCCAGATGCTTTTTGTAGTGTCAGAGCTGGGAAAAAGACCATCTTTCTTTCCTTCTGTATTTCTTACACGATGTTATGAGTATAAAATCGTCTAGTAATTGACCCTCAGACAATTTCTCAGGTTGAACCAATGAAGTTTTGATAATATTTGGCACTTGGCAATAATACAGCCAGGTTAAGGTATTTAAGCATAAATATAAACAATAATGGGAAAAAAAAAAGAAATAAATAAGTCTTCTAAAAATAAGACTTGTTTCTACTTAAATGAAGACAATTAGGGAAGCTAACATAATGGCAAAAATCTTTTGTCAGCTAACTCAAAGTCACTACAAACTTAATTTCTGTGTTCCTTTCTGAAGCTGAAATAGCATGTTACAACGACATTATAGTAAATATGGTCAGACAGGTTGTGAGGTATAGTCCTCTATTTCCCTTGCTTTTAAAGAAATAAAATACCTGTTACAGATCTCTTCTGTATAAAAATACTGCAAGTCTTTCTTTCTTCTTGTTTGCTGTATAGATCAAATACACAGCTTTTATGTCCATGGGTTTTCTGTGTTATTCAGTCACTTAATATTCAAATGGCTCTAGGTTTTAGTATCACTGGTTTTTACTTGGAAGGATTTTTTACCTTTTTTTTTTTTCTCCTTTGAAATTTACTATCTGCGTTAACAGTCAGTCAAGAGCACCCACCCTTTAGGATTAACAGATAGAAAACAAGTTCGCTCCTATTTTTAAGGCATTTATACTCAATATTTGAGTGTCTTAGTGGGTTCAAAATTTCAACCACTATGTTTCCCAACTGTTGCAAAGAGCTCCTTTAAATTCTGCCGTTTATCAGCCATCACTTTTGACCTGTGACGCAACTTTTCTCTTTTTCTCTCTCCTGAGCAACATCATTTTGGTACCTTACACAGGAACAGGGCTGTTCTTTGTATGAGTTTCTAGAGCTTTGATACTGCTAACAATCTTCTTTTGAGGCCCCACAACTGTAACGCCAACTTTCTTCATGTCACTGGAAAAAAAGAGAAGAGGCATGGGGTGAGCAAGCATACTGTCTCTGTGTTTCCCAGCACCGATGTGAGCAAATCAACTGGCTCATCTTCTAATGCTGCATTGGAGGAGCCTCCAGGTACAGTGATACTGCTGGAACACCAGCCAGCAGGAAAAGTGCTGAGCGCTGCTGTACGAAAACAGCAAGAGGCCACAAAAGAGAGTAAAAACTCCTGGAGCCTCGTTGTGTTTGCCTACCTGGAAGAAAAGACAACGCAACAGTGTTCTCTGGCCGTACGTGCGCTGGGCTTTAGGGGCCAGGGGCTCACTCCTGGGCCAGCAGCGAATGTGAGCCTCTCTAGCCCCCCACCCCCTACCAGCCTGATGGCCTTTCCTGCAGCGCTGACAGCCCCCTCCGAGGGGCTGATCCCCCTGAACGGGCGCCTGAACCCTGGTGCCCTGAGAGTAGCGGCTACGCGGCCAAGCTGCCCGCACCCACCCCGCTCCTCCCCCACTTCTCCTCCGGTTCCTTTGTTCCCTGCAACACAGAAGTGGTGTAACGCGGGTGAAGGGCTAATTAACCAGCGGCTCACAGGAAATTGGGCATTCCTAGAGGACTGCTGCACTGTCCCCAAAGGGTAATTGTTATAAAAAGCCATTAGCAGCCTTTTTATAGTTGCAATAATACACTAATTAACGGCATTGATGTGTTTAATTGTCAGTATCGCAGCTGCTGCTTACTTCTTGGTAGCTTGTCATGTGTTTGGCTAGCCCAACAGGGAACCACCATTCCCTTTGGCTATAAGTTCCTAACTGTATTTGCTGCCTTTCCAGGTGCAAAGAAAAGATTATCCTCCTCTTCCTTATCACTAGAACAAAGACGGACTCTGTTAGAACGTAATACACTTGCGAGTCATAAACTTCCAAGTTTAGTGGTTTTCACTTAATTTAATTTAAATGTCAAAACTGGAGGCAGGAGGCAGTTCAGCCCCTCAACAATCATTATCATGTAGGAGGAAAGCAGCTACAACGAGCTGGCTCTGTCTCCCCTGGTTTGATAAAATATGGGATTGGCAATAAAGGAAAATCGGCACGTGTGCCAGCTGTGGGGAAACCACCATATAAAAGGCAAAATATAAAGAATCAACAGAGAAACTCCTAAACTGTGAGTGAAAGAAAGTGATGCTGGTGTACCAGATGATGCACGGTGCTACTGTGTCAGAAGAAATTTGGAATTTCCTTGTTATTAGCAAGAAAAAGCTACGGGACTGTGGCCTTCACACAGTCACCAGAGCCCCTAGGTTTTGCACGTGTATTGCAGCTGCAACAAATATTTAAGTTTGTCTCTTTTAATGCAAGAATATTTTAGCTAAAAACAGGAAACTCCGTATAAAAACGCTATTCTCATGCTTATGTTTAAACATGTACCTCCAGCCACAACTAATGACGAAGAGCTGTAGTCAATTCAAACTTACTCTGTAGAAATCTTGGCTATTGTATCACAGGAGCTGTACTCCACGCCTGTGAAAATCTCCTTGCACTGTCCTGTCCGAAAACCATTGAGCCAGTCACCTGTTGTGCGGAAGGCTGAAATGTCAATGTTACTTTGGTCCAGGAGAAGGTTTGATGGCCTGAAATTTAAAAAAAAAAAAAAAAAAAAAAAAAAAAAAAAAAAAAAAAAAAAGAATGAAAAGAATGTGCTGAAAGTTAGGGAGCAGAGAGATGTACGGATTTATTTGGTATGGATTTATTTATGCTAAACTTAGTGTTGGTATTGTAGAAGCTTCCAGGCTAGACGGGGCTTTTCTGTTCGCCTGTGGATGTTCTCTGCTGCTGCGGCCACTGCACACACACACACACTGGCAGCTCTAACGAACGCCATGTAACCATCTTGCTTAAGAGCACCAGCTTCTCATGCCCACGTTTAAATCACGGAAGCATCACTAACTCATTTAGTGTGCTGTTACCTTACAATTTAAGGTGTGAAAGCAAACCCAAGCCTCATTTAGATTATATTTATGTGATTCACCTAGTCCCAAACAACACACAAATGATGCACGTTCTAGTCTCCAAGCTGAGCCTGTTGGTAGAATTTACACATATCAGCTATCCCGAGTATTGAAGTCTACTGGCAAATCCTAAATGTTCCTTCATAAGTTAGAAGCACAAATAATAAAGACACCAGTGGCTTTAAAAAAATTGTATCAAGTCTAAATATCAAACATGAAGTGGATTTGTGAGACAAATGTAACTGCATGAAACTTGCACACAGCAGCACACAGAGGCAAAAATGAGGATGTTTGCTATTAAAAACACTTAGCGAAGTGTAAAATGCAATTGCCATGCCCAATTTAAAATCGATGCTCACTTTAAGACTAAAACTTCCATAAGAATATCGTATGAATAATTTAGAAGTGAGAACTAAATAATCTCCTGCCTTTGACATTAACTTGATGCTCCTGAAGGATGCTCCACTGACATGATTTGCATCCAAGTTCTCTACTTGAAAAACAACAAAGAAACCAGTAAGGAACAAACAAAACAAACACAATGAATCCAACAAAACATACGTTCATGCTTCTTTGCACATTTAAACCTTTTCCATCTGCATAAGTCTGCCTATAGGCAAAAGTCTGCCTATAAGCTATAGAGAAAAAAATATTCTCAAAATGTTGATTAAAGACTTAATTTTCTATACAGAAGGAATATATTGCAGCTGACTCCGCATACGACACGTGGCAAAAAAGGCTGCCCTCCCTTTGATGCAGAAATTCAGTTCTCTCTGGTATGAATACTCTCGTTTTCATGGTCTTGTGAGCCTACTGTAACTTCTTACTTGAGATCAAGACTGAAAATAAATGACAGCTCTGCCATAAAGTGACTAGTGTCAGGCTGTACCACAGCTCATTTTAGCTGTCGAACTGGAACACAAGTTGGCCCAGCCAGTTTTCTGAACTATGGCTGCAGTCCCTGGAGAGACAGAGGCATTTCCAGGCAGGGGGGTTGTCCTCTCCAAAAGAGGTCTGCCAGGCTAAACGGCTCGGAGGAGACACTCAGCTCCACGAGCGGTGAACCTGTTCTCAGCTCTTCCTCCTCACTAACATGTTGGCTTGTTCTAAGAGGTGTGAGAAGCCCCTGACCACTAACAAGTCATCTTTCTAATTCTAGTTACCTTTCTCAGGGCTAATTAGCAAAACAACTTCTTCACCTAGTCAGATGTTATTAGAGACCTCAACTCTATTTCTGCATTTTTCCGCTCCACTGACAAACGTTATGTCCACACGGGAGAGCTTTTTACCGCCACCCAGCAACATTCATGCTCCATTGTCAGTTCACTGCCTTCTGGGTGTCCATCCCAGGCTTAAAGCCAAGCCTGTGCTTAGCGATGCTACCATGATGGTGCTGCTCTTGAGCACAGCAGACTGAACTGGAGGATGTTCAAAGCAGTTATCGCGCAACTTTACAGTCTATCTTCTGCCCCAGAAATGTTTTTTCCCTGTGGCTCCAGTGAAACATCACCTGTGCAGGAGTCTGAAGTGACTTTTGTCAATGGAAGGAAGGGAAAATGAGGGGTGCTTAGGCTAGCACTGGAATTTAAAGGCAGAGATTAGGCAGTGTAACGGGTAGGTGAGAGCTACTGGTCACTTTGATTGATTTGGGCTGTAAAACACCTTCTTCACCCCAATCCCAAACCATCTCTGAGCGCTGGAAAAACAAAACAAAAAAACAACTGGGGGGAGATTGTAAAGGTGCCAAAGAGAACAACGTATTTAAATACCAGTGAAATTAAGCTCATAAAGAGCCTAGAAAATCCAAGGAAAACTTCTCAATCATAACACAAGTCTTTATTGAGTTTCATCAAGCTCAGCAGCACTACAATAGCGCACTCTTGCAGTACATCTCACTCGCACTGGAATTGGGAGGTATCACATCAGTTACACTGAAACTTTTACCCTTCACCTCTGGACAAAAGAACAATATAGCTCGGGGGGGGTGGGGTGTGGGAGGGGCGGGGGGGAAACAACAAACAAAGAAAAACCAAAACCAAACTAACTTTTGGCATCAGCTACATATTAAACAGCAGCTTTTGCTGCTGACGTTTTGCCAATTGTTATCCATCAGCTGATTTATTTCAGGTTCAGAAAATTATTTTAAGATCTTCCTACCTTCTGGGATTGCAGGCCACAATTAAAGACCTCCTTAGGTGCTTTAAAATCTTCATTTCAAACCCACAGATGGACATAACACCACTGGAGACTGACCCTCAGTTTTCACCAGCTCTCAGAGCAGCGATCTCCCTGGTGGGACACGTTTTGCCTGATGACCTTCCTCCCTCCCAGCTGGGACAAGGCACTGCTGCAAATGATCATGATCACTGGCACCAACTATGGACTTCACACCCCAGGAAGAGCCGCAGGTGGGAAGGAAAGTGCCAGAAGACCACAGAAACATGCTCTGCCCCCAAAACACTGCAGAAGGGAAAGCACAGCACGGCCGCACCGAGACAAAGACTGAGCTGAGGGCAGCAGATGGAGCACACTTCATGTTACTGTTCTCTAAAACCAGATCTTAAGCACCTACATGAGACCCAGCTTTAAATGCCCTCCGGCTAAAGGCTGAGGTTTGATAATCAGGCCCAAGATACTTTTATTCGGTAGCTGCACAGCCTGCATCTCCCTGACTACTGTTTGTCCCATGAAGAGCCAATGCTTTTTATTTATAGTTTTCTGGGTATAGCATCTGGAATCCCAAGACATTTATTAAGAGTATTTATGAAGTGTTCTTAGTGATAAAGCATGGAGATATTTTTTTTTTCCAGCCTAGTATGTCTTTTTAACTTAAATCTAATAAAACAAGGCCTGACTCAAGAATCGCTAATGAAAAACAAAAAAAGTATAAACAACTTGAAATAGAACAGGTATCTAGGATTAGGAATTAGAGTGGCCCAAAAGAGCTTTTATGTTTATTACTTGGATCAAAGTATCATCAGGACAAAAAATATGACCTAATTTTAATGCAAGTGACCTCAGCATAACCAGCACTGTAAAGTATCATTTTTCTCCTTGTAGGATTCTAAACAAAAATTAGTTACTTTCCTCCTCAGAGAGGACATCTGGATAGTTTATCAATGAGCAGGAATTTGCCTCACTGCAAAGAGCCTGTGATGTCTCCTCGCATGCGCCAAGGGAAAGCTGGGCTTTCAGAGCATCTGCATGCATCGGCAAGGGGTTTTTTTTCCCCCTGACCCAGCCCCTAGACAGAAGGTCTGAACATGAAATTTATGGTCTGGGTGATGTGCGCCATGAGCTCACACTTTACTAGACAAATTAGATGGGTTGCAATCCATGCAGCTGTAAACGACGTCCTGCAGGGTTCCACCTGATCTTTTACAGCTTTTCATAAATCAGTACCTACTAGCTTCAGAAGAGAGTCATTAAAAAGAAATCATGGAAATTACATGTTTGCTCAGGGGAAGTGAAACAGAACATTTCCCTCTGTCTTTTCTTCTCTCCCCTCTTTTTTTTTTGGAACTGTCTTTATTGTTTTGAACAACTATGCTGTACCCCATCGTGTCATCTTGTGACAGTCGTGGAAAGACTCTACTCTGTTGATCCTGATTGTGTGCCTATCTAAGAGCTGTATTTACTGACATGTGGTGCCCTGAAAAAAAAAAAAATCAGCAAGACTCAGGTTAGAGAGACAATTTTAACGGCAAGCTGCCAGTTACAAAACGCCCTGTTGCTTAAAGCTTTCTCTGGATGCGCCCATTATGGGAACAGTTGGAATTAACCTTTGAGTTAGCTGCAGTAGGGAGGAGCACTGTAGTTTGTTATCGTTAGCTCAGCTTTTTGTCACGACGCAAGGAAACTTTTGCTGCACCGTATAGTAATGATAAAAAACCACAGAAAACGTCATTAGAACCCTTCCCGGTACAGCATAAAAAAATCTCTTCTCTGCTTGGGTGCTGTCTGGAGAGAAAGGGATAGATTAACTTGTAAAATCTAGGAACTGAGACAAATAAAAGGAAAGTGTCCTGCCACTTCTGCATGGAGGGCAGTACTCTGCAAATACACGGGGCTATCGTGCACACACGATCCCGGGCTCAGCAGCCTCTCTCTTTCCCTTCCTCCAAACAACACAACCAACCTTCAGTTTTTAAATCTGGGCTTGCCCTTCCACAGTCAGTTTCTTTTAAATGGGAAAGCATTAAAAAAACCCCCAACGCATACAGTAATTTCCTTTGGCAAATTTTAGGCAAGCATAAGCTGATTTTGTAAAGTGAAATTGCTCCCTAGGAGGGAGCCAGGCCTGGTTTGAACACAAATCCTATGTGCTCTACAATTATGGCAAGCTGGAACACAGAATTCGAGTCTAACAAGAAGGGTATCTCCTATTTCAAGAGAAAAATAAACCAAAAACCAGCAGCTGGCATAGAAAGCAAATTTTAGCTTTATCTTCTACAGCAAGCAGAATCGTAAGTGTACGTGCCTATCAAAAGGAGACCAGTAAACAAATGACATGCCGAGAAGTAGAGTTATTGTGTTTACTTGATTATCCCTGGACCTTAAAGATAAGAATCTTTGGAGTTCCACCTCTTCATGCCTATTTTTAAGGTACTCTTAGCAAAATTTGTAACTTAGTCCCCAAAATACAATTCACCTCTTAAGGTGGCACATTGGCTTTTCCCAAGGGGCTTCGTACGATACTTGCACACTTTTAGAATAAGCAGGTTGTGACTACTCTTTCAAGTCAAAAGACAGCTGGAGAAATAAAGGGGACTAGCACAAATAACCAGGGCAGGTGAGGCTGGTGGCCTGCTGCAAAATGATACCTCTCTCTAAACACCACCCCGGACTTCTCATTTTCTAGCTCTGAAAAACTTACCACACCGTTACCTCTAGAATAATGAGCAAATAAAAATTTCCAATGCCCCATAGGATGTCCTCCAGTCTTCCCTGCTCCTTTAGCTGCCCCTCAGAACATGCTTTTCAAGGGGCTTACATCTTTTTAGCATCCTGGTGGGATAATAGAACATATGCCTGAATGTATGGATGCTCCTTAATTTACTTTTTCGCACCACTAAACCACCGAAGGCAAAAATACCAGCATGCTGCTGAAGTGGGTTTCTTTTCGTCATCACACAGCTTTAAGCCGTGCTTCTAAACCACAGAAGTGACATCATGTGGCCAGTGCCTGGGATTCGTGGCTGGCCCAGAGGCAGACCCTTAACGGCAACCAGGCATTATTGTTAGGACAATCTACAGGCTCTTTACAAGAGGAAGAGAAAAATGCCTCAGAGAGCTCTTTAAATGCTTTTCTGGCTCTTTGCACCTACCATTTGCTGTGCACCGCTTCCCCTTATCTCGCATTTGGCCGCACTGTGTATTTCTACAGCCTTTTGCTACAGCGTTCGCAGCGTCAGGCGAGGGCTCAGTTTCTCTTCTCAGCCTCTCCAGTGCAGAATTGCCATTAACACTAACGAGGGCCCAGCACATCGAGCTGAGAACAGCAGAACAAAATCCCTCAGAATCACAGTAAACAGCAGACGCTCACGATGGGGCCACCCGCTGACGCGGCTGCATTGCTCTTGAAATTATACAGCACCCAGCTCGCTCTGCCGTGAATTCTTGTCTGAGTTTCACCAGCAGAGTCAAAGTAGACGTGTGAAACTGCAAATAGATATTTTACTGTCTCTGTTAACGGTGAGCCCCAACAACTTTTAACTTTGAAGGAAGAATGGCTGCCCCGGGCATGGTACTAATGACCGCTGGAAAAGCCAGGTGAAATTGTGCTTTTCTGTCCCTAGCGTGCTAAGTCAAGTCCTGAAAAATCTCAGTCTGGCTCCCAGATTCCTCCCACAACCCAAACTACGATTAGACACCAAGGAGTATAATTTACTGCAATCTCCCATTTTCCTTTGTGATTTGTAGTTAAGTGTGTGTTGTGTCCCCCCCCTCCCCCACCTCCATAAATTCACTATTTTATGTTTAGCAGACTTCAGAAGGAGAGCTAACGCTGTAGGCTTTCATTATTTGAATTCTTCCAGAGCAAGCGGTCTGTTTTAGGACACGGATTATATCATTGCTGGGTTTTGAACAAGGCTAAAAATTCGATGTAGGCTTGCATCATGCAGCGTTTGGCCAGGTTCGGACCCTGTGGTAATGCCTCGACAACCAGAAAGCATAAGCCCTCTCTGAGAGGCTCCAAATCAAACTGAAATCTCCCTCCTTCAGCCCTCCAGCCTGGAAGTTCCTAACAGAGAGAAGCAAACAAGCAATATTACAGCAGGTCAGCAATACATGTCAAGCATCTGACCGAATAGCAAAAAAAGGGAACTTTTCAACAAAATGTTCAGCCAACGCAAATAGTCATTTTGTTGTAAATATTATTGTAAAAACAGGGCTTGAATTATGCTGCATAATGGATTGGTCTGAATTTTTTATTTGACCTGTTTCACTGCTCCTATTGAGTTTAATTTTCATAAATATCCTACCGAGCCAGCATACTAGAGACTTTCTACTGAATCATCAGTTTTTAAGTGGAAACAAACTTTGTGAGAAGCGAACTTCAAATTTTAAATTGCAAATGATGCCTCTGGACATTTGAAAGCAAACATTGCCCTCCACACCAGGGAGAGTGCCACAGGATGGACAACAAAGCACAGGTTTAGCGGCGAACACTTGCAATCAACTACCCGCAAATAACAGGTCATCCAAACGCTGCTCAAGGAAATTACTCCAGTGAATAATTCAAACAACGCATCAAATTCAAGAAAATCAGGGTAGGGCTGTCAACAACTTGCTATCACAGGGAAGAATGTAGGAAGAATTATTCATGCGCTATTTCAAACACTTTCGTATTTTCATCAGAAAGAGCAGCTGACCCTGACCCTCCTAAATTTCCTGGACTATATTAAAAGAATTTCAGCTATGCTTTTTCTGAAAATAAGTGGCTTTCTTGTTTTTCTAGCCTTAGTTATAACAATAGCGGTAGAACCCGTATTTTAAATGGAGAACTTCTAAAACATAAAACAAACCTGAAACCAAATCTACCTCCAATGCTGCAGAACGATCCAGCAATAATGCTTCCCCCGCCCCAATAAAATTACATAGGGTCATAAATTAGCAAAAAAGATGCATTTGGGGGATTAAAGAAAAATGACATGACTGTTCATAGATGATTTATTTTTTTTTAATAATTATTCCCATAGTCAGGCATGCTGCTTCCTCATCATGGAACTGGAACTTAGAATTTAATGGAAGATGCAAAATTTCTAGAACAGTATGGGATACACAGTCTCAGGCCTCTGAGTGGAGTTCCAAGGAGGCAACCACACATTTTGCAAACATCAGGTCCATCCAGAGCCTTCAATAAAAAATTAAGAGGTGTTATCCATGTACTTTAATTGTCATTCATTATATGAATGAATTAAAACTGAATGAAACAGAAGCTGCATATTCAGTGTTGTAAGTCAGGAACAACTTGACTGAGCTTGATGAGGTATCAGGAAACAAGAAATTTGAGGTTAAATTTTAGTTGAGGCCTATGCACAGAAAAGGTGCATCATTAACATGCACAATGGTCTTAATTTTGAAATTAGCAAAAATAGAGTTTTAAATGTCTTTTTATTTTGGTAAGCAGCATTATTTCTTTAAAATTCTGGTTTGTTTCCCCTGTTTTCCATCAGCTTTTCACTCTGCACATCTATTCAGATTTTTATGGTGTTTTTTGCAACACGCAACATTTATCACGCTCTCCGGAGCAGTCCAGTGGACTACAATGAATCCTTGAAACCACAAAATAAAACTGCTTCCACAGCTTCTATACAGAAGAACACAGAGGTAGATTTTTAATTCTTTGAAAGCACCTTAAACCCAAGGACTAAGTGGAAAGCAGTTTGGCTGGCTGATGCTACCAGCAGTGCTTGGAGAGAGGAGTCTATAAAGTGCAGGCAAGGCAGCCTTGCATTCTGCCTCTATGAAATCAATGGCCTTACTGGAGGTTGGTCCCTTTGCTGAACACGCTCTGCCTTTTCCATGTATTTCCTGCTAAAGGCAGCTCCACGCCAGAAGAAACAGATGCTGAATCCTATTAACGACTGCTGGCTAGCCTGGAACACCTTCATCTTCAAAGATTTGGGGCAAACTTGGTAATTAATCCTCCTGTGAGGAAGGTAATTTGAATTTTCAGAGCGACAGATATGTTAGTTAAACCAAAGAATCATTTTAAAAGTCCCGGTAAGGCAGCTGCTTTTGAAATGGGTGACGTTTTGACATTTTCCAAAACAAAATTAAGACCGGCAGACTTCACAAAACATTCCACGGCTTGCATTTCCAAACCGAAAACTGTTTCACAATGTGTTTGAAACCACACTACTGGAATCTTATTAATAAGTGGACAGAAATCACCAGCCAATTTTACAGAACTCCCTGTAAGCAGTAAGATGGGATAATGACTATCCATCTTAGATGCTTGGGTTAGATACGAAGTGAGAATAAAGATACTGAACGATAAATGTTCCATTAAAATATCCTTCCTCTGGATCCTCCTCTCATTTTGCAATGCAAAATAGGTAGCAATTTCTGTGAGGACCCAAAGAAGCCAACAGAGTTGTCAGCTGTTAGCTCGGAGCAACTTGTAAGATAACGGTCTTTTTTACAAGACAATCAGCTTGCTGTTTTCTACATTCGATATATGAGACAAATTCTTCCACTTAGATAAAGGTATTAGTACAGCTAGAAACACACAAATGGTTATAGATCAGTTAATAACGAAATATCCTGAATTCTCAGGTGGTTTCCAGTTTTCTCCCCTAGTTTGCAATATAATTCCTTCCTCCCCTCCTAGCTATGTGCTTGCAGTATAAAGAAAAAACAGCAGTGATACCTGACACGGACTTTCACTTTACCAAAAAGTTACACAGAAACAAAAGCAGATACCGAAACAGGTTGGGTTGTTTTTGGGTGGTTTTTTTGGCTTTGTTTATTTTGTTTTGTTTTCTTGTGTGTGTGTGTGTATGTGTGTGTGTGTAGATTCCCTGCCAGTTTTGAAATCAATTGCAGACCTGGCAGAAATTCAGAATTTCTAAAATTCATGTGTTGGAATTAGAAACATTTTTCAATCTTTCCTCATTTTTTTTTTCCTCAGCAGAGGTTGTGGATTAATTTGCCTATTCTTGTTTTATAAAAGGTTCATGAAGACTAAGGCCTTTAGTCACACCTACATCACAGTTGTGAACATACACAGCAGCTATAGGAAAGCTGCCATAATGCTTGGGTTGCCTGAATCCCATATCACAATGCTCGTACCTCAAGGTCACACCATCCTCCAACAGCTTAACTCACTTTGAGGCAGAAATGCTTTAAATATATTTTAAATTAAACTCTACAGTTTAAATATATTTTTCAAAATGGCTTTGTAGGAGTAAGATTCATATAATAAAAGGATAACATACAATTTAACTTGAGAGTTATCATATACACAGACACACAAAAGATAGAATTAGAAATATAAATAAGACCCCCCCCCCCCCCCCCGGAATATAAATAAGTGGAAAAAAATACAAAGAAAGAAAGAAAGAAAGAAAGAGAAAATGAAATGTCCATTTAAGATTTGTAGCATACACAAAGGATTTCCAGTTGCATGACTCCTGGGTTATTTTTTTTGCCATACAAATGTAACAACAACTAATAAGCCCTTTCAGGCCACAGCATCATCAACTGGCGAGCAGGTGGGTGAAGTGATTCTGCCTCTCCTGCTTGAGTCGAGAAAACTTTCCATCTGCTTTGTATCTGCATTAAATGTTCACAAATGTGAAGTAATACACAGTGGACTAAAAAACCATAAGCTCAAGAAGAAAAACAATGCACTTGATCAAAACTGGAAGAACTATGAACTCACTTCCACCCTAAAGATATCCAAACAACCTAAGGACTCTGTTATAAAAATGAACATCATGTTCAGAAAACAGGGAAGAACAGCAAGACATAAATTAAATAAAAATATCATGAGGTTATGCTTTAGAAAACTGCATGACCTGTGTAACCTTCTGTGCACT